>NC_044348.1:2340977-3027396 GCF_007364275.1 Archocentrus centrarchus
AAGAAATTGCTACACCTATTTCTAATTTTTCTAGGAAAATATATGGCACGTTGGAGAGAAAATGCATTTCCATCAAAACATAATTGAGAATGCATTTAAGTTGTATTGGAATATACATTTTGGGAGACAGGATTGACAAGTTTTATGGCACTCCCATGTTGAAATGATCAAAGATGTTAACACTGCTCTATGGATACAATGCAGAGTCTGTTAATTTTTATTTTGGTAGTTTACTGATTACAACTCCTGATTTAAATACTAAACACTCTTTAAATTCTTAAATTAGCTGGTAATGGATGAGAAAAGGGGGGGAGAACATTTAAATCCTGAGTAAATCTGTAATTTTTTTTTTTTCTTTAGGTCTGCAGCAGGGTTTCAGTCCACGCCTCAGCAGCTTGACTAAGCCTGCTGGGAGTTAGGCTGATCTGACACTAGTCCACTAATTGGCCATCCTTATATTTAAAAAGGGGAAGCTTAACAGCCAGAGGAGGGATAGAATACAGAAAAGAGAGTCTATCAATCAGTACAACATTTGATGGGAATGTCTGTTCCAAAATTCATGACAACCCATTGAATCGCTGTCACGATATTTTACTCAGTATCACAAATGTCAACCTCATGGTGGCACTGGAGGGAAAATTGGGATCACCAAAGCCATTAGGTTGGATGATAAGTCCTGTGATCACCAGAATAAGTAGGCTCATGCAGTATTCATGTTGAACACGAATATATGGGGGGAAAGTCCATCTAACATTTGTTGACAGAAATTCTACTTGTCATGAAACAGTCTCAGAGTAATAAAGGTTAATAGTATTGTTAATTTTCATAAATATCACAGTATTTTATGTGCTTTGGATCCATGGGAATACCTTCTCCCACATATAAAAGTGCAAGTAGAACTGGCAGATCATGATTTTTTTTCTGATCATTTTTCATTTGTATCAGGACACTGGTGGAATTTGTGTGTGAGAGGCAGACTGGAGGCACCCACTGTGCCGATGTGTTGAGCTTTTCTCCACATATGTCAGTCCTGATCTAAGCCACACCTGCTGCTAACCACGACTTACCAGTGAGGGAGGGAGGGAGAGAGAGGCAGCAGAGGAAAGCGCAGTGTGTTTCAGGCTGTGCAGTCACAGGGTGAGCAGTCGCTGAAGTGAGCGGTCGCTGTGTCGCTGCTGCGTTTTGCTTCTTTTTTTTCCCTCTCCATCTCCTTGTTTCTCCTCCTCTCTCTCTCCTCTTGCCCCAAAAAAACAGTCTTTCTTGCTGTCTTCCTGAAGCCATGGTGTAATTAATTAAGAGGGCTCGTTGGGAGAGGAGCTGTGCTGCTTCCAGTAGGATCCTCTGGCTTTTGCTGACTTTCACTCATTACTGGAAATAAATGGAAGGAAACACTCACTCTACCACCAGGCAACTGGGGATTCCTCTTGGTGTGAAGTGGGATTTTTGATCTTCTTTTTTGGACTTTCAATCAGGATACCTTTTCTTTTTTAAACCAGAAAACTCTGAGGACAAGTTGTTATTCTTACATGAAATGACTAGTTGAATCAACTTAGTACCAGGAAACAGGTGGGACTGGTGGGTTTTAAACCCCTCCACTGCGTGTTGGGGAGCTCAGCTCACCCCCCTGCTGAGACCCAGCAGGAGCAGCTAAAGTCTGGACATTAACAAATTGCACTTTACTTCAATCAAGTGGTGGATCAGGTGCAACCTTAATGTGTGATTTTTTTGTTTTTTTTTTTCCCTCTTTTTTTTCCCCAATCTGGCAACTTATTCACGCTCACAAAAGTATCTGCATTGTAAGTGAGTTAGAGCGAATTCTTGCTTACTAGTGGCAGGATTCCCATCTCAGTGCGACAGGGAGGGGAGTTTGCGGTCATCTGGTGGCCGGGGAAAAGATGCCAGCCATTCTAGTGGCCTCAAAGATGAAGTCGGGACTCCCCAAACCCAAACCTGTGCATAGTGCCCTGCCCATCCCCCAGACCCCCAGCAGGCCATCAGCTCTAGCTCTACCTCCGGTACCTGTCAAGACCCAGATCCCCTCATTGGACCAGCAGGTGGGCTCAAGACCCCCCAGAAGCAACGCAGCAGAGTCAGAGGTTGGCAGAAACACTCAGGTCAGGATGTAAACAGTCATTTCCAACCCCAGATACTAAGTGTTATTCCCCTGATATATGTATCCGCGGATTTAAAATCCCAGCTAATGGCATCATTTTATTTCTCCCATTATGATTTAAATGTAGTTTGAGGGCCTGTTTTTCTCTGTGGGACATTTATAAAATAAATAAAATAGAAAGATGTTCAGTTCTTCAGTTGTCAGTTAATTGATCTTTATAAATCAACAAAGTCAGTATCTCCATACTTCCAGTGTAGCAGGATGGAAACACGGAGCCAAATCGAGTGGGTTCCTGGAAAGACACGGAGCAGGCTGGTGTCTCTGCTGTCCGGGATGGCGGCGTAGCAGGATATCAGGGTGGCTGTTTTTCTGTGTTTGTGAAATATTGGCTTCGCTTAGCAACCCCACGCAACGCAAAGGGCTGCAACGGCAAGAGGGATCGCTCCAGCACCATGTAAGGCAGTGAGGGGAAGAAGGTGTCTGTGTATGTTTGTGTGTTTTGGTGAGCCAGCAAGTCTACGCTTGCCAGCCTGTCTCTACAGTATGGGCTCAGGAAGCCTTTGCAGTTATTTAGGGGTTATTTAGGACTCCAGCGTGAGGAAATGATACGGGACACCACTTCTGTTGGATGTGGCATGAGTTTGCTGCTGGTGTCATTTGTTTAGTGGCTAATCATGTTTTCTGACTGACCTACTTTCTGTGACTTTCTTGCTCTCTCCTGTCTGGCCTCCTTTCTCCCCCTCTCTTTATCCCTGTGCTGCTGATGATGCAGCCATCTTCACTCTCTCAGCTGGGTTAACCCTTGACCTTCATCACCAGGAGCAGTGTTATTGCAGTCATATGCTCTATTTGTGCATATATATGTAACAGAGAGAGATGAGAGATTTTGATCTAAAGCCATATTTGGTAGCTATCCTTATAACAAAGGAATGTTTGTTTATATATTAGATTTATTGCCCTCATTTCTGCCCTGTGTCTGCTGGGCTTCACCCAGGGAAATGACTGAGCAGTGGGCTGTGAGGCAGAATTCCTGATGATGGCTTTGATGAACCTTCCTCATGCAGGTCCCAACCCTCAGTGGAGTACCTGCACAGACTCCATTGGTCCTTAGCAGGAACTCAATCTACTCTGATGGCAGAGTGAGATGAAATGCAGCTCTCTGGAGACACAGTGGCTGCCTTTCCAGATAACCATACTGAGAACTTTTCTTTTGCCTAATAGTCAAAAAGGGTCCAATCACCCTCAGACGATCCCTCTGCTGTCATTTGGTGACAAAACTTTATGCGAATTCATTTTTCTTCTTCTGATCATGTGTAAATTAAAAGCTGCTGTCGTGACCTTTGCGGTAGCTGCTGTAAAGTTTTATAAAAAGAAATGCTCCTGAAGCAGGGTGAGAGTGCTTTTTTTCCTGGAGGGTCCATTTTGCAGCAATTTTCGACTATATTGCAGGGAGAGCAATCATCTTTGGAGAGTCAGAGACAGATTTCAGCACCCACAGAAGATGTAAAAAGATATCAATCAGACCAGTCATAAGAGTGGGTTGAAGTTTGAGTCATTTCTTAACAATGAATACTTGCCCTTTTGCTTTTACTGTCTCTGTCAATGCTGCTGCTGCTTCTTTTTTTTAAACCATGAAGGGGTCCTGAAATCCAAATTTACTTGTGAGAAAATCATAAAATACAGTACATCGCTGAACCCCACCTACCCTTTTTATATGTATAGAAAATGTAGGAAACAATTGGCCTGAAGCATGAGGAGAGCAAGATGTGTTTGAAGCGAAAACATCAAACACAGCATGTACTGAGCATAACAGGTACTAGCAGAGTATGCTAGTAGTTATCTGAGGGATTAGTGAAGTCATACCAGAGTGCGGCTGTGGCTTGTGCTCCTCCCATACATCCAGCTTGGATGGCCCAGTTGGCACTAAACACACAAACATGTTGTGTACACCTGTAACAAAGAGTTAATCCATAATGCAACAAGAGCAGCAGGAGGCAGAGGGAGACAGGCAGACCGTATTTACAGGCAGGGGAGAGGATAGCACTGTATGCTTAACCTGTGTGTGTGTGTGTGTGTGTGTGTGTGTGTGTGTGTGTGTGTGTGTGTGTGTATGTGTGTGTGTGTGTGTGTGTATGTGTGTGTGTGTATGTGTAGTCTGGCACAATCTGCTGAATCTAATGTGAAGGTGATAGTCTGGAAATGTGTGAATGGTATTTGAAACTGTTGTATCTGTGTGTGTGTGTGTGTGTGTGTGTGTGTGTGTGTGTGTGCGCGGGCACGTGTGTGTACGTGTACTGTCTTTGCTTCTCGTGTGTGACATCATAAGAAATGACTGCTGTTCAGCTGTTGTGACCTTTAACATTTTTCCCATACTGTCATTGCTGAGAGCTTTGAACAGATACTCTGCTGCCCTCTGGTGTTTGAGTTTTCTCCTGCACCCACCTCCATTCACAGACATGAGGATTAGTGTGGGTGTGAATGTGCGTCCCCAACGTCATTGAAGACCACTGTCTTTGCTTCTCTTTTCTTTATTGATGCCTCAGATTTGACCCTGAGCATCTTCCCTTTCTTGCCCTGTTTCCTTCCTTACTCCCCCCCATTCCAGCTTTTCCCTCTTTGTAATCTAATTGTTCATTGTTGCCAGCTCATTCATTCTTAGGTACTGCTTTAAAAGGGTAAAGGTTCAAACCAGCAATCACACCAATGTATGAGTCTCTGTAAATAAAATTCTGATGCTCTGTGCAGCATACTTAGACCTTTTATAAGGCATTAAAAACATACAAACACACAATCACACACACTCACTCACACAGGAGAACACAGCCACACAGAGAGATTTGCCCGTGTGCCAGTGTGATAAGAAGCTGCTATCTTAATAAGCATCTCTCCAGATGCAGCCATAAGGCAGGCTCTCTATAAAGGCTGACTTTATTAGACTCATTACAAAAGCTCATTTCAGCCTGGGAGCTGAATCCCACTCACTTAAATACAGAGTGGAACTGTGGAAACAAACAGGGATCCACAATTAAGACGGGCCCCGTTTTAGGGAACGGGTAATGAAGAACTTTGTTTGGATATTAAATCAAAAATCACTAATATGACAGAAACATTAGTGACTCAGAGCTCTATTAATGCAACTTCTTCCATTCATGAAAATGTGTAAATGCCTGACATGATTTCCCCAATTTGAATAATTTAAATTGAGTCTGAGTTCACTGCATGAATGGGCACGACTACAAACGCACAAACCAAGTAACGTGTGAAGTCATTTAATTATTCAAAGCTAATTAAATGACCTTTAAAGGGGAAGTACTGACTGACGGCGATGAAAGTGTAGAGATTATACAAACACACACACACGCATATAATTCTTGATTAATGTCCAATTTCCCTCTACTATTGAACGCATAAGGAAAGTAAATCCTCGTCGTCAGGTCATTTCAATGTCATTTTGACAACTTATACATTTTTCTGATATAAAGAGTTAAAAAATGCGAGACGGAGCTTTAAGCACGAGGCAGGACAGGTGTGAAAGCAATTGAACAAAAGCTGAAAGTATTTAATAGAAGCATTTTCAGTCTGTAAATGTCAGCATCAACCTTTAAAGCCTATTTCATTTGACCCCTCTTGTGTGTTGGGTCTCTCCCCAGCATCATGTGAAAAGCAATAATGACTTTTTTTTTATGGCTTTTACATCCAGCCGTGGTCTCTTGAAGGCCCGGCCCAGCAGGTGAGAGTGAAAGGCAAAAAACTGTCATCCTGCATTGGATTGCTAATGTCCTCCTGCCTGCACAGAGCAGGACAGATTGGGTGGGGGATGCTGGGTGACTATATTGCTTCTATATTGCTGCTTTATATTACCATGACAAAGGACCACACATACACACATATGTCTCCTCAGAAGGCATTGCAAGTTGAAGTTAAATTTAATGGACGTTTGAGTGACTCATTGTTGTAGAGTTCATTGTTCAAAAGGAATAACGGAGGGTTTAACACACTGCAGGATTCAGACAGTGAGTACAGGAAACAGGACCATGTCTTGTCGGGTGTTGTGAGTGATCCTCATGAATTCAAGTTACACACTTTATCATTTTGTGGTTTCAGATGTCACTGTTGTCAGTCTGGAAGCCAGGATGGTTTCCCTTCATTCCTGGCAGCTGACACTTTTGAGATAAGAGGTTTTCACCCAGTAGCCAATCACACATTTCATTATCACCATGAGGGAGGAGGAAGCCCATGTAAGCGCAACATCACCACCTGTGTGTCCCGTCTCAGACAGCGCAGAGGCGGTTGTCCTGCAGATTTATCAGGGTGGGCTGAAACAACCCGATGGCTGCGATACCGGCAGATGCTTCAGGCGCAAACAGAATACGGTCAGATATGGTGACTGGATCTTTTATCTGAACTGAGGAGGCAGCTCGTCCCCCGATAGGTCCCTGAACACCTCATCAGTGTGAAATGGTGCCAAGCTGCAGAACGGGGCAGCGTATATGTTTTAGTTCAAGCGCTGGTTTAATTTCTGATTTCATCAAAATGAAATGTTGTGGTCTTAATCAGAGTTGATTTTATCTCTGAGGGCTCAGGACTGCATTTCAGACCAGGTTTATTTACTCGAATAAATATACTTATACTTATGTACTGTATAGAAACCTTGTATATGAAGTTAAAGGTAGTAGTAACAAGTAATCATCAGGGATAAATCAGGAAATAAATAACCACAAAGTCACTTTTGGTGTTGAGTGTGGGGAAGATGATGATGACATTCAAGGTATTTTATTAAAGAGAAGAAATTCTAAAATCATTTCCATAAATGACCATGATGCAGGATTATCAAAGATGGGTTTTTGTTATAGGAACACTTTAGTTCTTTGTTTTCTTTGCAGCATTTTAAAGCTTAGTCCCCTGGATTTTTTTTTTTAAGGATATATGTGATCATATGGCAGTTGGCTCCAGTTGTAATGACCTCATCTCTGCCTAATGCGTCTCGATCAGATTCCACTTCCTGTGTGGTCGTCCCTTGTCCTTCCTGTGTGAGGTCATGGCTGAGGACATAACCATATTAATTAAGACCGGGCATCTGCTTCTCCTGAGTCAACATCCTTCCATTGATCTCCCTCCAAGGTGCCCTCCTCACTTTGGTTTCTCTCCTCCTCTGCTTTTCTTGTGTTAGTTGTCACAAGGAGCCCATTTGTGCAGACAAGCAGGTTATTGTGAGCGGCGCCGCATGGGGAATGTGCACGGCAGAGCGCTCAGACTAACACAATCAGCTTCATGTCAGTCTGGAAGCAGAAGGCAGCGTGGAAAAAGAAGGTAGAGGTCAGCAGAGCTGAAGTCACCCTCCCCAGAGGATCGTACCAAAGGTCTTGCTCACTGAGACTCCATTGGGTAACTCTATGACATCCATGGAGCCAGCAGGGACCCAATGACGTCTGATGGTCATGAAAGTTTGATGCGACATGTTAGATTTAGAAAGATGTGAAAAGACAACAATGAAACCCTGTTCAGTAGATTACATATACAGCTGTGGTTAGACGTTTACATCCTGGGCATGAATCTCATGGTAATTTCTGGCTTTTAATGATTTCTTTGAACTGTTCTTTTTCCAGGGTAGAGTGAGTGTACAGCATACACCTTTAATGACTTTAAAAAATCAAGAATCAGGTGCACAGATTTGACTTGGTGTGTAAGCATGATCATTGAATTAGGTGACTGGTTCAAATGAAATGTTAAAGTGTAGCAGAAGTTCAGACTTCAGTCACGTGAAGTCTCCGCAGGTTCGTTTTGAATGTGTGCCCCTGGCCTGGATGCAGCTTTACTATGTTGTTCAAGAAAAGTGGCAATACCGTATATATATTTCAACCCGTGCTTCACGTCTGGATGATTCTCAGCTGTGCTCTGGGTTTGATGGGATTGTTGAGTGTAAATAGGCATGAAAACAACTATGAAATATTGCTTGGCTTTCTGTCAAGGCTGCCTGTTTGTGAAACGATGATGGAGTGGATCCTGCTTCAGGGACTTTCTCATGCTGATTTATTCCTCTGATTACAACCTGGGTGGAATCACAATGACTATGTGACTGTGTGTGTGTGCGCACTGTACTGTATGTTTTTGTGTGTTGTACTGCATGTCTGGGCTCACTCAGTTGGACTGGTTTTAATTTTGCTGATAAATGTTGAATCCAAGAACTGGGCTGTAAATCTGCCATTCAAGAAGCCTCTCCCAGATCCTTAACTCTTTAAGTTCTGCAGTTTTGAAGACCTCAGCATCACCCGCTCTGAAACACGCACAAAAAAAAAAATCAATCTTTCCAATTTTAACAGTTATCCTCCTTCCGGGGATTACAAGAAGACTGTGCAACTGTGAAATATTAAATACTTTATTAACAAAAATGAATGGTGATCTAGAATTCCAAAGTTGTCTCAAGTTTTCACATCTGAAGAGCTCCTGCTTTTTTTGCTGGGTAGGATTACCTTTTCCAGTCTGCGAGACTGCTGTGTTTGGATGCTGTTTCATCAGTAAGACATTACTCAGGTGGCCTCAGCTGGTAGCTGTGGTAGACAGGCCCAGATGGCATCCTTGGATCCAAAATGTTCTATAATCAGTTTTGTAATGGGACACCAGACAACTGTAATAACATTTTCTTTGCTCTGTACACAAAAAAAAGTACAAGCTGAGCTAAAGATTATGTTGAGTGGTCAGTTTATATGCTATAAATGTAATTTTCTAATGCTTTATTTAAGAAATGATAGCGGTAAATGTTTAATATTGCTAATAATCATTTAAAGCTTGGCAGACAGTCTCATGTGTCTGTCTGCCTGTCAGAGATGCTCTCCATTCTCTGTGACTATCTGTCCACATGGCAGTACTTTAAAAAGCTGGATTGCTAATAGGTAAAATAGGCATTACTTAGTTTAAACGACTACAAAGACATTGTGCTTCCTCAATGAAAGTTTACTTTTGATTATATTAAGGGTCTTGTGTTTGTAGTGTGGGCTGTTCTCTCACCGTCTTCACTGCTGAGATTCAGTCTCATCAACATTTGGAGCAGTCAGGTTATAAACCAACCTGAAAACCCATCTATATGTTGATTCTCCGATATTTTTTTCTGCAGTTATTTAGTTTATTTAGTTTTAGACAATGTGAAAGCTGCAGAGAGACAAATAATGTAGTCTAGCATTACTTCCACAGCAGACCTCTGTCCAAATGCTTTTGTCTGTGTCTTTCTGTCCCCTAGTAAGTCCATATGTCCTCAAACCCCCGCAATCACTTCCATCCAGAACGGCACAGCCAGGCAGCATGTCCATCCCACCCCTTCACCCCCGTTATTACCCCAATCTTCCTCCCCAGCTTTGAGAACACAGAGGTGGAGTTCCCCCCAAAACAAAGGCCCTTCCATGATGGGGTTACCCCCATTGTTCCTCACACACTAAGGTTTATCTGGGACTGTGAAAGGAACCATACTCAGCCCATTCACTGCGGCTTCACTTAATGAGCTTGTTGAAGGCTTGGACTAAAACAGTTAAACAGAAGCACTAAATGCTGACATATTCTCTGCCTGTAGAGCCAGAATATCATTAAATCAATGCCAGTTACGTGCAATGGGAGACTGATGTGTCAGTGGTGTGGGAAGCTGAGTTGGTGGGTTTTCTTTTGTGGTGTTTATCACTTGAACTCTAGCATAGAAAAAGTAGGGCATCTGCAGCGCCTGTCAGAAATATTTGAAAATCAACATTAAGCAAAAAGTATATACAAATCCAAGGTGCCGTGAAAACATTTTGCTGCGGCCGTGTGGTAAAATTGGAGACTTGTGTTTTTGAATGGGTCCACTGAGACCTGCCCAGGAGGCAGAGCAGGTCATCTACTAATCGGAGGTCGGTGGTTTGATTCCTGGCTGCTCCAGTCCTTGGCAAGATACCGGACCCCAAGTTGCTCTCCGATGTGTTCATTGGAGCGAGAATGTTAAATAGAAAGCAGTTAGGTGTAGAAAAAAGTGCTCGTGTGAATGGGTGAATGAGGCATGTTGTATAAGTGCTTTGAGTAGAATAGAAATAAATAAATAAATAAATAAATAAAACAGTAGTGGCAGCTAGATTTTTTTTTTTTTTTTTTTTTTTTTTTGCAGTGTGCCCTGAATTCAGTTTGTCTTTCGTGAACAACAAAAAAAAGCAATCAGCAACTTTGTAGCAACTCGCTAGAGTTGCATCAATTGCAATTGTCTTGGACGATTCCAATTTTTTTTCCCGAAGTGTGACCTGTTGATACAGATTTTTTCCAGTTGTCTTTCTGAGAACTATAACTGGCAGAATATACAAACCAAAGTCAACTTTTCTCCAAAACAAAATATTATTTTCATAATAAAAGAAATGATAAAAATTTTACAGTTTCCCCCAAACTGCAGTAACTTACAGGAGCTTCAATCCCTAAAACAACTGAAACCAAAGTTCTGCTACTGGAAAGACGTATAAATAAATAAATGAAAATGAGCTGCTGTACACCCACCTTTACCTGACATATTTTAATTTACCAAACAAAAGCAGGTGTAACAGATTCATATAACAGATGTCAGTTACTTAGATCGTTTTCACGTATGTTTATAACTTCCCCAGACAAACAGGACATCGACCCTTTTCTCTTTCTCACTCATCTGCTTTGCTGATTTGCTCATACCGAGGCTGCTGGCTGCTGTCATGTCCTTCTTATTGGCTATCCTGCTGACACAGTCTGAGTGGGGTTTTTTTGTTTTTTTGTTTGTTTGTTTGTTTGTTTGTCTTGGGCAACGCTTTGATTGGCATCACTGTTATTACTCACTAACAAGGAATGCATGCTTTTGCATTTGCAGGCTCAGCAGAGCACAAGTCCAAACTTGAACCTCACGCATGTATAGAGGAAAAAGAGGAGAAAGAGAGCACCTTTTCTTTTTTTTGCAGGATATTTTCACTGGAAGTCACTGACAGTTGAATGCGTTGACTTAGAATTTATGGTGCATTTTAGCTCTGAATATCTGTTCTTTTTATTTGAAAACATAAAATGCACATTTTCCCTCAGTCATGGAGTATAAAAACTGCCAGGGACGGCTATAAGTTGCAGCTCTGTTGTGTTTTACTTTTTTGGCAGTATAGAATGCAGTAGAAAAGCAAACTATTTATTTCATTACTTTATACTTCTTCATGGTTTCAATGTTATTGTTGTTTCATAGAGCTTAAAGCATTTTGTTCCGCCTGCTGGAAGTGATCAGGCATCCCCCTACTGTGGGAACTTTCAGTAAATCTTGGGCCTTTCCCAAAATTCAAATTCAGCTTGTAATTTGTGGTCAGCGGTTGCGGTGTGTGTGCACAGGGGGTTGGAAGAGGCTCAAACGCAGGGCATCCTGTACTGCGGACTCTTACATACACACTCACACATACATAAATGCTTAGGTTATGAACTCGCTGTACACATGCACATAAATAAACACATGCAGCTGCTGCAGTGTGTTGTGGGTGACGGCTGATCAGAGAGCGGACTGTTCCTTCTACGGTTGGGAAAAATAAAACTTGGCTTTTTTTTTTTTTTAACAGGCAGCAGAGGAGCCGGTTAAAGAAATAATAAATAGAAAAGTGACGGTTAGCATTGAGTTTTACGTGGTTTGGACTCTGAGCTCTGCACTTCCCACTATTTAGTCTCCCACTGCTGTCGAGGGTGCACTGATCATCCCTTTTTTGTCCCTTGTCCTCACTTTTTTTTGTCATGCAGGGGGTAGATTGTCGGGGGGGAGGGGTGGTAGAAAGGTTAAGAGGTCTGTCCTTTTCTCTTTTAGTCTCCTCCCCATATGACCAATGGTCCATTGAAGAGGAATAGTACAATGTGCTGCTGTGGGCCAAGCAGGAGGGGGATCCACTCCTGCTTCTTCTCCACCGAGTTTGGTTTGGCTGCCTCTCAGAGCGGCGGCAGAAGCCGCAGAGCTCCTCTTGCCTTTCACCTCCTGCGTTTATTTTTCCCTCCTCGGTGTCCCAGAGTGGGTGGAGAGAAGCTGGAGGGACTGAGGTCCTCCCACCCCAACCCCCCCTCAGGCATACAGAGACCTGCTGGGGATCCAGCAAGCAGTAGCTCTTCTGTTCTCCCTGGATCTCCATGGTTCACTCTTTTAGGACTCAAACTTGAAACCACCTTCTTGGACTTTCTGTTTTTAAATTTGTGGATTTTTTTTCTTTTTATGTTTTGCTGCAGCTCTGCTCACTTCAGGTTGTCCTAGACCTGGTAATGGCTTATATTTTGGTTTGCCCGGGCAAGCAACAGTCTTCCTCAGTGTGAGGCAGGTGTCTCTGAGGAAGGAAGCTGCAAGAAGCAACATGAGTCTGATGTTGTGCCGCTGGGAGCAGAACAATTTCACCATGAAACTGGTAGGCTGAATACTTCCAGATCATCACAAAGGTCAACCACCCATAGGAAATTAGAAAATCGTGCTTTTCAGTTCTTTACTGCGCATATAGAAATGTATGTCACAACCCTATAGGCTTCTCTCTGTTGTTGACAGCTCTTTTTATTCACATCCTTTATCCTCCCCTTCTTTCTGGAAGCTGCAGCTTCTCTACTCTGTGTTTATGGATCAGTAAAAGTGCTTGTCTCATCAGCCCAAAACCTCACAGCAAGCTACGGTGTTAGATTGCAAGCATGCAGTGGATTAATGGCGGTCATTTTAATATCAGAAGAAAGTGCTGAAGGCATGCATCCTGATTTTCCCCTCACCTGATACTAGCTTCACTTTGATGTCTGCATGGAAAGTTAAAACAGGCTTATCTAGGGCTTTAAACAGAGTTGTGCGGCACATTTGTGTGTGTGCGTGTGTGTGTGTGTCTATTCTTCTTTCATTTAGAAAAAAAAAAAAAACAGGTTTACTTGCTGCTTTGTTGCCCAGAGTTTGGTGTCATATAAGTATAATGGCACAGAGATGGTAAATATTCAACAGCATCTGGGACACAGAGATAAAATGCAGGGCCGGTCAGGTGCAGGTGGGTCATGTGGTGCAAACAAATGAGTAAAAAAGAAAGGTCTGTGTAATAACTGATGTATATGATAAAAGTAGGAAGCAGCAGATTTAATAAAAGTCTTTTAGGATAATGGGCATCCTGCTGAGTTTACACATAACACAAGCAGTTAGAACACCGTCTCCTTCTTTTCTCCCTGTTTTTCTCCATGTCTCTTTCTTTTTTCAGCCTTGTTCCTTATCTGGATCTCCTATGAGCCCAGAGAGGAAGGGGAGCTGGAAGCCGAGGAGGTTATTGCCAAAGCCTTGAGATGAGCTGATAAGAAGGCTAGCTTAATTACACACCGCTAACCTACACACATCCCAACTGAGGAGGGGGGGGAATGTGTATTTTATGTGTGCCTGTGTGAAATGGACTGGGGCTGACAAAGGCACGCACAGGCAAACGTGCACACACTTAGAGAAATGAAAATGACCTTTCTTTTTATTATGAAGTCCATAATCCTCTCTGTTCTAGCGCGGGTGTATTGATTATTTGATAGTCAAGATTCTTTTGCCAACATTTGACCCATGCAGAGATCTTTGGCCAAATTTAAACTGAGAAGGGATTCAAAATGTACATGTGACTCAAAGATATAAAGATACCCTCATATTGTGCATTTGAAGGTTGACTACATCATCTTTGGAGCTTAAGAAATCATCTTTTGGTGCATACACATTTTCCAAATGCTGCAGAGGGAACAAAATCAGTGGTATTGTAAGTTTCTGGATCTCAGAAAAACCCAGAATATCTACTGATTTTTCAAGGACCAAGATGAAGCTGCCAAAGGATGTTCTCTGCTGGGTCGCTCTAACACAACTACCAAAGCCATCTCCATAACAGCTGCTGTGCCCTCGTGTGCATCAGGCTGCGTGTCTCAAAATTGATGCTGATTAGACGTTGCTGAGCAGACACAACTGTGCCGTTTCAGCTGTTCTCCACTTTGGGGAATTTTGAAGTATTCACGATTCAGTTCGCTCATATTCTGGAGGAACCTTTCTATAAAATCAAAGCCATCACTGCTGTATGAAAATGCTGTTTTTTTTATTCTGCTGTGAATTCTGGGTGATGTTTGTCACTCTGCTTGATGTGGTCTTCAGATCACTTTTTACAAGTACAGGTGCCAACACGTGCTCTCAGACGGATGGCTCTGTTTCCTATCCTCTTAAGCGCAGAGCTCTGGCCAAGTCATTTTGTCTACCATGTGCCTAGTACGGCCTCCCTGCCTCACAAAGCCACATGTCTTTCATGTGCCAAACAGAGAGTAAGCAAAGACACGAGGGCTTATTTAAAGCTGGCCTGGTTCGGTTTTCTGTGGACTAAAGCCACTTGAGAGGACGGTGTGAGTACACTGGCATGGGGAGGATCGCTGCCAGGGGCCCCACAGACCACGAACCAGCCGTAGTGTATCCTGCTCATGGCAGAGAAGAAAAAGCTGCACCCACAGATGCAGTTTTAATGAAGAGAAGAGGGAAAAAAAAGAAACACAAATGTTTTCTTGGTTTGGTAGGGTTGCTGTGTGAAGAACATGCACTTTGTGTACACTCTGAATGAATTTCTCATATTATCAGATGATCTGTCTTTAAAGCTTTTATGTTTGGTTTGATAGGACAGGTGACAGGAAAGACCCAGTAACCTTTTTACCCCTCAGAAAATGTCTGTGGACGTTTTTTAAAAGGTTTGGCTTGTGGTGGGAAAGGGGGACACTTACTGCTATTTCCAGGTAATTTCAGGGGTTATTGGTTATTGGTGGCTCTGTGAGTGTGATTTGGCTCGCAAATAAGACTAAATCTCTTATAAAGAAGAAAAAACCCCACTGTGCATGAGTTGAACAAATAAAAATAAAACAAATTTTAATGTTCTAGTATTCTGAAAATTTCCAGATCCTTGCTGTCTTTTTTTTCTCGAGCTTCCTTGAATTGTTTCAATGACTCAATCCTGCATTTGCCTCTAGTTTTGTATTAATAGTACATCAGTAAGTTTTGCTGTGGAAAATCTGTTTGACCGCCCACTGGTCAAGCACTGAAAATCTCAGTGTTAGAGCGCAGGGCACAGCACAGCAGCTGGTAGAGCAGACTGTTGTCATATCTGTCGGACCAGGACACCTTTGTGACGCTTGTTTTCTCAGAAGCCATCTGTTTGTGTCTGCGAGTGCTCACTGAGAGCTGCGCAGACAATCCCTGTTGCCCATTGCTGACTTTTAAGATGAGCAAGTTTCCTGCATTCACAGCTGGTGTTGTTGAGTCAGCATGTTAGAAGTGACAGAGAAAAATCCCACTGTCGGATAAGTAGGATGCACCTATGTACCACTCCCACCCCTCTCTGCATCCTTCTAGATTGTTGTGTAAGTGACTCCATCAGTCCATCCATCATCTCCCACCAGCCATCTGCTAGGCAGCCCAGCCTGGGTCAGAGGGGATGTGTTGCCACATGTCACCCTCAGCCTGCAGCAGCATGCAGAGATGCTGAGTCCTGTGGCCAGGCAGCAGGAAGGGTCACCCACAGGCAGTTGTATACTGCTTGTTTTAGAGGTTGTTAATTACTTTGGAAAACATGGAAATGATGGCAGAGAAAACTGGAGAATTTATTTATTTGTGTGTTTTTTAATAAGGTCTAGAAATCATTATGACACCATGGGAAGCAGTGCAAGTATGTGTGTTCTTGAGTAAAGTGTTCAGAGTTTAATGAAGCTGCTCTGAGACCTGCTCTTGAAGTTTGTGGTCAATTTGGTGACGCTCTAAGGTCTGAATTTATGTCCTTTTATGAACATGAAGCAGCAGAGTGCTGATGTAAGCACATTATCATACTGGTTTAAGTTTACTCACCTAATGACATAAGATGACGGCTGGATTCGGGAAGTAGCACAGCCCACCCGCGACACCTGAGACCTCCCATATTTTTGTGTTTGTATATGTGTGTATGTGCAAGTGTGTGTGTGTGTGTGTGTGTGCCTGCTGTAAAGTACAGCACCAGGTGTGCAGGAAGGTCACTAAAGTGTTCTGTCATTAGGCGTTAGGAGCAAAGACATCCATCATATTTACCATGTACACTAGAAAACTTGAGTTGATTTCTCTCATTGCTTGAAGCAGCACATACAGTATTATATTGACCTGGTGTAGCATAAGACACAGCTTGCAGTACTATTACATGTAGGTCAGGCTACCTACCAATATTGTTGGTCAGAGCAGTTAGCGTGTTTGGCTGTGTGACAGCTAAAGATCATTAGCTTTGGATTTTAAGGCTTTGGTGAATCTTCTCAAAACATAGCAAGCAGCTGCCTACACTTCTCTAACGCAGTTTTCAGATATTTAAAATTAAAACTTCCATTTCTCCATTTTTTTTGTCAATCTCTCTACCAGCAGCAGAAGAAGGAACTGAGTCAAGGTGTCTGACTCAGTGAATGACAGATAGACAGACAGAGAGAGAGGGAGGGAACGAGAGAGAGAGGGAGATTAAAAGAGTGGCAGACTGTCTGAGGCTTCACTATGAAGCTGACTAAAACAGGGTGAGATAAGAGAGAAGTACATTCAGAGAGGAACAGAGCACGTCCTACAAACAAGCCAGACTGACGCTGTCACAGAGATGTGTGTGAGTTGGGAGGAGGGACGTTGTGACCACTTATGCGTTCCTGTACGCACCAAGCGCTCTCATCTTTTGATCTTTTTGAAGCTGAAGGATCTTGAAAATCTTTAGTTGTCTTCTCCCTGGTAGTCGTCTTTATCGGCGTGACAGCCCCACATGGCGGGGTACAGTGGCCTCAGGGTGCCGGCCAGGAGCTACAGCCGCTTCTCCTGTGAAGCCTACAAAGCGGTAAGAAACCAGACTGTGTTTAACGTAGTGAACCTTTTAGAGTTTGTGGGCTGTTAGGGTGTCGTGAATACAGTTTTACTTATCCAGCTTTTGATGAAGTAACGATAGAGAAAGAGAGCAACAGGAAAGGTCAACTTGAAATAGACATGTCAGGGGTAGAAACTGATCCCCAGTAGCAGCAAGGAATTATTATAGAACCCTCCTTACAGAATCGGGTATGCTGTGAGTTTAATGAATGAATGGACGCTTGCTGCTGGGATTTAGTTTTACCTTATAAATCCCTGAATAGTTGCTGGAAGAGGCCTTCAACTTAGGTTGCTCTGTATTTGACGACGTAGATTTCTTTTGAAAAGGTAGAAGAAAGCCTTGTTATCAGAGCATGTCTTTTGTAGAGTCAGCACTCAGGGCCATTACCTGAATTATAACAAGAGCTGTTTAAGTCCTGGCTCCCTATGAAAGCTTTTTGTGAGAGATAGCACTTTATGGCAGCTTTGGTCCTGCTGTGTTCTCCTTAAAGTTCTTGCTCATGTTGGTAGATTAGTTCATAATGGCGTGTTAAGCACAGCGCTTTTTAGGTCGCTTACTGAACCCTGAAAGTAATAAGGGTAATAGTCCTGAAGTTATCAACATAATTGTTGCTGCGCCATCGACGTATGTGAGAACTGTGCTTCGCAGGACAGACCTCAGGTGTTGTGGTTTAGTGCCGTGTGAAAATGTGAAAAATGTTGCGGCTGGTTTGTGATTTTCATGCATGAGCTTCAGTGGAAAGACTAAACGGTCCTCAACAAGTGGAGAAAATTAACACGCCTCTCAGTTATGAAACGATTTCAAAACCTCCTTTTTGGAAAAAAAAAAAAAAAAAAAAGGAAACGCGCCATTATCATCAAGCTAAAAATACACAAGTCCAAGATGCCATGAAAACATTTTTAACGTATTGCTGTGGCCATGTGGTAAAATTAGAAGCTTCTGTTTTTATACTGGCGGGTAGATTTCCCAGTTTTTAACTGTTTTTTTTTCCCCAGTGTGCCTGCTTAGCTGCATGGTTATTTTAGTATAATTCCATAAGCAGTTTGTTACTGTAAAATAATAATAATTTGGTACAGGAATCTCAGTGATGGTGGTCCAATTCTAGCTTAAAGTTCTCACTGTTCTTAGTCCTGAAAATACTAGAAAGTAAATCACACCTTCCCTGCAGGTTATCGCTACACAAAGTGTCTGTAAGTCTGTCTAGAAAAAACTCTACAAAAACAATGATTCATACTTAGAAATGTATATCCCAGCAAGTCTTTGCACTCACTAGAGGAAAAAAAGAAAATAACACAGTATTTTTGGGTTAATTTGAGAGAAATGCACTAATAATATCACATTAACTTTTTCTCCTTCTGGTTATAATATGTATGTAATGTTCTTATATAATTTTATTATCCATCCATCCATCCATCCATCCATCCATCCATCCATCCATCCATCCATCAATAAAAACAAGTTTTAGGTACCTAAAGTGCGTTGGTGCAGAATGAGGACTGGCACTGGGTTTGATGGAGCACAGTGTTTGCTTTAGTGAGCAAGTTATCACTTCTCAAGTGAGTGTCAGTGCAAACAACAGTAGAGATAAAAGAGCAAAAGAAATACAAAGTGGTTGCTCCAGCAGCTGAGTGAGAGTTTGAAATAAGCAAATATGCCTGCAGGAAGTCCACAAACACATCAGGGTAGCTCCTGCTCCGAGTGGCATTTGCTAAACTTGTGCATCTGCACTCTTCAGTTTTCAGAAAGTGCCCTTCAAATCGAGGGCACTCTCCCAGTGTGAGGCTCTGGCTGCCCTCAACTTCTATTTGACAGAGCTAACCGAGCACTGCGGGGATGGCCTGTGTGCGTCATGCCCTTATGTAGGCATCCCACACCGGCTTGGTGACTCAGCGAGCTGAGGCAGCGGGGACGCTGGATGTGAAGCAGATCAGTGTGTTTCTGTAAGAAGAAGAAAATAAAGATGCATTTGTCTGCCTGACTCACCGCTGTTTGTTAAAGGCTCTGAAGAACCGATGCCGTTTCATTTTTAAGCCTTAAATGGGACATTATTATTATGTGAACATGATGATGCGCTCCAGGCTTTCATGCGGTGTGTGCTTGTGAGTTGACAAAGCATGGCTCATGGCTGTTGGAAGAGTCTTGATTAAATGGCAAGATGTCTGTTTTCGCAGACTGCATGTGTGGCTGCAAAGGCTAGCGTACACCAGTCTGTAGGATTACACTGACATTAACAAAATGTTTGCTAGTCCCTCTGGAGTTACCCCAAAATACAAAATACTGAACAATAACACTAAAATCAGATCCATTTTTTTATCTTTAATTTTGTATCTCTGTATCCTGGGCTCTGGATTGTAAATGAAAAAGTGAATATGAATATAAAGCATACTATTTTATGGCTATTTATATATGAGCTCATCAGCCATAGCACTGTAATCGTCCTGCTGCTTTAGGGGGCTGTATAAAAGTTTTCCTCTGTAATAGGATGGATGGGCACAGTGTCTAAATGACTCTGGAGGTCAGCACTCTAATCTCAGCGTCAGTCTCTACTTTCAAATCCAGTCTCCTTAAACCCGGAGCAAAAACAATAACAACAGTAACTGTCCAAATACCACCAGACTGCGCTGTAAACGGTTACTGTTATATCAAAGAACGATGCAAACTAGACCCAGATTTGGTTTATGAAAGTGACATAATCCCAAAGCAGAATGTCAATAGACTTGATGTGACGCATATGACAGTTTCCACAAGTCAGTGACATGAATGAGTCAGTGTCATGTTGCTTTCTGTGATAATGGGAATGTCCCCGACCACAGCACCCACTTACAGCTCCTAAAAAAGACCCCCAGTACTGTCAGGGGTGGGCTGGTATTACTGGGAGTTGCTGGGAATGGAGGGATTTTCCCCCCTTAGAAATTGCATTGGATATTATGAATCCCTGACTGCCACAATGTTGACATATGAATACAATGGTACTGGTGAGCAAGATAAGATATGTATGCTCCCCAAGGGAGGTAGAGATGTTAATAGCATAATTTTCATGATATTAGAAGATGCTGGAGAGACAGTAAATTTGTGAATCATTATGTTGGTGTAAATCAGAACAAACAGTGCCCATGCCTATTTTTCTTATTTCATGGCAAGTCACTGTTGTGAGTATTGTAAAAGACAGCATGTTGGTACTTTTTGTGTACAAAATCCTTTTTTTTTTTTAAATTTAGCAAAGCCAGCTATATGTAAAGTTGGGACAGCAGTGCTTATGCTTATTCTATAAAGGACATGCAGCCGATCCCAGAAGTAGAGAAAAAAAACTGGCCAATAGCACAATGCCAAATCTTTGATACTTGAAATGTTTTGATTCATAAAAAATTCATATGGAGAAATTTCATATGACGTTCAGTTTCCTGCCACACACAAAATGATGACGGGGACTGCCCTGCATAATAATGTTAACTGCTTAGCTCTTTATGCTGTGCCTCTTATCCACTTCATGATTACATTGTCTATTCATTATTCACAGCGGTTTGATGTATAGAGACTGAACCGGAGTCTGTTGTATCTCATCTGTGTTTGATAGATGGATATTGAATCAATATGGAGTCAATACTTCTTTTCACTAACTATGCAGCCTGTTAAAATGTCTCCCAGATCTGATGTCTGCCTCTCATCACCCATTACTTTTTCTTTAAGCAACTTCCAGATCACAGAAGCCCCAATAAATGTGTGGTTTAACTCACATGATTCTCATTATTGGATTCTTTTTTTGTTCTGTTTGTTTCAAAGTTCCAGTTATGAGTGTGGTCTTTGATGTAGATGCATCTGACTTACGTTGACTGATTCAGTTGGACTGCGGTGGAGTGGACCTTGAAGGAAGTGATGTATCACTGTGGATGGCTCCATTATTAATACTTAATTAAGTTTCTGTTGACATGTTCAATATGAGTTCAATATTTGCACGGCTTTTATCTCTGTTTTGGTCTCCGCCAGGTGGTGTTTCTGTGAAGTTTTACTGCAAATATATATTATATATATATATATATATATATAATATTTATTTGTGCCAGTTAAAACTGTGAATATTTTATTAAAATCCCTGTGGTCATTGTAAAGCTTGTTTCTAGAACAGATTGCTAAGTTGCATCAAACATTAAGCATAATTTTTTAAGTTGAAATTTTTACCTGCGATGCCACGTTTAAAGCTCGATCCGCCCGAGGTGAAAGCATCAGAGGAATAAAGTGCGTTTTGAAAAGTAATCTTTTTCAGGACTTGAAAGCAACATGTTGTGATTTGCTACCTTTTTTCTCCCCTTGCAACAAGCCCATGCCTTCCTCTGCACTTGCCCTCAGGCCTTTTGACCTCCCCTGTGGTTTTCAGCTCCGTGAGTGACAGCTACCCATTTCACCTCGTTTTTAATTACAACCCAACCCCTCAATTTACCTGCTCAAAACTACTTCAAAGAGCGCTTGCACATTCACACAAAAGCTCTTCAAGATTGCACTTCCTTTTTTTTCCCTGACCAGCTGAGAGTGTGAATGGAAAGGACCGTCTAATCCGACAGCTTAAAGGCTTTTTTTAGTTCAGTGTGTCACTCAAGACTTTGTTTTTGTTTGGGTTTTTTTTTTTTGGTAACTGTGCATTTGTGTTTGGGAATGCAGCTTGTGTGATTTTAAACAGCGCTCCAAGGCTCTTTGTATTTAGTGTGCGGTCATGTACTTACATCGTAAACCTTTTTTTTTGCGTTTAAGCTTGTGTGTGAAGATGAGTGCACGGATGTGCGCGTTTACGTGCCGCTTTGAAGTGCTCGCACCTGTTGAAAGCTCTCATGAGAGCAGTGATTCACCCGCTGAGTAGAGAGGCAGAAAAGCTCCAGGTCTGTTTACGGTGCAGATGCAAAGAAAGAAGGGTCACGGCTGTGCCACGCACCTCACCCTGCGTGCTGTGGGTGCGTTTTTGTGCTTAGGCTTGACCTTAACAATGCCGTGCACTCACCGAGGAGCGACAGACACACTTTAATTCCACGGTGACAACAACATTTTCCATATGTACTGAGAAAGTTTACACGGACATTGTAAAATCTGTGTCTTAACCCTTTCAGAGTGCGTGTGTGAATTGTGTAAATGAATCAGTGTTCAGTTGCCAACAGAAGCTATTTTCATCCCATTATTTTTAATACAAGAATCTCACTCTGATTAATTGTTATTCATTCTCTGTCACAGCTATACTTCCACATAAAAGGTGGAATAATCAGAAACATAAGCTTTGTACCCAGCATGTGTACATCATCAAAAATTCTGCTTTCTGGAGGAGAAACATCTCAAAATCTGGTTGCTCAGTCCCTCCATCCAATCACTGAAGCAGGTTTTCTTGTTTACTCATCACTGAAGAAATGAGATTACTGCAGAAAGCTGACAGTTAACCTGATAACTTAAACATGCTGATTGGCACTTTCCTGTCATCTCTTAGCAGACTGCCAGTCTTCGAGTTTGTGTGATTGCGAGAGTGAGGCGCAGAGTGAGAGGTGTCTTTATTTAGAAGCACATGTTTCAAATCCCTTCGGGCTCCTCTGAAGTTTGAGTTGTCAAACAGAGACTGCGCGGTTTACAGACAAGCCCAACATCGCTGCATGTCGAGATAGATCGATGACGTATCCATTTCTCCATTTAATCTCCTTCATTTTTAGGAATAGTGTTCTGCGCAACTTGTCAACCTTTCTGCGCCCTTCATTTTCATCTTCTCAGAAAAAAAGAGACTCACTAATCTTGATAACAGAGGGAGTAAAAAGAGAAAGAGTTTGAAGCTAATTATAAGGGAAGCTATTCAGATTATTCAGATGCTTGCTCTACCCCTCTCCTCTCATTCCCCCCCCCAGGCAGTGAAGGGTCTTTTCTGTCCCCAGAGAGTGATGTCAGCATGGCCCATTGAAAACAGCCGCCGTGTGCTCCGAGATGAATGCCCCGGCTGAGCACAATGGCCCCAATTTGAATACCACGCGGATATATGCCAGATCGGAGCCCCAACAAAAGAAAGAGGGCTACTCTGCTCCCATTCAACCATGCTGTTATTTTATTAGTCGTAAATTTGCTTCAGCCATTTATAGCTTTTGTAGTTTTCAAGTGTTTATGGAGTTTGAAACACAGTGGCGACCCGACGAGGTCGGCCCCCGTTTTGGACTGAATTTTATTTTTGTTGGCACGTAACTGAACACCGCGGTTGTGTTTGTGTCTGACCGCAGATTTACACGGACTGGGCCAACCACTACCTCGCCAAGTCGGGACACAAGCGTCTGATCAAGGACCTGCAAACAGACGTCACGGACGGGGTGCTGCTGGCTGAGATCATACAGGTCGTAGGTAAGGAAACGCACTTCCAGACTCCCGGCTCTGATCACACCAGTGCAGGAGAAAAAATGTGAAACACGTCATCACTTATTTAGATATGGCTGACCTTTACCAAATACAAGGTTGCTTTCAATCATCATCATTATCCACAAGCTCTTCTTTTGTTGATATAATAGGATTAAACCATTTTACTTTATTATATATTGTAATATTGAACTATAAAGCAGATTTTGCAGCTGAAGTAATTCCTTCCGTGAAGGGCCAATAGTCAGGAGAAAAACACTATTGCAGATGAAAACTTTTAGGAATTCATTGACAGCCGGTGAGATCTCGTCTTTCTAAGTACAGAAATATGGAGCAGTATATAGAATAGAAAGGAGAACAGTTAGAAGAGTGAATTGAAATATAAAATCAAATAAATTTGAATTATTTCTAGTTCCTGTCTGAAGTCTACGCTTCTGGACAGTTCTCTAGTCTTGTATTGTTAAGCGTGTTTTGGATTCAGTTATGTTCTCAAAGAGTCTCCTGGTCCTAAATCCGTTATACGGTTCTTTACATGACAAGTATAAAGCTCGACAGCCAAGTACGGCCTCTGAAACTTGGCTGTTCGTCTGTATCTTTGACCCCTGCTCTCGTCTGTAGCATCATCATCATCAGTCTTGTCGCGTCGTCTGGCCGTCCTCAGCCTGTCATTTCATCTGCCGGCAGCCTTGCAGCTAAAACAGGCAAACACCAGCTGACTGGTGATTCAGCATGTCAGTGACTGTCTGCTCCATGCTCTTCCCCCATTTATCTGACCCACATTCTGCACATCTCATGCTATGAAGAGTGTTATTGTTCTCATACTGAATCAGTTGTTGCATGTGATTGTGTTTTGAGTTAGATCAAGTTCATGAGCATCGTAGGTCTTTTTTTTAAAAATAGATTTAGTGTGTTTTGGATGATCTGGGTTGTTGTCCACCGAGGGAGCATGTGCAGTTTGTGTCCTTGTAGTGTAGCCATGCTCACAACCAGTTGGAAGGCACATGGATGTCTTCACAGTTTTGTGTGTACCCTCTGATGATGACATTTATGAAGCAGTTGTTGTTGTTGTGAATCACATTTGGCCCTTAACTGAAACAGTCCAGCACACAGATTTGTTGTTGTGGGTTTTTTCAAATAATTAAAAAAAAAAAAGATTTATTCTTTTGAAAGTTTGATGTTTGACTGGGTACCGAAGAGACTGGAAATGTCAAATATCCACCTTTCTGCAAAAGTTGTGTGCTGACTAGATACAGTGTAGCTTTAATATGGAACAAGTCTTTGGTCAGTTAGTATTAAATGATTGGTCAGCAGTGAACCTGATTATTCAGCCTACTCTGAGGCTCAGGAAGTAAAAGTGTTACTTGATTTTGTAAGTGAAAGGCAGTTTAATCAAGAAACATCAAGCCTACATGTATCCTACAACAGCTGGCTACAGCTCCGCTCTCAGATCATATAATTTCCAACCAAAGCCATCCATTCACCTGTTTTCTGCTTCCTTCCTGTCTGCTGCCTCCTGTCCCCTGGGAAAACCTCACACCACATAGTCTGATGAAACCAGAGCAGCTTGCTGGTGTCAGAACAGCCATACTAGGTCAAAGGCCTGGCTGGATTTGGCACCTGTTTAGCTATTTGACCTGCTTAGATTCAAGGTTGGGATTTTTCAGGAGAAGCTCCAGATCGATGATATGATTGTGTTCATATTTATTATCCAGACAATAATCTGTCCAGTAAACTTCAACCAAAAATAAAATCTCTGGCTATATCTGGCTTAGTCATCAGTTCCTGGTCTCCTCCAAATAGTCCAGCCATTGTACCGCCCGACTGCAAGATGGCAGTCAAATTGTGTGAGAATGTTTTTTTTTTCTTTTTTTTTAATTTCTAGTTTTTCCCCAAATTATACAGTGTGCATCTCTTGTGAGTGTTGGTGTCTACAGTGTGTAATTTTTAGGTAGCACACAAACCATAGCCCACGGTAGCAGTGTTAAATCACTAATACACTTCTTAACACTATATTTAAAACTATGTTGGAAATTGGATCCTCAGGATGAAAATGACATTCTTTAATGCACATAAAGAGAACCAGCATCCAAATATGTGGTGAGATCAAGTTCATAAAATTCAAAAAGCCATTGGAGTTAAGTTTGGCTGATCTGCCCTTGAAGGTCATCTTGACCTCTAGAGCTCTTCCTGTGCTGCTGCTATTTGTAGATGACTTCCTGTAAGTCTCCTTCTCACCACTTCCATGAGCACCCTGCGAGTTCACCACAGACCTCAGACTTGGGCAGGAAGCAAACACAGACCTTTTCTCTCAACCTGACCAGACTTGTCAGGACTTGTTGAGGATCAGTGTCCATCCATGAAGATCAGGAGGGCCACCAGGAACATGCTTATGTTCTGATGTGTCTGCAAGAGGACACAAACCATGGGGTTTGTGCGTGTTATTGTGTTTCGGCATACAGCATATTAAATACAATAGTCACTCACCAGCCACACTTCTTGCCATATTTAGTTCGCTGTGACTTTTTCCTTCTTTTCCAATATTAAAATTCAAGCCCGTGTGCATCATTTTGACACAGTGAAGGAGATCCAACCCGCGCTGCAGACCCGCAGTGCAAGTGGTCAGCACTGCCCAAGGAACCTACTCTGAAGGGGAGAATTTAAAACGAGTACGGTTTTACATTTTTTTTATGGATAGATTTGCAATTTTCTAATTGCACTCGGTGCACGTCAGCTTTAGTCTGTTACAGGGTTCTTTGCTAAAATCTCTTTTCTTTTTAATTGGCATAAACTGAAAATTAAATCAGCTTGATTTTAAGAGGCCACGATCCAAAATATTTGGGAGATATTTATAAAAGCCTAGTCATGAGGGTTCATCATTTCCACTAAAACTCACTGCAGTTATTTCAGAAGGGAATTGTAGCCCTGCTGCTGTAGGGCGTACAGGACGTTGGTCCTGAGATGTAGCTGCCGTCCAGGCTCCACCGCGCCTCCTGATGCAGGAGTCTCTGCTGTTGGCACAGTTGTCAGCTGTGAGCTGACGGCCGTGTCTCAGCTGCTGTGGGCTGGGCCTTCTAATGGACGGGAGGGATTCTTGACACAACACACACACAGCAGCACAACACTCCTGGTCGGGCCCCCAACGGCCCTGTACCCATTTGCTGTGACCAGATAGCATTTCATGTGTCAGCGGGAGGGGATAGGCAAGAGGGGGGGTCCCAGTCACTGGCATGAACACCTCTGCACTCAGCCGGTCACTGTCTGGGAGACGCACATCGGGATAAAAGACAGGATTACATTAAGAGAACACGCCCGGCAAGAGTTTTCATCATCTCATCTTTTGTCTCTCTGTCTCTTCTGTCTCTCCTCAGCCAATGAGAAGATTGATGATATCAATGGCTGTCCCAAGAGCCGTTCTCAGATGGTAAGTGACCTACCAAGTTTGTTTTGGCAGAACATCGAGAAATTTACCTGCGTGTTTGTGTGAGGTAAACCCGCCTCTCCGATGTGCCATCTACCCAACTTAAGGGGCCCTCGCTGGAAACAGAAAAGTCCCTGGTAAATAGTTGTAGATGTGAATAGTTAGCCCATTTATTTTTACTTTTGTGGTATGGCAGGCTGTCATCCATGAAACCTCTGGCTCAGACTTCTGGCTTTGGCTCTCTGTTGAAAGCAGCACAGGCTTTGGTTTTGGGGCCAGTTTCGCCTCTTCATGTTACACATCCAAAGAAGTGAGCATTCCTCACATCTTCAGGGGTGAAAGCAGATGGAGAATATCAGCACTGATTACAAAAAATGATTATTTAGAACCACTTATAATGTGTTTTTGTCTACAGTGAGAGTTAGCAGGTATGTAGGTGGGATTTCCTTCGGGACACTGCTGGTGGCATTTTAGTGGTTTTACAGTTTTGTGTTCTCTGTGGGAAATGAGCCGAGCATCCCGAAGCATGGCTGCCCTCCACTGAATGCGATGGATCATAAATTGGGCCAGTGTGCCAGCTGAGGGGACTATTTCTGGCTACCAGCCAGACTGCTGAAGCCTATCAAAGCACCAGAGAGAGAAGGAGAGAGACATACACACCCATATTTAACAACTGAGAAGGACGTGAAAGCACAGCTGATCCCTGAACGTCACTGCACACACATACCCACAGTGGACCCATATTACTGTACTTATGAGGACATTCTGTTATTCTTTGGGATTTTATTTTGATGGTGGTCTCCAACATCCTGCCATGTGATTAGATTTGGTTCAGAATTAATTATAAATTGGGGAGTGACCGAAGGTTTTCACCTTTTGCAGAGAGTGTAGTTTTGCACTGTTATGCTCACAGTATGATCTGGATTTATCATTCCTGAAAACTCAGAGTAGCAGCAAGTCCCAATCAGGATGGTCCTCTTTGGGTTGCCGCGCTTCACCGAGTTTAACATGAGTCATCAGTGGTTTTCTGTCCAGCTGTGAGCGTGTTTCTGTGAGAGTGGCAAGGCAGCTTCATCAGAACCATGAGTCCAGTGCTGTATATAAAATAAAATATAAACAGACAGTGTTGTTTTAGTAGAACGAGCTTGGCTAATGAGGAGCAAACCATGCTGAAAATGTGGGGCACATAAACAGCAATGCCAGGCTGTTTCTCCTGCCACAGCAGAGAGAACAGCAGTCAATACCTGATGAGGTCTATCGGCCCCAAACATTGTATTTATAGTTTACTGTAAGCACACTTTGTAAAGGGGCAAGAAATTATAGTGAGGTCAGTCCTGCTGTCCACTGTGGGATCCTCTTGTAATCATGACTTTTTTCTTCAGTTTTCTGATTGGTCAACAGTCGCCTGATCCAACAGCGCTGCCTAACATTTGGTTACCAATAAAAGACGTGGACAAAGACAAGTGGATAACCCACTAATCTGGCTTTGTTGTACAGAACTGCTTTTGACACATTACTGCAGCATACAAACCTTTCAGATAACCACAAAACAGTCTGCAGGCTGACAGAAAAAAAAAAAAAGAAAAAAGAAATGCATTAGTTACACCCCCAGGTCTCCTGTGATTGAGCATCTTGAGCTCTTTGGTCTCAGTGGTCTGAACATCTCTCTGTGGGTTTGTTATCAGCATCTTGTGCAGAACTCTTTCACACCCAGCCCGCGTGTCTACTGCAAACACAGCAGCTCTTTTTCTTTTTAAAGACAAGAAGATTGTAGGTTACCTCTGAGACAGAGCGAGTGGTTCCAAATGGATGCTCTATCTTTCACGATGTTGTGATTGTTCATAGGTGCGGTGTGCGTCAGAGGAAACGGTTTGTTCCTCTGTTTTTATAGTGTTCATTCAGGCATTGTGAATTGTTTAATGGATAGCAGTTGTCAAAATCTGCCTTGCGTTTGCTCACAGAAGCTCAGATCTTGCAGTACGTGTGTGTGTGTGTGTGTGTGTGCGTTTGCGTATGTATGTGAATATGATTGATTCTCTGTGTATAATACATTTGTGCGCTTTAAAGCTTAATCTGAAGCAGTCAAACAGTGCTGAGGGCAGGCGTAACCGCAGCAATTATGCAGAATGTCTGCTTTGTGTATCGTAGTACTGTCAAAACAAACACACACACACAGAGGATCTGAGAGTTTATTTAACAGAAGAGTGTTTAGAGGAGCGAGAGAGCTTTTTTTTTTTTACTGCACTTGATTTCATTGTTTTCAGACTCTCTGTGGGGGAAAAAAAGCTGCTGCCATTCACTACCACTTAACACAACTTCAGCTTTTGAATGAATAAAGATGGAAATAAGCTCCATCAGTGGGATAAACTGTAGCACTTTCACCTCACACTCACCTGCTGCCCATCCAAGCAAGTGGCTGTTTTTACAACTGTCACATCCTTGTTAAACGGACCCCCAATGGCAGGTCATTCCTTTGCCACCCAGTGTGTGTGTCTGTGTCTGTGTGTGTCTGTCTGTCTGTCTGTGCAGGTTTAGTGTAAAGTGAGGTGTTAATTTGACACTGAGCTGTTAAAATCTTACAGGATGCCACGCACACACAGAGACACACATACATGCTCATATGGGATGTCTCATTCAGGCACCCATTGCTAAAGCACCTGCTAAAGGACATGAAGTGAAACAAGCCCTCATGGGAAATGGTTCTAATAGCCAAACATTTCATTCCTAGTGTTGAAAATAAAATATTGATTTTATGTAGTTTTCACTAGAGAGATTTTTTTTTTTTAGTTGAGTGGAATCTAAACTTCCCTTTTCAATATTAGAAAGTGGTTTAAATTGAAAAATAAGCAATTGGCAACATGTTAATGGATTATAGGACACTGCCTCCCTAAAGTAATAGTTTTTGAGGCATTTTTTTTCCCAAAGCCACCACACAAAATTCCTTTTAGCTTGTTTAAGGATTCACCACGGCAGCATCCACATAATGTCTTCCAGCATTACTTTAAATGTGTCCAATCTTGGACAATTTAAGTCCATACGCACATATAAGATGTAGGGATAATTCATATCATATATATGTGAATAAATCAGCTCAAAGCTTTAGTGTAAAGTTCCCTCGGGACTGAAAGTGTGTGAGTTTGTGCTTGTGAAAGGGTTTCTGTGTTTCTGTTCATTATTTTTTTCTGCCTCTGTTCTTATGTGCTCCTGTGTGCTGGACTGGATGTTTCTCCCTAATCTGCCATAAAAGAAAAAGTGAATTAAGGTAGACTGACAGGCAGCCACACAGGTGGTTAGAAACCAGCAGGACCAGGTGTTTAACGGGCTTGATGAAGCATAGAGTGAATGTTTATGTGCTGAACTGTCTGGACAATAGAGCTTTTCTTTATAATTCACCCTGAGTTTCACCTTCAGGTGCAGCTTCACTAAAGGCGGTTTAGCCCTTTGCGGCGTCGTTATCTTGCTTTAGTTTGACAAAAATCGACAGTGAACTGCGCTGGTGTGTATGCGTATGTTTAATGTTTGATCGAAAGGCGTTATACTTTCTGTTTGTGTTTGAGAGAGAAATCCTCGAGTGCGTCAGCTGGTCAGAGCTCAGGTGATCACATGGTGGCTTGGAAAGAATGAGCAATTCAGTGTTGCTGTTGCTAAGAGACCAAATATACCAAAAGCCAAATGATATTTTTTAGAGGGCACCGGCTTTATTCACCCTGAAGGTGTTGTGTCTTCCACACGACTTCTGCCAACCCGAAAGAAAGAGCACCTATAGCTGTAATGCAGTTCAGTTAAGCTGCCTCCATCTAGTCTCTGAGCAGTTTTCTGTGCTGCTGTGATAGAGAGGGGATCTGACAATGGTACATACACTGGGCTCATTTGTTGCTTAACAGCTAGTCTATTCATGGGAGATATGACACAGCAGTTTTTACTGGATATTCTTCCAGGAACCATAAACTTTGAAAAAATGTGGCCTTTTTTAAATGCAAGCATCAAAGCCGAGGGGAATTTTAGTTGTGTTCCAGTAATCAGCGTAACAATTAGGACGTCACAGTCATCTGTAAATATCACAAATCTCTGAATATGACTAACTCAACCCATCAATGCAACGGCAAGTCTATAAAAATGAATTTGCAGCTGGAAAAAAGACTCCCTGTTACGCCGATGTGTGTGTTGTTACATCATGGCGTGGGTATTAAAGCTGCTGGTGCGCCAGAACATTTCTGACGGGTTAAAAGTTCAGCATACGTTTTCCTGTCAAAATAGAAAGAATTACTCAGGTACACGTCAAAGTCCTGCCAGTGGGTGGCTAGATGGAATCCGTGACACATCCTGAGAGGGTGAAAGTATGTGTGGGCACACACACAATGGATTAAACCACACAGTTGTATAGACAGATACACACATGCATAGTGATGCAACATGCCTCACAGGCGTAACATGTGAGCCGGCTCTACAAGAACCAACAATATAGAGGTCAAATGGGAGAAAGCTTTCAGGCCAATGTGGTGGTTTTCAGAAATATCACATATCAGCCAAACATGAAGGAGGATCCTCCCCGATTACACCGGAAAAACACTGTTCACTAATGTTTTGCAAATAATTACATCTTTTAAAGAATGATTCCAGTTTATTACAAGTTAGTTTTAATTTTGTATTTAAGTGCAGTCAGATAACTACACAGGTGTTATTGTATTTTTATTTTTAATGGAGAACAGTAGAGTAAACGTCCATCGCAGACCAGCTTCTGGATTAACTTTGACAGTTCATGCTTAGAGGTACAGTAGGGTGCTTTATTGTTATCAAGATTTTGATTATCTCAATTTTATCTCCAAATAAAGTGTTTCAGATCAAACTGCAGTGTTAACTGCTTACAGTCTCACAGTTTGAAGGTCTCTGTTCATTGTTGTAGTGGTGTTGTGCTGTGTTCCCAGATCCTAGCAAATAGAAAATCATACACAAAACTCCAAAAGCAAGACTCAGATTGTGTTAAACTAGAATTATAGTAAGAGGGCAGGTGTCATTGTCAGTTCATCTTAGTAATACGCTGGGTAACGACCAAGATTTAAATTAGTACATCAATCTGGTAAAATTTTGTAATAAATTAAATTTGGTTTTTCATTCTGACTAGAATGGTTTCAGTATACTAAAGACTGACATTGAAACTGTAAATATAAAAGCTGTCTGGCCACGTGTTCGTGAAATCCTACTTCACACTCAATCCTCTTGCTCAAACATGCTCCTTCTCTCTCTCTCTCTCTCTCTCTCTGTCTCTCACACACACACACGCACACACACACACACACACACGCACACACAAACAGCCCTGTGATGGGAGGAAATGTTTGTTCAGAGCACTGTTGACTAGCCAGCCCTGCACTTCTGCTGCCGGGAGCCGGAGCAGAGCAGGGAGGTGGCAGCGGCTCGGATCGAGGTGTGACGCCCGGCAGCAGCAGACTGCAGGAACAGCCAGGTATGGGGCTTCCGCGTAGACTGCTGCTGACTCTGAACGCTTTCTTGTTCAGAGGTATTTTTTTCAGGTTGTCAGTAGATTCTCTGTACTGTGTTAAATTTCTAAGCTATGGCTTACTGCCCTTTGGCAGTGTGAGTGCATCATTAACACTTTTGCTTTCACTCGAGTGTGTCGTCAATCATTTATCAGCCAGGTGTCCTGGTGCAAAGTTTGTCCAGAACAGATTCATGAGAGCAAGTGGCCCAAAAAAATATAGTGGTGATAGACACGGAGATTGCATTCTTCTTTCCTGTTGTTGGTCAAGTTTTGCTGTTTCTGTAAACAGCATAATGTGATCATCACGAGCAGTGACTTCTTGGTAAGCCTTTAACCAGTGGTAGTTTCATCATTCCCTTTAGATGGAAGATGGATGATCATGTAATACTCAGATTTCTGGCCAGCCTTAAACCCAGTAGGTTTAAGTTGTATAACATTGTTATAACCTTTGATCCCAGGCTAATCAGTGATATATACAGTAATTAGTAAATACATAGGTGGAACCGAGTGGTCTGAGTAGGATTTCAGGGATGTTTTGCTGGCTTTACTGAACATTTGCCCCTACAGGTTTTAAATAGCAAGAGGTTTCAGTATATTTATCCTGGGAGAAGTGCGGCTGGGGTGCATCTCAGCTTGACGGCCTGGCATTTATGATGGGGTGTCTCACTGAAGTATATATCCTGAGAGTTACTGCTATTTAAGCTTCAACTATAGAAGTCACTTACGTCAAGTTTAGACCCAGCGTAAAGAAGGCTTTCAACAAGTTTATTTTTAAGGACCCTGTGGTATTCAGAGAGGACCATAGTGTGCATTCCTACTGTTCCTAAGTTTACTGCTGTATAATGTCGAAGGACAGCATATGCCAGGCCTACTAACAGCTGTTTCTTAGGTCAGAGGTCATGGAAATGGCAGCAGGGGCAGCACTGTATTTTCAACTCAGTCGGTGACCTGAAGTCAGATGGGCTCTTCACGCACTAACATGGCTCAGATAGGCATGGAGTTAAAAGTAGGGGATTTAATAGTGATAATCACGTGAGGAGTGAGTTTGTTTCAAACTATAAAGGCAAGGCAGCAAGATGTAATCAAGCAAGTGTTATTTAAATAAGACCTCAAATAGTCTGCTGGAGGTTGAACTGTAATCAAAGTAGCAGATCTATGTAATAATAATATTGTGGGTAATTCTGGGCTTAAAGAAATACTAGCAAGTGCTTCCAACGAGGAGTAATCCTTGCTGAAATCCTGCTGACAGGCAGTTCCAGGAGGCCGGGCACAATTTGCATTCCACCTTGATGTTGTTCTTGCCCCTTTTTCACATGCAAATTCAAAATAATGCTGATACTTTAATGATGTAGATACTGTCTCCTCTGCTCCATCGTGCTATCTGAGCTGCACTATTGCACTGCTACAAACATAAGAGAATAACAGAAAGAAATTAAGTTACTTAACACTGAAAAAATCGGAGTGCTCTAACAAGTTACTTTGTAACATGTTAGCTCAAACTGCTGGTGTAACTGCAGTGAAAGTGGATGTAACTAAATGTGATGTACTGCAGGATGACAGCAGTATCAGTAGTTGTTCTGTGGCTTTAGTTGACTTAATTCATACATTCATGGATTTGCCTACAGTACCTGCAGTCAGATATTTATATAATAAAGGCAGATATTAATGACTTTATATATCCGTTTGTCACCTCATAGCCAGAGACTTCCTAGCAGGAGAACCACAGTGGGAGCTGTAGGTCAGGTTATATTTAGTTGGTGCATATTAAGTGTAATCATGTCATTAATCATTACTGAACAGGACCCTTCTGCTTGCAGCCCACACCCAGCCTCATTTACAAAGAACACAGTTCATATGTATTTAGGTTTGAAAGCAGTTGCTGTATCACTGCTCTGTATCTAAGATCCCACCCTCTGCTGTGAGCTTCTACTGAAGCTCCTTTTTGCTGTAAGTACAGTGCTGCAGTATAAATCTACTCTCACTTGTAATAAATAACATTCTAGGAAGATTCAGCCCCTCCCTAACCTTTGTGTGCAGCTTAAAATGTCCATTTCACAGCATTTTTATTGTTGGTTAGTTGCTCTGCAGAGACTTGTTACATAATATATCTTTTGTTGTACCTTGTGTGTTTGTTCCCCACCACCACCAACAGTTGGTACACTTTGATCACACAATCATTCATCAGATTTACCCTGCTTGATGACTTGTTTTATGTGGTTTACCTTACGATAAGGTGCGCCAGCCAGCAGATCCTGTGTATAATGGGTCACATGGTCTCTAAACAAAGCCTGTCTGCCTATCAAATCCTCGCACAGGCCAGTGACAGCTCAGCAGTCTGCTCAGGTTGTCAAGGCTGCTGTCATAGCAACTGAGTGACTTCCCTGTAGCCCAGCTGATGAAAGTGTGCCTGGTTTGAATCCTGTTTTGGCTCTGTCACTATGCACTCCAAATTACTTCTCGAGGATGGCACAGCACAATGTGACAAGTCTCTGTATATATAGAGTCTGTCTCTAGTTTATACTCTTTAAATCTGCCAAAAAATGTATGGCTCTGCTGCCATTTGTTTGTTATACATGCCCCCAAATATCCCATATACAACAAAAGAAATTTAAATGAAATTTGTTGGAAATAACAAACGCTCAAATCCCATCACATGATATTCAACTCATCTATTTTCTGCTTAACATGTTGCGATGCCAACTTTGCTTTATAAATGGTAGATGTTCACTTCCAGATTTGTTGGTGTTTTGAGCGGCATGCAAAACACTAGTGTGATTTTTTTTTTTTTCTCACAAGTATGCAAATTTGAATGCAGATGTACAGTGTGAAGAATCGTTCAGCTGTGTGTGTCTCTCTGTAGATTGAGAACATTGATGCCTGCCTCAGTTTCCTGGCAGCCAAAGGAGTCAACATCCAGGGTCTGTCTGCAGAAGGTAAGCTGGACACTTTGACTGGAACAAGAGAGTTAGTCCTGACTCAGGCTCAGGCTTAGTTAGTAAACAGAACTGACCCTGTGAGGAAAAAGTTGATTGGTACAGCGAAGCATTTTATTGGCGAGCTGTTGCCAGGAAACTCTGCATTAATGCTTGACACATGAAAACATTCAGGGCTGATTTCACAACACATATAACTAATGGACCAGAAAGCTCACAATGGTGCATAATGATGTTTAAATTACTTTATGTAAAAAAAAAAAAAAAAATCACACAGGGAACCTTAAGACAATATTATTACTGGTGCTGTTACAAAGCTGCCTCAAACAGCAATATCCCGTGACAGCAAGAAAGACATGGGGTCCGTTCACTGTTCTGTAAGGAGAACTTTGAGATGTTTCATTTTGCAGTCCAAGAACATTCCAGAAAGAGAGCTAAAGGCAGCGGTACACAAATTAGCCTCATGTTTGAAATCCCAGTTCACTCACTGAGACACAGTCTGTTTGCTTCTTTGTATGAATAGCAGTTTAATTAGTTATAATTCCAGGTTCACACGGATCTTCTAAATAATAGGGTAAACCCCAAATTCTCCTAAAACTAGTAGCCTGGTGCCAGCTCCAGTCAAAGATTTACTGGGAAATATTTAGTATTCAAACTCATATGGACTTTTGCACTGTTATAAATGAGACTTTGTTGCTCAATGGGTGTAAGATTGCAAAAGCAATCAAGGAATAAAGACTGCTTGTAGCTTAATTTCCAAGCACTTAAAGGACCTCGGGTATGGTGAGTGTGGAGTATCTCTGCAGCCTCCATCCTCTCGTTTGTCTTCATTTCTCCACCTTTTTGAATGCATCACATCTGCTTTTCCTTCTTTAAATCATTCAAACTGTCCTTATGTCTGATCTTCAGAGATTCGGAATGGCAATCTGAAAGCCATCCTCGGCCTCTTCTTCAGCTTGTCCCGCTACAAACAGCAGCAGCAGCAGGCCCAGCGGCAAAACTCCCAGCCCACTCTCCCACCCACGGCCCAGTCCCAGAGCACACACCCTCCACTGAGTCAGCAGATCAGCGCCCCGGCCCAGCTCAGCCACTCTCTGCATGGGACTCCTGCCATCACAGCCCAGAAAGCAGCACAGGCCGAGATGCAGTCCAGGTGAGAGGCTAGCTGGAGTGAATGAATTTGTCTCTGTGGTGTTTACTTTCTTGATGCGTCTGCTGTTGTAATCCATCATTTTGACATTTCTATCTTCCTGTTCGCAGTTCCTGTCATTTATAACTCTAAACCTGACCTCTCACTGTCTCTGTCCCCTTCCATATCTTTCCTCTCTTTTCTTCTTCTCTAGGGATGGGTGTCAGAGTAAACTACTCAAGTTTTCCCTTGGTCAGAAAAAGACCTCTAGGTCAGCTCTTGTGCCTTTTTAATTTTCCTCTCCTTCCCTTCTTTCCTCCACCACACCTCCTGTTCCGTCCCATTCCTGGAAATAGGTTGAGATTGCCCCTAATCAAGGATAGCATTTCTTTTGCACTGTAATGAGTTTAATGTTGTTTCTTTGTCTGTGATTAAGGGCAATCTCTACTACAAGCACTGTCTATTATGCATGAGTGGTAGTGTTGAGCAGATAGGAACAAAAGCTCGGGGCTCCATTTTCAGAAGGCCCTGTCTGGCAGCGTGCCTCATTTGGCAGGCCTGCTAAATGGGCTGTAGAAGACCTTTAGATAACCCTTAAATAAGTGTACGTGCACTTGTGTGTGTGTGTGTGTGTGTGTGTGTGTGTGTGTGTGTGTGCTTTTTTCCTCTGACAAGAACATCCTGTAATATGACATTAATAATTAACACAGAACAATCTTTGACAGGGATGTGCATCTATAATGAAACATGGTATTGATATCATGCTTTCACATTAGCTCTTCTTTAGCATGCAGCATCATATGATGTGATAATGCACCTTGAAATTTAATGTTCGACATGGTTTTGCATGCTGCCCAATCCCAGATATTGTTTGCATTGCACCTGCCCCGCTCCAGTGCCTCTCCAAAGTAAAGAAATTACCCCCTCTTATGGTCAGCATGTGTAACTACAAGAGCTCATTCTGGGGGATTGACACTTTGCTTTTCAAACTTTTCATTTAAATAAATCTAAAGCACTCTCTGTCATTATATGAATTATAAAGATGTGAATTCTTAATAGAAAAAGCTGTTGCAAATGTTGCAGTGAAAGGCCTATTCTATTTGTTTTGGAATGAAAAATGTTATTATTTCAGTTTTTAAATGATTTGCATTAGAACTGAGAAAATATGACGCTTTTGAACATGGTCAGTGTGGAAGAATCACAGTGAAAACAAAACAAAACACCTGTCATCTTAGTGATTATATTGTGCATTTTCTGCAAATAGAAGATCTATGCAGCTCTTCCATTTGCAATATTCAAAATAACTAGAAGTGGTTTGTTGATTAGATCCAAGTGATGATGCTCTGTGATGATGTCCTGGTCCTTCAAGTACTTTTATTTGCCATCATTTGAATTTTGCGAGTATAAATTGACAGGAAATATTAGTCAGGTAATGTTAGGGAGGGCCCTGTGTCCTGGATGCCCCCAGGGATATTTGTTTTCACACTGTAGCCCATATTAAACCATAAATGTAGGAAAAAAACTGTAAACTTTTTTAAGGTAACCACTAGTTTGAATTACTTCCTCACAGACTCAATCCAGCGGGGGAAGCCAGCAGACTTGCTGGCCCTGCTGTAATTGAAATGATCTTAGGCTACTCTAGTCTAAACAGTGTGGTTAAACCTATTTCCTTGCAGTGGCTGGATAAATAATGGTCACTCAAAGTGAATGGCATGATGGAAATGAATTTCTATAATGCACACGAGAGACAGCTATAATCTGCTTATCGGCATCCGCCTCATTCCCAGGATGGTGATGATGTCACCACTGGTCAATTAGCATTTCATTAGCAGTCTGTGTGGCACAGCCTGTTGGATCCTAACTTGCTTTAGAGAACGGCTTACAAAATTAAATCAAGGTGTCATAACTTCTACCGAGACTTATCCAGGGTCAGCATATCCTGTCTAATCCATGTGGGGAAATCAAGGAGGAGCGAGTGTAATCTGAGCTTGTTGTTCTCTGAGGACCTGCTCTCTCAGTCATTCCGTCCACGCTGCTGTGAGCTTATCTGTCCCCATTAGCTTAGTGTAGGTGTACCCTGGGGGTGGGTCACCACAGCGCTGCAAGAAAAGTAAACTGTAGCTAAGTTCAAAAGGCAAGCTGCACTTTTAAATGGAAAATTACACGTGTCAGGAATAGGTTTGGAAAAATTCCCTGTTAGAAAAGAGCCTAAAATAGTTTGAAGCATTTAGAAAGACACAGAGACCAGAGCAGCCACTGGCGCGGTTACTGTAGCCATGGGATTTTTTGGTATACTGTGGAAAGCAAACAGAGACCACTTCCCTCAGGAAATCAATACAGTAGGTCAAAAGTTCATATTGCAAATTAACCCTGGAAGTTGGGCTTCTATACAACATATTGAAGTTACATCAGCTTCCCTGCACATCCACACAAAGTCACATTGTGGAAAACAAAGCAAGCTTGTGCAGGATATGTTTTTAAAGCTCGTCCTTTGTGGCAAACGTCTGCTAAACAGTGAGGCATGTTTGTATAGCACTTAAGATAGTTTCTATATATAGATATATTAGGATATTTATCTCCTATTTTGAATTAATGCAGTTTCCTCTTTCAGGAATGTGGTGTGATTTTCTCAACAACTGTCACTCACCCTCCTAATGTGTTTGGCCTAATCACATCAAATGCTTACTGTAATAAATCGAATTATGCGACACCCTCCCATTTTAGTTTAGTGTGTTGCCTAGTTGTGTGCTTGTCCCAGCATAATGTGTCACAAGCTTGCAGTGACCTAACGTGTCTCTAATGTGTGGGGAAAAAAAAACTGCTTTAGATTCATAAACTCATAATCTAGTGGTTGTCATAAAGCAGCTAATTGGTTTGGCTTGTTTGTTCCATCTTTCTTTCTTTCTTTCTTTTCTTCTGTCTCTTCATCAGACTTCCTGGCCCCACATCAAGGGTGTCCACTGCTGGCAGTGACATCCCCCCAAGAGGCTCGGTCAGTGCTGCTGGGAACAGACGCAGCCAGGGCTTCAGTGACAAGACCAAAGTCAACTCACACCTGAACAAAGGTAGGCCAAATGTACAACTGCAAACTTGCACACACTGACATACTTGGATGTCTGCAAATCCCATCAGCACCCCATCATAAAGAGCTGAAATATCAAATGATATAAGTTTCAAAGGCAGAAGCATGCGTATAAATTTAGAGGAAGAGAAAGTAAAATCAGAAGAGAGACATCAGCCTTGCAGCTGTAAAAAGTCTTAATGCTGTATTTAGGATGATTTTATGGTGAATCCTCGGAGTGCTTTTTGTTATTGTAGTTAAAATGCAAGTTAGCTCTGCTGCTTTGAGACCAAGAGAGGATTAAAAACCATGCCAGAAAATAATGCTTGGCCCTCAGCGTGCAGCGCTGCACTGAGACAACCGTGCCCTTTAAAGAGAACAACAACAAAGAATGGATGAGCATAAAATCCAAATGCACACAATGAATATGTGCTCACCACCCTTGAAAGCGTTCTAAACATTAATGTTGCACTTTAAAAAGATATGGAGGTTATTGTCTCTATAAGAAGATACAGTTGTTGGATGCTAAGTTGAATTCGGTGTCTGGCTGCAGCCTCACTGTCCTGTACGGTGAATTTAAGGACAAATTTCTGTCTTTCAGTCTGTCTCCCATTACTCCTAATCTGTGATTTAATGGAATATGAGTTCAATGTCATTGTGACCTCCGTTAGGCTGTTATGCACAAACTGTATTTGTTCTCACAGATGGAAAGATCACTCTAGGTGTGAACTGCTATTCTGGGCAAAACAGTGTCATGTGTCTTTAACTCTTGCATGATGAGAGCTGTGCCCTCCCCTAATCCATGCAGAGTGTTTCCCATAGTCTCCTGTTGCCTGCTACATGTGAGAAAGACCGGTGGTGGACAGTGCCCCCAACCAGATTATCTCAACATTGTCTGGAGTGCTACTACCTGTGGAGAATATGAACATGAGGAACTCTGGACACCTGAAAGACCTGCTCCCACCTTCCTGATTGTTTCACATTAGTTATGTTGAACAATTTGAGCAACAAGATAACATAAATTGAACAAGGTGGAAACATAGAACCAGTGTAGTTCACTTCCATGAGAGTCAAAAGTAGAGCCGTTCACTGTGATCATTTTCCTTTGGAGCCAGAACTGAATTCACACCAGCTTACAGACTCTGGGTGTTTGGCAGTATATTTGGTTGGTTCAGTGTTAAAATAGTTTCTGTCACCATTCGATGGGCCAGAGCTTTATATAGACTTTGTTAGTGTTCACAGTCTAAACTCATTACCCGGGGGTGGAGGGTAGGGGTGGGGGTGGGGGGTGGAGAGGGACTGTTGTCACAAATTAACTGGGACCAGTGCTGTGAGAAGCGCTGTGAGGCATTTATTCTGATGTTCGGCTCCACTGGAGATGAGTGAGTTTATTGGTGCAGACCGCGTGGAGATGTGTCCGTTTGTGTGGATGTGTGTTCAAGTGCATACCTTGATCAAAAGTCAACAAGAATTATGAGGAAATGCCCTTAAAACTGAATGCACTGTTGATTAAATGAATTTCATAACTTTGGACTAAATCCTATTAGTGGTCATAGAAGGATTTCCATTAGACACTTTAATCAATAACTTGCCCATTTAGTGAAAGGGTTTTCAGATAGTTCTATTTGGAGACGACACAATCCGCCCGTAACTAATGTAAAGCCCATGAAGATTAGAGTTTGTAAAAGTCATCAAATACAGGGGGGTCCCGGTGCTCTGTGGGAGCTTCTTTGGCGAACAGCACTGGCTTCAAAGTGGCTGCAAGAAGTGTGAAGTAGCTGTGAACATTTGCATGAAGATGATTGGCTCTTAATGATCAGCTGGTATCCTAATATAATGCTGATATATGAGGCTCTGAGGTCGACGCATAAAGGCATCAGCTGATGCCAGATTCAGGATATTTGCAGTGCACTGGATGCAGAAGAAGTAGGAGCCTTTTCTTCCAGGTTTGTGTGTTTGGGGCAGCAGGCCATATGATTGTCAGCAGGTAGCACGAGAAATGCTGGTCAACCCCCCCACACACACCACCCACCCAGGTTCCTCTTGCCCTGTTGTTGCCAAGCCCCTCCCCCTGTTATAGCACTGCACCACACTCCTTCTTCCCTCCTCCCCACTCTAGATGAGTGGTCATAGTCTAGAGCTCTTCCCTCGTCTCTTGTTCATCTCTTCCTCTTCTCAACTTCTTCTTCTGTTGGTCCTTGATGTCTGCAGCACCACTGAGGTTTGTCATCTTTCACTTGTAGATCATTTGTAACTATTATTGCAGGCTAGAGTTTCAGATCAAGAGTTCAAGGTTTGCATTGAATCTTTTTTTTTGTTTTTGCTGCTTTAATTGTCTGCGCTGTACTTTTAACAGTGCAGAAATGAAGGGGTTTTTCCTCCCAACTAATAAGCCAACTTCTCGCTACTTTAATGTGAAACTGATGCAGATTGTTTTTCCTCTTCCTACCAAGTTTTTTTTATTAAACTAAAAGCTGTTAGTGCAGTTTAGTCTTTGCCTCAAATATGTAAGCGAACTGTGCATGAAGTTATTCATGCTTATTGTAAGATGTTGCTGCTGCAGGTTCAGATAGTTGCAGAAACACCTGCAGCTTCTTTGGAGAGGCCAGATCTGCTCTGTGTCAGTGGCTCTGATGCCAAAATAGAATTATGTTACTGGATGGCTGTACAATAAGCAAACAGAAGAGCCTTAATATAAGGTGACAGCATCTGGGTGTTCACCAAGTGACACGTAGCAGAGAGACAGAGAGAGAAGGGGACACCTGTGGTTGTGTGTTTGTGTATGTGCATGCTTCTGTTGCGCGTGTATCTCAGTGTGTGTGTGTGTGTGTGTGTGTGGCTGGTACCCCTGCTGAATGAATAGCCTGCTGATGAGCTGTAGCCTCACTGTTTGAGTGTATTCATGTGGAGAAACTTTAAAAAGTTTCAGTCGCCACACAAAAGCCGGCTGTCCCTCTCACTTTTTTGAGCACAATGACTGAGGAGCGAGAGAGAGAAAGAGCAGGCTTCTCAAATCTGAACACGATGAGTAGGCCCACACCTGCACCCTCAAACTTTGTGCCAGATTTTTACATATTAAATGCCTTTGAAGGTGTCAGTGTATTGAATTAATCTGAACGGTCAGAGAGAACTGACACCCCAGGTTTGAAGCACAAAGATGTTTTTCCTTTTTCAGGTCAGTAATTTGGTTGTTGACTGTTTGAGAGGGTTTAAGCTTAATATCTCGTGACCAGGGTTTGTGGTGTTTCAGCATTGTCAGCTGATGTAACTTTTTATACATTTTGCGCATAAAAATATATAAACGTTTACATCTGTGCAGACTGTGTGTACTTTGTCACAGGCCTGGTGATTAGACTGTTTAAAGATGCTTAACAGAACACACACCTCCTCCTTTTCTTCTAATCCTCACATGCATGCACAGAAATGAGTTTTGATGCTCGTGTAATATTATATGTTTTCTCCAGTTTTAGACAGGCACACACACACACACACACACACACACACACACACACACACACACACACACACACACACACACACACACACACACACAGGCATGAATGTGACACCCCATGAAAAGAAATTTGAGTCCATTTCAGCTGATTTCCTAAAATTGCTTGATATTATCAGGATTGCTTGATATTATCAGGATGCTGTGAGACAAGCAGGCAGCTTAGCTGACCTAAAGACACACTCGTAGAGACTGAGACAAGTTTGGCAGACAGGAAGCAGGAGGGTGGTCTGTGATCCTCGTCCCTTTGGGCTGTGCTCTTCTGTCATTTTCTGCTTTCTTATTTTAACCACCAATGACTGCAGTAATTAAGCAGTTAAGCCATGAGTACTCAAATTCGTTCAGCATGTTTCCTCAAGTAGTCAGCTCAACCAGAACAGTGAAGGAAGGGCAATGAGGACTTGGCCGGAGGCTACACGGGGTCATGGGGTTAGTGACCCACATAGTGAGCCACATTAAAACAATTATGTGTTTATTTTTGAGGTGAAACTGTTTCCTCAAGTGCATTTTGTGCTGGTAATGAAAAACTACATCTTGCATCAGCTCAGCAGCATCTGTGTGTCGGTCTGCTGATTCATCCTGATTGATTCAGGTTTGTACCATGATGAAAGTGATACATACGGAACAAAAAAACTTACCTGAGTGCCCGTTCAGACATGAAGCTGGCATTTTCAGGCGCTGTCAGATTAATGTAAAGGAGCGTGTGCGTGAAAGGGGCTGAGGTGTTTACACCCTCTTGTGGTCACTTCATTGAATACACAACTGGTAGTTCTGATTTTTTTAAGAGGAGAGGAAACTATCTTCATCCTGTCACTGGTATTTGTTTTGCTTGTGGCAGATTTATATTTTTAGATGCTAAAGCTTTTCTAGAAACATAATTTGAATTCCAAGTTTGTTTTAAGTTGAGATGATGGTGCAACGGTGTCGGAAGTTCATCATTCTAGTGGCACGTCTGACCCAACCTGTTGAAGATTGACTGCTTTCCTTCACCCCTGGCAACCTAACTGGAGCGTGTAAGCCCCGGTCACTGGGTGCAGTCTTGTCAGTGACCGGCTGACCCAATGTCCAGAACCTTTCCATGTCCTTCCTTTCTTTTTTCTGACCCGAAATGCAAGCTGACCCCATTCTAGGACAGCACCGACCCTCCTGCTGGCCTATCTCAAAGCCCCACTGATCTCAAACCTGCAGTGTCAGTCCCCTTATTCTCTTTGCAGGCTACATAATCACAGCAAGTCCCCCTCTCATTCAGCCGCTACCAATTGGAAACCAGCTATTAGCAACCTGACCCACTTTGCTGATTGCTAACTATTAGCACGTCTAATTGGGCCCTAATCACTTCCTAATGGCTGCATTGTTTCAGGCTTCTCTCACTAAATGCTAAATAGGGGGAGAAAGAAGGAGCAGTGAGTGGCTGCCTATTTGCAATTAGGGCATGAAAGGCCCTATAAAATGAAATAAAGTGGAGAGATGAAAATGAGGTAAACAAGCAGGGCTAGTGTTTAATGTGCTGCATAAATTCTGCCGTAATGAGCCCATAAGAATAACATAAGAATTAATGTAGCTGTGAACTGATCAGAATTATCATATTCTCTGTATTCATTTTCATATGTAGGTGTGCCCCAGAGGTTTAAAAAGAACCCTCACTTTATTATTATTTATTGTAGAAATAATGTTCATTTGTATTGTAAAAAGGTTGAAAAAGAACCAGAAAATTCCACATGCAGACAAGCACTTTCTCTCTTGTTTCAGCCCTCAGCCAGTCATGAGTAAGATTTATAGAAACAGAAACAGGACCATGTGTACATATGTTTGTATCCAAATAGAAAAACTTTATTGGTAGGCATCTGGAGTTTGAAATGTGTTTTGTCTTGTCTTGGCTGAGGGAAAAAAAAGGACTTCTAATAAGGAATAAACTTTTTAGGTGTCTCTAGATGAAGAAAGACAATAGAGCAGCCGCAGCACTGTCTTTGAATGAATGTGTCGCATGTTTGTGTGCACAAAGCAAGAGGAACATGTTATAACCAAAGTGCTATGATTCATTCCACCCAGTGCTCCCGCACCGGCCCTCTCTCTCTCTGGCCGTTGGTGTTTGAATATTCAAATGTTGCTGGTCTGAGCTCCGTGCTGCTCGTAGCACTGCTGTGCGTACACACTGGCAACTTCAGCAGCACTCAGGATACTTTTGTTTTGTTTTGTTTTTTCATATGGGCAGTGACTTATAACAGGATTTTCAGCTCTTGCATTGCTTCTTCAGCTCTTGGTAAGTTTGCTTGTCGAGAGTCACATGCTGCAGATTTTCCTGCTGCAGTTCCCTAATTGGATGATGGATCTGCAACAGGAACATTTTTGGAAAAAGTACTTTCTGTTCATCCCTGATTTAAACCATATTTTTTTCATCCTGTTTCTCAGTTTAATGTACAAGGGACTGGTGTAACTAGACAGTGTTTCTTTGTTAAGCAGAGGGACCCTGACCAAAAGCAGTCCATATAAGTCCATGCCTTATAAGTGCAGCAGCACTGCTTCTTGACTAGGCCTGCTTGGCAAGACTTAAAAGCATGAGTACGGTCCTCATTGTTTTTATAAACAGTTTGTGATGGGCTCCTCTCATTGTTAGTGCTAAGGGTTTTTTAACAGTTTTGGTGCTTAGTCCAAAGAAAAGTAATGGCACGTTAGGTTGTATCAACACAGGCCACCTTCAGGGCCTTATAAGGCAACTCTGTGTGGGGTCAAAGAAGCATCTGTTTTTTTCTTGTCTCCCTCAGATTCTTCTTCTGCTTGATTTTTTTTTTTGTATCTAATCTTTACCTCCCTTCTTCATTGTTTATTAAAATGTCTCTTTTCTGGTACAGATTCCTCAGAGGGCATGACCTCACAACCTCTGGTGATGACTGAGCATGCTCCATCATCTGCAGTGACTGTCAGTTCATCCACCAGCATCCCTGCTGCTACCTCTACCGTGATTCCTCCCTCCTCTTCCACAGCTATTCCCCAGCCCAACAGCAAACCCTGGAGGGGCAAGGCAACAAGCTCCAAGCACACCTCTTCTAATTCTTCCTCCTCCATAAGCACCCCATCATCTGCCATGCAGTCTGTCAAAGATAAGGACACTTCCTCTAAGACTACTCCAGCAACTGAACCTCCCCCTAAGGTTGTAACTCAAAAGTCAATGCTGGAGAAGCTGAAGCTCTTCAACAGTAAAGGAGGCTCCAAGTCATCCTCCATCTCTTCCTCCAATGGAGTAGGTCCCCAGATTGATAATGCTGTACCAGCCAGACAGCTCGGAGCTGGGCAGGTGGAGAGAGCCGAGGCTGGCTCCAACACCGACCCCCTAGAGGAGGAGGATGGCAATGTTCGGCCGGGACTTAACGGAACCAGCAATGGGAATGCTTATGGAGCAGCTTCCTCATCGGGAACTACAGTTTCCACCACCGCCAGCAGCCCCAAAATAGCTCTGAGGGGCATTGCCCAGCGCACTTTTAGCAGAGCTTTGACTGCCAAGAAAGGTTCAGTCAAAGGACCCGAAAAAGACAAGGACAAGGAGAAGGGGAAGGAGAAAGAGAAGGAGAAAGGGAAGGAGGTAGGGAAGCGCACCTCAGTCCCCGACAGGACAGAGCTGAGGGGAGAGGAGCCCAAGGAGGAAGTTGTACCTGTTGCTCTAGATGCTGACTCAAACAAAAGAACCTCTAAAATTGCCAGTTTCATTCCCAAGGGAGGCAAAGTGGCCAAAAAAGAGAGTTCTACCCCTGCACATAGCGGAATACCAAAGCCAGGAGGCAAACCCCCAGGAGTTGGAGGTAAAGCTTCATCAGTGAAGGAAGCAGGGGAGCGGCCTCGGAGCATGCGGTTAGGAGGGGGTCTCGCCATGCACCGTGGCCCCCTGGACAGAGACAGGGACAGCAGACACTCCAGCTCTACCTCCAGCCTGGCCTCCACAGAAGGAAAGACCAGCACCGCCCCTGTGGCAGGAGGGGGCACTACACAGAGCACAGCCAGCAACACAGTCAGTGTGCAGCTACCTCAGACACAACAGCACCATAGCCACCCCAACACAGCCACCGTTGCACCTTTCATGTACAGGTGAGATCACACTTTCTCAGAGGAGCTTGTTAAATATTAAACAGTACATGTTTGCAGGGAGGGCGGATTTGGTAAGTACAAAGTTGTGACTGGTTTTTGAGTATTTGTCCATCTGTAAGCCGTTAACTAGCAGTTCTCCATCTATCCATGTTCTTTTGGGGGTTTTTTTTGACTACCTATGGATGTTGTGCGCCCTTGACCTCTGTCCTGGTCACAGTGTGATAAGGAAGGAGGTCATGTATGCGCTCATTAGCTTCTTGACTCTTCCTGTGCTGCTGCCCTTTCTCCCTGTGTACGTTCTGACCTATAGTTAACAACCCCACCTCCAAAAACATGCCTCCATTATCAGCACTTTGAGACTTCCTCTTTTGTAGTCATGAACCATTACCAGCAGGATTATACTGCCTCCACCTTTCAGGGAGAGTATGTTTGACAGCAAATGAAAGAAATTAAAGACATATAATCAGTGTTGATGACCATTAACTAAAAACCAAATATACTGATAGAAATAATTTTTTAAAAACAAAGCATCAGAATAATTTGTACATGGAAATAACCTCAAGTTTCAATCAGTATTCAGTCGGTTAGCCAGAAGTTTAAGAAAAGTTTACATGCTGCCATTCTCTGTACAGCAGCTTGCGTCTGCAGCAGTCAGTGGTTTTCACTGGCCGGTACACAGGGTGAGTTGTCAACAAGGACAAAGTCTGGAATCAGGCGAAGACCAAAGGCTGCATATGACCGAAGCATTCAAACGTCATCATCTCAAAACACTACCAGTGGTTCAGCTGTATTGATTTATCCTTCAAAGACAAACTTTACTGGCGTGTGGGGATTAGCAGGCATTCATTTTGAACTCCAGTCACAAGACTTGAAACATGGCAGATTTAAATCTTAATCGGGTTTATCCCTCTTTCGTGACAATTTGCTCAATATTAGGTTCCCACTAAGTGCACAATAATTCAGAATCGATTTGATCCCTTACACAATTTGTTTTCCAGATCCCAAACGGACAGCGAGGGAACAGTGAACACTGAGACCGATTCAGGAGGCAGAGGTGGAGACATTTCCTTCACCAAGACCAGCCAGACCTCCATCGAGGACCTTTCAGGTGGGTGATCACTCGCAGTTTGGAATCTTTCTGGTTCAATATAGAGGAATCATATCCTTTTTAAGCTGGAAAATCTTTTTGAAATAGTTTTTTTTTTTTGTGTGTTCATGTGTGTGTGTGTGTGTGTGTGTGTGTGTGTGTGTGTGTGTGTGTGTGTTACTCAGGTGAAGACCCAGAGACGAGGCGATTGCGTACTGTCAAAAACATAGCTGACCTGCGGCAAAACCTGGAGGAGACCATGTCCAGCCTGCGAGGAACTCAGGTCACACACAGGTAAAATGAGATAGTCATTTCCCACCTGGTTTCCACTGATTGGTCCTGCACCCTAATGCATCCCACCACATACTCTGCTGAACTTTTTCACTCTTCTTATAATGCAATTCATTTTCCATTGAACTTGTTATGTAAGCAGTGCTTGTAGTGAAGTTTATAAAATGTGCTGAGAACAAAGCCCTGCTGTCTGAACATCATCAAGTGTAGCTTCTTATGGTTGAGTGGTAAATAGTCTAAATCACACACTTTTTTGGGGGTATTTCAGGCGGTCACTCAACCGCCTCATGGTCAGTAGACTGTGTCTGTCTGCATTTAACAGGTATTACCTCATTTTTTTCATAGCAGTCTCATGCCTCTTGATTGCTGAGCATGTCTTTGATGCTTCTGGCTTAGCTTTAATCACATTCCCTCCCACAGAGTTCTGACCTGTGCTGTGGTGTGATGTGTCAGTGTTGACCCAACTGTCTGTACTCTGCTCTAAGGTTAAAGTGTCCCGTATTTTTTTGCCTGTCTGTCTACACTAGAAATTGTGCAGTTTGACACTATTTTTTCCCAGTACTTGTATCTGCGTGAGATCTCCAGATTCTAGGAAAGGATTTCATGAAATTTGGTGTAGAGATTGGTATCCAAAAAAAATCTGGTTTTGGCTTTGGTGGTAATTAGACAACATTAGGATTTTTATACTACTGCAAATGACAAGTTTTTGAATGGAGCCTTATCATAAAACAGTAATAATGCGTGCTCCCTCTCAGCTTGTATGTTATATTTGCCTTCAACCACCTTTCTCTGGATCCCTCTCAGCACCTTGGAAACCACCTTTGACAGCAGCATCACCACAGACATTGGCAGCGGCGGTGGCACGTGCAGTGGCAGCAACAATAGCGGAGGCGGTCGAGGCATCCTCAGCCTTACATCTGCCCGCTCCTCGCTATCATCATGGCGATTGGGTCAGTCCAGTCCTCGTCTTCAGGCGGGTGACGCCCCCTCCATGGGGAATGGTTATGGTGGCCGCGTGGTTGGCGGCCAGGGAGGACGCTACCTGTACCCTGGGAACCTCCGGCGGCAGCTGGCTGGCAGGGGAGGAGCCCTGTGCAGCGTGGACCTGGGAGACAGAGCTGGGGAAGACATGGACCTTGATGGAATCCCAGTGGAAGTCACGGGATACATGAGCGATGGAGACGTGCTGAGCAAGAACGCTGTGCGCGCTGATGATGTCACTAGTGGGTAAGTGAGTGACAGATAAATCCATTACCGTCCACACTACCTATCAAGAGTAGAAAATTTGTCTGGTTCAAGCTTCTCCACTGGGAGGATTTGCAGCAGTTTCTGTAGTGTTGGCTGGATAAAAAGCTTTAAACTAGAAAACCCTGCAAACCTGTTAGAAACATCTTCCACTATTTACCGATACTGCACTATACTTCACAAAAAGTGAACCCACTGTGAGTTGATTATATGCAGTCATCAACATCTATATAGTATAGTATTTGTGTTATAGAGACATTTTTTTCAATCTTTCCCAGTCCCAAAGACATTATTGGTAAATGTTCTGTTAATTTTCCCACCCTTGATAGGCGGGATGTCCTCAAACAAATGAAAACTATGAGAAAGCTTTTCTGCTATTATGAAGAGTAATGTTAGATGTTAACCAGACATCATGCTTATATATGATGGCTTTTATGATTGAGATGTGACAGTTTGGTTGATCAATTATGGGAGCCTTTTCTTTCATGTAGGCTTGCCACAGGAGGGCAGTAGCATCCCTTCACTGTATGTCTGTCAGATGATATCTCACAGTTTAGTCTCAATAATAAGCCTCATTTATTCTGGACAGTGAAGATCCCACAGGATTTCCAGTCTTTCAGTGTTCAGATGCTGTCGTCCTGATAACCTGTTTATTTTTCTCTTTAAAAGCCAGTGACCATGTTGTAACAGGCCCCTTGCATACCTTGGCTGTCACATTGTGTAATTTAAAGTACTGTTGTCATCATTATTATCAGATGAAGCCGTAAAAGGCGCCAGATCACCTTCAGATGGAATAGAAAGTCGGAAAGCCAGAGATCAGGGTATTAGTTTAAATTCAGTGTAACGTTAATGTGCGTAAGATTTCATGACATCGATGAAGGTGGTAAAAAAAATTGTGTCTTAAAAGCTGGAGTGGAATTTACTTCATCCAGCCTGCGTAGATTTGGGACTGATTCACCGGCCCCGAGGCACCTTTAGAAAGCAAGAGAGCTAAGTGCTGCTGATATGTCTGAATCAGTGACTCAGTAAAACAAAGACAGGCCACAGCCACACCTGGACAGGTGAGTGACGTGAGCAGACACATTTTCTGATTCAGAAAACTTTAATATTGTTGGGAAATGTGATTAAGCCATTGCAACATATAGTTACATTTATAATTAACTGAATCATTTACTAATATGTAAGGTTATTCTTTTCGGGCAAAGTGATTGATCATTTAGTCATTAAGTAAAGGAAATAATCAAATCCTCAAATTTTTAGAAGCTGGTGCTTCTTGTGTGTGTGTGTGTTTTGCAGTTTGGATTGGTAAATGATTCGGAGCAGTGACCAATCATATATCCAACATTTAGAGCAGATTGAACAGATTTTATGTAAAGAATAAGATGAGCTGGATTTGATGTTTAAATGGTGGATTTTTGTCTGTGTGAGAAACGTGCTTGTGTGTATCTGATGGTCTCAGCTGGATGAAGCGATGGATGGATGGATGGCAAAATGAGCTTTTATTCAAATGAGAGCATGTCGACTAGATTATACTACTTGTATTGGGGTGGGGGGTTCAGAACTGCAGAGACTAAAGAGTCTGTGTGTGTGTGTGTGTGTGTGTGTGTGTGTGTGTGTGTGTGTGTGTGTGTGTGTGTGTGTGTGTGTGTGTGTGTGTGTGTATGGGGGTGGAGCCTCCCTGTGGCTTAAGCATTTAAAACAGGCACAGATGACTGCCTCCTCTTCTCTGCGTCCTCAGGCCGTTTAACGGTTAGCTCCGTTGCAAGCATGTTAACATCCACAAAATAACAGGTTCTTCCACACGGAGGTGGTATGTTTACCAAGAGAGGAGGAACTGGCTTTTGGATTACAGCAGTAAACTCTCACACTTAAAGTCTTTGTTACCTCTTAAATGTTAATGAAATGCTGAAATCACACATATTACAAAAGGTGCTTTTTTCCTCCCTAATCTCTGTGCCATGCAGACACTTGGATTTGATATTGCTCTGAGCTGTTGGCTTCCAGCACCGTGTCATTAAGGCTTATGGAATTTAATTTGTAGCCCTTGCGGTTGAAAAATGATTGTTTGTCCCTGTCAGAGGGAATAATCCACAGATCCCACTGTAAAGGTGCCCCCAGTTAATTATATAAAGAAAGTTTTGAAGGCTACAAACGACTGTCACGCAAATCTGGCAAATGCCACCAAAGTAATTTTGGAAACATTACATAAACTGATTCTTTAACCCCTGTAACAATATGTAATAACATATAATAGCTGTTAAATATATACAATAATATGTAACAGGTTTTAATTTTCTCTTGCTTGCTTTATTAAACCAGTTCAGTGTCAGGGAGAGTGTAGTCGAGTGTAATGTTTTGTAGCTGTCCATGAAGGGATACAATCACTGAACACGTGTCCCTGCTAATAAACACAAAACACATGAGCGAGCCTGAGCAGGTGAGCTAATGGTAATCAAGGCATTTGCAAAGGCCGCCTAAATGTCATTATATGAATGAATGTGCTCGCACAGATGAGCACGCACATACTTGGGCAGGCCCTTTCTGAAGCTGCTTCAGCCGGAGGTCTCTGCCTGTTAAAAGGAAGTTCTTCCTTCCCACTTTTGCCAACTGCCCTCTGCACACACATGGCAGTGCTGAGCAGTCAGCTGATGGTAAACAGTGGTAACAGTAAACAACTTTTAGCCAAAATATGAAAATAATTATTTAAATCAACCCTCACACTGCAGTTTGTGATTTTTGTCAGACATTATGGATTTTTTCTTTTTTTTTTTTAACTTGCCAGTTGGAAATATTTGTGTTGTGGATTTTTTGTCTGACAAAGCAAGCACTTTCAAAACCTGACTTCAGTGGAATTACGATTTTTTATTTATTGCTTTTTTTTATTACAATTTTATAGAAAATCTAGTCATCTAGATTCTAGTTTGCTTAGAAATGTCTAGTTCAAAATTTTCAGAGTTGATAGGTAATTTATTCAGCATGCAATAAATCCTACTAGACTGACGGCATGACTGACGACACCACTTTTACTGAATACAGCGGTTTTTCTTCAGCAGCCAACCCCCCTTTTTTTCTCCTTTCGCTATCTCTGGCCCACGGAGATGTGGGGCTCTGTCTCCCCACCTCCTTGGCTCAGGGGTATGTTGCTGATATACCCCTTTGCCCCCCCCCCCCCCCCTTCCAATCCTTCCCTCTGCTCCCTCCTCCACCTTCAGCAGACAGACCCAACCTCCAGCCAGGAGAAAAAAGCATGTGGAGCCGAGGAGCGAGGCTTCATATCAACACTGAGTCCTCGCAGAGCAGCACACACTTACAGTCAGGCTGAACCTTAGGATATACAAGTTAGAGTTCCCTGGTGCTTTGCATTTATTTTTGATATCGACAAACAGGTTTTCACCTGGTGGTATCACTGCAGATCTCGCACACACAAGAATAAATTTAATAACAGCAGACGGAGGCCAAGACATTTGACGTTTTTTTGGAGATATTCATCAGCAAGGATCAGCACACACCTGGACTTGTTTATTTTTCGTTGGACTAACTGTTTTACCATGTTCAAGGCAGACAGGTATGTCTGAGAGGGGGGGGGGGGGGCAGGAGCTGTACCTGAGACTGTTTTCTTTTTTGTTTTCCATAGCGTGACAATATGCGAAATTCCTCCTCTCTGTACCACAGTGCATGCATTGTTAGTGAGTCAGATATATCTACAGTGTCATTTACTCAAGACTTTTTGCTTCTGTTAGTTGCATCACTGTGTAAACTGTACCTGGCTGTTCAGCTTCAGCCCATAAAGTGTCTTGTTTGGACACGTTTCTCCCGCTGCAAAAGGTTACAGGTTAACAGGCATTTGAAAGAAGAGGAGAGGCCCTCAGTTACTTATTAGTGTGTAGGAGTAAGCCAGTCAGGAGTTTTGTGTGTGTCTGTATGTGAGTGATTGTATCATCGTCAAGGTGACTACGTGTTGTGATGATGGATACTTCCCATAGAGGACAGCCAACCCCCCCCCCCTCCAAGTTGATCATTTGTCACAGGAGGATCCTCGTGCCTTCAGTGTCTCTTTTGTTCCTTGTATGAAGTGCAGGTTTTGGACCTTCTGTGTTGGCTTTATTTTTCAGCCCTGGAGGGTCCCGCTTTGCGTACCACTATATTAGAGCCCAACTGATACAGCATTTTTAAGACCAATGACGATATTTCTTTGATTTTATTTTTTTTTCAATTATAGGCTGTTATATCAGCTGCTCTTATGGATATATCAGCAAATAAAATGACTAATGATTATATATACCTATGACTATATACACCGATCAAGCATAACATTATGACCACTGACTGACTGACTAGTGAAGTAAATAACAGATTGGTCAGTATCTATCAAAAGTGGTCCAAGGAAGGAACAGTGGTGAACCAGCGGCATGGATGGCCAAGGCTCATTGATGCACGTGGGGAGCGAAGGCTGGCCCGTGTGGTTCGATCAAACTGATGTAGCCCAAATTGCCCAAAAAGATTTGTGCTGGTTCTTATAGACATCAGAATATGCAGTTTGTTGCGTATCGGACTACATAGCTGCTGACCCCTGTCATCCACTGAAAAGCGTCAATAATGGCCATGTGAGCATCAGAACTGGACCACGGAGCATTGTAAGAAGGTGGCCTGGTCTGATGACTCATGTTTTGTTTTGGATGACGTGGATGGCTGGGTGCGTGTGCGTCAGGTTGCACCAGGTTGCACTATGGGAAGAAGGCAAGAAAGCAAAAATGGCTCAGGAACGGTTTGAGGAGCACAATTTTGAGGTGTTGACTTTGCCTCCAAATTCCCCCAGATCTCAATCCAATCGAGCATCTGTGGGATGTGCTGGACAAACAAGTCCGATCCACAGAGGCCCCACCTCGCAACTTCCAGGACTGAAAGGATCTGTTGTTAAGACCTTGGTGCAGATACCACGGCACACCTTCAGGGGCCTATTGGGGTCCATACCTGGGTCAGGCATGGGTCAGGGCTGTTTTGGCAGCCAAAGGGGAACCAATACAATATTAGGCGTGCGTGTGTGTGTGTGTGTGTGTGTGTGTGTGTGTGTGTGTGTGTGTGTGTGTGTGTGTGTGTGTGTGTGTGTGTGTGTGTGTGTGTGCGCGGCAGTCCTTCTTCTGCAAGTCTGTGGTAACAAAACGCTAAACATTTATTCTATTATTTTTTTTAGCTCTCGGCAACCGTTAATATTTTATTATAACCTCAAAAAGTATCAGAACTTGTATAATGTACTCGTATTCTGGCTGATACTTTTCAGGTTTGCTACTTCAACACATTTTCATGTTGTTGGGTACAGCACACAGAATCAGCTCTCATGCTGATTCTGTTTGACTGCACACTATACAAAGAAGCTCTGTCTGTATGAAACACTGTACTATGTGTATACTGTACACACATTAAGGTACAAATGCACATTTGTCTGTGCGTGCAGGGTTCCCTCTTTCCGAGATCCACATTGAGATAACACATAACCGTTTTAGTGGTTGCACTCTCACTGCATACACAGACTCATCACAGTCCCTGGTTCAGCCTCAATATTAAACCAGCAAACATCTCATTAAATTACGCCCGGGTTAAATGAGTCAATATTTAGCTCCATTAGGAAGCTCCTCCACAGGTAAATATTTGGGGAATTAGAATTGTTTTAGTTTCAGTGGGAATGTTTATGCAATCATTCATAGCCTCAGCATTAGCCACAGGCTGTAACTGCTGCTAACTCAGCCTCAGAGGCCAACAAGCAATAAACTGAGTCCCTTCAAACATAATTTTCCATTATGAAACAAAGTGAACGCCCTACTTAGCCTACACTTATAAATACAGTACAAGTATTTTTAGCTACTTTTAATGCTTAATTACTCAATCATAATATTCTAGCCTGAAGCACTGATAGATTCTGTATTGGTGATGAATTGCAGTGTGTTTCCTGTAGACATAAAGCACAAACTGTCTACTGAGCAGTCCCCTCTTCTAAAGGCCACTGTTGTCTAACACTGGCCACATGAGAGAAACATCTCTTTAGTTAGTTTGCTGCCTCCAGTGTTGATGTGGGATCCTTTTGCTTCATTTAACCCTGATTGATGAGTGCTTTGCCTCAGCCAGAAAACTATATGGCTGTGGGTTCCTGCTCAGTAAGACATCTATAACAAAAGCAGCTCCAGCAAGAAGACAAGTGACTGTTAATTCAGCCCGCTGTCTAAAACAAAGCGATTTGAGCCCTGTGATTGTTACATCTCAGAACTGCTTTATGTTGCTTTTTTTCTAATACATTTTGGTTGTGCTTTGCAGCTACATGACTGATGGAGGTTTGGGTCTTTACACTCGGCGCCTTAACCGCCTTCCCGACAGCATGGCTGCTGTTCGAGAGACGCTCCATCGAAATGCGTCATCCGGACAGGGAGATGCTGACAGGTAGGTCTGAAATATCTTAAAATGTCACCTGCTTCTTCTGAAACGACCCATTTCATTTGAGGAGAATTTATTTTGATGCACTGTTGCAGCTCACCATTTAACTGAGCTTGCAGTCTACAACCTGCATTTCTCAGGAGGCCTTTATACAGCTGCTATTGAATGCACTGAGCTCGATCTGTTTGTCCAAATGAAAGACACATAACGATAGCTAGCCAGTGACTTTTTAAACATGTCTTGTGGTTGGTTTTTGCTCTATTTCCTGCTGTCAGTGCAGAAAATGTGAACGTATCATTCTGCAGGTGATGGTGTGGTGTGGGGGTATTGTTTTGTTCTGGGACATTATTCTATCAGGTCATTCTAAGGTGTGGAAAAAAACAATGCTCATGAATGAAATTGTGAAATTTCTTGACCATGGGTTAAACAAGGTATGTTTACACTTGAGGCATAAAGCATACATAATTATCAATCCCTGATTAAGTACTAGTTAAGGTGGACTAGTTTCTTTTTCTTCAAATGCGTTTCAGTGGACGACTGAATAGGAAGTGGAAATACTTCTGGTGGAAAAGTGTCAACAAGAAAATATCTTATTTTAACTGATTGCATTAAATAAACACACATGGAATAATGCACAGTTTAGGGTGTATTTGTCTTAGGAGACATTAACAGCCTCCCTTTGATTATACTTGTACCACTACACAGGATAGGATGCATCGAACTTTGTGGACACCACACTGCTGATGTATGTGAACTCATCCTGAACACTTCTGTTATATCAGGATGTGTGGGTCACAACATGTAGTAAAACGAGAAGATCAGTCAAATATTTTTATATCCGCGGGACTTTCTGAAGCGTCTCGTTTCAGCGCGTGTAATTTGGTGAGACGTTGCCGTCTTTGTCCTGTCACAGAGCCGGGGAAGGATTTCAATTCCTGGCAAGTTGACAGAAGGAAATGAATGAAGGCTGAGCTGAACTCAACCGTGTTACCAGATAGTGATGGGGGTGGTGGGAAAAAAAGAGAAATAGGTTAGGGGGAAGGGAATAAGCCTGTGATGAAGATGAACTACAGAATGGATGAAGGTGGTTGTGAGAATAAGGGATAAATTGAGTGTGACAAAGGACTTCTATAGCCCAGGACAGGTGATTGGTCTCCTTCAGAGACAAAAGATTAAGGTGAGTACGTGTCTCTTGTCTCTGGTCTCCTCATATGTATCCATCTGTCAACCATCCATCCATCCATCCATTCTCTTCCGCTTATCCGGGGCCGGGTCGCGGGGGCAGGAGCCTAAGCAGAGAAGCTCAGGCTTCCCTCTCCCCAGCCACCTCCTCCAGTTCATCTGGGGGGACCCCAAGGCATTCCCAGGCCAGCCGAGAGATATAATCTCTCCAGCGTGTCCTGGGTCTACCACGGGGCCTCCTCCCGGTGGGACATGCCCGGAACACCTCACCCAAGAGGCGGCCATCTGTCAACCTGTGATCTCTTATTAAGTAGATGCTTCAGAACTAGTAATGTTTAAAATTTCAAACAAAAGCTTTTTAATGACTTGAATCTTGAGTGGATGTGTTATGTGGACAGACGTGCTGCTTTGAGCACTTCAAGTAGTCTTTATCCATAAATCCTCAGGTGTGGCCAATTTCCTGTCTGCCAGACTTTTGACCTTTGCCCCCTTGCTACCTTTTACCCTGCACACACACACACACACACACACACACACACACACACACACACACACACACACACACACACACACACACACACCGTTCTTCACATTAAACTGCTCCAGCCCTCAGGTGGGGCTTAAAACAAACTTTCCTTCTCCTTACCTTTCATCTGTGGCCTCCCTATCATCCTCCTCCTTCTCTCTTTACATGCAGAACTCCATCTCTCCTCTCACCTCTTATTTTTCTCTTCTAAGTACTTTTGATTAGAGTGCAGCGAGGAGAAGAAACCTAAAAGCAATTAAAATGATAAAAGTCAGGGAATTTCCCTTTTTTTTTTCTTATTTGATTTTAAACTGTAATGTTTCCATCTTGATTTTTAGGTTCATAAGATTAGAGAGAAAGGCAGGTGGTGGTTTTTCAGGAAGAGATGAGGGGACTCTGCTCCTCCCAGCCACACCTCCTCACCCCTAAAGGAATGTCTGATGATTGTGCTGACTGCTTTTACTTTGAGATTAATTAGGAGAGTTGGGGAAGCAGCAGATAAAATACATTAGCATAATAAACGGAATCTAGTGGAGCTGCAGGGTGACTGGTTTTTTTCCCTTGTATAAGATGAAGCCAATTTAAGTCACAAGAGGAGGGTTAACAGTGTCTTTTTGGGCTGGTGGAAGAGAGCTGCGCATGTGCTTCCTACAGTTTATTTGTGAGTGTCTTAGCTGAAGGTCTGATCTCTGAGGTATGTTCATTTATATTTGCTTTCTGGGTGTGCGGCCTGTCTATAAACCTGCTGCAGTTTGCTGTTTTTGCATCTTCTGGTTTCCAATGCAGCCGAGCCCCCCTGAGGAAGTTGGGGGGTGGGGGTAGGTGTCTAGTGTTACTGTGGCACTGGGGCAAAATCCTTGTGACCCCAGGACGAGGAGGTCACAAACTTCAAAGGATTGAGGTTCACAGTTGAGAGCGTTCCAGAGGTCTTTAGGCCTTTGCACTAAAACTCTCCAGATCAGGCCAAACTTGGGCTAATGAGAAGTGAAGGATGCTGGAAAACACAGTATTGAACCGCATGTTCAGACGATGAGGGGAAACCAATTCAACGTAATTACGAGAGCATCAGTTGTGTTGTGAGTGTTGTGACTGTTGGAAGTGCAATAACTAGTTTGACCAACTGTCAGATGCATGCAAAGCAGCACATGGGAACAAAATGAGTCATGGGACAACAGGACCTACAAGGCTGAGTGTATAGACAAAGACAATAGAGGCTAGAAAATTTTGTGTGTGTGTGTGTGTGTGTGTGTGTGTGTGTGTCTGTGTGTGTGTGTGTGTGTGTGTGTGTGTGTGTGTGTGTGTGTCTGTGTGAGAGAGATCATGCTTATCCCTGTCATTTATCTCTGTGGCCGGAGAAAGAGGAAGCGATCCATAATGGCCTGTCTTCTGCTTTGGCTTCTCTTTGTTAAAGCAGACAAAGGGCCGAGGTCTTTGTGGTGTGACAATGCTGTAGCAGTGTTATAGAGAGGAGCCCCCCCCCTGATTCTTACACACAGGCGCTGAAGGTATCATTACTCTATGCCTAATGAGAACGTGACAAAAAGCAGAAACAAAGGAGCACCACACATTACTTAGTCTGAGATGCCTCCACATGAATCGGCATAATGTGGGGGCAGAGTGGTTAAAGAATCCTCTTAATGATGTAGGATTTTAGGATCTTGTTGGTATCTGCACAGATGTACTTCCAAGTACAACTGCTGTTTCACGCCCGGGTCAGATCACATAAAGGACACTCGGCATCGTTGTCAAAGTGTCCTTCCTTGACCTCAAATGTTTTAACTCAACACGAGAGACTTGGTGCACTTCCAAAGCGTGCAAAAGATGTGTATGTGAGATATATATACAGTTACTGAGAGGGAAAAGCAAATAGAGTTGTGTCATGTGATGAAATATAATTTACAGTACAGACTATGCCAATGGCAAAGATGTTGTGGTCACAAGCTAAAATAAGCAGCAGGAATAAAGTATTTTTTGTAGCCTCTGGGTGTGTTTTATAGGCTTCATGTGATTCCTCTTAGAGTGAAAACAGCGTTACACTCATTTCAAAAGCTGCTTTGCAATCCATTATCTTTCATTGTCTTTCTATTATAGATTTATTTCCTTGGGAAAGTGCTTTGCATTCCCTTAGTGTTAAAAACTGCAGCACACGTAAACCTAAATAAACTTATCACCTTTGTTTTCCTCTCAGGATATTCAGATCTTTGTTAGAATACAGAGACTCTGTAAATACTCCATAATTATTGAAGTAATGCTTCAGTAGGGATCATTAAGGCAGGAAGGTTGGTTCAGTTGTTAGTACAGACCAATGTGATGCTCTGGATTGGCAAATTCCCACATTCCTGGAACATCACTCTGCAGCGTGAATTGTGTAAGTCTACTGTGATAACTTGCCAGAGCTGTAAAGTCCCTTCTCCTGTTAAGCCATTGTGCAGTCTCTTGGCATCTCTATCCCAGCCTTTTTGTTAAATATTACTATTGTGTTTTCTGTCCGAATGGACTACCTGCTCAGTGGTTGCTCCTGTGAATCACTCGTTCGGTTCAGGGTTGCAGGGCTGGAGCTCATTCCTGCTCTAATAGGGTGAGAAGCGGGGCACACCCCGGATATGTCACCAGTCGATTGCAGGAGTAATACAGAACAAGCACTGTGCTGTCACTATAGAAGTCTTGTTTGATTCAGTATTGACATTATTATGATAAATTTTCAAATGACTTTGTCATGTGGAAACATACTATGTACTATAGATACTATAGCTGTTGATAATACTCAAGTGATCTTTGATGATTTTCGTTGTCAGAAGCACAGAAAATCGGTGTCTCTGTGTTCACTGGAAGCACCTTTGCTGATTTCCAGTTTCTCTCACGGGGCTTCAGTCCCACCTGCATCAGAACTGAAGTTGTTTAGAACATGCCCCGAGCCCCAATATGTTATCTGTCCTGTCTAGACTTGAGCAGGTTCCCTGTTGGCCTGAGGTGGGAGAAGAAAGAGCTTCACCCTACCTTTATAAGCTCTACTCCTCAGCTACCAACACCTGGCACGCCATGTGTCTCACCCTTTACCTGTCTATCTCTCCGTCTGTCCTCTGCAACCCCCACCTCCACCCACTCTCCCTGGTTTAGTGAATGTGTGAGGGTGGTTTCCAGGTTTTCACTAAAATAATTGCAGTTTTCACCCTTCCTTCATGAGCAGTACTCCCTGGAACCAGGAGTATATTTGAATACTAATTAGAGACACACAGCTGCATCTGGTCATAGTCCATACTGTCCCTGCTTGGTCCTGCTTGTTGCAATCATCAGCCTGTCACTGCTGAACACAGCTGCTGTCTATGACTTAGTCAGCAATAACCTCCATAGTTTTTGTGTGTTTGTGTGTATGTTGGCCCTCAGCTCCAGTCTAGATTATCAGAAGGGCTTGTTTAGTGATAGCAAAAGGGTGCAGGTTGCAGCAGTGCTAGATTATCAGGATTGGTGACATTAGGGAAAAAATTACTTCACCTTAATCATCTATAATTGTCAGTAGATTTTGTACAATTCTTTTTTTTTTTTTTTTTTGCTGTTATGTAAAATATTATATTTGGAATTAAGCAAGCCACAGTGCAAAGACATGCAGTTAGTGAGATTGGGTTAATTAGTGATTCTAAATTGCCCCTAGGTGTGAATGTGAGTGCGAATAGTCTCTCTGTGTTGGCCCTGTGATATGTATGTATGTATGCGACATGCATGCATATTACCTCCTACACACACACACACACACACACACAATAGCCAGCCATATATTTTCCTGCAGATATCCAGACTCTCACATAGCCTTTGACTCCACTCAATAAATGCTATAACTTCCTCCCAGCTACATTCATGCTAAAAACAGTGCTCTGCTGTGTCCCAGTGGAGTGTGTGCTGCTGAAGCCATGCAGATCAGGCACTGTGAGGCTCCTGGGAGCTGTCTGAATCTGTAGCTGTTTGATTCAAGATGTGAGGTCAACTATGATACTCCCACGCACATACTGCATCTGGCACAAGATCCTCTTCCACCTACATGCCAAAAAAAAAAAATCTCTGTTTTAGTCATTTGGATCTCGACAGTTACTGTAGTTCACACCCTTAATTTTTATGTTGTGTCAGGAGGTGAAATTGATCCAGCTGAGGTCAATCGATGGGGAAGAGTAACATATTATGAGAAGAAGGAAACCAACAGAGACAGAGTCTTAAGAGAAATGATGTTTCTGTTGCCATGGATACTGCATCAGTAGACCACCAAACACCTACCGTTTAGTCACACTCACACTAAAGAGGGCGGGGCTGTTCCTCAGGTACATTTAAGTGTTCTCTCTTTGTCAGAGATGGCAGCTCTAACAGCTGCACTCCTCTATTCCTCATATCCACGTTTTTTTGTAATGGTACTTTTTAAAAACCTGCTTTTATTTTTTCTGTTGTGTTCAGATTCTTTGCTTTATTACTCAGCTGAAATCTATGAATGTGCAAATGACCCGTAGAAGGGGAAAAAAAGCTTGGTATGGGGCAAAAGTTGTTGCCACAGCCAGTATATGAGCCACAGCCAGAAGTCCAGCAGTTTGGTTTTTTTTTTTTTTTTAAGGAAAACGAAGAAGAGACGTTCCCATGTCTCTGGTCCAACATGGAATCTGACCCAGGCTGGGGGGCAAAATAGTAGATGTAGAATGCAGATCAGAGGAGCCTTAACTGATCTACAATGATCAGTTTTTGGAATCATCAACACAGGGTAAGTTTTAACTCTCCATACCTTCCCTGACTTATATTTTCCATGTTAGCTTGGATGCACATGGGGAGTCAGGGAGTGGGGTTCGTGCAGGTTGCAGCTTTAAAGCATTAAGCTGATTATCCGCGTTTCACCATGTGAGCTCCAGGAAAAGCTCTGGGGACAGAAGTCTGTTTCAGGTCTGCAGACATACAACTGGTACATAATGTTAAACAGTACTGTTTTTTTTTTAGTTTTAGTTTTAGTTGTTTTATACCAGCAGTTGTATGTTAGTCAGTTTGCACTGTGTGACTCATAGTTGAGTTGGAGATGCTGAACTGAGAGCATCTGTTAAAAAATAGAGAAGTGGGAGGAAGAAGCAAATGGCTCAACAGTAAAAGAGGATACTGCTGAAAATGCTTTGTTTTCTTGAAGTGGATTTTCAGCTGTCATCTGGGGACACTTTGAAAGGTTTCAAACCAGATGAGTATTAAAAAGGGCAGATTCTAGGAAAAGGCTGTTTTTATGTTGTAGCTGTTATTTCTTTTATTTGGATCCCAGCGATCCCGGGTCGCAGCTTTGAGTTTCATTCTAGCATTGATGTGACAATAGGTTAGTTGGAGTGTTTTGTGTGTGTGTGCTCACATGAGGAATTCCAAGTTTGTCACAGTAGTCTTTTAAATTTTGCTTTTTGCTGCGTGAGCAGATGCAGCATGGCGCAGTCGTGTGCGTGAGTTTAGTGATGCGTGTCACATGTGAGAAAAGTTTGTTGTGTTTTTACTGTGGATCCGAGTCTGTGTTTACACATCAAATAGAAAGAGAGAGAGAGGAGTCAAAGGAAATCTAAGTGAAAGAGTGACAGCCGGAGGGATCTAAATGCTTTGATAAATTCTCTGAGTAGAGATAGCAAATGTTTTCCCAGGACAGAGGACAATAGGACTAGACACAGAAGAGAGAGCCAGAGAGAAAAAAAAGAGGGCGCGTGAGAGAGACATTCCTCAGTGTGCTGTCCAGTCCAGTCCTGTCCTTTCCTGCAGGGACAGCTGTGTCATTTTCGTACCGCAGGACTCCTGGGCTCCAGCCCGGAATGTGCCGGGTCCCAGTGCCCCGTTCTCCACCTCCTTCAACTTCACACTATTCCCACATAGTCCTCACTGCTATCACTTTCTTTTTTAATTTGTTTAGAAGCTTTAAGTGTATTCAGATTTATTGTCTATTTGCAGATTTGCACCTTTTTCTCATAATAACATAATAATGTGTTTTAGAAAGACAGTGAGCACCTTGCAGGTATGAGTGCTGTGGTGAGGCAACGTAATGTTTCTGTGTCACACATTAAAGCTGGCCAAACAGTTTTCCAGAATCTGGGAAAACATCTTCTGTTATATATTCCTTTTTTTATATATATATTTTATCTTTCTATTTTCCACTACAAGCAGCCTGATTATGAATCTTCTTTATATTTATGTATGTATGTGGTTGAAATCAACATATTATATAAATATGATTTGATCAATATGTGATGTTTTCTTCATTTTTATGTGGTTTGTTGTTGTATAGCTTTTGTACAAATTACTAACTTATTCATAGTTTCTGTCTAGGAAAATTTGTATTTTTTATATTATATCAATTATTCCAGTGAAAATGGACACCAGTAATTTTGTGTTTTCCCTGTGAGCGCTGTGTTCTCCATGGTGTAGCATTTACTGATAGGAGTAAATTGTTTTGCGCAGTTAGGATGGTGCTGAAATGTCTGGGGTAGAGGCTAGACATGGGCTCCTCAAATCAAAGCTTATTTGTCACATGCATAGTCATACAAGGTACAACTAGCAGTGAAATGCTTTGGCGACTACCCTTACACCATAGCACAAGATGAAGATATAAATAGGATTATTTAATCAATATATTCTCTCAGAATGAAAATGTCCTGATGCTTCCACAGAACTCACCTGTCAAGTTGCCCACGCTCTTATCTGTGTCCCTCAAACCCTGAGGGCTGGAAGTCAGAGACTCTCCCTCTTCCTCTCCCATTTGTCTGTCTGTGTAGACAGAGCAGAGATTTGGGGTTATACGATACAGCTGCAGCGTGAGGACCAGTAGTCACCCCTCAAACGCAGGAAATCCCCTTACTTCTGCTTCACAGCTCTGTTGTGGCCGCATGTCTGTGTGTACATTTCTGCGGCACAGATCCTGTGTGCATGTGCCAGAGTCAGACTGGGCTTTTCGGGGGGGGGGTACGGTACAGCAGGGCCGACCAGCAAGACCAACCCACCACAGTCCCAGGGGACACACACAAGAAAAGTTAAAACAAACACAACCACTGCCTTTTTCTCAGGACACTTTCAAACACTTTTATTGGCCGACCCAAGCAGGAGCCCTATTTTTTCATTGGCCCTCTTGCCTCCCCCGCTCTACTGTTCTCTTTAAGGAATTTTGGAGGTTTGGCCTCTGAACTCTGACCCCTTTGGGAAAGCAGTAAGTTTTCTAAAGGGACCTGGTTAGAGGCGAGGTTTCTCTCTGGAATGTCTTGATTTAGGTCACTTTCTCTCTGCACTACTGTCCTGTTTGACTGGTTTACAGGCCTCTTAGCCTTGTCAGCCAGTGAGAGAGAAAAGCCTTATGTCATCCTGATGAATGACAAACTTGCACACACAGTTTAACTGTGTATGGCACTAGATGTAAAGAGTCAGTTTTCCATTCATTTTTCATTGCTATGAGAAGCAGACATAAAATCCCGCTTGCTCCTGTTATATTATTGTAGAGGAAGAAATCTAAAAATCCCCAAATTTTCTGCATGACTAGATCCTGTAAAAAGTTAAGAGAGGAAAATGTCTAATTTTGTGATTTGGGTAAACTGGAAGAGGTAGGAGTGCATCACATCTTCCCCTCAGTGTGATGATCTATTAGATGCCGACCTCATTGGCCTGTGTTTGGCACCGCTTCCCCCCGTCTCTGTCTCCCGTGATTGGCTGTAAAGGGCTCAGTGGTTGTTAACTGGCAGGTTGCTTTGCCAGCGGGAGGCTGTGGGCTGAGCCACGCCGCTTGGCCTGATCTCTAATTAGCACTGGCTTGTCAGCTGGTCAGGGTGGATCTGTCTGGGAAATTGCAGTCTTGCACACACACACGCACACACACACGCGCGCGCGCACGCATAAGCCATAGCTGGGAAAGACACAAAAAAGCAGCAGTGGGATAAGGATTGTCCTGTAGTTTCAGAGACTTTGTCTGTGATCATGCAGCTTTGACTTTTGCTGCCTCTTGATTCTTGCAAGGCTGAAGTGGCTTATTTAGGGCTTGGGGTGTGTTTCAGTCTGCACTTTTAGTGGTGCAGCTGCAGCAGTGAAGTGGTTAACAATCCCGGGGGAAGCTCATGTTACGAGCAATAGGGCAGGTCTCCCCCCCCCCCACCCCACCCGTTTCTCTCTGTGTTAGTCCAGAGAGAGACTAAGACTGCTGGAGGGATGAAGCATCAGCGCAACGAGTGACAAAGGAGCTCAATCTAGGAAGTTTGCCAGGGCGAGAGAGGGAGCGAGAGACACTGAGGAAGCTCAGAGTGAGAGAGCGAGACAGACAGAGAGGGAATGGGACAGATATTTGGCTGTGTGAACTCTCTCAGCGGCATGGAGTCATGAAGCTCTCTGTCCAGCCTGGCAGTTTTCCGAAGCGCTCTGCTTTCCACAGCAACCCAGGCACCCTGACCAGGTAGATACCTGTGTGTGTTCATGTGTATGCGTGCGCACAAATGTGCAAAAGAACATTTCTCCTTTTAACAATGAAAACTTTGATTTGTTCAGAGGGTTGAGATCCTTGCGGGTTACATGTATTATCTTTATTCCCCCCCCCCCCCCCCCCCTTTTTTTTTTTTTTTTTTGCATTTGTGTGTGTGGGAATTTCCCCTGTGGCAGGATGGATGCACTGAACCGGTTGCGGTCACTCTAAATCTCTCCGCACCTCACAGCTCGTTTGCTTTACGGATGCTTTCAACTCTGAAAGCCACTGCCTCCCCTCTGCTTCTGGTTGATTTGTTCTACCGGTGATCCCAGAAGGAAGTTGTGTTTTCCCGTCTGTCTCTGTTTGTTAGGTTGTTGAGCAAAGGTCGCTCAAAAAGCAGCAGATGTATTTGGTTTAAAGTCTGCCAAGAAACAGCTGATTAGGTTTTGGTGGCAGTCTGAATCTGGGAGTTTTGCCACAGAAAATGATTTGTTTTTGTTTAGTTTTTTTTTTTTTTTTAAAGGCCATAATTATGTGTGTTCATGCGGATTTCCAAGTTAGCCACTGAGCAGCACTGTTGTATAAAAATCAAACCTGCAAGCCGAATAAGGAACGGGAGTAGTTAGAATATAAACTTTGGGCTACTGAACGTTTTCTCTGGAGGCTCAGTCAGACCTATACCCTGATTAAAGTGAAACAAAACTCTTGTGCTGATGCTTGTTTTCAGACACCATTGTGGAATTGAAGGGTTTTGTTCATTTTGTTGAGGAACGCTGTGGGAAAACTTTCATTTTCCTCAAAGAAATCCAAAAATAGGCTGTTGTTTCCGATGATATACAGCCTTAGTTTACAAATGGATTAACTGATTAAGTTGTCTGGTTCACACCTGTGAGGATTTACTTCAGTTTAGAAATAAAATATATTAGGGTAATAACTGATTTATTGATCAATAAGTCAATAAAATATCAGCAGGAGCAGAGCATTTGGAACTGAAATGCTCAATATGCTGAGGCAGGAGTGTGTCCTTGATGAGTCTTAAAAATGCAAGTGACAGTTCAGATGTGTGTGTGTGTGTGTGTGTGTGCGTGTGTGTGTGTGTGTGTGTGTGTGTGTGTGTGTGTGTGTGTGTGTGTGTGTGTGTGTGTGTGTTCTGGGGCAGCCAGCCCTGCACCGGCCATCACCATTTGCCTCCCTCTGGTCCTTTCAGAGTGATGTTTGCCAACTGGCTGGGCTTCCTGTCCCCCACAGACTCTAAGGAGCACACACACACACACACACACACACACACATATTTACAAATATCCTGTTCAGATGGGTCTGTTTGAACAGTTCAGACACACACAAGCACACCATGATGTCACCCCTCCATTGTGCCTTTGTTCATATGATAGACAACCCCATTCAGCCTGTTTGTGTGTGTGTACCCACATTGAAGTCAATTCAATTTCAATGAATATAAATCACAAGGCAGTTCTGAAAGTTTGTTTCCATTTAACAGAAATTTAACAGAAGGGTTGTGTAACAACATACAGCATGCATCTGTGCCTAAAAAAGAAATGTGAAAATGGGGAAAGGAGAGAGAATAATTACTTTTAAGAATCACACTGATGGTGAGCAGTGTTGTATTTACAGGATAAGAAGCATCACACCTCAGTCCTGTGTCTCCAGGCTCTGCCGTCTTCCTCTTCAAAGAGGAAAGAGCCTCATCCTCTTCACTGTGGAAGCGCGTTTAAAGAGCACTAAAATGAGCATTTCTCTCTATTCTGACATGCGTGTTTTCAGCTGGGATGACAGCAGCTCTGTGAGCAGTGGCATCAGTGACAACATCGACACAGATGACATCAACACCAGCTCCTCCATCTCTTCATACGCCAACACACCCGCAGCACAGCGCAAGGGCCTCAGCACACAGGTGAGACTACATGCTCAAGGGAAGATTTTTAGAATAATGCAAGCTTTTGAGAGTTGGTTGAGTTTTGTTTAGCTTACTAAAATCTTCTGCTTCATCTTCTTCTACTAGGCATTCCTTTAAATGAATGCTAGCCTGGGGGTTAGTGCTCCTCCTCATTACAGAGGTGTTGAATTTTGTTTTATCATTATTTTATTATTTATTACGCCAACTTAAATATGTCAGCACAGTTTCTTGGTACCCACATGAAAACTGGGTACCAAGTTTCGTGCTCCTGATTTGCTTATAAAATGCTCTGTTCGGGATATGACCAAAGGGTGTAATAGTAAAAAAAAAAACATAGCCCACGGTTTTCTTCTTTCCAAAAATCTTGTTTTGAAGGTGACACACAGTTTGGTCCACAGGAAGCCTTTAATTTTTTTCTAAAATTTGAGCCTTTTTTCTGATTATGGTTCTGTAAGATGGCGACCTCACACTAACATGTTTCATGAGTTTTTAATTTGACAGCAGCTGGTAATAGGGGACATTTATCAAAAGCAAACGTCTTCATGTGAAATTAAAAATAATGAATGTTTCATTTTCTTGCTGCACACACATCTACAAGTCTTAACTTGTGTGTTTCAGTGACCTGAACATGGCAACTGTAGAAGAAATTTTATTAAAAAAGACCTTTGATCGTGTAGTGGTTCACCTGTAAACTATAACCCTGCCTTCTGTCATGACGCTGGCTGCACAGAAATATAAAACTAATTCCATTTGGTTGGACTGGAAGAGCCGTCCTGCTGTAGTTGCACGCCTTTTGAGTTTAACAGCCTTCTGAAGCCGTTGTTCCCCGTCTGTGACGTTATATCTTTGCTGGTATGTGGATTCAAAATGACAGCAAGAATTATATTCTTTGAAAACAGAAACTTTCTGATGGCCAACATATGCACAGGCCTCTCTGTAAACACACACTCAGTCTCCCACCTGAGTTGAAATGATCTGGCTTCAGGATGAGCTTTGCTTTTTGTCGTGCTCTTCGTTAGTTCGCAGGTGCAGTGGAGATGTACTCGTCCGTTTACTTTGGCGTTTGCAGGGAGCGCATGTAACTCGCTGGGCCAAAATTAACATCTTCTATCTTTTAATATGTGGACCAGATGAAAATTTGTGAGAGGCCACATATGGCCTGGATTTTTTTTTAATTTTGATTGATTCGAGTGAGCTTCTATCCACTTTGCCTCATTTGTCCAAACCTTCTGTCCCAGGATTCCTCCGCAGAGCTCTGAACTCACAAAGCTAAAGCTGGTGTTGACACTGGCCTTAAATCATTAAATACTGATTTCGAGCCATTAGGGTTCAGGAAGTTGAGAGGTGAGATGAGAATATTAACAGCTGACTCACATGTTTATGCCACGCAGAGAGCGTGTTGTGGCTGACGCATGTCTGTTATTGCTGCAGAGGTAGAGGTGGAGAAGAAAAAACAAAGGAGTCTTTCTCTGAGCGCTGCCGGCAGATTAATTGTGTGTGTGTGTGTGTGTGTGTGTGTGTGTGTGTGTGTGTGTGTGTGTGTGTGTGTGTGTGTGTGTGTGTGTGTGTGTGTGTGTGTGTGTGTGTGTGATCTGTCCTCAAGGAATCCTATATTGACTTTTTGTAGTGTTGTCTGGACAGCTGCAGAATCAGCTTAAAAGCTGATGTCATCCTTTTCTGTAGCTAAAATTTATTGTGTTCATTAGATTAAGGCTATTAAAAAGGTAAAGCTGTGTCTTTTTTTCCAATAAAGTCCACATGATTTCATTGATAACCATTCAGAGAAGGACTTCTCTTTTGCTTAAAATCAAGTACCTTCCTCAAAAACATGAGCAAAACAAAAGCAGAAAAAAATACATCAGTCGCATTTCTCCAGACTTGAGATGTGTGCTCAGGCCCTGATGTTGTCAAACTGCTTTCTGACCAGCTGCACAGGTGGTAGTGATGGTGTGCAGCATGATGGCTTTGGCCATAAAAGGATCGCTTTTTAGAGGCACATTTTCTACAACAACATTAAATCTGATATTCCTTGTATGTCTTTCCAGCCTGTAACGGATGCAGAGAAGCACTCAGCCTCCTCACCAGCACACCAGACTTGGTCAGGAGACGAGGTGAAGAGGCCAGACGGCGGGTCAGACAGCGGGGTCAGGATGGACTCAGGCTCCAAGTGGAGCCGTCGGAACCCCTCCGACATTTCTGATGAGTCAGACAAAGGCGGCTCAGGAAGAAAGACCCCCTCCGTGTCCCACACTGGCTCCTGGAGGAGAGGCATGAGCACTCAGGTGGGGGTGACATCACCCCGGACTAAAAGCACCAGTAGCACAGGCTCCACAGGTTCAGTGAGCCACAAGACCCACAGTTCAGGTAACACCACTATCCAGCACTGATAATAAAAAAAAAAAAAATGTCTTCAGTGATCTGAAATCATGTAACCATAACGCCAGCAAACCCTACTGATGTCTCACTCTGTATGTCCCACAGGTAAGACCGATGATGTTAAGGTATCAGAAAAAGGACGTCGCTCTCCTCGTTCTAACGGCCTTCACCGCTCACCCTCGGACGCTGGGCGCAGTAGTGGCGATGAGGCAAAAAAACAGACGATTCCCACAAACCGCACACCAGCAGCAAACACACTAACGAACACTGCCTCAGACCTCCACACCCAAACTCACGCGCTGGCCTCACGAACCCCAACCAGCACCTTCGGCTTCAAGAAGCAAGGCCCTGGGATGGTAACGATGGTTACCGCCAGCGGTGCCACCATCACCAGTGGCTCAGCCACACTGGGGAAGATGCCTAAATCTGGGGCACGCTCACTGTCAGGTGGGCTGAAAGCTGGAGGGCAGGATGGAGGCACAGTGTTAGGACACCACGATGATGGTTTCCTCCCTATGAGCGCTCGCTCCACGCTACAGTACCGCAGCCTGCCAAGACCCCGCCGCTCCGGAGCGGCTGCCCGCAATGGGAACCGCTCCTCCACCAGCAGCATCGAAGCCGCCGTGCTTTCCGTCACCTCCCACGGAAAAAACTCAATCAGCATGGCCAAGGCCAATGGCTCAACAGGCCTGCTGGCCAATCAGACAGATCGGGAGAAAGGTGTCTCTGAGATCGACAACCTCAGGAGTGGAGTCGCAATGCAGAGTGGAGGAGCAGCAACTGTTCCTCTAACAGGAAGACAGCAGGTTTCTTCACCTACACTACGCAGGTGAGCGCACACAGACACACAAACCATCATTTATATTCTTAGTAATCCTGCAGACACAGTGACAGCCAAGTGCTGAGCCACACTGTGGGGCCCTCTTGTATGGGCTTGACTTTACCCGCATGCAGTACACACATAGGTACACTGAAGACCATTTAAAAAGACAGTAATCCTGCACTCACAGTAAATGATAAGTAGTGGTGAGTAAGGAACACGTGTGGACTTGTTACACAGTCTTTGAGAGGTTAAATCAGGCCATTGTGAATCAGGCCTTGAGCTCGGCTGATCAGCTGCCAAGCCTCAGCCTTGGTGGTGCGGGGGGTTAGGGTGTGGCGCAGGGTAATGGGAGCCGAGTCTTACCTCACTGCTCTGCCCTCATTAATGTGAGGGAGTGATAACCCTTCAAAGAGACTGTGCTGCTATTATCGCCCACCACGGCTCCAGTCACCACTGCCTGCCATTTAACTCTAACCAGAGATTATTGTAGAAAGAGGAGAGAGTTGTGCGTGTGTGTGTGTATGTGTGTGTGTGCTGGCCTTGCCTCACATTTGAACTTTTGTGTTTCGGAGTTTAAAAGAATACAGTTGAATCATCAACAAACGGCAGCACTTTAAAATCAGTTTGTTCCTCCATTTAATGCTTTAAAGCTGGACAGTCCCACACTAGGCTAGGCAATTAATCTAATCTTAGTTTTAATTATATTTCAGCTTTCAGTGATTGCGTGATTGTTTCAATGATTGATTTTAGCTTCTGTTAAAGATCAAGGTCACTCCAGCGCAAAAGTGTATTTTATCCCTTTCTGCCACAGCCGCCGTGGCAGGAAAGGAGCAGTTTAGTTTATTGATTTATTCATCTGTTTATTAAAGCATTTTTGTATTCAGTGAATCCATGATGCTTCAAGAGTAAACCGTGTGAAATAATCATGATCTCAATACAGACTCAAACATAAAGAATGACATTGTCTTCTTACAGAAATCCAAATCATGTGATATGTGAGGCAGTGTTACCTGTGAATCTGTTGATTACAAATACAAGATTGCACCTTTGATTGCCGCCCCTACTACAAGCTCCACTTAACAGCTTTTATGCCACTTCCTTATTTACCACAGGTTATTTGGTGGGAAACCCAGTAAACAGGCGCCGGTGACCACAGCTGAAAACATGAAGAACTCTACTGTTATCTCCAACCCCCATGCTACCATGAACCATGTGGCTACGGTGCTACAGTCCCCCGACGGAGGGCTGGTGTGCATGGACAGCGAAACCAGCAGCCACCTGTTTGGAGGCCGGGCACTAGGATCAGGGACAGGAACACTGGGCAGCGAGCAGGTGAGCAGGACATAAATAGTGGCGAGAGCGGAGCTGCATGTCAGTGGATGTTGAGTATGCACCTATTACAGTCATCAGGGAGTTTCTGAAGATTAGATTAATTATAGTGCATAAAGTTTTATGCACTATAGGGTGTTTTTGTTTATTCTGTTCTGATTTTTAAAGTCATTAATTTTAGGTTCTTTTTTTTTTTTACCTTTAATATCAGTGAATTAGTGAACCACAGTGAGGCTGGTTTACTTTTACATGTGTCAAGGGAGCAGCCACTTATTCATCAGCTGCACTTTTACTTTTAGCTGTAGTGTCCTCCAGCTGTTTACCACCTTTTAGTTACCATAAAAAGAGAGAAATTATGTTGTTTGGTTTTGTGGTCTATTTTGAACTTAAATTTTAAGAGTTTTTTTGCTTTGCTTGTTTTTTTTAAACATTCTAACATTCTGTAACTGAGGTCTAATCAGAAAAATTTTGCCAGCAAATTGAGGGTTTAAGAATAAGTGTTTGTTTAGAAATTAATGGTCTACAAAGGGTTCAAATAGTTTCAAAGTTTATTTATTAGGATAAGCCTCTTGAGAAGTACCATCTGGTTTTGAAGGCAGTCCGAAAACCAGAAGACTCGTATAATCCCTTCTCCATGAGGCTGACATTAGTGGATCATCGTCGATCATGGATCATGTGACCTATGGATTGCAATGAAATTTGGCACAGCCGTCCATCTGGTCTTTAGCGCTAACGCTGCACCTACTGCACGTGTTAGCTTTGTGATTTCTGGTCAACAGCCAAACAGGCAGGTCGGCTTTGGCTTTAAGATTAAAAATGATTATGTGCCTCTGAGCTTAGCAGTGATTAAGGTGTGTATGTGTTAAGCACATGGGAAATGTTTGTAGACCTACTACCAAGGCTTTGGCAGGGACAGAGGGATGATTTTTGTTCTCACCTTACTAATGCCACAAGTGTGGTAATTTCCACAAACTGCTATTAAGTGTGTTCAGTACGAGTACAAATAGGTAATGCATGCACTTGTTGAACTGTGTAGAAATGTGTGAGCATGCTCAGTCTTGAACTCTCCATCGTGCTCACACATGATTCATAAGGTTTAATCAGACTAGTTGTGAGTCATGAAACGACACACTTTGTCATTGTTTTCAGTCTTTACAGCGGGCAGGAGTCCAGAGTCAGTTTTCCTAATGAATATAGATCCTGAGAAAACTAGAAAATGTAGTATATTTATAAGGAATGCAACTAACATGTTTTTCTTATTGATGTTTTCATTGTTGATCATTTTATTTTTGTAAACAATTGAAAAATGTGTTTTTAAAAATATCTCTTTGCTTTTCTAACAGGTATAGCATTGTCTTAGGCCAAAATGGGCTACTCAGTAAAAATATAGCTAACACAGTGGAGCTTTTAGCTGTTAAGCAGCTGGATACTAGTTTGTAGAGATCAAAAATAAACCTGGAAGAAGGTGAATATTAATCCCCCACCCCTCCCCATCAAGTTAGGGTTAACTAAGGCTAACCCATCAGGCCAGAAACATGGCTCCAAATGAAAAATAATCTTACTCCATGACTGCTAGATGTGTAAATCTGCGAGTGTTTGCTAAGCTGACTATGTCAGTGGATTTTTGATCACCCTCAGGCCTCCAGCCCCGGTTCAGTCTACTCCTCCACGGGCCCCTCCAACAGCCTGACATGGGGAACCACCCTCAGCAGCTCGTCCGTCCAGAGCAGGGAGAGCACCCTGGGTGGGCACGGTGGAACAGGAAGTGTGGGCTTCCCATCTGTCAGCAGCATGCACACAAGCACCGAGTCCATCGACATGAGCCTAGGCAGCGCCGGAGGAGGAGGCGGCGGCCATGGGCCGACCCACAGGGAGGACACCCTGTCCGCCCTTGGTCGCACCAGTAGCGTCAAGACAGGCATGTCTGAAAGGTTAGGACACACGAAAAAACATTCATAAGTATATTTGCAGTGAACTCTGACCTCAGTAAACACTTTCCTAATGAGTTTTTGCTGTTAGTCACTAGTTCTGATGTTCTTTTTTGTACATTATGGTCACCGTTACAGTCAAAAAGGAAAAAAGTGGGGTAGTTATGTCATGAGCTTACAGTGTCCCTCAGTTTCTCAGTCAGAGCTACCCCACATTATAACACCTGCTTTCTAAAAGATATTGTACTTGCCTAGTTAAAAGGACATTTAGACCTTAATTGTAATAAAACACTGCAGCTCTCGGTCGTTTATTTTAATGTTCCTTAAAAAGATCTTTTTACTGAAGTTATTGAATGGCCACTGTAGCTGCAGACAGCAGTTGATGGGTAATTAAAAATACAGACATTATGTAAAATCGGCATAAGCAAAGAACTGTTACCCAATGAAGCAAATAAAAGGCTCCTTACATATTAATCTGTAAGCCAAATAAAAATGTATAGTATAATTGATGCATTATAACTATACATTTTTGTGAGCACTTGAAGTTTTCGTACTTTGCAGGACTTTTGTCTCTGATGGTGTTATTTTATTTTCCGATATATTGTTTATGAATCCAGAATCAAGATGGTGCATAAAGCATTCATCGCGGTGAGGTGTCACCTCTTGTTTGCCATTCTGTCTGCGCTGGAACAGCGAAACAGAATCCCATGGCATCCTCAGCTGATTATACAGCAATTGTGGTCATTGTAGCAGATTCCATCCTGACAGGTTGACGCTGTAATGTGACAGGAATGTCACAGATGAAACTTAATAACACCTGGAGTGGAAGCTCTGAGGCGGTGACATCACCCTCATCCTCGCCGGGTTTTCTTATTAGCTTCATTGGCGAAGAATCATGCAGTTGATCTCTGTTCTTAAAGGATTTCTTCATTTGCGTTCAAATTCTAAATCTTTCTTTCTCTGTGTCTGTTGTGCGTTTTCCTTCCTGTCTTCCATCAGTCCCCTCTCCTCCCCCTCTGCTAGCCCTATATTCAGCCGAAACACCCTACCTCGGAGGCAGGACAGGTAAAATGTGTCTGTATGCAGTGTTAGGCTTCTGGTGAAACAGCTGTGGATTTTTTTTCCTACTAAACCACCACCTGCTTTCACACAGAGATCACCATGAATAACCCCAGAGAGTCCCTCTGTGTGGTAGTTCAGTTTTATTTTGTGGTTTTAGTTTGAAACATGTGGCTCTGTGTGGTGGTATTTTTTAAGACCTTATTAGCGCCTGTATGGATGGTTATGTGTCAGAGTGTGTTTGTGAGGTTGACTGTGTGGATGTTGGCAGCTTCACTGTTTTTGTTAAGCGGTCCCCTTGTAGTCTGTATGACTGTTTGCTTATCGCCACCTTGTGGTTGAGTACAGAGATACCAGCACGAGCTTAGGTTGTTTATATTTGAGTTTTCACTGCAAAAAATGTCAATCTGAGATCAATATTTTTTAATATTTCTGAGTCTTTAAACTTTTTTTTCCATAGAAAACCTAAAAAATTAGTCAAATTAATTAAAAAATACATCTTTCAGATTTTTTCTATGGTAAAGAAATTTATCATGTGTCAACAAGTTAAAACAAGGTGTCTTTGTTTCAGTGACTCAAAGGGAAAATGGATGTTTTTTTGCAGTCTGGAAGTTTTATTATTTGGTAGTTCTTGAGAGATGCAGCCACACATTGTTTCCTTGCCTCCTTGCTTCCTTTGTTTTCCTCTTCTGAAGTGTTTCTCTCCCACAGCGGGCCACACTGTGGTAGAAACACTCTGCCTAAGAAGGGACTCAGGTACTGAATTCACTCCCCGCTGGACACGTTGCACTTTCGCACACTGGTTCACCGAGTTGTCTTCTGTCTTTCTTTTGTTGTTCTGCGTCCATATTCACTCTTCGAGGCTTGTTTTCACGCTTTTTACGAATGCTTTTTTTTTTCTTTTTTCTTTTTTTTTTAAATTAGCACTTGGCACATGTGTTGTTGTGTTGTGCTTCTGTGGAGAAGCATGTCGCGTGGTCCTCGTGTAGATCTATCACTGTGCTACGCTGCAGCAGACTTGATTTGGGGCTCAAATTTTCTCTGGCTTCTGTTCTGCTTCCTTCTGCCAGTTTGTGTTTCTCACAGCTGAAAGTCAGTCTATGTTGGCACATTGTTGTGTTAAATTGTTTTAGCATCTGATTCATTTGTTGCTAAATTCAAGCCATTAATCAGGTTGCTTAAGCAAAAAAAAATAAATAAAAAATCATCTCACCGATTGTGAAATATGTGGAAAAAATCCAAACTGAGATTAAGTCGTCCTGTAAAAACACAGACCTCCTCACTGTTACTTTGACCGGTTTTCTTTGACTTGCTGTAGGTATGGTCCATCACCACAGCTGCGAGGCCACGAGGAGGCCCGTGACTGGCTGCGCTCCCACTCCACCAGTGGGCTGCAGGACTCAGCCAGCAACTCTCCGTTCTCCCCTGGCTCCAGCCTCACCTCTCCTTCTGGAACGCGCTTCATTTTTGGACAGCTCGGTACGTCTCCACAAGCCACAAAAAAGACCAGCTGTGTATATTTAGCTTGAAGCAAAATCAAACATTTCTGAATTTGCTACTTCACCTATATTGGAATCAAGCAAAAACTGCAATAAATAAATAAATAATTCTACTGGTTTAGGGTTTGTGATGCACATAAGGCTCTTTTATGCTACTACTTCATACTAGAAATATTATTGATCATTCAGTTTAGTTATTTATCCAGCAAAAAGTTTCCACAGCAGCACCCATTTTATTATCTTAGGATTGTAAGATGTTACCTTTGAACTCTGGTGATCATTTTATACATTTTATAGAATTGGCATTAAATCTCAAATTTATATCAGACTGACCTTTAAAAATGCCATGTATCATTTCCACAGCATCAAGCCCGACCTCATCAGCTCAGATTAACCTTGCTGCTCTGCGCAACAACAGCCTGACCAATCAGGATGCCCCTTTTGACCCTTGCAGTGACAACCGTCTGAGAAACTCCTGCATGTCGCTTGACGAGAAGACTCGCACTATGAGCAGATCGGGATCCTTCAGGGATGGCTTCGAAGAAGGTAGGAGGAGACGGGAGAGAGATGGATGTGGTGGTTTGGGGAATATTCAGTGGCTCTGTGTGAGTCCCGGGCCTTGTGTCTTCTTCAGATGTTTGGTAAAATCTGTAATTAATGTTTCAAAGCATTCACAGTATTGTTCTTCTCCAAAATCGATTTTTTTTTTCTTCCGTATGTTTTTTGGTTGTTAATAACTTCAGCTTCTTCTGGAGTTTTATGCTGTTACTTTTCTTGTTTGTAACTTTTATAATTTTTAAAATATTAAGCTTTTTCTTATTTTTTTTTTTTTGTGCCCCTTTCAAATGAATGGGGAAATCTTCAAATCCTCTTCAAACCCACTCTACTTTGAAATGTAACAACTTCAGCATACTTTCAGCTAGAGACGCCATTCGAGCTTTAAAACAAAGCCAAGACTTTGAACTATTCACTTATTACTCGGTTTGTTGACCATGTGTCTCTCAACCCTGACAAATGTAAACTTTTTAAACTGTGAGGCTTCAAGCAGAGGGAGTACCTCCAACTCCTCCATCAAGCTCCATAGTAATTTTAGGGAGGAGTAATTTTAGTTTTACAGGTCAGTCACTGTTTAGAGCGGGTCATTGTAGCGCTCACAGTTCAAAAATTAATGTGATAGGAGCTACAGTTTTTGATTCAGAAGCAGTTGTTCGACAGGTGCGCCGAGGCAAATTTAACAGATATTTGCCCCAAAGTGACTGCATTTCAGCAGTTAGGCAGCGCACCTGGCAGCTGTTTTCAATTGGAACATTGAAATGTGCGGGAGCATTCTGATTGGCTGATATACTTTATACTGGCCTATCTGCCTAGCAACTGATGTAGCAACCAACCTACTAACCAGCCTAGCAACCGGCCTATCTGCCTAGAAACAGACCTAGCAACCAACCTAGTAACTGGCCTAGCAACAGACCTAGCAACTGGCCTAGTAACAGACCTAACAACCGGCTTATCGGCCTAGCAACTGCCCTGGTAACCAACCTACCAGCCAGCCTAGCAACCGACCGAGCAACCTGCCTAGCAACCGGCCTAGCAACCGGCCTAGCAACCGGCCTAGCAACCAACCTAGCAACCGGCCAAGCAACCGACCTTGTAACCAACCTAGCAACTGGTCTAGCAACCAACCTATCTGTCTAGCAACCAACCTAGTAACCAACCTTGCAACCAACCTAGCAACCAGCCTATCTGCCTAGCAATTGACCTAGCTACTGTCCTAGCAACTGGCCTAGCAACCTGCCTAGCAACCAGCCTATTAACCGACCTAGCAACCGACCTTTCTGCCTAGCAACCGGCCTAGCAACGACCTATCTGCCTATCGACCAACCTAGTAACCATCCTAGCAACCAGCCTATCTGTCTAGCAACCGAGGTAGCAACCGACATAGCAACCAACAACGAGGCAATAAAACAAAAAGAAGTGAGGTTGTCAAACAAAAAAAGAAAAAAAAAAAGAAGAAAATAAATAGTTAGGCAGTGCACCTGGCAACTGTTTTCAATTGGCAGATTTAAATGTGTAGGAGCATTCTGATTGGCCGATTTAAACTGATTAGTGGATTTGTCTTTAGCGTGCAGGTGGTTCAAAGCTGGGCTGTTTGTCTCAGTTGATGGTCAGTTAACTCAAACAGGGAGACACAGACACAGCAGTCAGTGATACACATACGCGCGTGCACACACACACACACACATAAACACACAGTTTTCAGCACTTCTGCAGTTCACCTTGCAGCTTTGGGCAGCTGTTTTCAGTTGGTAATCGGTTAAACTGAGTTCAATTTAGCTACTTTGTTGACAATTTCAGCTGCTTTGCATTTAAAATTCTTTTTATGTCTTTTTCAGCTGGTTAAGCTCTTTCAGCAAATAAAGTTTCAGCATTTCTTTCAGCTTTCAGCATTCACATTTTCTTCTGGAAATGCTTTTTCTAGTTAGGTGTAATCCTTTTCCAAGACTTGCATGCCCCCATCCCTCTGTGACTGTGAAGCCTCACCTTCCTTATTTTCACATCCTCATGCCAAAAGAATTATTATTCCATTTGTTTAGAGAACATTAGGGGAGATTACAACCCCTCCTCAAAGAAAAGCACTTTATCCTCTTAGAAATCCATAATCAGCTTTGGTTCGGCTTTGTTTTTTTCATATGCTTGTTTATTGGGAAAAGTACCCAGCAGTGCTTTTCCCACCGGCGGGCAGACTCCCCACTCGGGAGAGGTTTCCCTGCTGGAGCCTCCCCAATCCTCAGAGCCATAGAAACAGCACTTTGATTTAGAGGAAAAACAAGAAAACGGGAGAGAGAATGAAGCATAGTATTGTGTTCTCTCGATGGGAAAAACCCAGCGTTCAGTGATGGTAAAACAGCAGTTTGCTGTGGACTTAGATTATAAACACTTAGTGCCACTATAAGATATGAAATACTTTTGCATGTTAAAAAATTATCTAGTGAGGAAAACAGCAGATTTAAACTCCTTTCAAATTGGTCAAAGTCATCCTGGGAGGTTTGGGTTATAAGAGAATGATGTAAAACTTGAAGCTGGAGACTGGTTTCACACCCAGCGGTGTAAAGAAATCCAAAGGCACGGTCTGTCAGCAGTTTAGAACGGCAAAGATATAGTTAGACATCAAATCCAGTAACACTTTTGTTTTATGGCAAACAGCCGCATATATGTGTTCTTCAGGAAATATGTTCAGGCTAAACTCCAAACTGAAAGTTTTTTTTTTTTTTTATTTCATTTTTTTTTTTTAATAAAACAAACTCTGATAAACATCCTTGTTCGATCTCAGATGTGTTCGTGGTTTCGAGTTTCACCACGAACACTGTTACATTTTAAAGCACACACTCTTTCTTTTGCTAAGAGAATCAGATCACTGTCAGCGTACTCTGCAGCCCAAATGAAAAGCTGTCTTAATTTTTGAAGTCACGTACACCTGATGTTTTATAAAATGGAGGAAATCATGTGCGTGCACAGTTATACGGCTGCAGACGTATTATTATGACGCTGCCGTACCTGCCGCAGCTCTTTCCAGCTCCACGGGTTTGTCCTCTCTTTTAGAGGTGGAGATAATTACAGGGTTCACGGCGAGGTGTGAGGAATATGTGGTTACATTCAGGATTACTCAGGCATAACTTTCTCTGTCTCCTAAAACCCCCTTTGTGCTTGTGTGTTGGGTCGCAGCGTGCAGGCCTGCAAGATACGAGTACATGTGTGCTTATGTGTGCATGTTGCTCTAGCGTAGAGTTACCTGACTGTTCTTTGAGTGACAGGGCAAAAGTCACATTATACTCAAAACACTTTGGCGGACCTGTCCTTTTTAAGCGCAGCACCACTATACAGTTTCACTTCATCCCCTCCTCAAAAAAACCCTCCCCATTTTGTCATTGTATATCTTGACCCTCTTCCTGTATCTGCAGGCTAAAACAGACTGAGCTTTTGCACTCCTAAATCCTTCAGAGCTAACAATGTCCTGTATGAAGCAACTTCTGTGAATAATGGATGCTAGATAGAAAAAGATAGAAACTAATAACCAAGTTCTAAACCAAAGAGCAGTAAAATCTAAATGTTCTCCTTTTTAATGTGGCTTCCAGCGCACCTTACTGTGTAGATCAGGGGTCATCAACTACATTTGTCCAAGGGCCAGAATTTTTCTCGGCAGACGCTCCAGATGCTCTTGTAAAGTAAAATAAGATTAATATTGCATCCTAAGTAATATATTATCATGTTATATATATCAGTTTTCCTTTCCAATTTATACTATTTTTAATGATGGGATGTGCAAGTGTTGCACTTACATAATTTTCTCTGTTATGCTGGCAGTTGTTATCTATGCACAGTCTATGATAAACTTGTCTTGATGATCTTGAGCAACATAGGGGACACCAGAGTGGTCAGGATTTGTTGGTGAGCCCGATTAAACAGATGCTGCACTTAGATTACAACCAGCGCATCACACCCTTGGAGGCTCTTCGTTATCCCTTCTTCGACCCCGTCCTCCAGAGACCCTTGCATTGACATAGAGAACACAGAAGACCAAAGCCACGTTCTCTCTCAGCAGCCGGGTCGAGCAATCCTTTGAATAACCAAATCTGCATGGGATGGAGTGCAAGCTACTGGCAGGATTAATATCATATATGTCCATGTTTAAATTGAAATAACTTTATTAATAAAAATATGTGCATGCGTATGAATATGTAAAGAAGTATATTTGGTTGTTTAAAAACAGATGTTGAATTCATGTGTTTACTTTTGTTGGCTTGTCTCAAGGCAACATACTGCAGTTAGACCACTTTTCTAAAGGTAATCATCATACTATAGTGATGTTGTATGTTTGTATATTCCCTATCCCTGTTGGGGTAGTGATTTTCGGGGTTTCCTTTAGCTGAAATGAAGTGGATTCAATCCTGATAAAACTCGATTAAAACTAAAGTTTCCAAAAAAAAAAATCACTGGGATGAGCAGGAGCCAATGCGAGGCCGAATGCTAGACTGCAAAAATCTCATAGCATTTGCCATGGCACACAATAAACAAGGAATCACACACATACAGACAAAGACAAGACACAATCAATAACAGAAATAAGACAAGGATACACACAGAGGGGGGAAAAAGAGAAGAAAGAAGAAAAGAAAAGGAAAGAGAGAAACAAAGAGACAGGGACTGATGCAGAGACAGGAAGAGAAGAAGAGCAAGACAAAGAGCAGGTGCCTCATATAAACTGAGGATGCTAACTCTGCCCACTTGCCTTTTGACCCCTCTCAATTTGCATAGTGTTTTCCCCTGAAACCTGATCACAGACCAATAACTTCTGGACGAACTGCCAACTACGTTCTCACGTGTGCTAAAAATACACATCACTGAAGTACCCCACGCTTTGTGACAAATCTGAGAGGCATAGTAAATGATGGCTCCTCCTCCAATTAAGAGTTTGCTATACCACCACTTTTAGACAGAACTGACTTAATTAGAATTTATTCCCATAATAATTCAACACAAGTTGGTCCACTGAGTCATGCTTCAGGGGGGGCAGTAAAATAAAGCATAATACGAGGTGATACAATGTCATGTGAACCAAAATGTCTGCCTTGGTGAGACTGAGGCCTCATGCATAATATGAGAGTAAAAATAACAGGCTTCAATGTATGTGTAGGTTCTCAGTCATCCAGGTCATAGTGGTCTCTGGAGGTGGGGCTATGCCCACTGGGGTTTAAATACCTGGGTCTCTCTACCTTTTGGTTTGAGAACTGAAGCCTTTTGGATGAGAGGTGAAGCATCTTCAAGAAACAAAAAAAGTCACCAGTCGCCCTTTATTCAAGCTCCAGAAACAACAGGGCTCAATCTTAAACTACTAACCTAAAGTATACAGTGTTCATTAATCCAGGTTATTAATGATTGCAACAAACAAATTTTAACAAAGGTTTTTCTTTGGCTATAGTTTTGGGCTCCAGAGTGCTGTTCTGTCATTGAACTAAAGTGCAGAATGAAGTTCAGTGCATTTATTTACAGCGATGAAACAACAAAAAGTTGTCTCAGTTGAATTATGCAAAGCAGTTACAGAGGTTCGAGGCCTCCAATGAAAACTGGTCCAAAGTCTCCACAAAACTACCAATAAATAACCAATAAAACTTGATTCTTCACACAATCCCTCACCAGGATTTTCTCCCTCAAGTTACTCACAAGCATGAGCTCTGGGTCTCCAGCAGAGAAGGGAACAGAAGTTCAGTAGAGATCACAGAACACAGGCAGGCAAACATGCAGATTCAGAAGAGCCAGTTCCCCTAACTACTGTCGTTGGATCCGCTTCCTCCAGCTTAAACAGGGAGCCACTGATCTCATAACTTCTCACGGGGGTGTTAAACATCCCAGGCAGAGTTGGCATCCTGTACTTAAGTAGAAGTACAGATATTTGTGTTAAAAAAAAATACTCTGGGGAAAGCTGAAGTACTGACTCAACCTCTTTAATCAAGTAAAAGGGAAAAAGTACAGACTCTGAAATGTACTCAAAGTAAGGGGTCATTCACAATCATCAACATTTTCCAAAGTGTACAAGTGGCTACCAGTGTTGCCAACTTAACGACTTTTCAGACCCCCCCCCCCCCAAAAGAGCACCTTTTTTTTCTCCAAAAAGCGACTAGTGACAAATTTAATGACTTTTTCCGGTGACATCAGCAACTTTTGGAGAGTTCCAGTGGTAGGCCGGTGTTGTGCCAAAAGTGATCATCTGTCAGAAAGTGATTTCCAGTATTTGCCAAAAAATTATTGGTTGTATTTAAATTGTTGTAGATTAATTTTTGGCCGGAAATCTGTGAAACATGTGTCAAACATATCTCTCATGAATGATATTACGTCATTTTGCGTGAGAAACAACAGTCCTGTCCCAAGGTAGAAGCTGCAGTCACTTCTTGGCAGTGACTTTCATATATTCTTTATTAATGAGGGTAAAAACTATCACTGACCTTAAAAATGTCAATGGCAAAAGGGCTGCAGAAATTGCAACAAATATAACATTACAGTTCTATAAAGAGAAGCCAAAAATGACTGGCTTGATTATAATGTAGATACAGTAATGCAGAGTCATAAATGCACCACAGTCTATTTACCGATATAAGCAAAGATGATGCATTAAAAAAACATCGGAAGTCACTTTTTTTGGCAAAACACCGTAAACCTGAAAACGCTGCTGTCGCCATGTTTTGTGTACATACAGCGCTCATACTGCATCTCTTTGTACGGTTTCGCTTCACCTGGACCTCGATTCGTCCTTTGAGACAGCCAACAGCAAGTTTTCTTACACAAAAGTTGGCAACAGTGCCGGCTGCCGATCACCACATTACACACAAATATATAAGCCAGCATAGATGAAACTATGCCAGGAACATGTAGAATTAATGTACATATCTTCTGAATAAAATCCATCATCGTTTTCTGCGGTTTACTGTGTATGGTTTCCATTTTTGATTCGGCGATTTTGGAACAATATTTCCACTTCTTGCTGAATTTATCTCCGGCGGCTTTGACTGCTTTCCACACCTGCTGCTCCGCACTCACAGCTTGTTCCTGTCTAAAAATCATCTGTAGAGCTTCTTTTTGTGAGGCCATATCCCTGCACACCACACAGTAGTGCAGTGGTGTACTAGTGAACGAGAGTGGATGCCTCGGGCATTGGCGGTCAGGCAGCAGTGCTCAATTTACACAGTCCTGACCGACATTTTCTAACGTTGGGTGTTAAAAAGAAAAAGAAATTAAAACTTTATTTGCTATTATTTTCAACTAACGAAATCAAGCTCAAAGTGAGTCACCTGTGAACTCACATCTCATAGTTATGAGGCTATTTATTGAACTAATAAATCTGCTGGGATCAGCACAACTGCGCTGTGTGGTTGATGACATCACCCTGTTGATCCTCTCACAGTCGGGACACAGTGCTGGCGTCGTTTCCCTGCCTCTGATGTGTGATTACCAGTTGAGTCATTATTGCGCCACAGTTCGGCTGTATCATGTAGGAGTTTTTAATCCCTGCAGTCATTATGTCATTATGTGGAGGTGGGCCGTCAGTTAATCGGTTAATGCACGCAGGAGGAACCGGGAGGAGCCGAGCTGGGTGGGCAGCATCGGAGACGGGTGGGTGGTTAGTGAGGGGAGTGTGGGAGGTCTGCTGATAAAGTAACGTGTGTGCAGACGTACTTTCTAATCACTGCTTTTCCTTTTTGTCTCTTCAGTTCATGGATCATCTCTGTCTCTGGTCTCCAGCACATCTTCCATTTACTCCACGGTGAGTTCAGAAACTGTCAAGTTAAAGTGAGTTAATCAGGGCTGAATATGTGGGGGGGATTCTTACTGAATCCGAGTGAATAAAAATTGCATTTCAATAATGATACAACATTGAAGCAATGCATTTATAGATACATAAAACAAAAGCATCTCTGTATAGCTACTGCTGAAAACAACATCAGAAAAGTGTTGTGTGGTGGAGAGACTGCACTGTTCAAAATCTCCTTTTAGACAGTTTTTGGAAAGCAGCAGGTATTGCAGCAGCTCCACAATGCACGTGGGAACTGGAGAAACCAGTTTGTTCTTTTGTCAGTGTCGTTATGATATACTGAGTGTTTGAATTGGCGAATTTACCCTCTAATCCATACAGATATCTGATTTAAAGGTCCCATGAGAAATCGCCCTGTTTGAAGTCATACTGGCAAACTTGGGACAGCCCACACGCCTGCACTGTAGCCAGTCAGAGTGCTTCACAGTGTAGCTCCTCCTCCTTGTGCTGGTTTCCTCACTTGGGCAGGTGTAGCAAAGAAACTCTCAGACACTGGCTGGTCCTTTGAGCTAAAGAGTCAAAGGTTTGAAATCACAGAGGAGAAGAGACTGGAAACAAAATGATGGCGACTTTATCCTTGACAGGCACTGTCACATCCTGGAAGCAGACGGTAGGGCATGAGAAGAGTCAGGACTGTAGGGTACAGGAAGGCTTCAGTGTGTATCTGTTGGAGTATTTAGTAAAACTGCAGGTCAAATCTACAATTATGTTGAACTTAGTGTACCAATATATTCACATTACTTTTTTCTTAGTGTAGATTATGAGGTAATGCTTGAATTCTGAGATGTCGACTCCTCTGCAATTTAGTTTTAAGGTCTGTAGGTTAGAAACCGCACCGATATGAAAGCAGTTTATTTTTAAATAATTTCTATTTTTTGCTGGTCTTAAATAAAAGCGTGTAAATATTTTTCTTATTTATGTTTGAATTTGAAGAGCTTATATATCAGCACAGACAAAATACATGATGTGTTTTGTCTGTGTTTCCAAGACAGACTGCTGTTTGTGTATCTAGGATCAGCCTGTCGTGTGTGTGTGTGTGTGTGTGTAATTGACAGCTCTGTTAGGGTGTGTGGACAGATGCTACTTTGTAACCCACATGCCACAAAACAGATGTGCTCACGCACATACAGATACATTAGACTGATGAAACCTGTTGTGCTGCTAAGTGGAGCCACATGAAAAATCATCAGTTATCAGCTGCTCTGCTCGGTTTCATCTGTAACAACGTAGCCACGTGTTCAAGCTCCCCGCTGAAAGATTGCGGATGAAACCGCAGTCTTGTAAACTCATTATAACCTTTAAAGGCTTTATATTAAAATACTCTTGTAGCATAGTCTGATCAAGATTTGTAGAAAACATTTAAAGGCATTTGCTATGTCGCAGTCATTGGTTGGAAGCGGTGTAAGAAGACTTGATACTCATTCAGCTCAGCTAGGTCACTTCTGATAATCCAACAATCAACTGACCCCGTGCTAAGAGAAATCTTTCCACTGCTGTGTGTTTACGTATAAACGTGGGTGTTGCGTGCTTCACTGTTTTGGTGAACGGCAGCAGGGTGTGTTGTGTTCGTGCGAGCGTTTGTTTTGCATGCTCTCACTCTGTACATATTTGACTACCTGTCTTTCCTTACTATTGTTCTGTGTACAGCCTGTCAAGACAATGAGTCTCTCTCACACACACGCGCGCACACACACACACACACACACGCACATGCCTTTAGGAGGATTTCTCTACTTTCCAGACGTATTACTCCAGACAATATGCCGGTACTCCACAGGTTATAAAGCTCATCTCCATGGAGTTAATAAATCAAATAAGAGTGCGGTCTGACCTCCGGCAGTTTGAACTGCTCTGCGTTTTAATTAAAGCCCGTCTGAATCCAGGCAGTGTGCCCTCTAATGGTTTTCTCGTCTTCTGCTGTTTGTTTTACAGAATGAGGAAAAGTCTCAGTCGGAGGTAAGCATCAGCCCGCCCACAGCACCTCTTTAATTTTCCGTGTGCAGTGGCTGGACTTGTTGGAACACGGGGATCTTTTCAGGGTTGCATCTGGATACACATGTAACTGTATTGTGACTGACCTCGTAACAAGCTCTTGTTCCTCTGAACACCTGTGTGTGCTCATTTATGCTTTTGCCATTTCATCTCCTAACCTGAACATATCAGAGTTCAAATCTGGGAGCCTCCCTCATTTGTTGCTGGATGCATTTATGTGTTTAGCATTGCATGCTTTCACAGAGCATGTATGTACACACATATATATGTATGTATGTATGCTTTTGTCTTTATGCCGTTTGATGTCATCCTCAGATCCGCAAGCTGCGCCGGGAGCTGGATGCCTCCCAGGAAAAGGTTTCCGCCTTAACAACACAGCTGAGTGCCAATGTAAGGCAACAAGCACTTCAAAACACACAAGCACACTCCTTAAGAACCTTTTTGAAAATTGCAGGGGACTAAAAACCTTTTTTTTTTTTCATAGGTCATGCTAATTAAGCCATTTTATATCGAATAACTTCATATATGATCAGCCCTAAATGCTTTTTTCCCCCAAAATCCTGGCAAATTCAGAGCAGATAAGTAAGTGCTGAATTTGTTGAACTTGCTTTAACAAGGTTGCATAGATCACATGTAATCAATATGTCATGACCTGAAGCAGATACTTTTAAAAATGACGGCATTTTGACAAATTCCCAAACGTTTCCCAAACACAGGCGGAAACGCTTATTGGGACTGAATGAAAAGCTCCTACAGAGCACTTTCCTCTCTGGAGGTATAATTTTACAACTGGCAAAACAATCAGGAAATCTCTTTAAGCATCTCTAGACACGATCACTTCTGCCAGCCCCCCCCACCCCCCTTCTGTATTGCACAAGTCCTGCCATGCTCAGCTTGTAATCTCCAGTCTGAATGGGTGCTCGCTAGCGTTTTCACTGTGGATTAGAGATATGGAGGCGAGGCAAAGGTGTTAGATTACAGCAGAGTGTCAAGTCCCGGCACACTGCTGAGGGATTGTCCCAGATGTGGACTGAAGATTTATAGCTGATGACGCCTGGATACTCAAAGTGCGCACGAGTGTTGAAAGATAAACAGACAGGAGTTGGCATTGGGGAGGTGGGCTTTGTTCAAATGTGATTATACGCATGATGAATTATCTGAACACACCTTGAAGCGCTGGAGGCTGAGAATCTAAGAGCATTTTCTGCTGTAAAAATTCACGACTTGAATCACATGTCAGTCAGCACTGTGCTCAACTCTCTCATACATTTCTACAGGCCTCTGCAGAACGTTTATATTCAAAGCCCCGAATATAATAGTGAAGGATGAGCATGCGCGCCCATGTTTAACCGTTTAAAGCAACATAATGATCAGTGTCGCTCTATTTTATCTGTTTGAACACAGTCCTATCTTATCACTTTCTCAGGAGGTTGTGCAAATTATTTCTTACTCTGTTTGGGTAAAAAAAAAAAAAAAATCACCTCTGAGTTTGACCAAACATGGGCCGTCTGTGGCCTTGAATAAACTAAGCCCCAAGGACTATTTTTGGAACAGTCTGGTCTCAGTTGTATTCATGTGCCACGTCCAGGGGATGATAATTTACCGCAGGATATTTATTATCTAGCATAATTATTTGGGTTTGGTCATGTTTTCATTTTGGTGTGAGGCTGGACTGACTAACGTGTTTAGGCTTTAGCCTCAAGGTTAAGCATTTACTGTGTGTCTCACATTTTCTCATCTCATCCAGGTGTTCAGAAAATGTATGCTGTTAATTTTCTGACGTCTCCGCAGGTTAAATCCAGATCGTTTTCGTAGACATACACTATATTCTAAAACAGACTCTGGACACATTTATTTAGCCCTTAATCATTCACTTAGCTCTCTGCAGTTAGCGCCCTGAGTGTACTGCTTTTCTGCTAATTCTTGCCATGTTATGTAGACAGTTATAATTTGTAACTTGGTTGTTTCTCCTGAAGGCTCACCTGGTGGCAGCGTTTGAACAGTCTCTGGGCAACATGACCATTAGGCTGAAGAGTCTCACCTTGACAGCAGAGCAGAAGGTGAAAAGAGCTCCTATTTTATATGAAAAAAAAACCAAAAAACCTGCTGTGCTCCAAGTCTCTGCAGATGATTTTTAGGTTGGTCATAATAGTTTCTCTGTATAGGACTCCGAGCTGAATGAGTTGAGGAAAACCATCGAGCTGCTGAAGAAGCAGAACGCCGTTGCTCAGGCTGCCATCAACGGAGTCATTAACACACCTGAACTTGCACCTAAAGGGGATCGGACAGGTACTGAAACTAGCAGTACACCCCACAAAGTACAGCAATTTGAATTAGTGCAAACAATATAAGGCTCATGAACTTATTATGAAATGATAATCATGCAGTCACTCTAGTAAAGGCTCTGTAATGAAAGGCCTGTATTCTGGGAGAAAGGCCATTACAGGAGGCATTGTAATGACATACGTCTTCTCCCCAGCCGGCAGCAATGGCAGTCCACACCAGCAGCAGCAGCAGCATCAGCAGCCAGATCTGCGCATCAAGAGGCAGCACTCCTCCGACAGCGTCAGCAGTGTCGCCAGTGCGACCAGCCACTCGAGTGTGGGCTCTAACATGGACGCTGATGCAAAAAACAAGAAGAAGAACAAAAAGAACTGGGTAAGAAGCCGGGAATTTAAATACATCGGGTACAGAGGGGTGATGTCAGTGTGCGATGACTTACTAACAAGTAGTCAGGACTCAAAGTGATTTGTTTGGTCTTAGTTTTGTCTTGTGCATCTGCATTTTCATATTTGTGTTGGTGACACGTGTTTGGGTTTCTTTTCTTTAGCGGACTTTCACTGGGGAGAAGGTGAATACAAACAAGCTTTTCATAGACTCAGTGTTGGTGAAAGGGTTAATGCTGGCCTAAATGTGACTGCAGTAGTTTGACCTGCAGATGGCCCAGTGTGTTGTCCCAGTGTCAGGTCCTTAGTGTTTTTAATAGTGATCATACAACAAATGTCACACTTTCTATGTTTTAAAAATTAAAAAAAAAACTGAACTTTTTTGTTTGTTGTTGAAAGACTTTTTTGTGCACCGGAGGACAAGTCACAGATGATGATGTATGCAACTTTTCCACACCCCTCTTTCTCCTGGTAGACTGAAACAACGTGTTAGCCACCTGTGGTTGTCAATCCAGATATTGTCAGATTTTAGGAAGAGCAATGTAGCGCTTTAAGACATCAGATCCTCTAGAGTTTCCTGCCTTAGGTCAGAGTGGTAATAAAATACCAGCGTTTGCATAGATGAGACCCCACAGGAGGCTCCTCCATGCAGGTGCTGCTCATACAGTGTGTGATGTGTTGAGTGCATAGGGGCTGCGTGTGTAAGAGTATAAAATGGATCTTGAAAGACCTCCTCACTTCATGGTGGTTGTGATTAGCTTGCAGCTGCCTGGAAGTCAAATAAAATCAACTCCAGTCTTGTAGGCATCTCTAGTTTAATCTGTTTGTCCCTCCGTGACACATTATCACCCCCAAACCCATATGAACGTGTGCTGTTTTGTCTCTCTGTCTTCCTTTGCTTCGCGTCATGTGGCAGGTGTATGAGGTAAGAATGGTACGCTGTGTGAAAGGAAAGAAGCCTAACCCCCTGCACCTTTTATAGGTCACTAACCTCTGCCCTTTTCTTCCTCTCCTGCACTTTGCTGTCACCGTAGTGCCTTTCTGCTCCTTTCTGACACTATTTTTCCCTGAAAACTGCTCTTATGACACTTGAGCTGGCTCTTTAAGGAAAAATTCCCTTAAAAATAATGTAAATAAAGAAATGTATTAGTAGAGGAGCTTGTGGTTCTTGTCAAAAAAGCCTTAAAGAAGTCACTAACATGAAGAAGACAACTCTCAGTCTGGAGAAAGTACAAAACATGTTACTTCTCCCAAGATGACATCACTTCTTAAACAGCAACGTTACAAACTAATAAAATCATAAGAGTGTAAATGCAGTATAAATGTAACTCGTTACCCTTGTGTTTGGAGCTGTAGCTCTAAGACAGTCATAAGACAGTTTACCCCCTAATTTTTCTCCCTGTGACTCGCACTTTTTCAGAGCTGTTTTTCCACTCCTCTCCCTCTCAACAGCTTGTTTTTAAGAACCTCACCGATTCATCACCTCGCTGTCTTTCTTTTTTTTTTTCTTCTTTTTTTCCTGCAGTTGCGAAGTTCCTTCAAACAAGCATTCAGCAAAAAGAAATCTCCCAAGTCGGCCTCTTCTCACTCTGACATCGAGGAGATGACTGACTCTTCACTACCTTCCTCTCCCAAACTGCCTCACAATGGCACCTCAGCCACAGGCCACGTGCTCAGGAACACACACTCCAACACGCTGTATGTACAAGCTCAACATCTGCACGTGTCTCTAGCATTTAATAAACCTGCCAAACTCTTCTCAGATGACAGTATTTAATGCATCAAACTGCATTGCCCTGTCTGCGCACACAGATTGTCAGAGTGTTTGGACAGTGAGGCCGAGACGGTGATGCAGCTGCGGAGTGAGCTCAGGGAGAAGGAGATGAAACTGACTGATATTCGCCTGGAGGCTCTCAGTTCTGCACATCAGCTGGACCAGCTCCGCGAAGCCATGAACCGCATGCAGGTCTGCATATTCAGACTAACATACTGAATATTAGAGTGCTTCACATTGAGAGGGATATCAACACTGAATCACTCATTGTGTAGGATTACTGCTGTACTTCTTGTGGGTTTAAAGCATCTGTGACTGAAATATTGTTGATCTCTGGTTAGATTTAAAAGCATCTGTAAGTTCTGATTAACCAGAGGGGAAAGATGTATACACGGGCTTGGGAGAAGCTGACATAATGTACATAAGGGATTATTTTTGTGTGCTTGTCTGCAGTTGGAGATTGAGAAGCTCAAGGCGGAGAATGACCGTCTAAAGCTGGAGAGCCAGGGCAGCAGGACGGGCTCTCAGGCTTCTATCTCGTCCTCTCCTCCCCCTCACACACACAGTCACACCCCGGGGCCCGGGCCAGGGCTCTCCCAACACAGCCTCAACCTGACGACCAGCGAGTCCACAAGCCTGGGTAAGGCAGAGGACCTGCACAGTTATTTACATTAAATACTGAGCAGGTTTTAACCCACATTTAAGTTGGGACATGTGATACATTACTCAGAGTACTTATTTATGAACTATTTCAATGTGTAACACTGTCAGTGGAGTGTAGAAAACCTTGCATGACTCTGTTGTGTCTTCCTGTCAGACATGCTGCTGGACGACACCGGCGGAGAGGGAGGGAGGAAGGAGGGGCGACACGTGAAGATTGTCGTCAGTCTGGATGAAGACGACAAGTGGGGAAAGGTGAGACTGAGTCAACAAATGCTTTTCTGGTTGTTTTTGTCAGTGAATGTTGTCATTTTATCAGTAGGATTTTGGTATATTAAGCTTGGTTAAAAATGCTTCCATCACAGGAGGCTCGAGCGCGGCCTTTTCTGATCGGCTGCATCGGCGTTAGTGGTAAAACTAAGTGGGATGTTCTGGACGGAGTCGTCCGACGCCTTTTCAAGGTAAACACAAGAATGCAATTAAGAATCAGTCGGAAACTGAATCCTGTTGGCTATATTTGACTTCTTTTGAGCCAAAATATTTTAATTAAGATCTATGAGAAACATTTCAGTCTCTAAAAAGTTGCTAAATACTTTTTCTATGACAGGAGTACATCACCCATGTGGACCCAATGAGCCAGCTAGGCTTGAGCTCAGACAGCGTGCAGGGATACAACATTGGAGAAATCCATCGGCCGAGCAGCCCCAGTGCCGCCAACACACCTGAGCTGTTGCCCTGTGGCTACCTGGTGGGAGACAACACTATCAACATCCAGCTCAAAGGTACCGAAGTCTCAACATGCCTATAATGCAAGTGTTGTTCTGTTCTGCTAGTTGGTAAGGAGTGATCACGTTCAACTATGGACCAACATAGAAGCAGCAAGGAGAGGAAAGGACAAAAAATAATGGAGGCAGCTGTTTGTAAAGTTTATAATCAGCTGCATCCAAGTGATCTTTGGGCCCAGTGAGTTATCAGCTTCTAGTCTCCATGAGCTTGATGGATATTTGGCTGATTGCCTGCAGTTGTTGACCTTTCTTTGGATGTTGTTAAATTCATTATGGGAACTTTACAAAGTTATATACATAACAGAGGAGTTTAAAAAAGAGGTTTCCCACAGAAATGAATCAAAACAGAACATCTTGTGCTGAAACTTCATTAATCGATTAGTCGGTCTTGTTTTTTCAACTAAGGAAAAAACATTTTTATTTCACAGTAAAAAATACATTTGAATAAACCTGTCAAAAGTGAGGATTTTTTGTTTGATTTGAACCATTGGTTTATAAAAATTCAAATGAATAGACTTTGGTTAGCAAAAGGTTTCAACAAGCTTAGTCATCTTCTACATGCTCCTGACCTCCCATGACATAAATATACTGTGTGTGTGTGTGTGTGTGTGTGTGTGTGTGTGTGTGTGTGTGTGTGTGTGTGTGTGTGTGTGTGTGTGTGTGTGTGTGTGTGTGTGTGTCCAGGTGCAAGCAGTGAAAATGTGGACTCGCTGGTGTTTGACACACTCATCCCAAAGCCAATGCTGCAGCGTTACGTGTCCCTGCTAAAGGAGCACAGACGCGTCATCCTGTCAGGCCCCAGCGGCACAGGAAAGACGTACCTGGCCAATCAGCTATCGCGTCACCTGCTGCTGCTGGAGGGCCGACCGCTGACTCCCAACGCTGTCGTCACTTTCAACGTGGACCACAAGTCCAGCAAAGTAAATATGCACACAGATTCTGTACTCTATCTGCTGGTTGTTAAACCCAGTCTTCAAAATGTAACAAGGACAAAGGGCTACATTGTAGAGGAGATACAAAAATACTGACAGATAAGTTTAGAAGTAATAATGGACCCTTGAATAGATTTAATTTAATGCTATTAGCTTTTGCATTTTGCAAACTGTAAACATCAGCTAAAAATGTAATATTAGGGCAACAATTATTTAAATATGTCAGTGCAATATAGACAGTTGTACCAAAGAGCACACGATTGACCTTGAGTTTTCTAAAGTTTCTGCTCAGACAGGTTTTTGAAGAAAGCCCTGGTTCCCTGGCTCTGAAAATATCAAACATAATCCTCTGTGTGTGTGTGTGTGTGTGTGTGTGTGTGTGTGTGTGTGTGTGTGTGTGTGTGTAGGAGCTGCGTCAGTACTTGTCAGGTTTGGCTGAGCAGTGCAGCAGTGTTTCAGGGGCAGAGAGCCCTCTGGTGGTCATCCTGGACAACCTCCACCATGTCAGCTCCCTGGGAGAAATCTTCAATGGCCTTTTCAACTGCAACTACCAGCACAGGTCAGTTCACACACACATTCCATCTGCACAGTCCTCCTAAAATGAAAGCTTTGTATGCACGGATTTGCATGCATGCCTAGCGTTATTACTCAGTAAAGCCTAGAAATATACAATCCCTCTCAACATGTCCATTGACTTAATAAAATGATGCACATCTCTTCCAGCCCTTACATTATCGGTACCATGAGCCAAGCCACTTCATCTGCCCCCAACCTGCAGCTCCACCACAACTTCAGGTAAACTGGTCTTCCCCTCCCACCCCTGACAGCTCAATGTTTAGATTCACACGGTCTTAGATACATCTCATCCCTTCAGGATAGGCGGTGGTATTTTTTATTTCTGAGTCTTGATACACCTGTGTGATCTCTGATCAGGTGGGTGCTGTGTGTCAACCACATGGAGCCAGTGAAAGGTTTCCTTGGCCGCTACCTGAGAAGGAAGCTGATTGAGATGGAAATCAGCAGCCGAACGCGCAGCATGGAGCTGGTGAAGATCATCGACTGGGTCCCGCGGGTCTGGCACCACCTCAACCGCTTCCTGGAAACACACAGCTCCTCTGATGTCACCATTGGTGAGGGGACACTGCGTGACTGAAAAACAGTCGGTGAACAGAAGTCGGTGTAGAAGCAGTATTTACATCTGTGCTCTGTGGCTTTCAGGACCTCGTCTTTTCCTGTCATGTCCCATGGATGTGGAAGGATCCAGGGTTTGGTTCACTGATCTCTGGAATTACTCCATCATCCCCTACATGCTGGAGGCAGTGCGTGAGGGACTGCAGGTAACAGAAGGCAGAGTGGGCTTGCCAGTGAGTTCTCCTGTAAGAACAGTAAAGGAACCTTGACCCCTGCCTTTAAAGGTTCAGGGTGGATGTTAGCAGACATGCAGTTCAAGTCTGATTGTGTTTAGATTTGCCTTCTTAAAAGATCATATTTGTGCTCTTAAAAGGGAAATGGATTGAATACCCACCGGAAGAACTCAGGTTCCTGAAAATACTGGAATTCCATTTGGTTCATTTGCTCATAAGTTAATTACCAAATTGGAATAATGACACATTTGTTTTAGTTGTCTAAAGCAAATGCAGATTAAGTTAAGTTCATCTTAACTGGAATCACAGAAAAACAGCCCTTATTCTCTCTCACTTTTTTCCCCTGGTTTCATCAAATGTCATCTTTCATTTTCTGTTCCAGCTTTCACTTTTGTCTGCTATCATGAAGATTCATATTTTATCTTCCCTAGTCCAGTCCCTGCTTTAGTACAAAAAAGCAAACTGCAGGCAACTGCATGGCCTTTAGTACCTGAAAGCTTCTTTGTTTCACAGCTATAATCTCTCTCTCTCTGTAGCTGTACGGCCGCAGAGCTGCATGGGAGGACCCAGCTGCCTGGGTGATTGACACCTACCCGTGGTCAGCAACTCCCCCTCCAGGTGACTGGCCCCCACTGCTACAGCTCCGCCCAGAGGACGTGGGGTTCGATGGCTACTCTGCCCCGAGAGAAGGAATCAGGAAAGAGCCGCCACAGAGCGACAGCGATGCGGATCCACTGGTGAGTAAAGCATGAACAGGAAGAGGCTGTGATGCACCTTTCTGTTCAGCACATTTAAACCACTCGGCAGGTTAGTTATTTTCAAAGTGTGTAAAAGACGCAGTTAAAGAGGAATGTTCAACTTCATGCCGCTTCCTTCTCCGGGCCATAAAGCTCAGTCAAAATGACACTTGGTTGTTCCAACAGATGAACATGCTGATGCGTCTCAAGGAGGCAGCGACATCATCGAGCCCACAGAGCTACGACAGCGACTCCAACAGCAACAGCCACCAGGACGACATCCTGGACTCATCGCTGGAGTCGACCTTGTGATGCCATCAAAACGCAACACTGGGATCAGTTTTACTTTCTTTTTTTTTTTCTTTTTTTTTAAATAAGAACTGTTCTCAGTGTGAGAACTTCCTGTTGAGGGTAGAAATGTTTCATGCCACAAAATCCAACCACCTTAATTTGGGTGCAGGTAACCCAAATGTTTAAAAACGTTTTAAAAAAAAAAGTTAAATTGTATTTCGGTAAACAGGCAACAAAAAGGCAGCATGAATTTCTACTGCACTGCGCTGTTTGTCTTTTTTTTTTTCCTTCACCACTGTGGCCCGTGGCTCCTCTCTCTGGAGCCTGACATGTATTTCAGACAGACAGAAGAAAAGCACACAGCCTGTCCCTGTTGGCGAGGCTTCATCATTGCCATCATCACCAGCCATCAGTGTACTTAAACACCAGCCAGGAGTCCTCCATCCTCCACTGGGCCACAGCATCAGTCCCAGCTCATCAGGCTAAGATACTCCTGGTCTTGCCAAGCTGTAGTGTACCAGAGGTGCCTGCAGATGGCGATACGGGCCCTCAGCTGTGGAGCGTCTGTGACCCTGCGCTTCAACGACCTCCTGAAAACATTTATGCTGCTGCGGGTTGGACGGATGGAGGAACAGCCAGCCACTTTCTGCTCCTCATCCTCTTCCATTGCTGAAATTGCCTGTGTGATCTCTGGAGGATGAATTGAGCCAAAGTGAATGTTAAATCTTTTAGCATGCCTGATCTCACTTCAACAGACTTCTCAGAGAGATCAATAGTTGTACATCCCAAACTAGCAAAGACAAAAATCTTGAGTTGAAAAAGGGTCCATCAAAGGACACATGTCCATTCAAACCAACTAAGCGATGGGTTCCTACCAGACATATCTGAGTGTGTTTGTGGACATAAAGGATGAGAACTGATGGCTTTCTATGTGGTACCAGAGAAGTAAGCAAATACTGTAGCAAAGCTCTGAATATACCATGTTTTAATCTGTGGAAAAGGAAAATTATGAAATAGACAAGCTTTGTTAGCTGAATCAAAATACTTATCACAAAACTTGCTAACATTTTTTTCATTAAATTGCACTTTTCTGTGAGAAACAATTACTCCAGCAAAAGCGATGCCTTTGAAACCTAGAAGGAGAACATATAGGTTTACTGTATAGGTTTTATTGGCTAAACACACAAATATAAACACAGACCTACTGAGAAAAGCTTCTTTTTTTAATCCACTACAGCATCTGTAACAAATGTTTGTTTTTTTTAAAAAACTGCACAGATGAAAATCTCTTTAACGAAATCCCTTTAGAGTCCTGGTTCTCACTAAAAGATTTTTAGATGGAAAGGGCACTTACTGGGAAATTAGCATCCTCCATGGCTAGATTTGTCCTTTTGAGACATCTAGCCGTGTCATAACCTCACCATGCAATTCTGTGAGTTTATACTTCGACCCCTTAATGATCTTTTGAGCTCTCCATGCACATTAGCCCCGAGCAGGCTGTTGTAGCACAAAACCCTTTTGGTGCTGGACTGAATTCTAACAAACAATGCCTTACTATTTTCTACGTGCATTATAGCGGATTCTTTATTCGTCTAAATGGCTGTAAACTTGACAGGGCTCTGAGTCGACTCTCTCCCTTGAGCGACTGCGGTTGTCGCGGAGTGACGCTGACCTCTCATCGTATTAATCACCAATGCCGTGGGACTGAACACACATGAAAGAGAAGTGGTGCTTTGTGTGCATGTGTGACCCAGTGCTGAGAAGACGGTGTAAATACGAGCAAGAAAAAGATTTGGATGTGTTGTGGTGCTCCATACTCGAACTTAACTTATTAACAGTTGATTGGGTGGGGGTGGGGGTTTGTTTTTTTTGTCTTTTTGTTTTTATACCTCATCCCCATCCTTGAACTGTGCTTCTGCCACACTTTGTTTTTATGTGATTTGTGATGAACAAAATTGTCATAACTACATATTGAACTAATTAAGTAAAACTAGTGCATATGCTGCTTTGTTTATAGTGATATAATTAATCAGAGGTTATAAAATTATTCGTGGTTGAATGATAATGGATAAAAGGTTTTGCCATAATTTCAGTAGGTTAAAGAATTATTAATATTGTACTTTGTTTTAAGCCTCCCAGCCTGCCTCCTGGGAAGGGCGTTTGAAGACGGGGTCATGGAGTCCAGCATGGCTTCCACTGCTTTCCATGTTTTTCTCACTGATCCTATGCAACATTCATTCTGATCTCCGAATGGAAGCCAAAAGCCGCATGCGTGTTTGTTTTCAGCACTGCCTCATGATGTATAGCATGAACCAGATATGTGAAGACTTTTCAGATTTGTGGCCAACGTTCTTTGTCCATAAGTGTGTCTGTGTATTTCATAAAGCCTCTCCTGCTACTGTCCTTGTAAGCACAAAGAGACTGATTCTGTTTGTGTGTGTGTGTAAACGCGCTGTGAAAGGCGTGGACGTTTATCAAAGCATTTGACCCGTCTGTCATTTTATTACTCACAAACTCAATGAATGTTTAGCCTTCTTAGCGATGTACATTTTTTTTTTATATGTAACATAACTTGTGTAAATAGTTGATTATCGCGCAGCATTTTGATGACTTTTTCTAGCCAATTTGTTAAAGTACTTGAAAAGGAGTATTTTGTGTACAGTCTCTTTACAGCAGAGCAGATTGATGCAGTTTCTCATCACTGATCTGTCCGCGGCTCCGAGAATTAAATCTGATATCACTGTACTAGTCTTAAGTTATTGTGATTCAATAAAATTAATAATTATTTATGACTAAATTGTCAAACTGTTGCTGTCTTAAAACCACACACACACACACACACACGACTTGAAATTGTTTACAGTTTTATTTGGTTTTTGTACAAAAGGTGACATAAACATATATACAGCACATAATACAACATAGTTATTAAAGAAATTCATATAAATTAAAATAGCTACTTTTTTTTTTTAAATAAACAACTCTATTCAGTGTCAATGTAAAGTAACGCAATATTCTTGGCATAAAATTTCCATACAAATTTGTACAAAATACTGTACAATTAAACAAAGCTGTGCAAAACAGCAAACTGTGTCTCAGTAGCAGATCCTGTCCAGTGCGCATGCTCCGATCAAGCCGCAAACTTGGGTGAAACTTGTTTGAACAGCGGCAGCTTCTTACTATTCTGGTCACAGTCTCATAAAAACGGATCACGGGTTATATCTCTATTCGCTTTTGAAAATAAATTAAGATACTGTTATCTCTTCTTCATCTGACTCTGAGAAGTCCGAGTGCTTACTGGAGAGAGAAGGAGAGGAGATCGTGGACCCTGCCGCCCTCATTCTCTCTGTTCCAAAATCTTTTTCCTCCTCCTCTTCCTCTTCATCCTCCGCGGAGGACTTCTTGCCCACGTCGCTGAGGTCCGGGTGCGGGTTGGCTTTGGTGGGCAGCGTCTGCTCGCGGCATCCACCGGATGACAGCAGCTCTCGTTCCTTGGAGTTCCTCCATTTCATCCGCCGGTTCTGAAACCAGATTTTTACCTGCAAGAAGCAGAAAATCATGAGTAGGAAAGGTTCTACCCAAGTAGTGTATTAATATTTAGTAGTAGGTTACGAAACGGTTTTTTACGCACAAACTACGCGCGGCGTACTGAACTTGCAGGCATTATTTATTTATTTCATTTTTTACCTGCGAGTCTTTTAGGCCCAGTTTAGATGCCAGTTTCTTCCTGTCGGGCTTGCTGATGTATTTCTGTTTCTGGAACATTTTCTCCAAGGCTTTGCGCTGTACGTCGGAAAACACTGCTCTCCTCAGCATCCCTCTCCGGGGTTTTCCTCTGGCTGCCAGGGGCCACGAAAAAGTCCCGGGGATGGGAACAACGGATGAAGATGCTGCAATGCAAAAACAGAAAAAGTGAAAACAGTTAGCACAGTTTTCAACCCTTAAAGACAACCACGCGGGCACAAACGGTACTGAATTGGGAAACATCTTACCGCTTTATAAATCTGTACTTATAACTGTCTGGACACGAGACAAATTTAGACTGTATGAATATAATGATTTTGCTTTAGGAACAGTTTTCAACAGATTATTATTTAAAGTTTTCCCTTCTGGAACTGTGCGTTACTCATGCGTCCTGAGTGAAATGGCACGAGGTGACTAATTAGCACATTGGCCGGTCCCCAACCGCATTGGTATGGTAAAGAGGTAGCATATCCTTTAAGGAACCCTGTGAGGGCGGATAGAGGAGTTAATAAACCGTGAACGGTAATTGTGTAGTAATGAACTAACGGTGAAAAGACTCTGGACAGGCGGCGAAGGCCATATATTATCGCAACAAAAGGAGATTTACACTTTCAAACTAAACACAACTGCATACCAGAATACTGATGCTGGGAGGGGGAGTGGAGAGTGGAGGGGAATGGTGCTTTTTTTTTTTTTTTTTTTTCGTGCCCTCAAATCATTTTCATTAAATGAACACGAAAAGCTTTTCAGGACGCTGGAGTTGTTTTGTTGAGGCATTCAGCTGAGCCCATGAAAAGACTCCATCTCCATTATGATTTGTCTGAATGAAAGACTAGCGACTTTATAGACTTTTCTAAGAGATTATTCTTTATCTCAACTCGATGATTGGCCCGCTCGGAGAAAAGAGGAACGTTTAAGGCACAGAGAGAGTGGGGATTTGAGGTCAGTGGTAACCTATCCTATGAGACGCGCAGCATGCAGAAAACTTTCCCCCAGCTGTGCCAGTTCGAGCACAACTGGGATTTTGAAAGTTCGCGTCACTTGAAAATCCAATGGTGAGGGCCACTTTTCCTCCCTGCACAATGCTGCCTGGACGTCCTCGTGACTGTAGCTGCCCTGCGGCCGCAGCAGGACCAAGAACAAACGTCGCGCTATGTGGTCTTGTGAGAATATTGAAAACTCTCAATAGCGCCTAATAGGGAAATTAGTGCATGACTGGTTCACGCCTTTGGTCCGCCTGGTAAAAGTCACTCTCCGGGGTGTGTGGGTGGTTCACCCGGTGGGAGCTGACCAAATTGGTCACGGTGGTGAGGGCTTTGTTGCCCGCCACAGTGGCCCGGTGGCCCCCCGGACGCTGTGGGAAAACGCGGTGCCGGGGAAATGCCAAAACGCCCCCCAATGGGAAGCGGGGGGGACTATAACTCGCCACCCCGCCTCAAATTTAGAGCGTGACGATTTGGGATAATTGGTTAATTAGGGGGTGGGTGTGTGGGTCCAAACAGAGGCCGGAGCCAGCGGTCCCCATTAATAAGACAGTGATTTCTTCTTTTCTGGCTGTTTGTTCCCTTTCTGCTTCTGTTTTGGTTAAAATATATGACAGGGGGGTGAAAGTGTTTTACATTTAAATGCAATTAGTACAGACACCACTCTAAAGGCTAAAGAGAGCCATCTATAAAGAAGCAGCGAGCAAAAGTTGCGCCTACCTGGTAAATAAGGCGCCCTGAATATTGGGTGAAACGTTGCGTCAAAGCAGGGAACGGGGAAGGTCTTGGTGTTCAGGCTGTGGACTGAAGGGGGTGAGCACGCTGTTGAGGAGTATTGCAAGTTAAAATAATTTCTTAATTAAAAAAAAAAATCAAACACATGCGCTTAAACTGAAAGCAAGAGATCGTGAAGTCTGTCTACTCACCAGTCTTTGGTGAGGGTGCGAGGATGGCGTTCACTCCAAATTTGAGAAAACTTGGGTCCTTGCTGCTTGGCACGGATGTTTTCGGTGAGCACGATTCGCGCGTCCCTGCAGTCACTGCTGTGCGCTCGGGCGCGCCGCTGGGGGACAGGGTGGTGGTGGCTGTTGGCATGGAGGTGCTCGCTGACGGGACAGTCCGGTTTATAAAGGCGGCGGGGCGGCTTATCCGCAGCAGATCCTCCACTAGGAAGCTGGAATGGGTCGGGAAGGCCGACGGCAGGGTCTGGTGGAGCGGTAGAGCCGCCGCAGGCCGGTACAAACCAGGATAGAAGGCGGGAGGCGCGATGACGCTTGGGATCATCATGGTCCCGGCTTTACAAAAAATTCTGTGCGAAATTTTAAATACTCCTCGTGTCAGCTGGGAGAGAATCAGTCTTGTGAATAGTTGCTAACTCCTCTGGTTTCCTCACTCTGGGGAGAGAAGTTTTATAGCAGCCTGCCCCCCCTCGGCCCTCCTCTCAGGGCTGACAGCCTCAACAATGGTGCTCAACAAAGTTCTCCACATGGGTCGCTTTCATGCAGTCTCCCCCGGGCCGCTGATTGGCCGGAGGACGCAATTTATGATTGTATTAGACTTCATAAGCAAGTATCACACAATGTGGGGACCACAAAAGAGGCTCAGTCATCAATTTTGCATGTTGGCTACTTTCCTTTCAATTTGTTTTGTTTGGCAGAGCCAAGCGCCCTAATTAAAGAGCAATCTTTGTATTCGGGTATTATATTGGGAGATTTAATGACTTCTTAAAAAGATACTTTCTTTTTTTTTCTTCCCTTTAATGCTCTCCCTTTATTATGCGGAATTTAAAAGAAAAGCGCAATAATTATTTCAATCTATCGCCAGTCATGCAAAAAAAAAATCATCTTATAGGTGGACTTTTTTTTTTAAGTTAACATTTCTAATGGGCTACCATTATTTGAATAAACTGTAGCCTATTTTTATTGTTAAATCTACATCTTCTACGTCAGTTGCAGACATCTCAGATGTAAATCACTTTTAGGGTTTCATAGGATTCTCAACACTCAATCTGGCCCTCGTCATGGAATAATGTCTTAAACGGATTTCTGCTATCAAAACGCTTTAACAGATGTGTTAAATATCACTCTTTTTGCACAGGCTTCATTCATTGCGCACTGAGCTGCGGCTGTGTGCAGAGTAGAAGTGTGCGGCCTGAGCCGTGCGCTCATGATCCTGTTAACCATGAACTAACTGTCACCCTCAGCTGCGGAGGAGGCGCCCCTCGGCCATTCTCCCCTTCCTTCTCTCGCCTTCAAAAAAAGCCTAGTGGAATAAAAAAAAAAAAAAAAAAAGAAAAGAAAAAGCTTTATTTCTAAAGACGGTTTTGTTCTGCTATTTTAACTGGCTGAATAAAAGTGCATCTGTGATTTGATTTAAAACGCATTCATATGAGCGGACACTGAGACCCCATATAAAACTCTTATTAAAGCGACTTGGAGCCTGATAGTCGTGTTCTGTCAGCTTTCCCCCCAGAAAACCCGTTAAAGCAGAGCAATCAGGCGAAAATGCATTACAGACCCAAAGAGGGGGGAAATCCTAATTGTTGCCAGCATTACAGACAAATAAAACAAGAAATACAATTTAAAAAAAAACAATCTGGAGAAAATGTGCGGATTTAAAAAATAAACAAAAATTACAATTTGATTTTATTGAAATATGTAATTTAGCTACAATTTTTTTAATTTATATATTTTCTTAGAGCTCTAGAGCTAAGCCCAGTACATTTTTAACTTTAAATTACACCCAACCATCATTTTCACTTAACTAAATAACAACGCAATGAAAACATGATTTTGAGCATTTTTTTCAGTCTCTTTTGAGACAAAAATTAATAAATAAAAATAGCCACAAAAAAGAGAGAGAGAGAGAGAAATTATATTACTTAGATCAACTTAGTGGAAAAGCGCGTTAAACTTTCACAGGCGAAATTAATGGTGCCCCCCTTTTTCCCACTGATTCACATTTCAGTGTGAAGTAAAGCAGCCAGTTGCATCATTTAGGATCAGTTCAGATGATGATTAGTAGTCCTACATTAATCTAATATAAAGTGGCCACAATCCGATAATTAAAAGGGAACGCCTCCGTGAAATGAACCTTTACAGAGAGTAGGCGCTTATCAGAGGTGCGTCTGCTTTTTATGAGCGCAGGACGCACAAACAGGCGTTAACACCGCGCTCCGTCCCGGCAGCTACACCTCCACTAAGTAACGAGACCTTCAAAGCTTTTTTATGAGCCTATATTCCTTTACTTGGCCGCCCGAAATCCCCCTTTTGTGAGCGGTAAGCAGATGGTTAGCAGGAAGCATAGGCTGCTCTGGCTGACCGAGACTAATTTCTACGAGCTTTGCAAGCCTGCCACGTCCCCGCGCCTTTACCAGGCCGAGTAAAAACAGCTGGCTGCGGCTGAATTAAAAGCCATTAATAGCGCATCTCTGAAATATTAACAGTAAGAACACCCCCTCCCTCTGCCAGACCGCGATACAGTCCCATCACTTTTGCATAATTATCCCGCAAGGATTCAGCTAATCATGTTAAAGTTTAGGTGGTACCATATGATAATTTGTAGTACTTCCAAGTCGAGTACTATTTTATAAATTACTGCTGTGCATGTGTGGATCTGCAGTGGTATTCACTGTTTAGTTTTTAATGTATCCATTTCGGTTCTAGCGTTTTACATACCAATACTATTCATAATTGCAGTACTTCATATTGACAATATTACTTATAATATCCCTAAAGGGGACAGGATTATTCATATTAATCACTTGGCCTTTAATAGGCCCGTTTATAGCGATTACCAGTGCAGAGTGGCAGCTGCAGGAGATGTAATTAATTTATACTCTGTTATACTGATTTTATTAAAGACACTTCGCAGAGTGTTAGACTTTTCCGGCAGGACCATGCCAGTTTACCAGATAGATGAACTTAACCATTATCTTGGCTCTCTTTCTGATTCGTTAAGTGAAAGGGGCTGAGTAAATATGTTACCCATGCATGAGAGGCTCTCTATGGGCCGACCCATTGTGCCGCGGGTCCGACAGGTGGTTGACTGTTTATTATTCCCTCATTATTTATCAGTGACGTGGGCGCATCGAGGAAAGGGAACTCCCCGTCTTTTCACTTAACCGGGATGAACAGATTGTGCTGACTGGTTGCAGCCTCGTTTATGACACCGGCCACCAGTCCATCCATCTCAGCCCTGCAGCCATTTAGCCAGCATCCTGCTCCATCAGGGTGTGGTGACTAAATGAAACGCTTTCTTTGGGTTAGCATATCCAATCCCGACAATTGAGCCATCTTCTTTTGCAGTGCATGCCAATTTCAGCTCCGCACCAATGTCATGTTATGTCATGACTAATGTCATGTCATGTTTATAGCTGATAAATGTTTTTTTTAACCTGTTTTTTTTTGTAGCCCCAGATACTACAAATTCACAAACTGAAATAGTGTGTGTCATTATGTTAAAGAAGTCTAATTGTGCACATGATCCTAAATACTGAAGCTCTTCAGTGAAGAAGCAGCCCTTTTACTACTTTGACTTATTTTACATATTTGCACTTGAATACAAAGTTACCCCTGATGCATTATCCACTCTGAAATATAATAAATTGGCTTTACTTTAAAAACAAAACCCTCAGTGCCTTCCAGGGGAAAAGGGAAGCTTAAGATGGTAAGTTACATAAACTTACCATCTTAAGTTTATGTAACTTATATCATGTATGTTGAGCATACATGATATAAATTCACAAACACTGTATAACTGCATAAGATTTTTTTTTTTATAATTAATTTTCATGTTAAATTTAATTTAATTTGGGCCCTGATTGCATTCATTTAATTTAATTTGTTTTGGGGACTACAGTTGTATACAATATAATATTTGCAGTAGAAAAAATCATTTTACATGTATGCAAACAAGTCACATGATGTTAATGTGCCAAACTGTGAGAGCTCTACTTGATACAAATTAAAAAAAAAACTTTGAAGATAATCGCAACACCGCAACATTAATAATTTCAAACAAATCTGAGTCTTTTCATTTGCCAGTGTGGAAGTATCCATACTCAGAAAAGTACACACAGTCTTATTAAATGAAACAAATACACAGGCAAAAGACAACCCAGTGCGAGCAAGTAAAATACTAGTATATAGTAGTAAAATACTATTATAAATGAAGTTAAATGCACTTAATCAAGTGAGGATATTTATTTATTTATTTGTTAAATTTAACTGCTTCAGCAAGACATGTTAAATTGCTACTTGTATAGATACATTTTTAAAAAAAAATCCATTAACATAAATTAATCTTTTATAAATTATTTTTACTTTTTCCAATCTTGATGACACCCCCCCTCCTAAATTTATGAATACTTCTGCCCTCCCTGTGCATTATTTGTCAGATGACTCCGGCCTTTAGCCCATCCACTTCTTAAAATGTCCCAGTGTGTACAGGTTTCAGCTGAAGCTGAAATGGGTCTTTGCTCCTGCCATGTGAAGTTAACCAAACATCTATTTCAGTGGATTCAGTTTGTGACCGGGTTTCACCTCAGCAGCAGCTCCCACTTGGGGTGTTTTGGCCGCGGCTTCACCTCACTGCTCACTACAGCACCGAAGGTCCCTGCGGCATCTGGCGCAGGCGGTGCGAAAAGCCCCGCTCAACACTGAGCGAATTAGTGATGCCACAAGATTCAGAAGAACAGTGACAAGCATTAAATTGATATTAACTTTGTATTAAACATGGGCCCCTCCCTCTTCCCCAAATGGACTGGAGCCATATCAGCACACAAAGCGCTCTGTATGAACTCTAGCTGCACCTGTTCCCTCTCACTTGGTCATGGGAGTTCAACTTCTTAGTTTCACCCCAGGCTCCTTTTTTGTTTGCCTCACCACACATTGAATTCTTTTAGTTTGGGCTTTTGTTATCATTTTTTGATCTCATCTTCACAACCCCAAAGTTACATCTTATCAAATCACATCCTCAAGAGCATCCATTTCACAGCAACCATCCAAACTTTAACTCAAAAGTTCTGCTTTCATCCGTATAAAGTTTCCATGCAGAATTGCTCTTTTCGGGCCAGACGGGGACACTTGCCTCCCCTTTTTGCTGTTCATTTATTAGCAGTTGTTGGTATGGATGTCGAGTGGTGTCCTAATCCTTTTAAAACGCATGTTGGTACAGTTTGCATATCATTTTCTGATCTTGGAGAAAGGCCAGAACCCTCTCTATTCACAGAGATTCCCTGTCCTCTTTCAGTGCAGCCACCGCCAACAGCATTAGCATAATCTGACAACCAATACCATTGTCCGTGACCTTGTATGCAAAGTTAATTGCTCATTAATACCAGACAAAACAGAGGGGTGCAGAGGAAACATAGTAGTGCTTGAAATCCCTGTTTTAGAAGGGATAGGCAGGCAGGTGGAACATCCTGGACTGGGTTATTAAACTCTACCTGAAAGTTGTTACAATGAAATCAGATCTGAATATTTTAATGCTGGTTTCTTGTGAAAAAAATCATCTGGAGCTCAGAAGCAGTTTAAAACAGGTCTCTAAGTAATTGCTGTTTAACTAACCTCTATAGTTTTCTCAATAATCTGGTGCTGATATTAGAGTCCACACACACACACACACACGCATGCACTCACACACGCACGCACGCACGCACGCACACACACACACACAAAGAGTCACACACTCTCTCAAAATTATATACAATTTGTCACAGTGGCTCAGTGTTAATCAATTGCAAATGTATCTCTCTGCAAGTTTAATCTCATCTCGACATTAGTTTCACGGATTTGGGGCGATTTACGAGAGGAGGCTCCACTCCACCCCTCCCGAGCACCTGGCAGTCTTTTGGGGTAGCGTCATGTAAACACCCACTGCTTCAACGAGTGCCCCGTCTAAGGACCCAAGCGTCATTGCACAGCACGGAAAAGAAGACCAGGCTGTGTGGTTGTCAACACCAGTTTAGCTTAGGAGTCCCATCACGACATTTGTGGTGACTCTCCTGGTCAGCCCGACTTGCAGAACTTGTCTGATATAGATATAGTTGCTAATATCTGATTATTATGGAATGAACAGGCACTAGACAGGGTTCAGAAGGCCACCACATGCAGCTGCCTAATGCCGTCTTTGTGCTCCACAGAGCTGCACGAGAACAAGCTTGACACCGTTAAAATAAAAATGAAATGCTTGTTTGCATGTTTTTCAGTAATGTGCATAATAAGAAAGCTTGAAATGAGCACAAATTGGATTGTTTAACATGGTGTAAAGTGGAGGATAGATCTGTTAAAGTTTTACTTCATTATTTTTTCACCCCATCTTTCCACCAAGGTTTTGATCAGGCTTAAACTTGTCATTTGAGAACTCTGTCCTGGAAGTTTGTTGTTTACTATGGAGGCCGGAGGCCTCAAGAAGTGTGCGTGAGAGTGTGTTTGGGAGGGGTAGCTGCACAGGGCAGTTGAAGAAGGTGCTATGAATGGGGAAAGAAGGAGCTTGGGTGGAGGAGGGGATGCTTGACGGACTTCACTGCCTGTTGGCCCTGTAGCATTGATGCCGTGTTGGCCATATAATCGGATTGCCAGTGGGTGAAAGTGAGCCTGGGTGCTTATGTCAGTTTGCGTCTCGTCAAGCTGAATAATACGCATGGCCGGGGAATGAAGCGGACGCTTGCCATTGAGGGCTCTCAGTACTTGTGGCTAAGCATTTCTAAAAGAGAGAAAAAGCCTCATTGGATTCATATATAATTCTCACTCAAGCGTTTTGATGCATTTGCATAACAGGGGGAAACCAGTGATCTTTTCAGTGCCGCTACTGCTCCTGCTACACAAGTGTGTTTGCATGTAATACTGTGTGCGTCTGTGGGTGTGTGTTGAGCCGAGCGTTGCATAAACAAGGCCGGACACGGCTCTTGCACTTGGCCTCACGATTAATCGAAGATCAACAAAAAAACAACAGAATATTTAGCATTTTCCACTCATCTTCTTTTACATTGTGAGAAAAACAATGTCAGGAGCAAAAGTTCACCATTTATTGCCATGAAAGACCATGCCCAAAGACCTAAAGATTCTGTTATTTTTGCCTGAAATAGTTTTATTTCTTTGTTTTTTTTGTTAGTCAATAATAGTACTAAAGTGCTCTTTTGTGTCACTGTCTGGTCTTGTGTTGAATTTAGCCTGGATGTAATTTGCCCAAATTCAGCTGAACAATGTAGATTGTCTAAAAATTAACTAGAATATTTGGACAATTTCCACAAACTGATTTCCTTTAAATATGATTTTAATGTATTGTTACCATGTTAAACTTGTGGTCTCACCAACATATATTTGAGGGTGTTGCTCAAGTGGAAAAATCCAATGTTAAAAAAATGAAACCAATCTTTTTCCAGAGCCCACTTGTGGCTCGCTCTAAAAGCCAGTCAAACCCCACAGATTCCCATATTGAAATATCTGACAGAAATAAACCGCCTAAGTATTTTTGGTCTTTATAGCCAATCCCTCCACCCCTTTTTCTTTATATAACTTAAATTATTAAGACTAAACGTTATGTATTATTAGAGCTGTGGCTGCTCTGACAGACAGGTAGGTGATGCTAGCTGCTAACTAGGCCTCACTGCTGCTAACTCAAATGAACAGCCCAAAAATTCTTTAGTCCAGTTTTTTTTTTCTTTTTTTTCCTGAGAGATGTTCTGGTGTTATTTATATGTTACTGGAAAAAGAGGTGTATGTTTCTGCGTGCACTCAAAGTGAATGGATGACCTTTGCTAAGCAAGCTAGCTAGCTAAATTTAAGAAATTTTAAGACTGTTGCTCCTGTTATTTCATTCTTTTCTCCCACATCTTTGGGTTTTTAACAGTTCACAGGGGAACACAGCTTAATATGTCACATCTGAGACCTTGTAATGCACAGAATCTATTAAATGAAGAATAATCCACTAATTGAGGATTTGAGTAGCAATTAGTTGGATCCACTCTTTCTTATTCCATGTACTACTAAAACAAGACAATCTGTAATACTACCTACCACACTGTAATATTATCCAATATCTAGTTTACATTTTTTTGTTGTTTAATAGTCAAGATTTGTTAAATATTATAGATGGTATAACAAATATCTGTTGAAACAAAATGTAAAAAGGAAGTGACAGCAACCGCATGGTTCTTATGGGCCATGATGTGAGGTGGTGGTTTGCTAACAAGGCAACTGAAGTTGCCTTCAACCCGGATGTGAACCACCCGTCGGTCCATTTACCCTGTTGAAACTCTGTGAGGCATGATGACGACTGGGGCAGTCAGGGTCTTTGGTTATAACAGTTGGGAGTAATGTGGTCTGACTGACTTCCACACAGCAGACCCCCGGGCCTCAGTCGGAGTCCTGGAGCAGTCAAAGTCCTGCATCTCAAAGTCACATCCAGCCATTTGGAACCACTGGCCTGTGCTGGGTCTTATTCTCAGTGTGACTGATAATTCATCCCATCATTGCATTATGGGGAATCTAATAGGCTCTAGGTGAGCTGACCTCTGCTCCAGCAGCTCTTTAACTCCCCTTTTCTGCTTGTCAGTTCACCAAACCATCACTCTACAATCCCTTTCACCATCTCCTTTCTTCTTCATGCTTCCTCTCTCCTCAGGTTTAGCAGCCATGTTGAGCGCTAAGCTGTTTCAACTTGATGTGAAAAAAATGGTACAATTTATCCAGATCATTTGGCTTCCAATGATAAACTCATGACCAGGATGTGGGGTTAAGCCAGTCCATCAGAAAGAATACGGAGACGAGGTAACTCCTTATTTTCTTAAAGCTTTTAGAAACTTTATGGGAGACTGCTGGAGTTTTGTTCTGATTCCCCCGAATCTTCACCATTTCTATTCATCTCCTATTCCAAGTTGTTCAAAGCGGCATTGAGGTATAACTCAGAGTACTTTGTATATTATCTTTAGCTGAAGAGTCTTCCTAGAGACCAATTGTAAGTCTTACACTCTTGTACAATAGTGGAATGAAGAAGGCAGGGGGAAGGGTCACCTATTGCAGAGTGACCTCTGCTCTGCGGTCCCAAACGATAAGACGCTTGAGGTCAAGAAGAGCACAATAGCCTGAGAGAGAGTCCACTCCAGAGACAAGAAAATGCAGAAGAGGAATGTGAAACTTTCACTTGCCTTCAGAAAATCTGTTGAGATAAGCTTCAAGAAGAGACGCCATCCTTTCAAAAATATGAGATGGGTCAAGGATGCACCTCATCTTCATGTTTAGGGAGCATAGAAGACATAAAAACAGAGAGTGACCTATTGTTTGCCCTGCCACACACAGACACAGATTATAGCTTCAGTTGTTCTACTTTGTTTTCATGAGGCAGAGTGTGATTCCAGCGATTATCCACGGCCATGGTGTTCTTGAAAAATTTCCCACTGTCTTGTCTTTAAGTCCACAGTTTGATGGATTTTTACAGACTGTTTTACCACAGGGTTGGTACAGTGGGACACGGCAAGAATAACTGATCAAGGGAGAAGCAAATCTCAGTGTCACAGTCTGGGAATCCAGCTGTGTTAGCTTTACGACGTGTGTCCAACCGGTGCAGCCCAGCCTGATCTCCAATTATATCCAAGATCCCAGCACATGGATGGGAAATTATAGCTACCATTTGTTGTTAGAAGCAGATGCATAGTTTTATACTCATGCAACTCCTTGAAGTAAAGAGGCAGTGATAATTCACGGAATCCGAGAAACTGAATTTTCTGCATGTTTGATGAAAAGAAGAAACGACATTATTTGTAAATAGTGACGAGACATTTGCAGCTTGTGAGTGATGGCCTGTGAAAAGAGGCTGGGATAAAACAACAGACTTGCAATCACAATATAATGAAAGATTTACAGAATAATGACACATATGTTCCAATTTTACACCATTCATTGAACTGGGATAATAATTCAGGGATTAAAGATGACAGGCTATGATAGGCCGTCTCCTGAGTCCAAGGATCATGGTTCCATTCACATGCAAAGAGACTACATGCGCGCACACACACACACACACACACATGCACACACACACGCACACACACGCACACACACACACACACACACACACACACACACACACACACACACACACACACACACACACACACACACACACACACATTTTTAATGACCAGACAGCACAAAATGTTCATAGTAATAAGCTGATTTCTTCCAAAAATGTCACAAGCTAGCAATAACAATGGCACCAATGGTGTGCAAAAAACTAATTAATAAATGCACTATCAATTCATTCACTGTTGCACCATCAGACAATGAGAGCAGAGTGAAGAGAGCAAGAGACAGTTGCAAAGGCCAGTTGAGAAACTCTATTCAGCCCTTCGTATGGCCTCCATACTCACAGAGGAGATGACAAAGAGCACCAGTTAATTAGCAAGAAGTAGCATCTCAAGGACTGAAGGAAAAAAAAAACTCCATTCACTTTCTCTGCTCACCTCTCAGTTATGAGGGAGACTGAAGAGTTTTGGGAGGGGGATAGTGAGAGGAGAGCAGGCTAAGCTCAGACTGAGAGCTGGGCTGCTGGCATGGCGCTGCCTTGCTTGATTTAATCTGGACAGTCATTCCTTTAATTTGCAAGGTCATTGTATCTAATGTGGGGGGGACTTCTATTGAGGCTGGTAAATAAGCGAAAGGCTTGGAGTGCAAGTCAACGATGTCCCCCTTCTGTCTGCTGGGTGAGACGCGGCTGTGGAGGAGGAAGGAGGATGAGAGGAGAAGAATAAAGCAGAGAGTGGGGATTTGGACATTTGGAGGATGAAGTTTTAATTAAGGCAATTCTCCCTCTCTAAGCAGACTAATTTAGCCATACTTCCTCACAAGTGTATGAGACGACTGAAACAAGTAGCAAAGGAGAGGGCTGAAGGGCAGCCAATATTAGATCTATTGTAAAAGGAGATTTTGAAGGGCCTGAATGTGTCATTCAAAAAGAAAATAACTGAGGGGAGGGAGGGCGGGGGGGGGGGGGGGGGGGGGGGGGGGGGGGGTAGCCAAATAGTTGGTGTACTTTCAAAAAAAGAGAAATGAATAAAATCTTAACTCACTATTTGGAAATATTACTCTTTGATCACAAAGTTTGGTTTTAAAATTTAAAAAACAGGAAAATTCTATTTTTTTTTTTTGTGGTGGTGAAAGTGTAGATTAGGAAACAATCTAAGGACCCAGGGAATTAACATTTGCCATCGCACCAGGAACAGAAGGGTAACAGCTTGCAAATAAATCTTGGATTGAGGGAACCTGGTTGGATTAAATGTTGTTTTTGTTTGACTTGTTTAAATGGAGGCCTGATCAGAGCAAAGAACTCCCCAAGGCCCACAGGCTGAGGTGCAAACAAAGGTAGGCCTGCCTCTGAGGACTCAGGAATATGCAAAGTTCTGCACCTCCACACTGAGGCTGAATTTGAATGGCTTAAACCAGGCTGCACCATAAGGAGGCAACAATCAGCTCCCCGAGCCACTGGGCTTTACATATAAAGGTTATAAAATGTAAATGTATGACAGTGACTGGGATGTCAGGGGCTTAAGGATGGAAATGCAAGTTTGTATAAAGTGTCTGTTTAAACTGGATGACCAATTAAGAATCAAACAAATAAAATTAATAACTGTAAATTTCCCCGTGCATGTAACCTGGGCGTGAGAGGGGAGTTCAGAAAACAACTAGAGTTGAGTTCATTGCCACTGATAGACTGTCAATCAAACTAGTGTGTGGAAAGCCTTAACGCCCAGGTCTTTGAGGATGCAACGACTCTGTTCATCTTCAGCGCACCACACACTACTGAGAGATGACGACAGGGGATTTGAGCAGCTGTTAAAATATCCATTTGGCCTTTTTGTCTGTTTTGCTTGTTTTCCATTTTATACCCCATCCCCTAGGATTTCCTTCAGCACCAGTGAAGTAACAGTGAATCATCATCATCAATATTCTTCTTGGGGAAAAAATGCAGTTAGTAATATGAACAGTAGAATGTTTCATGAGTTATTATTTAGATAAAATCTTTAAGAGCTAATAAAAAAAGGCATATAAAAGAATTGCTGATGGTTTTGAAATTACATTCTGCCAAATGCAATGTTTCTGCTGCTCTCTACGTTGACTGTTTGTGTTCAAGTAAAGCCTGTTCAAATGCAACTGGTCAATAGGACTGTGACTAAAAATGGAAGTCTGAAAACATCAAGTACCAAATATCTTGTCCTTTGCATTTAGAATCTGCATGATTCTGATTAGATGATTATATGAAGATATACATTTAGAGCAAATCATGTGGTTCCATGGTGTAATGGTTAGCACTCTGGACTCTGAATCCAGCAATCTGAGTTCAAATCTCAGTGGAACCTGAAACATTTCTTCAACATCCCTGACGGGATCTTCCTAAGAGAACAACACATTTAGGAAACCCTCTTTTAAGTTCTGAAATCAGTGAGTTTAAGAAGGAAAAAGGAGGACTCAAGCTCGTTGAATAAACTGGACTGACTTTCCGCAAAATTTGTATCAAATCCGTAACATTTCTAACCCCAAGTATTATTCCTTCTGTTTGGAGCAAATCTGAAAGCAGTCTAACACTTTTAAAGAGGCACAGGAAAAAATGGATGGGCTAACACAATGATAGCCATTAATATAGCACATGGTAGAAATTAAGAAGCAAACAACAATGACCAAGAATTTCCCTTACCATAACCAGTATTAAACACTTCAGGAAATTGTTTTTTTTGTTTGTTTGTTTACTTAACAACTTAGTAATGTATTTAGTAACTTCCCACCTGCCAGTGAGGATGAATTAGCCAGCTATTCCTGTTGTGTCAGTAAATGTCAGTCTGCCACTTCCTGCAGCCAGGAACCTGCTGACAGGCACCACAACAGTGCTAACTAGGGCCTTTAGAGGTGCAGGCTAATGGTTAGCTTGCCAAGACAACCTCAGCATTTCAGCATCTGTCTCTTTCACATGTCAACAGGAAGGAAGATGACTGACAGGGTGGCACTTCTGTTTCCTGGTAATGGCAAACCAAGCTGCCCAACACTAGAACTGCCTATCAGTTGCAATTATTTCATGTTATATGTGATCTAAAGCCAGTTATGAATATATAAACTGGATGCTAACAGAGTGACACTAAGCACAGCTATCAAAGGCCTAATTTGATATTATCTATACACAAGTCAAAGTTTAAAAACATACTGGTTTTTGATATGTTTGATAAGTCATGAATACCCAAACAGCAGCATTGTGCTTGCAGTCGTCAGTATGGAAATGATGACTTTCCAAACGGCTGTGACTCTTTGTGAGTTCTGAACATTTGTAAGCATGAGAAGGTCGGGAGAAAAGACTCTTTTTGGAGAAGTGTGGAAACTTTTTGGAGGGAGGACGGTTTCAGGGGTTGTGCTCAAATCGCCGGAAAATTCAAAGTGGGAGAGTGGAGGGGGTGGATCTGCCAGAACAGAAGGGTGGAGGAGAGGTGGAGGGAGGGGTGATGTATGGATGCGTAAGAGTAAGAGTTTATTCACTGGCGTCTGAGGGAGCCTTTCAGAGCCACTGAGTGAGTGTCTATAGTGGAGCAATCAACCATAGGACTAGAAGGCTTTATCTCTAAAATACAACCCCACCTCCACCACCCCACTCCACCCTTCAAACACACACACATACACACACAGTCTTTCTGGTACCTGTGAGAGTCTCTCATGTGCGGCTAAGGGTGCCATTGAGGGAGACAGCAGGGAGAATGGCCCATGAGCAACAAACAATTCAGAGGAGTCTATCATTCTGTGTGGTGTTGTCTTAGGGCCTGAATAGAACCACTGTGACCCCACCACCTCCACCACCACCTCCTCCTCTCTTCTATATCAACCCCTCCTATCTGCTGCCAACCGCTCCACCACTACCATCTCCAACTCTCACAAACAGCCGCCATCTCTTCAGGCATAGGTTGACATTTTAATGCTACTGTAGTAGCACACATTTTCAGCATGTCCCTATTTTATCAAAAATGGGTCTATTATGAACATGCTATAGCATGGAAACATTTAAGGTCTGTATGTGCTATAGTGTTTTACAGTCATGCAAAGCTGAGAAGAATGACTCAATGCAGAAACATTCACTCGGCCTCTGTTTCATCTGGCTCTACAAAGTGTACCATAGTTTACTAATGTAACTTTCATTGCTCTCAGAGTTCAGGTTTGCATGTGGTTCCTTCATAAACTTGGGAGACCTGCACCCTCTCTACTTTTAAATTAGGCTTAAAGCTTCTTTTTTTTTTCTAGGTTAAGCTCATAATATGGGCTTGGCGTTGTAGACACTGAACCATTCCTGATGATGACAGTGGTCTGGAGGCTATCTGCTTTAGCTTTTTTTTTTTTCTCTTTCTTTTTTTTTAATTGACTGATTTAATAATGTAGTCATATAAATTAATCCATGTTTGTTGGCAGGCTCAAGGCAGTCTTTTTTTCTTTTCTTTATTTTTTTTAAATTAGACTTATGTTTCATGATCAGACAAATGGTAGAGCAAACTATATAGCAGTTTGTGAACTTAAACTTTGGACATGTTTAGATAAAATAATGAAGTGTCAAACATGACTCAGAAAATACCGATAAAGTAGTTGGACAACTGCAGTTGGACATTCTTCTGAATATTTCATATTAGAAACTTAAACACCAGAAACTGAACACTTGATAATTACACACATTTACTCTAATAAATATAAAACAAGAATAAAATTACATTAAATATATCAGAAAACTGTCTATAAAGTATTACTATTTTTTATACTTAGAAATTCATCCATCCATTTTTCTGTTTTCCAAAATATGTATAATGCTGTACTTTGAGGCAAAGCAGACCTGCATGTTTACATTTTGTTTAATCAGCTAGAGCAACCCCATAGTTTGCCTGAGCATCCCAAGAAAGTAAATACAATCACACTTGTCAAGACATTTTATTTGACTTTATATTCCGTGATGCAATGAGCAGCTCTTGTGTTTTTCACATTCCATTAATTTATAATACTGTGGCCTGTCACTAAATTAGTATCTTCTCTCTCATGTTTATCCTGTGACCTACCTTTATGCAGACCAGTGATTCTCAAATCCAGGCCTCGAGGGCCAGTGTCCTGCAGGTTTTAGATGTGTCCCTGATCCAACACACCTGAATCAAATATAGAAGTCATCATTCAGGTGTGTTGGATAAGGGACACATCTAAAACCTGCAGGACACTGGCCCTCGAGGCCTGGATTTGAGAATCACTGATGTAGACATTTGTAACTTCGTGAGGTACGTGTTTCAGATATGGTCTTACTCACCTGATTAATAGGTCTATAATTCAATATGTGAAGTGCCTTGGCTTTTTCTGATTTGGTGTTATATAATTAAATTGAATTAAAGTGCATACAATCAAAGTGTGACTTTGAAAACTTGGTCAATTTGAAATTTGATTTGGTTGCAATTGGGAGCACGGGTGCTCCCACTAATCAAAAGGTAAATTTGCATTGTCTCCCTTTTTTAACCATCCATCCATCCATCCATCCATCCATCCATTTTCTTCTGCTTATCTGAGGCTGGGTTGTGGGAGCAGCAGCCTAAACAGAGAAACCCAGACCTCCCACTCCCCAGCCAACTCTTCCAACTTATCTGGAGGAACACCAAGGTGTTCCCAGGCCGCCTAGCAGTAGGACATTCCTGGAACACCTCACCCAGTGCCCAGGAGGTATCTTAGTCAGATGCCCAAACCATCTCAACTAGCTTCTTTCGACATGGCAGAGTAGGGGCTCTACTCTGAGCCCCTCTTGAATAGCTGCAGTCTTCAGCCTATCTCTAAGAGAGAAAGCTCATGTCTGTCACTTGTATCTGTGATCTCATTCTTTTGGTCACCACCCAAAGCTCGTGACCATAGGTGAGGATAGGGATGTAGGTCAACTGATAAATTGACAGCTTAGCTTTTACACTCAACTCTCTCTTCACCAAAATGGACCGGTGCAGCGTCTGCATCACTGCAGCCACGGCCCATATCCCTCTGTCAATCTCTCCCCTCACTCATGAACAAGACCTCAACATACTTAAACTCCTCCATTTGGGGCACCAGTTCAACCCTGACAGGGAGTGGGCACTCCACCCTTTTCTGGCTGAGGACTGTAACCTCAGATTTAGAGGTGCTAATTCTCATACCTGCCACTTACACACACTTATACACACTACACACTTGACTGCAAACCGCTCTAGTGGGTGCCGGAGGCCACCACCTGATGAAGCCAACAGGACCACATCATCTGCAAAAAGCAGACATAAGATCCTGTGGTCACCAAGGCAGAACCCATCAGCTGTCTTCAAAGTCCCACAGGCTAACCAAACCTGATAGAAATCCTTCTTCAGCTTGATGGCTCCCTTCACTTCCAGTGTCCACCAGCTGGTTTAGGGATTACCACGATGACAGACACCAACCACCTTGTAGCTGCAACAATGGATGTAGAGAACATGGTCCATTTGGACTCAATTTTCTTAGCCTACCTATGAATGCTGTTGAAGTTCTGCCGGAGGTGGGAATTGAAGATCTCGTGGAGTGGGGCCTCTGCCAGGTGTACCCAATGCACCCGCACTATACGTTTAGGTGCGCTAGGTCTGTCCAGTATCCTCCCCCGCCATTTGATCCAACTCACCTAGGTGGTGATCAGCTGACAGATCAGCTGACAGCTCAGCTCCTTTCTTCATCCAAGTGTCCAAAACATACACCGACAGATCTGATGATACAATTACAAAATTGTTCATCAACCTATGACCTACGGTGTCGTAGTGCCACATGCACTTATGGATATCCTTATGTGCCAACATGGAGCTCGTTATGGACAAACTGTGGTTTGCAGAGAAGTCCAATAACAGAACACCACCTGGGTTCAGATCAGGTAGCCTGTTCTTCCCAATTGTAACCCTCCAGGTCTCACTGTTGTTACCCAGGTGAGCACTAAAGTCTCCCAGTAACACAATGGAGTCACCAGATGGAGCACACTCAAGCACAAATATCCCACCCAGCAACTCTAAGAAGTTTGGGTACTCGGCGCTGTCATGGTCCTGGGCCATGTGCCATGCGTTGTGTGTTTTGTTCTTTTAGGTTCTGTTTTGATTGAGTTTCTGTTATGTTCCTAGTTTGTTTTGGTTTGATTATCCATCATAGTTTCCTGTCCTGTTATTAGTTATTGTTATTTCTATATTGATTTAGTTCCCTTTGTTCCTGTGTCCCCTGCATCTCTGTGTTCTAGTGTCTGTCCTGTCCCTCTGTCCCTCTGTGTTTCTCTGGTCTCATGTGTTTTTGTTGTGTTGTTTATTTCCTGTGTGGTGTGTGAAGTCTGCATTTCTGTCTCCATCTAGTTGTTTCCTGTTTTATTTTGATAGTTCCTTGTTCCATGTGCTTTGTGTTTAGTTTTGCTTCCCCTTGTCTTTGTCTTTATAATTACGTTCAGCTGTGCCCCTCACCTGTTGCCTGATTACCTAGTGTGTGTATTTAAGTCCTCAGACTGTGTCTTTTCCTTGTCGCGTCATCATCGATGTATCCCTGCTGTGTTTCACCCTGCCCATTAGTTTTGTTTAGTTCTGGTACCTGTCCAGCCCAGCTACTTGCATTCTGTGTTCCTGTCATTCTTTCAGTGAATTGCTTTCAAGTTCAGTTCAACATTCTGAGTCCTGCATTCTGGGGTCCACCCTCATCTGCCACACAGCAACACCATGACAGGCGCATAAACACAACCAATAGTCAAGACCCATTGGTAGAAATTCCAACATACAGGCAGCAAGCCACAAAAGGATATAAGGATATCCACCCCAGTCTGCCGCCTCTCATCGAGAGCAACTCCAGACTGGAATAGAGTCCAACCCCTCTCCAGGAGACTGGTTCAAGAGCCCAGGCTACGTGCACCTCTCTGCTGAGGAAGGAGCCTGAGCTAGTGCATGAGGTTGAGAGATGCCCATGGCCTGAGCTAGTGCATGGGGTTGAGAGATGCCCATGGCCTGAGCTAGTGCATGAGGTTGAGAGATGCCCATGGCCTGGCCATGGGCATCTCTCAACCTCATGCACTAGCTCAGGCTCCTTCCTCAGCAGAGAGGTCACATTCCATGCCAGGGCCTCTGCACAACACACACTGCACACGACCCCTATGGTGGGTGGTGGGCCTAGAGGAGGACAGGCTTTTTCCCTTCAAATTGTAACTTTAATCTGTCTCATTTATGGAGTTAAATTTTCAAATATCACTAAACTGAAATTATACTCATCCTAATGAACAGAATTCTATTAAACTGGCCTTTTGTACATGTGATTTCATAGCTGTTGGAAAGTGTAAAAATGCAGTGGAATTACCCTTTAAAACAAAAGCCACTTTTTTTCCTGGAATATAACTGTAAACACTGTACATTAGTTGTATGCATTAGTCCGATGGTCCCGAGTAGTAATGCTCAATATGAACATTTTATGATCATTTGTGTAGCATTTCTGCAGTAATCACAGACATGGCAAAACTACTGAGAGTAAGGTCAGGGAATGATTACCACTATGGCTATGCTTAAAGGATGGTCAAGAGTGGCTAACTGAAACAGGATTTCAGTTAGGAAAATTATCACAGCAATATTTACCCTCAATTTAAAATGTCAGTGGAAACGCTGCTGTGCAGTAGCTTGGTGCCTGATAAGCTTTCACACTGGACTGTTCTGTTTGAACACTGAAATCTGTTATCTGTAGCACATCACCCACACACAAACTCTTGTCTTTTTAGCCCAGTATTCTGATTATGATTATATTGTACACTTCAGTCAGGGAACTCATGTTTTAAAGGACTGATTTATTACACCAGCAGAATACAGTTAGAATTTGGCATCTAGAGTCCAAGCTCATTGCTCTCTGCACATACTATGATACACTAAGAAATTGAGGCATAGAGTAAACATTCTTCCAGAGCCTACAGGTGGATTCTGTGGTTGTGGAGAGGCTGATATAGCAGGTATTGATGCAGGGCTGCAGTACGGGGATGTGATGGGGAGAGATGAGGTCACCAAACTGGGAGGGTGGGGTCTATGTCATCAGGAGAGTGAGGCGTGTAAGCATGTATGACGCACTGCAGCTTAAGTTGCCTGCCTAAGGTACCTTTGTTCTATTTTTCCAACTTTCAGTTTATATTGATTGCCTGCATTAAATACAAGAAGAGGTATGCTCTTACCCTAGCAAGGCTGAAAGTGGTGGTGTATACCCAGCAAATATGGCTGTAACTCTGACATCATCAAAGCAGGTTAGAAACCGAACTGTAGACGGATGAATGTTGATTTTGTCTCCACACAGAATAGAGGTTTATATTAGATGCTGTTATTCATGAGAAGTTAATTAGCTCAGTAGGCTAAGGGATGGCCCCCAAAACATAAAGTTGCGAGTTTAGGTCATGAATAGATCACTGATAGTTATTCAATGTTAAAATGTTTGCTAGGTAATTTTTGATAGAACAAGGATACCAATCACTGATGCCTATTAAATAATCTCATTCAAAGGAATTAGAAGGCTGGATTTTAACACAGCTGTGTTAATGGTGTGGACACAGTGTGGTAGCTAAAAAATAAAAACTTTGACATGCCCTTGCATTTAAATATGTTCTGTTAAGTTCTGATATTCCATGTACCAGAAAGTCCCGCTTTCTCAAACCTCTTCAAGCTCTGGGAAAAGCAGGAGGAGCGTCACTTATCCCAGCATATGGTCCTCTGATTCCCTCTGCTTGATCTGTCTACAGCATCTGTTGCCAAGTGCATCACACAGACAGAAACTTGCCAACATTGTGTAGATGACATTAGGAAAAGACCAAGGGAGCACACAGAGTTGGAAGGAGGGGTATGGTGAGGGCACGGGGCTGGTGGCCACTGGGGTAAGGTGGGTGGGGTGGGGGTGGGGGTGTGTGAGGGCACCAGAAGGGCGTAAATAGAAAGGCACAGAATACAGTCATTACCCACCCAGGGCTATCCCTCTCTGGCCCATTAGCTGCTGGCGGCCGTGACCAATTGGGTTTTGTCGCTCCTAGCAGGGTCATCCAGTGGTGGTCTGGGCCTTTTCTATAATGGACGCTCACTCAGCCGTCCTCACACAAAACCTTTAAGGGGGAAAGAAATTCTCTCCCCGACTCCCTCTCCTCTCCCTCTCAGTTTAAAAGGAGCCAGTCAGGCAAGAAGCGAAAGAGTGAAAAGTGATCATGAAAGGAGATTTGTTGCAATGCGAGACGTGCAGGGAAGTGATCGTTTAGCCACACGTGGGTTGAAGGGGACTCCATGGCGGTGGGTCTTGTTAACCCTCTTGACTTGTATGCCAGAAACCACATCAAATTGTCCTGTGCCTCAAAGTCTGTGGACGTGGTTCCTTGTGGGATAAGCTCACAACTTCACAACTAGCGGCATGTGTAATTTTCAAAGAGGAAAAGAGGACCATTGGTCATTGCAGATTATCCAGTGTGTATGAACACTGAACCTTGAACTCTGATGTTTAAAATGGTGCTACTGGAAGAGGAAAGATGCTGAAGGTTGATCTTTAGAAGAATCTGAAAAGATTCATTTATGAGTTAGTGGATGAACACAAATCCACAGATGTTTCCTTTAGAGAACCATTGCCTTGAATTATCTTCATCACACTCACCATTGTCCTGTGAAAACCTAAAACATCTACTTTGCTGAAATTTCTGAAACTGTCATCTTCATGTTCTGGGCTGAACAAACCATCCAGATAAGCTCAAAACAAACCATCATTAGAAGCTCCAGACAAGATGCGGGATTGGGATGTTATTTGTGTGAGCATAAATGCATATTCCATCTTATGAGTTGTGCATCTGTCTGTGTGTGTGGGTGTTTTTTTTTTTTTTTTTTTTTGTGCAGTCCCAAGCTGAATAAAAGGCCAGTTAGCCACCTAGCGGGCTGCTAATTCTCCATGTCAAATACAATAGCTGCAATTATATGGTAATCAGTGTTGGTGGCTCATACCTTTCTGCTGCTTTCTGTGAGTGTGTGTCTGGTCGAGCTGCTCCTCAGGGAGACGGTTAGTCACGGCTTATTATTGACCCATTAGACACCCGTCCCACTGCCAGAAAGAAACCAGTCAGCTCACAGGCTGTGCTGCATTTGCGGAACAATAACGAGGGGGAGACTGAAAATAAAGTTAATCATTTTGTTTTCTGTGGACAAATTGAACACGTCGCTGCCAAAGATGATTCTTTTAGAAGGACCATATCCAAAGTTTTGCATGCTTTCATAAAAACTAACAAATTAATGACTTTACAAGCCATAAGGCTCCCCTTTAGTCTCTTTTTAGGTCTGCACTAATACAAAATTAATTATATGTGCTGGTAAATAACAGAGCAGACTTTTCAGATCAGTGCATACTAAAACTCCACGATCATCTAGTCTCCCAAAATATTAGCTGAACGTTTAGGATAAGGACATCTAAAGGTATAAAAGACCACATAATATAGAGTACATGAAAAATATTCCCACAAAACATCCTAGTTTTAGTTAAGGAGCAAAGATTTGCGTACACAGTGGCCCCCTCCACTCACAATGTTGCTGCATATAAAAATCAGTATTTGCTCAGTTGTGTTTTGGTACCAAGGAGTAAACAAGGAGTACTTATTTGTTACCGTGTACACTTGAGAATAAACTTTACCACAAGTTAAAAATCGACTATTATGCAAAGGATACTCATAACATGACACAAGCCTGTGAAGATATTCTCTTTCAAAACATATCCTTGTGTCTGTGTTGCTTCTTCTCTTCGTCATATAATTGGCAACTGTGTTGTTTTGATATAATCCTCCCGATCTGTCAACTCAAAAGCTTGCCCTCTGCCCCACCCATCCGTCCATCCCATCACCCCACAACACACCCACGCAGACCCCTCTGCCACCTCCTCAGCAGTCCCCACCCCTCCAAAGCAAAGCTCTCTTTGTTAACCTAATGTGCTTTTACCAGTTGCTTTCTGCCAGGGAGACATCTGCTGTGTGCAACCAGTCAATATTGTGAGGACAGTTCAAAGCGGCCAGTTCATTATCTGTGTCAGCTTAACAACCCGAAGGTAGCGGTCTAAGGGACACAAGGAGGAGGAGGTGGTGGAGGGGGAGGAGGATGGGGTGGAGAGCACAATGTGTGAGGACACAATGGACTCCTCATTAACCAGTGATTTATCATGATGCGATGCCCAGTTCAACCTTTGCCCCCCCCCCCCAGTTCGTGCACACACCTCTAGAACCCCTAGGAAAAGATTCCTATTGTTGGAGAAAGAGAAGAGAGGACTGTGAAAGTTGAGCTGAAAGCAAAATGATACAGTTAAAAAGTCAAATGAAAAGTTAAAGTGAAAGAAGCGCATCCTGCATCACTGAAGTGTGCTCTTCTGAATGTGTCTAAGGATAAACGGTCAGCGATGACTAACCGTCTAACATGCATCATACTTTTTTTTTAAATAATAAGACTAATGAATACAGACAAAACTGATAGTTTTGTCTTTCCCTCTTAGATTTGAAATCTTTCACAATATAATACTTGACCGGACTTTTAGGCTTCTTTGATTGCCAAATACTCCAATTCTGACACCTTATGAGAGAAGCCAGGAAGTCTGAAAAGTCAATGTTATTAAACATTACATACAACATGGCTCACACCGTAAAAATTAACCTTGAACAGACACACCCTCCCTTGCCCGATTCAGGCTATATGAAAGTCAAATTTCTTGGTCATGATGATATCATACATGTCAGAAAGCCTCTAAAGATGCTCCATGCATGCATATGCAGAGAGATCATAGTCCATCCTCGGCCACTCTGCCCTCACACAGACGGAGCCTCCTTTTGCACTTAAAGGCTGTATAATGAGCGTTTAATGTATGGCCTCTCAAAACGCGAGAGAAAAAGAATATTCAGCGTGGCCCATGTGGTGGTTTTGTAAAGCTGCTGCATGAAGGAACACCCCCCTTTTCACTTTCTACTTTTCCATCCTTTCCATGCAACCCCCCCCCCCTTTTTCTGAATCCATTTGCCTAAATCAATCCCGCAGGAGGCGGTCGTGGATAATGTACCAGCCAGGGTTTGTAAACCGTTTTGTTAACAATGCATTTTGAAAAGAAAAGAAAAGAGGAGGAGAGAGATAAAGCGAGACGGAGAGAGCGAGAGAAGGAGACAGGGGGAAATGGGCAGAAGGGTGCTGAAAAAGGAACAGTTGGGTGGGTGTGGTGCACTGGGCTGCTTCGGACAGGCCTTGCCGACTGGTGACACCCCTGTCCCATCTCCTCCTCCCTCAGCTAAAGCCCGCATCCGCCTAATTCGGCCCAGTCCTCGCTTTAGTCACACCACCTGCTTTCGCCATTCTTCACTAACTACACATCCACCCATCCGCTGACATGACAAACACATAGAATAAACTCCTGTTACTCAGCCTAAACCCTCTTTTCACATGTACTAATACATTACACAAACAGGCAGATTTACAGGGCCAGTGTTGTAATGGTGATTAAAAATAAGCAATGAGAGATGATCGGCTCCTAAAATACATCTGCTTTTTTATAGAGGGGACAGGGGAACACCTGACTACTCTGAACAGGTTCAAGTAGGAATCATGTAGTGTGAGGGAAATTATACTTTTAAAGTAAACTCATCAGACCTTATATTTTTCACTGATTATAATTCTGTGTATTTTTTTTTTATTAAGACCCTTACCACTGTGTCAAAACTTTTGACAGCCATACTTGAAAGCAAAGATTATAAAACCAGAGTAGGGCACGTTAGCTTGAACGTTTCTTTTTGTACTTTGTAAGGAGAAAGGACCACGCCTAGAGGACTAAGTTTGGAGGTTAGAGGCGGTAGTTTTGGAGTTTTCATCCAGAAGCACATGATTAATATTTCAGTGGGATATTTTCCATGAATTAATGAGTAACTTCATGAATACAGTTAGGTCAATAACTTTTTGGACAATGTACACTGCCTCACTGGATCTTAAAATCAATCAGTGTGATGGACTGCAGTCTTTCAGCTTTAATTCAAGGAAGCATTTCAATAACTATTAAGGAATTATGACAATTTTTATACATAGTTCCCCCAAATCATTTACAGTCAGTGACTGCCCAAAGTCTAGAACCCATGGACATCTCCCTTAAGATGCTCTTCCAGGATTTTACTGCAGCCACTTTCAGTTGCTGCTTGTTTCTGGGCCTCAGTAAGTGTAAAACTGAAGGCAGAAACTGAAAAGCACGCTCTGTTGAGTTGAGAGCAATATCATATTTCTTTGCTGTGGTTCAGGTGGTAGAGTGGGTCAACTACCAATCAGAAGGTTGGTGGATTGAGCCACAGCTCCTCCTGTCCATGTCCGATAAAACTGACTAGCTATAGATAAAAGCACTGTATGACTGCATATGTGACAGGGTGAATGGGACTTGTAGTGGAAAGACCCTATATAAGTACCAGTCCATTATTCATTTGCACTGTGGAAAATTGCCTCTAAAAGTGCCCCGGTTAAACATTTATGGCAGTGTTACCAGCTTTGCTGCATTTGTGATGACAATGTGGACAGTGTGAAGCTTTCACTCACCTACTGCACCAATTTACATATTATTTTAAGGTAATTAAAATGTCTAAATATCCTGGAAGGCAAGATCAGTTATAATTCAGTTAACTCCAGCTTTAGCAAACATTTAACATATTATCACTGACAAGACTGAAAGGGCTCTGTAAGCTATGTAAGCATGGGGTCATCTGCTTCTGTACAAGTTAGTAGTGACACATCCTATCAGCTGGGACCTGTTCCTCAATGTTTTCTTTGCCCAGCTACTTTGCCTATCAAAGGGCCTTTTAGCCGGGGGAAGCCTGAGCCAGTCTGACACCATATTCCCTTAGGACCGCCTCAGATCTCCACCAAAGCACCCATTACTGGATCATAAGCTTCAGAATCAGGCAACACTGGACAGGAATCCCCAGTAGAGTCCCTTGGATCTGTGCTGATTTGCAACATAAGCCCCCCTGTGATTGCCCATTAGCCCCTGTCCCCACTGACAGTGGCTAGTAGGGTAGCATGTGTAGGTCCAACCAGCTACTGTGCTTTCCCATTGAAGGTTTGCTACCATTACTTCCCCTAATTGGCTGTGAGGGGTATTAGTAGAGGTGGTGCCTTTGGGGAATTAATAGTGACATCTGAACTGATGTCCACTTAAAATGAAGATGATGTTGAGTCATAGTGTGCTGACAGAAGAATATTCCCCTGGGATGCAGCCTAGGATCTGATGATTGATGGGATATTATAATACAAACCACTTTGGTCACAACTGATTTCACTTTTGGTTCATTTTCTGTTATCCCCACAAAAATAAAAAATTTCACTCTGTTTTATTTGCATCCCCTCAACCATATAAATGTAAGCCAGGTGTAAAAACTCATTAAGAGAGATTCAGAAATGTGTGTCCTTATTAAACAGCATTTCTGATGACCTGACTTCCTGATATTTCTATTGATTTATATTGATATTGACTTCCTCTTCATGAGACCGTGGGTGAACTGAACAGCTCCTTTAGTCAGAGACTGAAACATCCTCGCTGCAGGAAGGAGCGCTTTCGCAGGTCATTCATCCCAACAGTAGTTAGACTGTATAACACATCATAATGTCTTGAGTCACTTGGACACTTTACCTCCTCTGCCATCACTTTATCCATACAGTCAGATACATTTTATTTTATTTATTACACTCACCCATATAATGCATCCCGTGTATGCTGTGTACCTTACCGGCTACAAATGTATATAATATTTTGATATCTGTATATAGTGTTTTGACGTGTGTGTATATGTGTGTAAATGTGGGTATTGACACTGATATATATATTTATGTATATAGTGCTTATGTATATGTGTATAGTTTTTTGCTATTTTATTTTATTCTATTCTATTTTAGTTTTTAGTTTAGTTATTTGTTCTTACTCATCCTTTTCATTTTTTCTCTGTATTGAGCTGCTGTAATGCACAAATTTCCCCATCGTGGGATCATTAAAGTTTTATTTTATCTTATCTTATATGATGCATACAAATCTGTATCCAGGTCCTGTTAAAAAACACTTGACAACAACAACTACTACCACCACAACAAAGATGATAACAACAATGACATTATAGATGAATCTACACACACTTCACTTGTTGGCAAACATTTTCATTGTGTGTTTGTAGCAGGAACCAATGTCACACCAACCATGATGTGTGACATTTCATACTATGTTGGATTTCACATACCAGCACAATGAAAAAAGCACACTCTTCTGCAGGGGTGAAAGTATACAGTATATATATATATATATATACACACACACACACACACACACACATTCTGCCACTGACATCAAGACAAGAAAGCTCCTTACTATTCTAATTTTTTGAAATCCTGTTTTTGTGGGCTTTATGAGCTGAAACCCAAATTATGTAAAAATAAACAAATAAAAACTTGAAATTGTACAAATTGTGGACCCTGAATCTATAATCTATGAAAGCTTAACTTTTTGAATGGAATTATGGAAATTAATCAACTTTTCCATGATATTCTAATTTTTTTGGAATGGGTCTGTATATATATAATATATATATATATATATATATATATATATATATATATATATATATATATATATATATATATATATATATATATATATATATATATATATATATATATATATATATATATATATATATATATATATATATATATATATATATCAGTGGCTACTGCATCCAAGAGCAGACCACAGCAACCTCCCTGCTGAACAGGCTCCAGTAGCCATCACAGTGGCAGACATCCAGGAAGGAGTCTCAAATATGAAGAGTTGTACCGCACCAAGTCCTGACATGATCCATACCTACTAGCTAAAGAATCTAACTGCACTCTATGAGCTCCTGGCAGCACAAATAAACCAGCTGCTAAAGGCTAATACACACCTGGAATGGCTAGTCCCCTCCTGGAAGTACTGTTCCCAGAAGGGACCGGCCCCATCCAACTACTGGCCAATAACCTGCCTCAGTACAACAGGTCCTGTCAGACATTATAGAAGTCATCATAGAACCATGAAAAGGCTGGTAGGAAAGCTGCAACTGCCAAGTACCTGCAGAGAGTAAGGCAAGTCCTGAGGAGTCAGCTGAATAGGAAGAACAAAATCTGGGCAATCAACACCTACGCTCTGCCAGTTGTCAGATACCCTGCTGGGATAATAAGCTGGCCAAAGGAGGAGATAGAAGCCACTGACATCAAGACAAGAAAGCTCCTTACTAAGCTTTCACTCCAAATCCAGCACCCTGAGACTGTATGCTAACCGGAAATAAGGAGGCCAAGGACTAGTGAGCGTTAGAACCACTATCCTGGATGAAACAACAAAGATCAATGAGTTCATCAGGAAGATGGCCACAGATGATCATGTGCTTAGTGAGTACCTCAGGTAGCAGAAACCTGAGAATGAAGAGGCGCATGAACAGGAACCATCATGGAAGGAGAGGCCCCTGCACGGCAGTTACCACCTTCAGATAGAAGTGGCTGATATAGAAAAATCCTACCAATGGCTGGACAAAGCTGGACTGACAGACAGCACAGAGGCACTAATCAAGGCAGCTCAGAAACAAGCTCTAAGCACAAGATCAATAGAGACTGGGGTCTACCACACCAGGCAAGACCCCTGGTGCAGGCTGTGCAGAGATGACCCTGAGACAATCCAGCACATAACAGCAGGATGTAAGATGCTAGTAGGCAGGACATACAGGGAACGCCATAACCAAGTGGCTGGCATAGTATACAGGAAAATCTGTGCCAAGCATGGCCTGGAAGTCCCCAAGGGTGGTTGAGAATGACCAAGCTAAGATCCTGTGGGACTTCCAGATACAGACGGGCAAACTGGTGATGGCTAACCAACTGGACATAGTAGTGGTGGACAAGAAGAGTCCTAGGAACCTCTAAGATACTGTGCCGGTTCCTCAAGTTCCTCAGGCCTCTGGTCTGAGCTTTGAGGACAGACTTCCCACAGGGCAAGTAGGGAATTTTTTTCAATATACATTTTTTATTATCATTATATTTTTTTACACTGAAAAAGAGACGGGGGAGATGGGTTACTGACTGATCAAAAATGCAGAGGTTTCCTAAGGCCAGTTTTCCAGGAATCCAGGAGTAAAAAAAATGAGAAAATTCACACAGGTCTGGGGGTACAGATGATGGTATGAGCCACAACTGCCACAACAGGCCCACTCGGACACTCTGTAGCCACCCACAGTCAGAACCAGTGTGACACACAAGCCAAGCTCTTTACAGTTTTTCTGCATGAGGTCTGCAGATCAGAGCACACAAACACTGAGTGTGGTCCACCAACAGCTCTTCCTAATCAACTTCAGAGACCCCAGCCTTTTAGCCGCCAACTCTCAACATGTCTCACTGTGTTTACACACACTGATTAGTTTGGTAAGTGCACAGAATGTCCCAAGGATGGTGATCTCCGAATCAATGTGCCCCTCAGTCCCATCCTTTATCTTTCTATCCCTCTGTCACAAAAGCCAGGGATCGTCTTGGAATCGGTGAGAGAAATTAGGGGATCAGAGTCGGCCTACTCTTGGGCAAACAGAGTGAGCTAATGGACCAGCCGCTTTCTCCTCCCCTCAAATTATTAGCAGAGCGAGAGAATGCAGCCAGTGCAGTCATGATGTTAATGCAAAAGCTCGCTAATCCCTTACACACACATTGGCTTCGCACTTGCCTTGATACACACATAGCTACTGGGTAATCAGCCCGCCACCCATGCAGTGGGAGAAGATGGGAAAGAGCAAGATAGCAAAAGAATGATGGTGAAGATTGACACATGCAGCTGACGGGGTTCTCAAGTGCCTGAAAACTGTTGGTTTGAGAGATGTGGGAAAAACGCACCCAAAAAAGAGGATTTCTTATGGTCCACAGATTGAAACTTTGTCCTCAGTTTTACAGCACAGCATTTGGGGGGGGGGGGGGGGTACTTCTACAGGAATGCACAGGTAACCTATCAGAAACCACTTAAAATTTTTCCCTTCCTGTTTATCAATACATCACTGCTGAAGCTTTCTCCTTTGAGTTTAGGTTAGCAACAGCTGTCTTAAGAAGTATATGTTAATGCCACTATTTGGGAGGAGTACTTTGGGCTTATGAGGGATTAGCACTTGTTGGTCAGCCCTGACTCCCTGCTGAGCGAGCACGCTAATACAGGTGTTAGTAAACTGGCATTAGACTCCAGCTAATTAGCTTCCATTCAGCAAGCGATTGGCCAGCTAGGTCTGCCATTTGTCGTGGTGTTTGCTCATCGGCAGGGAGGTCTCTGTGCTGTGGTGGGTCTGTCATGATCCAACATGATCTCCCTTCTTCCCTTTTTCACTCCCATTAAACCACAAGACAGAAGGGCCCATCCAAAAGAGAAACTCAGGCGGTTTTATAAGATGCTAAGATAGAGAAACAGAGGGGAGCACAGGGAGATAGTGTCCTTGGTAAAGCATAAATTTGACAATGCTTCTTTTTTTTTTTTTCACTTTTTGCCTTCCATTCTCACTATGCCAGTGTAGTAAAAACACAGTCTGGAAGTTTATATGAGTTATTTTATTTGAAGACAACACTGAAGTGAGCGTGCCTGGAAAAACTAGTAATCTCACACAGTTTGTTCACACTTTGACCTACTGTACAGTAACTACAGTAGGTCAAAGTTGAAACAGGAACTGTGATGGATGCATCAAATTTGGGGTATAATTTTATCTTTGACTCTACCAACTTTGTTTTAACTTCAGAGTAAGCTTTGTCTATATATATATATATATATATATATATATATATATATATATATATATATATATATATTAGGGGTGGGACTCGATTAAAAAAATTAATCGAATTAATTACAAGCTTTGTAATTAATTAATCGAAATTAATCGCATTTTAATCGCATTTCAATATTTGACATGAGAAATATTAATTTAAGTTTAGTTGATGAATAAATCAATATACATAAGCTTAAACTTTAAAATTTTGTTTATTTTCCCACCAGTCTACTACACAGACCAATGAAGGGTGGAAGTGCTCCTGTGATAAGCAAACACCTGAAATTAAAGTTAAGCATCATAACTGGATAGTTTTATTCTACATTGTCTCACTTAATATAGTTAGAAATTAATCATTAGCTCAGCTGTATTCCTTGATGTTGAAATGTGTTATGCTTGTTTTAACAGCTTATTTTGAATTAAAGACTTAAAATTAAACCACAAAAAGGAGAAAAAGTTCGTTCTCTGTTTAACAGCTGCTTTTACACAGCTGTGCTTCACACTCACGGTTGCTAGGCGACATGAGCTACGCAGAGGTGACGGCAGCTGATATGAAGGCTAGCCGCTCACTTCCGGCCTTTGTGGTGTTCGTGGGCTGCGAAAGACGTGGGCCGGGTCCTTCGCAGGATGCGGCCCCTAATTTGGACATTGTGCGTCGATATAATCTGTATGCCTGGAACTCGTGCACTGAGAAACGTTCCATGGTGCAAAGTGCGATTAAAATGCGTTAAATTTTTAACGCGTTAATTTCCCCGTAATTAATTAATCAAAATTAACGCGTTAAAGTCCCAGCCCTAATATACATATATATATATATATATATATATATATATATATATATATATATATATATATATATATATATATTATATATAATATATAATATATATATATTAATATATATATATATTATATATATATATATATATATTATATATATTATATATATAATATATATATATATATATATATATATATATCTATATATATATATATATATATATATATTATATATTAACGCGTTAATTAATCGAAATTAATATATATGTATATTAAGGCTGGGAAATTAACGCGTTAAAGTCCCAGCCCTAATATACATATATATATATATATATATATATATATATATATATATATATAGGGCTGGGACTTAACGCGTTAATTTCGATTAATTAATTACGGGGAAAATTAACGAATTAAAAATGTTAACGCATTTTAATCGCACTTTGCACCGTGGAACGTTTCTCAGTGCACGAGTTCCCGGCATACAGATATATCGACGCACAATGTCCAAATTCAGGGGCGCATCTTTCGAAGTACCCGGCCCACGTCCTTCGCAGCCCACGAACTTTAATTTTTAACTTTAATTTCAGGAGTTTGCTTATCACAGGAGCATTTCCGCTCTTCGTTGCTCTGTGTAGTAGACTGGTGGGAAAATAAACAAAATTTTAAAGTTTAAACTTATGTATATTAATTCGTTCATCAACCAAACTTAAATTAATATTTCTCATGTTAAATATTAACATGTGATTAAAATGCGATTAATTTTGATTAATTAATTACAAAGCTCCTAATTATTAGATAAATTTTTTAATCGAGTCCCACCCCTAATATATATATATATATATATATATATATATATATATATATATATATATATATATATATATATATAAATTTGGTATATGTACAATACCACTCAAAAGTTTGGACACACTGGTACTGTATATGTATGTATAGGAACAGTCTATTACACATATTGTTTATCATTTTCAAATGATTTGTAGATGTATGACATCAAAAACGCAAAACCCTTCAGGATGCTAGGGGCAAATTTCAAAACGTAATTGTGAATAACTGTTGAAAACTATTCACTGCATTATTTCTGAAAGCATGACTGTGTCAAGATAACATGGTTATTAATGTGATTGTGTATTTTAAACAAATCCAATAAAGGTTCAAAAGCCTAAGAAGTTGAAAATGTACATGAGAAGCATCACATGCAGTAATTTGGAGATAAAGTTGTAATTCGGTTTGTGCAGAACAGTAAAAAATGTGGTAGGCCAGCTCAGTGGGTATTACCATAAAAGCCCCATGTCTGCATGTGTGATATACAAAATAATGAACTGATTATGAATACAGGAGGGGGACAGGAATTGAAAGATGGGTATTATGTGTTCTTCACTGTTGCTTCATGTGGGAAAGAGACTAAAGGTTAGTTGGCTGACATTCCCGAAGCCAATCTGCTGGGGATGTCGGCAGTTCAAAGGAGTCATTAGGCTTCACCCATCCTGCCACAAAGGGGAGATTTAAGACAGCAAATAGATCTGATGGTGAAAATTCAAAGCCAAACACAAATATCCTCTAAGAGGCTTTGGTGTATTATGCTATTATTACTACATACAAGACCGTATAGATTTAACTGTTTCAAGTTTAATTTTCTCCTGGGAAAAATCTTATCCTGTGATCATCTGTCTTTTTCATGTTAACTATTGAGAAAATGATAAGCAAAGAGAAAATGCCAGTGACAATCAATTACAAAATTTGCCATTTCAGTGAGCCCTGGTGGTCCGAAATCAGTCAATGTCTCAGCTAATTATACACTGGAAATGCATTTAATATTGAAAAAGGGTTAGTAAGCCCTGGCTAATGTAGGCATAACTTCCCACACAAGGGAAAAGCAAGGCCCTGCCGGTTAGCTGTTTGACTTTAACAAAGCCATGCTCGTGAAATGGGCTCAAAGGCCAGTACACATCCATTCAGACCAAATGTGGCAGAGGGCATTTGGTAAGCAAAGAACTTTTAGTAAATGAGAATGAAAGTGTTGATCAAAAGGCACAATATAGCATATTAGCAGATTACTGACATGAAATCTGAAATAAAAATAAAAGCTAATTCATGCATCAGGTTTCAGCCTGCTTTTCAAAGTATCTAAAAATGTCCATTTTTTAATTATTTTTTTATTTAATTATTATTTTTTTTTATTTCTTTGCATCAATCCCAGTATATGGTAATAGAACTTATTGTGAATTTTTTGAAAGCAAGATGAATGCTTCCTGTTTCCTGATGACCAATATAAACCAAACTGCTTATACACCTTCAAATTTATTTAGCCATTCCCTCCACTTTCTTTGGTTTCCCCCTATATTGAACTAAATTATGTTATTTACAGTGTAATGGAGAGTAATTAATGTAATGAATGGTTACTTTTTATGTTTATCAATGAAATAACAATTTATCTTGGTCCAGGTTAAGTCCCTTTGAGGACTGAATATGTTCTAAAATTGATGCAATCATTGCACACATTTCTGTTTATACCACACAGGATGTATGCATACAGTGCACTGTTTGCCATTTGTTTCCAGCAGACATGCAGATGCAAAATGTGTCATTTTAACTAATTCAAAAGCCCAGAACCTCTTTGCAGTTACCTCATAACTTCTGACTTAGAATTCTGTTCTACACTGGCAGAATTGGAAACATGTTGTCATGGTTGCACATTAAAAGCAAAACATCTGTGATTAATTGTTGTCACATCACATAAAATGTTTAAGCGTGGCCGATGTAGCTTCCAGTGTTTACATCATGTTCTTTACATCACAACCTAGATTTCATACTGTGAAGTCTGTGGTTTTCCACAGAAGAATGCGATAGCAATGTGTTATTTGAGTGCAAAAAGATGCAAAGTAAAAATATACAATTTTAAGACAGCAATGCGCAGCAGATCAGCCAGATGTGCAAATGTAGTCTTAACTCTACCTGCTGGGAGCCACCAGGTCCCCCAGACTCCTTAGGATCATCTATTGAAAAACAGTGATAATCTGTTTGTGCTTCTAATGAGCTCATTGTTCCTTAGAGAAGGAAAAAGCAGGTCTCATTGCTGCTTAGCTCTGGCTCTTAGAGCAGGAAAGCTCCTCTGTGTCCAGCTGATACCTTGATTTGCCTCAACCATATTGCCAAAGTCTGAGCCTGCAACAAAGCCGAGCCTGAAGAAGACTGGGCCTTTATCTTAATGCTGTCATTTTGTTTTATTTTTTACTTTAAACTGATCAGATGATTTGATGGCAGGTATGACCTTTTAAGCCTTTAAACTCAAATTTCCACAGGCTCCGTAAAGTTTGGAAAACATTGTTCACTCCTGTGTTTAAGGAAAGTTATTTTTGTGTGACTTGTTTTTTGTTGTATTTTCAAACAAAACTGTTTTAGGAACACTATAATAGGCAGACACAAAATCTAAAACACAATTTATAAAAAAAAAAAAAATTTATATTCTATATATTCTACTCTTTTTTTCTTTTTTCTTTACAGGGATTTTTGTTCTGATAATGTTTTTTGTGCTCTTCTGCGCATACATGTATGGGCAAAATTAAAATGAACTGATATGCGCCATAAAAAACATCACATAGCATAACTCTAGGCACCCTAAAATATTCATGGCTATATTATCATTTGAACAATAGGACACAATGGAAATGAATTACTATTGAAATTTATGGCAATAAATGAAATGAGGCCAGCAAGAAGGCAAAAGGCATTATCTTGACTATTGTTCACATCAGTAGACACAGCAACAACTAATGGCAACAGTCGGCTTTAATGATGGAGGCTTCGCTCACATCTCTCTCTCACACGCACCATAGTTATCACTGAACCCTCCATCTTGATTAGACAGTGCCTTTCTAATTGAGCTAATCCCCCACTTCAGTTCGAGCGCTGTCCCCTGAGGTCTGACCCTCCACTCTGGCTGCCTCCTGCTCTCACCGTCTCAGCTCTCAGCTTAAAACTCCCGTCCCCTCCGAGGCTCATGTGGACTGTAAAGCTGTTTATTGGGAGACAATGGGCAGCAGATTGTGCTGTCAGGCTCCATTAATTACCATCATTAGCATCACACTCCGGAGTCTGTGGAACTGGGGTCTTAAGCCCTAAGCTGTGTTGGTGTACAGATTGTGTGTGTGTGTCTGTATGTGACATGTTTATATGCAGGCATGCATGTTTGCACCCTTGTCTTAATTGGTGATATCAGTCACTTTTATTAGAAGTCATATAAGTCACAGATTAAAAAAAAATCTCATCTGTAGTCAGCTGTGTTCACTTTTGTTCAGTGGTCAGGGTTCAATCGTATTTTAAGAGTTAACACTTAACTGAATCATTGGTTTTAACCGTCAGAAGTTCCTGAACTGAAAATCTAAGTCTCAAAACAATTTTATCTTCTGCAGATTATTTTGCGAGGCTTTCATTTCAGCTTTGGGAGAGTTCCATTTTATGTGTCCCACGTGGTGTCAAACGGTTATACTATATCTCATTTCTAATATAAATGAGACGAAAACAATAACTCACTAATTGCATGAGCCAAAAAGCTTTTATTCATTTCTGGTCAACCAAAATTCCCACCTTCACCTACATTCAAAATAAAAAAGCTGAAAATTCTGGTACCAATTCAAATATTGACATCAATGATTCACTAATTTATAGAGCATACAGCACAATAAAGCATTACACTTACCCACCAGCTGTTGTACAAGTTAATCTTGCCTGAAAATGTTTTTCTGGACACAACAAACATGTTATGCAATGTTGGGTAAATACAGGAGGGACTGTAATTGAAGTATAAATTAAATGAACAAACTGATGAAAACCAACTCTTTATGATCCATATGTCCTTTTAGCAACTAATCAATAGTCAAATGCAATTGACCACTGACCACCATTGGTATTTCCACCTCCAACAGCGGTGCTCTAAAAGGAAATTGAACCACGTTTCTGCCACGCACCCACTGAGGCATAAGCCTTCTTACTCCAACTTCCTGTCTGATCAATGTGAGAGACAATGACTCAACAGGTGCGACAGACAGGAGCCCAGCGGCAGCTTTCTTCCCTGCCGCTACCTCCAATTAGCACCCGTGGCTCAGGAACAAAGAGGCGACATTTCATTTCAGCAGTGTGCCAGTTTAAGGCCTCTTCTCTCAACCTCAGCCTCTTTTCTTTCTGTCTCTTACTGCTGACATCTTTAAAGGATCATCCCTGGCTCCATCATATTCTATTAGATTGGGTCGATGCCTTGTGTTCAAAGTGGCAGGGGTGTTAAAAACATGGGGTGTTGATGAATTCATTGCATGTGACTGGACTTGCTTTCTTTGTGTGGAGGTTTTGGCTAATGAAACCCCCTGAAGATCTGACAAAAGGCAAAGACATTTTTTAAGGTTTGGTCCAACTCCAGATCCAGGCTGGATTTCTTCAGCAATGGACAAAAGTACTACCTTCCCAGACAACTTTTTTAAGAAGAGACCCAGTGCAATCAATTTCAATTAAAAATCAAATTTTAAAGCCATTCATTATCATTGTTTTATACAGCTCCTGTTGTTAAAGCTGAATAGCTTGTGCAGGTGACCCATATGCTGTAAGGTTAATGCAGAGACCTGGGTTTGAATCTGCCCCCCAGGCCATTTACTGCATGTCATCCCCTCTGGTCTTTTTTGGTCTTCTTGCTATCCTATCACAATAAAGGCTAAAAAGCATGTGAAGAGCTGCTCTCTCCTCTCTATCTTCCCCGTGAAGCTATTAAATGTAAAATATTCCACATTAAATGTTTCTCGAGAGCATGAGTCACCTGGTTGAGTGATTATTAATTTGTTAAGCCACAGTTAATTAGTTAACTTGTGTATAGTTTCATAAATCCACTGGGCTTTTGCTCTTTATGGTGTTTAATATAGCTGAATGTTGTTTAGGGTACAAACAAATCCACAAAGCCCCCCCCCCCCCCCCCCCCCCCCCCCCCGAGGCACCACAGGTGCCCACACACAGGGTTGATCCACAGAGGTAAGATGGTCTGACCTGCACTTTTGACTCCAGATTGTTATACAGATTAAAAAAAAAAAACTGCTGTCTTTATTTAAACATGATGTAAGCCATGCAAAATACTGTTCAGAACACATTTCAAGGTTTGTTTCTTTTTTCAAATGAAGGAAACTCTCTGATTTCTAATCTTTTATATGTTCTTCACTGAGGCAGAATAGAAAAATTAAAAATAATAACTAATCCAGTAAGTCCAGATAGATATTGAGTGGAACCATGAAAAAAAACAAGGCACTCCATCCTCAGGTGAATTCATATCAATGTATTCTTTGTCAAGGCACCAGACAGACTAGCTTTGCCTGTTTCTTTTGATATGTATTTTTAGTTCATTTTATAGTTTAGGAAACTGTTCATCAAATGTAGCAGTTTTGGTTTCATCTCAATGTAGAATCGCTTTATTATTAAATTAACCAGCTGTCTTTAGTAATATTGTTAACCCAAGGTTACCTCAAGGTTCAGCATGTTAGACTGCACTGTGGTCACGTGAACGCTTCATCCTGGTGTTGCATTTGTGTCTTTGATATGATTATGCATTAATCCACAGAATTAATATTTACCACTAAAACTTATCTGTGCACAGCTAAATAATTAAAAAGATTATTTACTAATGTCTCATGTGTGGCAAATCATATGGTGGCACCCAAAATGTTAGGTACACCAAGCATATCAGTATTACACTAACCACATAAATATATTTCCCTTTTTATGAGAACACTGATCTCATTGATCCTGTCCCTGCTATCAGTTTGCAGGGGCTTGAAAACTGTGATTTCCACACCCTTAAACAGTACACCCCCACCTGCAGAAGCCTCTTTATCTTACCGAAAAAACACACTTACGATGAGCCACGTTTGTCGTAAAAACGTCTATGATATCTGAAGACTGTGTAGAAACTAGAAGCTAATTGTGTTCAAGATTCTCCACGCGGTCTTTCACAACTCTAGAGCGCATGCGCCATCCGTAAAGCGTTGTCTGTGGTGGATGACAGTGAGCGGGTCGAAGCGTGCAACAACGGTTTACTGTTTTATCATATATAGTTTAATTAAATCATGACGTTAACAGTCTGATGTGAATTCGTGTGGTCTAGTGAGCGGCCAGCGACATATTGTCGGTGACAGTCATTTCTGATTTCTTCCTCAGCCTATCAACGAAGCAGGAAGACGCCGCCGTTTGTAAATATGAAGCAACCAGGAAGTGTTTCAGCAATTTAGTCGTTGCTACTGGCAATGTTGGTTATGAAATTGCAGTGCGCCACCCTGGGAAGGACGTTAGGATTTTTGACTGTCCTGGTTGTTGTGACTGCAGCGGTCTTAAATTATTTCGAAGATTCCGAAGCGGTTAAATACGCGAGGTAAAGACATGCTTTGTTATACTGCATTCATACTGGATACATAGAGTCGACACTGAGCTGTACTTGGTTACATGTATCCTAAATATGCGAGTAACCCGAATCTTTGGGCACCAACTGCATGTCAGATTGGTCAAACCAAACTTAATTGAGGAATACGTCAATTTAAAGTTTACTTCCTCTTCCAAAATTCCTTAGCCTTCTCGCAAATTGTCATAAAGAGGATTCATTATAAATAATCTTTTAATACTTTGTTTCACACATGATTATTGGTGTCCACAGAGTAGCTAAACAATACTGGGCAGCTTCATATGTGCATTGAAAAAAAAAATCCCACTATATTTGCATGACAGGGCTGTCTGTTGTTCACAGCATGGCTGAGGACATCAAGACCGCAGAGCAAAACTTCAAGCAGCAGAACAAAAGCTGTTTCATTCTTGGTGCTTCTGGGGAAACCGGCAGAATGTTGCTTCAAGAGCTGCTGGAGCGCAACATCTTCTCTAAGATAACTCTTATTGGAAGGAGACAGCTCACCTTTGAGGGCAAATCCTATGAAACCCTGGTCAGTGGGCTGATCAGCCAGTTGAAAACACCTGCAATAAGATCTGTTACATTTTTCTCAACACTGGTTTCTGTGCTCCCAGGTCCAAGAGGTGGTTGACTTTGAGAAGCTTGAGGATCATGCTGCTGCCTTCCAGGGCCATGATGTTGGCTACTGCTGTCTGGGAACAACCAGAGCAAAAGCAGGGGCTGTGAGTAATCTCAGTGCAGTGTGGGAACTTAAAAAGCAAATATTTAAGATTTTACAGTTTCATTGCAGCTGTTGGGATCTGATGGCCATGCCATCCATGAACAAACCTCAGTTTGTCAGCAGTAACAATGACTGAGCAGTTTTATTAATAGTTAACATTTCCACTAACACACAGCTGATAAATTGACCGGACCCATAGGCTATTTTTGCAGACATGATATTACACTGATCAGGTGTAACATTATGACTGCTGGTCTAATATTATTTTGATCCCCCTTTTGCTGCCAAAACAGCCCTGACCCTTCGAGGCCTGGACTCCACTAGACCCCTGAAGGTGTGCTGTGGTATCTGCAGCAACATGTCAGCAACAGATCCTTTAAGTCTTGTAAGCTGTGAGTTGGGTCCTCCATGGATTGGACTTGTTTGTTTAGCACATCCCACAGATGCTCGATTGGATTGAGATCTGGGGAAACTGGAGTCCAAGTCAATGTGTCAGATTTGTTGTTGTGCTCCTCAAACAGCCATTTTAGCTTTGAGGCAGGGCGCATTATCCTGCTGGAAGAGGCCACAGCCATCAGGGAATACTGTTTCCATGACAGGGTGTACATGCTCTGCATAAATGCTTAGGTAGGTGCTACGTGACAAAATAACATCCACATGGATGGCAAAATCCAAGGTTTCCCAGCAGGACATTGATCAAAGTATCACACTGCTGCCAATAGCTTCCCTTCTTCCCAAAGTGTGTCCTGGTGCCAGGTGTTACCCAGGTAAACGACACACACGCACCCGGCCTCCTACGTCATCTATTAGAAAACGTGATTCATCAGACCAGGCGACCTTTTTTCTTTGCTCCGTGGTCCAGTTCTGATGCTCACATACACATTGTTGGCGGTTTCAGCAGTGGATGGGTCAGCATGAGCACCCTGACTGGTCTGCAGCTGTGCAGCTCCATACACAACAAGCTGTGATGCACTGTGTACTCTGACACCTTTCTGTCATAACCAGCATTAACTTTTTTTGGCAATTTGAGCTGCAGTAGCTATTCTGTTGGATCAGACCACACAGGCCAGCCTTTGTTCCCCACATGTATCAATGAGCCCTGGCCATCCATGACCCTGTTGCTGGTTAACCCCTGTTCCTTCCTTGGACCACTTTTGATAGATACTGACTGCTGCAGTTTTGGAGATGCTCTGACCCATTTATCTAGCGTCACAGTTTGACTGTTGTCAAATGCTCAAATCTGTACGCTTGCCTAGTTTTCCTGCTTCTAACACATCAACTTTGAGGAGAAAATGTTCACTTGCCCCTGATATATCCCACCCACTAACAGGTGCCACGATTAACAGATAATCAGTGTTAGATTGTAAAAATCTTAATCTGATTTTTGTCCTATTTAATTAATTGCATTCTCTTATTTCAGGAAGGATTCATCAGAGTCGATCACGACTATGTTCTAAAATCAGCCGAGCTCGCCAAAGCTGGAGGCTGCACACAATTCCACCTGGAGTCCTCCAGAGGAGCAGATAAAAAAAGCAGCTTCCTTTACCTCAAAGTCAAGGTATTTTATAGACTTAACGCCTCAAACTGTCAAATTTTTCCTCAGCTAAAGCTTCTTTATAGAGCTGAACATTAATGACTTTTCTTCCAGGGACAGGTAGAAGCAGACATTGAGGCCCTTGGTTTTGACAGATTTGCCATTTACAGACCGGGGTGAGTGATCTCATTTATAGCCCCATTTCAAAAAGAGCCGGGATGCTGTGTGAAAAGTAAACAAAAACAGAACGGAGTGCCTTAAAATCTTTTTAAACCTTTTATTTAATTGAAAATAGCACATAGCTGAAACATTGATGTACACATGAGAGAAAAAACCTCTGTTGGAAACTAGATGGTAATTAATGACACCCTTTCCACTTGGCTGTTACCGAATATCCAGCCAGAGAGCTTGTAAATATACACTCACTGGCCACTTTATTGAGTACACGTGTTCAGCTGCTTATTAATTAATAAAAATGTTGCCTGATCTGAGGAGTCGCAGTTCCTGCAGAGACATTTTTCATGGTGTAAACAACATGAAATGATGGATCTGCCCTGCCTTGTATCAACGGTCTAGGTTGTTGTTGCTGGTGTAACGGTAATGTGACCTGTGTGATGTTATCGCGTTAATATGGACCAAAATCTCAGAGGAATGCTTCCAGCGCCTTGTTGGATCTGTGCCGTGAAGAATTAAGGCAGGTCTGAAGGCCGAAGCAGGTCCAACTTAGTAAAGTGGCTGATGAGGAGCAGCTAGTCTCAAAATACACCAGGATGTGGCTACATGGAGATGACTAGAACAAAATGTGCTATGTGGCAGCTTGACAAGTGAGGAAGACTCAGTGAACATGATACAGTGTGACCTTTTCTAAAGTCATTCCTGTGTGACATTAAAGTTGAGTGAGAAAAGTAAACTCTTTTGTTAATCAACATGATCCGGCCAAATGCAGTTCTCAGTCATGCATTTTTGTACTTTCTCCCGACAGGGTTTTGTTGGTGGATAGGCAGGAGAGCCGTCCTGCTGAGTGGATGGCAAGGAAATTCTTCAGCGCCGTTTCCGCTGTGGGATTTACATCTATGTCTGTCCCAATCCAAGTGGTGGCAAAATCAATGGTGTCGAACACCGTGCTTCAACCTGAGCAGAAGACGGAGATCCTGGAGAATAAAGACATTGCTGCTCTGGGGAAAAGTGCAGGGAACTAAAAGAGCAGGAAAATCACGGGGGTGAGAAAAACATTCCACGCAGTTTACACTCAAACCCGGTTCGTTTTCCTGACATCAGAGTGACACGTCAAGCTTTACATTTGACAGAGGACGCCTCTGAGGCAATCACCTAAATGGGTGGTTGTCTCGATTTCACTTGCATCTGCATGTTAAAAACATATTTTAAATCAAGGAATATTTGGGGGTGTGCTTCTATACAATGTATCACAAAAGTGAGTACACCCCTCACATTTCTGCAGATATTTAAGTTTATCTTTTCATGGGACAGTACTGATAAAATGACACTTTGACACAATGAAAAGTAGTCTGTGTGCAGCTTATATAACAGTGTAAATTTATTCTTCCCTCAGAATAACTCAATATACAGCCATTAATGTCTAAACCAGCGGCAACAAAAGTGAGTACAGCCCTAAGAGACTACACCCGTAAATGTCCAAATTGAGCACTGCTTGTCATTTCCCCTCCAAAATGTCATGTGACTCGTTAGTGTTACTAAGTCTCAGGTGTGCATAGGGAGCAGGTGTGTTCAGTTTTGTAGTACAGCTCTCACACTCTCTCATACTGGTCACTGAAAGTTCCAACATGGCAAAGAACTCTCTGAGGATCTTAAAACACAAATTGTTGCTCTACATGGAGACTGTTATATAAGCTGCACACAGACTACTTTTCATTGTGTCAAAGTGTCATTTTGTCAGTGTTGTCTCATGAAAAGATATACTTAAATATATGCAGACATATGAGGGGTGTACTCACTTTTGTGATACACTGTATGTTCTAGTCCTGGAAACTTGTAAGAAATTGAGGCGGATTAAATTAACTTTCCAAAAGTGTAAAAATTCAAAGGTGTGCATGAAAAATTGCTTAAAAATGTTAACTTTATTTTTTAAGGTAATTTTATCATATTTCAGAAATGACTATATCCTCTAGCGCTCATCACACCAACATCATCAGATTTTGCAGTTGTCAGAAATCCAAAAAGTGTTTTTGCATGAACACACTGACAAAGAAACATTGCCAGGCCTTTCAGGCGTCATCATTTATTAATCACTGCCTTAAAGTGAAAATATATCAAACACTAGATTGAAATGATGTTTAACTTGTTCATTAAATTATGATTCCTATTTAACTGTGTGTGTTTAAATCAGGAAAATGTTTCCATATCTACAGGATCAATATACAGATCAATATAAAGATGACAGGTTTTACTTTGCACATACCAAAATCCCAGTGTTTGTTGTGTGTATTAAAATTTTTGTATTGGAGGTGCTGCAAAAATTGTCATATTTACAATAAATGCTTATTAAAAACTGATTTATCCATGAATCAATCTTGTGTAATGAATACACATAACAAATTTACCTCAGTGTATACTTTTGTACACTAATGATTACACACACTACCTCCCTGTACTTAAATTTTTCATTGCAATATGAATGGAACAAAAAGTTAAGATGTGTTTGATAGTTTTATTTCCTACAATTTTTTATACACCTCTTTCTGCCACATATCAAATCTAATATTCTTACAACCTAGTGCAGTGATGAACTCGGAAAGGGTGAACCCCTAATTAGTTCTCTTTTTTTAAGAGATACAAAATTAATTTGACATGCATGACGCCGCGGCGCGGTTGTCGTGCTTTATTTCTTCCTTCGTTTTCAGTTGTCTTCCCTTTATTGGAGTTTGATGGACTTGATTGCTGAATGTGAAGCGCTGAACTGCCACTTTTCATCTTTGATGCAGCAGCGCCCTCTTGTGACAATGTTGTAATACATTTCACAAACGGATTTGTTCACTAGAAGTATTTGTTGGCATCAGTGGTCAAAAGTCTGTTTTTTTTTTTAAGGTTACTTCCAGCCTAATTTACTCAGTGATATGATGGGAAAAAAAACCCCTGAATGAATCCTCCACACCGACTGAGCCATTTGAGCACTGAATATAATTAAAAGTATACATGTGATTTGTATCTGTGTTGCTCTTTAATATGTTGGCTGTTTGTTTTTGGCAGCTGGTTGGTGATGTAAAAAATGTGATAACTTCATAGATGTTCCATAATCAGGCTGTAGCCGATATCAGCATCCATTAGCATTTAATATGCTTAGCTTTATATTTTTGTAGGCCAGTCGGACAGGCCTAATGGGCGTCTATACATATATATATCTCAATTTTTTTTTTTTTAGAGGCTAAAAGAACTAGCACTTCTTTGCCTCTCAGATTGTTTTCATCCACTTCAACCTCACCGGCATAAAAATAGTTAGATTACATCATTAGCAGCAGCATCTGAGTTGCTGTGTTTAAGTAATGATGGGTTTTAGTTGTGCTTAACTTCTGCCTCCTGTGGTGTCTTCGATGGCTTGGAGGGAGAGACTGTCCAGCTTTTATTGATGTTGCTTGGTCATATTCAAAACAATTAAAATGTATGCAGTGCTTTCTAACAATACTGCCTAAGCGAAGCACTTATTGGTGTTAGCACAGAACCCTGTGGAACTCCATAATTAACCTTAGTGCATGAAGAAGACTCCCCATTTACATGAACAAACTGTCCATTAGGTAAATATGATTCAAACCACTGCAGTGCAGTACCTTTAATACCTACAGCATAAACTAATGTCTGTAAAAAATTTTTATGGTCAACAGTATCAAACGTGGCACTGAGGTCCAGCAGGACAAGCACAGAGTTGAGTCCCTGAGAAGATCATTTGTAACCTTCACTAATGCTGTTTCTGTACTGTGATGAATTCTGAAACCTGACTGAAACTCTTCAAATAAACTGTTCCTCTGCAGATGATCAGTTAGCTGTTTTACAACGACTCTTTCAAGATTGGACTATAATTAAGACAGCTGGGTCAAGTGAGGACTTTTAAAGTAACGGTTTAATTACTGCCACCTTAGATCCCTTTGGTACATAGCCTACTAATAAAGGTAGATTAGTCATATTAAAGATTGAAACATCAATTAATGGAAGGAGTTCTTTGAGCAGTCTAGTAGGAATGGGGGTCTAATACGCATATTGATGGTTTGGAGGAAGTAACTACTGAAGTTGCCTCAGAAAGATCAATCGGAGAGAAGGTCTGAACAAATACCAGCAGTGCTGAAATCACGAATACCCCTACATTTTGCCCACACTTGTTACTTCTTTATGAAAGGATAATATCGTTTTCCAACCCAAGCCTGGTGCTGTGTTGTTAAAGTGCTGGAATTTGGAAAGCTCTTTTTGTATATTGTTTAGTAAAAATTGTAAGTTTTTTAATGTAAACCTCATATATCAAAGTCAAGGACTACTAACATTTTAATTGGACCACATATCAATTTAGGTTCTTAATTGTTTTTTTCCTGCCAGTTTTAGCTGTGGTCAGCACAGCAACTCATGCTCCATACATGCCAAACTAAACAGACCGGCACCTAGCATTCACAGGGTGCAACAAAAAGGAAAGCCGATGTTCAATTTCAGCTGGAGGCTCGACCCTGCGCCTACATCTTTGCCAAGTGTATTTGGAACAAGAAAATCTCTTTTGTCAAAAACAGGTGGAGTCGTCTTGATGTTTGAATGTACCAGCAAAGACGTGGTGTCACAGACAGGGGACAGAAACTTCAGAAAGTCATTAAAAAAGGGATATAACTACAGGACAATATATTGTGTTTCTGTGAGCGCAGCTTCACAGTCATGAAGACGTAAAGGCCAGTTTCTCTGTCAGAGAACCAAAATGTATATTACAGGTGAGCTACATGATTAAAGCTCTTATTTCTTGAAAACTCTGGAAAAAACAAACCACAATTGACTTTGAGGATCATTGCGTACTGGTACCTTACATGTGCTATGCGGGCGACACTAAAGTGTGTATATATAACTACAACACACACACACACACACACACACGTATATATATATATATATATATTACTACAACAGAATGGTTTGTGTACTGAGTATTGTCTAATTCTGAAAGTGACAATTGAGTTTCCTGAGCCCAGTTGTCAAAGTAATGTTGGAATATTCATAGTATATGCCACCTATATATCTTATGTACGTTTACTTCCCTGAGATATTTGTCTAGAAAATAACTTAACTGATGAAAATACAGAAGCTTATAATGTTCCGTGCCATGATGAACTTTGTGTTCGAACTGTACAATGAGCCACACTGATGAAGACTACACAATGATAGATATGGAGACTTCGAGGTCACCCTATTGTTGAAATTATCTGTTTTTCACATTCTGTTTTGTAAATGATGTAATCAAGACTGATATGAGCTGACTATATGAGAACTGTAAGTTGAATTAGAAAGGGCCAGTACTTCATGCCATCTGACACGAGTATGGTATGCAGTTCTGACCCGGATTAATCTGTAAACTGTTTGAAAATGGCTTTATTAAATTTAATATTTGGACTCCTTATTCCTGTATGTTTTGTGTCCATTCCTGTTCGAGAAACGAACACGCAGAAACATGAAGGCTTAAACAGCAACAGCACACACAAACTCTTGGTATTATTTTTAAATTCCTTCAGATGGTGACCCCCGACGTGATCGAACAGGAATGTTTTTGATTTTCAGATGTTTTTATTTGTTTCTTGAGTTTCTTGGGAATAAGGAGTGAATTTGGCCACCGATAATCGCCGCTTCGAGGTTCCTCGTGACAGTACTGACTTCCAGACTCTATCAGTGACCAGGAGATCTCCACCTAAAGGTTGGCAGAGACCTTTTCTAAATATCTGCATATTGAATGGTATCAAATTATAATGGTCACTGGTGGTAAGACAGGAGGAAGGTGTAATTCGAGCCATTTCACACAGGTGTAAGAGTTAAAGAGTTAAAGAAAAGAGTTTAAGAAAAAAGAGTTTAAGAAAAAAGAGTTTAAAAGAGTAAAGAAAAATATAGGCAAAACGAATAGCGATGGTGATGAGTCCAAGGGCCGTCTGATCAGCGGACCGAATTAATACCCTTTTCAGGGGGTTTTTAGGTTTAGAGGGCCTTTGTTTTTTCTGAAGTGAACTAACCATTTGCTTTTAACAATGTCCTCCTGGTAGAAGGGTTAACCGATCGCGCGTCAGATTATCACTCCCGGTAGAGTAGTCGAGAGTAACAGCTTATGGTTATATGGTTCTTTCATAAGAATCTTCACTTCAGAAATCCATAAAAGCAACTAAAACCCTTTAAAAGCCTCAAGAGATAAAAGATAAGAGAAAAAGAATAAAGAGAATAAAGAAAAAGTAAAAGAATACAGAGAAATAAAGAGATAAAGAGTTTTGTAATAAAAGTAAAAATCCTAAAAAAAGGAAAAAATATAAATGGTACCTTGTTAACATTGTTTTTGTTGTTGCAGTTCTGACTGACTGACTGACTGAGGGACAAAATGACTGACGACACTGGGTGTAGAAAAGGGGCTCCGATTAAAAAGAGGATGAAACTTCAAAATAACTGGTGATGTAAAATTATTTTAGAGTAAACTTCAAACCAAGAATATTAAGCTGAAAGCTAAGTTTAAAGGAGAAATCTCTCCATCTTAATCAGGTAAGAGTTTATCTTTGGGTCAGAAACTAACTAAGCAATCCCAAAATTAGGTCACTTGGGAAAGAAAAATCTAACAATAATGAATATTGAAAAAACTGATGGATGCTTGAATGTGTGTCTGTGTGTGTGTAAGGAGGCCTCCACATGTCTGTCTGTGTGACTGAGTACTGCTGTGTATTTGTATTGTCATGTATGTTTCAGAGAGAAATAGGAAATAAAGACAAAATATTTTGAGGTGAATTTGTATGGTGTTATTTTTTGTTGTTTAAAAGGAACAGGACAATGTTACAGTGGTCAATATTAGTTGTTTTGTAATCCATAGCTGTGTGTGTGTGTGTCACTATGTGTGGGGAAGAAAAAAGGAAAAGAGAATGGTGCCAAGGTTTTAGCATTGCTGTGTGTGTGTGTGTGTGTGTGTGTGTGTGTGTGTGTGTGTGTGTGTGTGTGTGTGTGTGTGTGTGTGTGCATTTTATCTCAAGGATGTGTGTGTGTGTGAATCTAAGTGCGAGCCAGAGAGACAGAAGTCGTGCGTCTGGATGAGAGCTATAGCCCTGTAAGTTTTTTCTCTTCTTTTCTTTTCTTTAATTTGGACTGATATGGTTGTATAAGGGAATGCTGGTCAAAAATTCTCAGAAGGAAGGTTTCGCTTCTGATACATATGAGAGATAAGCCGACCACAGATGGATAAAAAGACAAAAAAAAATTTTTAAATCAAAAAAAAAAAAAAAAGAAAGGGAGTCAGGATTTTATTGCTTTAAAAATAAATAATGAAGAAACAAAGTCACTAAAATAGATGCCTTGAAAATTTCAGGTTGAAGTATTTTTTGCAAATTATTAGAGGTCATTTTTCCAGAAGATTGTTGTTAAATTTCAAGAAAAAGTTTTCGTGAGGAACTCAGTTTTAGTAAAACCTCAAAAGAAAGGTTAGAAAAAAAACAAAAAAAAAATAGTGCATGCAAATACTTTGTGAAACAGCTGAATCTGAGACCCAAAACAAAGGGCCAAACTTTGAGCTGCTGCTCTGCTACAGAGCAAAACATAGAGAACTAAAAAACTTATTGGTTGGCCCATGTAGGATAGAATACAAGTTCCAGATTTATTCTTTTGTGCATTTACATTTATTTATTTGGTAGATTTGTTTAAAGCTAAGATTATAAGAGAAAAGCAGAGAACATTTGAATTTTGAGTGTCTGAACAATTTGATATTGAATCCAGCATTAAAGGAAAAATCCCAGAAGCTAAAAATATAAAAATCAGTTTGCCCTTTTGATAAGTAAGTTAAATTAAGGTAAATTATTGAGACAAACAGAGTTAAGTCTCAAAGGAGGGAGACAGACCAGCAGAAAGTTCAAGATTTAACTAATGAAAATCTCTCAGTTTTATTCTAACAGGAGCCTGAACAACATCACTGGGGCTGCAGGAGACTGATCAGCTACCAATAAAGAAACTCTGGTGCAGATCGAGGGGTTCAAGCTCATCCTAAGATCTCCTGAACAGACTGAGAGCTCCATAAACTCATATAAAAAAGGCTCCTGGTGCTCAAGAAGGAGGAGGCCAACCATCTCACAGACAGGTGACCTGAGAGTTCTTGACCCTTGACCTCTGTGTAAAGTCTGAGACCAGGAGGAGAGTCATCAACAGGAGATCTCTTCGACATGGGGAGCGTTAGGCCTTATGCACGCTCAGTCACAGGTTTCAGTGAAGAAAGAGCACATTAGAGGGTCAAAGGTCAAAGAACTCCCAGGCAGAAAACAATTGATTTCAAGATTTTAATTTCAGTTATGCTGTATTCAGTAGTATGACTCAACTACTATTGTAAGGCCACCCCTACAGGGGCCAGAATTTTGTGGTTTCAAGAGTATAATTTGTTTAATGCTTCCTCCTCCAACACTAACTGTTGTTCTCTTATAAATTCCCATGAGGCCTCAGGGGGACACGCCCTGATTTCAGTTTAGACGACCAAAGGTGACAAACCTGCAGTGAGCTGCATATAAGGTCAACAAACAATGGTGTTGTGAGTATGACCTCTGACCCTAAAAGTATCTACATTTTGACTAAAGACTGTCCATAACATTTTTATTTTTATTTTGTTTTGTTTTCTGGTGAAAATCCCACTGCAGGGGTTTTAGATTTAAAAGCATAGAATTGCACAAAATGAAGAAAAAAATAATAGTTAAAGCCTTTATTTCACTGCTGAACTAGTAACAACTGCTGATGTTGTTTTAGGTCAAGGTTATGTATTTTTCCCCTTCACAATTTAATAACTTGAGGTTTATGAAGCCATATTTTATTTTACATAATTGTGCTTTTCTTTGGGGTACAGACCCTTACACAATAAATATAATTTTGAGTCCAGTATAATCCCTTGAAATGATTTTGATCTCTCTAAGATAGTTTATTTCCCCAGATTTTCATGCCAAAGGAGTCAGAATTGAACAGTAATTTTATAGACAGAGTTATCCAAGAGCTGTTTAAGATCAGAGACCTTTAAAATTATTATTTTTAGATATTTTGAGAATCATCCCATGTTTTGTTTTTTGTTTTCTTGTGTTCTTTTTGTTCCAGCTTACATAGAAGGTGTGTCAAATTTTAATTTAAGGATATTCATTTGCATTTTGAATTTTTGATGAGTTTGAGACCAGAATGCAAAAGTTAACTTTACAATTGGATGAAAAATGAGACAGCTGACACTGACCTTGTAAAAAAAAAAAAAACACAAACATGAACACTTGCAATGAAGAAGCAGCTTACACTCACACACACTCTCCCACTCACCCACTCATAGACAGACAGAAGCTCAAATTATATTTTTGCTTGATCTGACATTTAACTCTAGGTGCATTAAATCAGGTTCACTTTTGGTGGATTGAATCCACTTACTTAGTAAATTAGTAAACCACTGGTATATGAAAATTTCTCAGGCTGATTGACAAAATAAAAGATTTATAATAAAAGCCATTGAATAAATACATCCTTAGAATATTTATGGGCATTTTGATGTCCTGTTTTAGTTTGTGCAAATTTAATTATTGACCCACAAGACCTGCAGTTCATGGTATTTTGTTTAATTGACAGGGAGAAATCGGAATTTCTTCACTGGACTTTTTCCACAGGTACCTGAGATCATACCTGAGACATTATGAGCCTTTAACAGGAAACTAACCAGGATGACAGCCAGATGTGAACAGCTGATGTCTAAAGAGGTGCAGGAATGCATCTCCCAGTGACAACTGCTGAATACTGTGGTTTGAACATCCGTGGCTTTGGTCAATATGAGCACAATGTGCTGAAAGAAGGCTGCATACATATATAACTATTACCTGTGCACTGATCCAGTGATTGTTTTTTTTTTTTATGTTTGGAGAAAGATTTTCATCGATTAGAACTGGATTTGATCCTGAAGGAATGCAATCCACATTTTTAATGAATTGAAAGAAAATTATTAGATAGTGACTGTTTCATGTTACTGTTTGTCATGTGGGCCAATTTATATGCAGGATTTACTTTGGACTGATTAAATTTAAATGCTAATCCACTTCACTGAACAAGATTGACATATGAAAGACTAATGCTTGTTTTCTTTTTGTTTTTTCAGGCCATAAGAAAGTATAGAAAGTAGGTACATCCATTATAACCATGACATTATTAAATCCTGTCTAATTTTTGCTAAATTCACAATCACAATAGTATAAGATTAGTTTTCACAGAATCCTCTTCTGGCTTTTAACATCAATACAGTCCTGGCTGACCACCCGAGGTCAGGCTGGTGAAGTTGACCTTAGAAATGTCTAAGGTCAAAAGGGGGATTGTTGGAATATTCATAGTATATGCCACCTATATATCTTATGTACGTTTACTTCCCTGAGATATTTGTCTAGAAAATAACTTAACTGATGAAAATACAGAAGCTTATAATGTTCCGTGCCATGATGAACTTTGTGTTCGAACTGTACAATGAGCCACACTGATGAAGACTACACAATGATAGATATGGAGACTTCGAGGTCACCCTATTGTTGAAATTATCTGTTTTTCACATTCTGTTTTGTAAATGATGTAATCAAGACTGATATGAGCTGACTATATGAGAACTGTAAGTTGAATTAGAAAGGGCCAGTACTTCATGCCATCTGACACGAGTATGGTATGCAGTTCTGACCCGGATTAATCTGTAAACTGTTTGAAAATGGCTTTATTAAATTTAATATTTGGACTCCTTATTCCTGTATGTTTTGTGTCCATTCCTGTTCGAGAAACGAACACGCAGAAACATGAAGGCTTAAACAGCAACAGCACACACAAACTCTTGGTATTATTTTTAAATTCCTTCAGTAATAATACAATATAATACAAAAATTACAAAACAACACTTAATGTTAGTTGATTTTTAATATTTATTTATTTGAAATGACTTAAAACAATTAAAACAGTATGTTAAAACAGTAACAACATTTTAAGTATTAATCACCAAGACAAACCCAAATTTAAAGTCAAATTTTTAGTTTAGCCCATTTTCCATTTTCAATAGGATTGTTGCTCCTCAGTGAATATGATGGTTATTTGTTCAAGGTCAAGATTATATCTGTTGTTTATAGGCTTTTTATAGGCTTTTTTTTTATGCAACTGGGTTTTGGACTCTGCAGTCAATGCTGTGTGGGCTTTTTGATTGGCAATAGGAAGCCGGCTGAGAGAAAACGAGGCTTTGGACTTCTGTGTGTTCTCTATGTCAATACAAGGGTCTCTGATGGAACTCTGTGAGGGGCCGAGGTCAAAGAAGGGATGCCGAAGAGCCTCCAAGGGTGTGATGCGCTGGTTGTAATCTAAGTGCAGCATCTGTTTAATCAGGCTCACCAACAAATCCTGACCACTATGGTGTCCTGTTCTCTTTTTCATTAATTGCTCAAGATCATCAAGACTCTTAAGCTTAAAATGTCGTGTTTCTCGCATTTGGTATCCTGTGTCATGTTGAAATTCTTCTTCACACTTAAATCTCCAGCACCGACTGCCACAATATTCTTGTATGAAGTACTGCTCTGTATTAAATCCACAGTCTAGGACACAGTCTGGTGGCTGGCCCTGAGTGCGTATTATGAATGTGAGAACATCAAATTCTGTTTCACCATTGTAGAGTGGCCAGCCTATGGCCATCTCCACAGCTATCAGACCCAGGGACCACATATCAATGGCTTGATTACCGTATTTTTCGGACTATAAGCCGCTACTTTTTTCCCACGTTTTGAACCATGCGGCTTATAGCCCGGTGCGGCGTTTCTGTGGATTTTTCTTTAACCACCAGGGGGCTCTTTAGCAGGATATGAATCATGGGACGTCAAAGTTGGAAATCAAAGAAGAAAGCGCCAACAAGTGCTAGCAGCAGGCACAAAAGAGATTTTTTTCAAACTCCCTCATCATGGAAACCACAAAAAGAACTTCCTATGATGCCGCTTTTAAGTTGAGGGCTATCGACCTGGCACTACAGGAGGGAAATAGAGCCGCTGCACGTAAGCTCGGCGTGAACGAATCAATGGTGAATTGACTTGTTATAACTCAAATTTGGGGTTGTCTGTCCCCCTCTGCTGAGTGCCGAGTAATTGTGGAAAACCGAGCGCGGCGGAGATACCAGCGGCTTATAGCCCGGGGCGGCTTATATATGTACGTTTCCAGTTTTTTCCAAAAAATTTGTAGGTGCGGCTTATAGTATGGTGCGCTCTATAGTCCGGAAAATACGGTAAATGGAGCACAGATCATTACCTCTGGTGCCCTGCGCCAAATGGTCTGCACATAGTCACGTGGATCCAATGAAGACACGGGACATGCCAGTCCAAAATCAATGATTTTGACTTTGATGGGAGACTGATAGCGGTCCACAACCATCAGGTTATCTGGTTTGAGGTCAGCGTGTACTATTCCCATGGAACTCAGGTGGGACAGAGCATTTGTCAGCTGATATAAAATTGGCCTCAGCTCACTTACGGGAAGACCTTGGTTGTTGCGATCCTTTATGTAATCAAGCAGGCTTTGATCAAGTAATTCAAAATTTAAGCATATACGCTCCCTGTCGAGGAAAAAGCCATTCCATTTCACAATGTTGCACCTGTCTGGATCCAAGCATCGCAGCTGCTCGAGGATGAATATCTCTGATTTTGCCTGTTCCAGAAATTCAGGTTCGTTCTTGTTGACTTTTATAGCCACGGCTTTGTTAGTCTGCGTATTAATACATTTTGTTACATAACCAAAGCTGCCCTCTCTGAGGAAAGCCACCACTTTGTAGGAGTTTCCCAGTATGGTTCCTTCAACAATGTCAAGATCATTAGGGAGGACAGATGATGTGGTGAGTGATGTTTGTCCAGATAATTCAACTGGATTTTGGGCACTGCAGTCAATTCTGTGTGGGCTTTTTGATTGGCAATAGGAAGGCTGCAGAGACAGAACGAGGCTTTGGTCTTCTGTGTTCTCTATGTCAATGCAAGGGTCTCTGGAGGATGTCTGTGAGAGGCCGGGTTCAAAAAAGGGATGCCGAAGAGCCTCCGAGGGTGTGATGCGCTGGTTGGCATCTAAGTGCAGCATCTGTTTAATCAGGCTCACCAATAACTCCTGACCACTATGGTGTCCTGTTCTCTTTTTCATTAATTGCTCAAGATCATCAAGATGCTTGAACTTTATGTATCGTTCTTGTGGTGGGAATCCAATCTCATATTGTTCTTCAGATATAAATCTCCAGCGCTGATCGCTACAGGTTTCTTGTAAGAAGAAATAATGTGTATTAAATCCACGGTCTAAGACACAGTCTGGTGGTTGTCCCTGAGTGTCTATTATGAATCTGAGCACTTCAAACTCCGTATCACCATTGTAGAGTGGCCAGCCTATGGCCATCTCCACAGCTATCAGACCCAGGGACCACATATCAATGGCTTGATTATAAGGAGCACGGATCATTACCTCTGGTGCCCTGTACCAAAGACTCTGCACTAAGACATGTGGAAGCAATGCAGACACGGGACATGCCAGTCCAAAATCAATGATTTTGACTTTGATGGGAGACTGATAGCGGTCCACAACCATCAGGTTATCTGGTTTGAAGTCCATCCATCCATCCATCCATCCATTTTCTTCCGCTTATCCGGGGCCGGGTCGCGGGGGCAGAAGCCTAAGCAGAGAAGCCCAAGCTTCCCTCTCCCCAGCCACCTCCTCCAGCCCATCCGGAGGGACCCCAAGGCGTTCCCAAAACTCGGGTGTGGGAGGAGTTCGGTGAGGCTATGGAAAAAGACTTTCGGACGGCATCGAAGCGATTCTGGCAAACCGTCAGGCGACTCAGGAGGGGAAAGCAGTGCTTCACTCACACTGTTTATAGTGCGGGGGGGGGTGCTGCTGACTTCAACTGAGGCTATAGTCGGACGGTGGAAGGAATACTTCGAGGACCTTCTGAATCCCACTGACACGCCTTCTGTAGTGGAAGCAGAGTCTGGGGATGAGGGGGATGACTTGACCATCACTGGGGGTGAGGTCACTGAGGTAGTTAAACAACTCCTTGGTGGCAGAGCCCCTGGGGTGGACGAGATTCGCCCTGAGTTCCTGAAGGCTCTGGATGTTGTAGGGCTGTCTTGGTTGACACGCCTCTGCAACATCGCGTGGAGATCTGGGGCAGTGCCATTGGATTGGCAGACCGGGGTGGTGGTCCCCATCTTTAAGAAGGGAGACCGGAGGGTGTGCTCCAACTTTCGGGGGATCACACTCCTCAGCCTCCCCGGTAAGGTCTATGCCAGGGTGCTGGAAAGGAGGGTGCGTCCGTTAGTCGAACCTCGAATTCAGGAGGAACAATGCGGTTTTCGTCCTGGGCGTGGAACGCTGGACCAGCTCTTTATCCTCTCAAGGATATTCGAGTGTGCGTGGGAGTTTGCACAACCAGTCTACATGTGCTTTGTGGACTTGGAGAAGGCATTCGACCGTGTTCCTCGGGGTGTTCTTTGGGAGGTTCTGCGGGAGTATGGGGTGTCTGGCCCATTGTTGCGAGCCATTCAGTCCTTGTACAACCACAGTGAGAGCTTGGTCCGTATAGCCGGTAATAAGTCAGATTTGTTTCCTGTGGGTGTTGGACTCCGTCAGGGCTGCCCTTTGTCACCGATTCTGTTCATAATTTTTATGGACAGAATTTCTAGGCGTAGCCAGGTGGCGGAAGGCTTCTTCCTTGGTGGCCTCAGAGTCACATCTCTGCTTTTTGCAGATGATGCGGTTCTGTTGGCTTCATCACGGGGGGGCCTCCAGCTCGCAGTGGAACGGTTCGCAGCCGAGTGTGAAGCGGCTGGCATGAGAATCAGCACCTCTAAGTCTGAGGCCATGGTCCTCAGCCGGAAAAGGGTGGAGTGCCATCTCCGGCTCAGGAACGAGTTCTTGCCTCAAGTGGAGGAGTTTAAGTATCTCGGGGTCTTGTTCACGAGTGATGGGAGAAGGGAACGGGAGATCGACAGGCGGATCGGGGCTGCTTCTGCAGTGATGCGGACGCTGCACCGGTCCGTCGTGGTGAAGAGGGAGCTTAGCGTAAAAGCGAGGCTCCTGATTTACCGGTCGATCTACGTTCCTACCCTCACCTATGGTCACGAGCTTTGGGCAGTGACCGAAAGAATAAGATCGCGAATACAAGCGGCAGAAATGAGTTTCCTTCGAAGGGTGGCTGGCCTCTCCCTTAGAGATAAGGTGAGGAGTGCGGCCATCCGGGAGGGGCTCGGAGTAGAGCCGCTGCTCCTCCACATCGAAAGGAACCAGTTGAGGTGGCTCGGGCATCTGATTAGGATGCCTCCTGGCCGCCTCCTGGGTGAGGTGTTCCGGGCATGTCCCACCGGGAGGAGGCCCCGTGGTAGACCCAGGACACGCTGGAGAGATTGTGTATCTCGGCTGGCCTGGGAACGCCTTGGGGTCCCTCCGGATGGGCTGGAGGAGGTGGCTGGGGAGAGGGAAGCTTGGTTTGAAGTCAGCATGTATTATTCCCATGGAACTCAGGTGGGACAGAGCATTTGTCAGCTGATATAAAACTGGCCTCAGCTCACTTATGGGAAGACCTTGGTTGTTGCGATCCTTTATGTAATCAAGCAGGCTTTGATCAAGTAATTCAAAATTTAAGCATATACGCCCCCTGTCGAGGAAAAAGCCATTCCATTTTACAATGTTGCACCTGTCTGGATCCAAGCATCGCAGCTGCTCGAGGATGAATATCTCTGATTTTGCCTGTTCCAGAAATTCAGGTTCGTTCTTGTTGACTTTAATAGCCACGGCTTTGTTAGTCTGCGTATTAATACATTTTGTTACATAACCAAAGCTGCCCTCTCCGAGGAAAGCCACCACTTTGTAGGAGTTTCCCAGTATGGTTCCTTCAACAATGTCAAGATCATTAGGGAGGACAGATGATGTGGTGAGTGATGTTTGTCCAGATAATTCAACTGGATTTTGGGCACTGCAGTCAATTCTGTGTGGGCTTTTTGATTGGCAATAGGAAGGCTGCAGAGACAGAACGAGGCTTTGGTCTTCTGTGTTCTCTATGTCAATGCAAGGGTCTCTGGAGGATGTCTGTGAGAGGCCGGGTTCAAAAAAGGGATGCCGAAGAGCCTCCGAGGGTGTGATGCGCTGGTTGGCATCTAAGTGCAGCATCTGTTTAATCAGGCTCACCAATAACTCCTGACCACTATGGCGTCCTGTTTTCATTTGCATTATTTCCTCAAGATCATCAAGATGCTTGAACTTTATGTATCGTTCTTGTGGTGGGAATCCAATCTCATATTGTTCTTCAGATATAAATCTCCAGCGCTGATCGCTACAGGTTTCTTGTAAGAAGAAATAATGTGTATTAAATCCACGGTCTAAGACACAGTCTGGTGGTTGTCCCTGCGTGTCTATTATGAATCTGAGCACTTCAAACTCCGTATCACCAGGGTAGAGTGGCCAGCCTATGGCCATCTCCACAGCTATCAGACCCAGGGACCACATATCAATGGCTTGATTATAAGGAGCACGGATCATTACCTCTGGTGCCCTGTACCAAAGACTCTGCACTAAGACATGTGGAAGCAATGCAGACACGGGACATGCCAGTCCAAAATCGATAATTTTGACTTTGATGGGAGACTGATGGCGGTCTACAACCATCACGTTATCTGGTTTGAGGTCAGTGTGCACTATTCCTATGGAACTCAGGTGGGACAGAGCATTTGTCAGCTGATATAAAATTGGCTTCACCTCACTCATTGGAAGACCTTGGTTGTTGCGATCCTTTATGTAATCAGATAGACTTTGATCAAGTAATTCAAAATTTAAGCATATACGCTCCCTGTCGAGGAAAAAGCCATTCCATTTTACAATGTTGCACCTGTCTGGATCCAAGCATCGCAGCTGCTCAAGGATGAATATCTCTGATTTTGCCTTTTGCAAAATTTTGGGGTGGTTCTTGCTGACTTTAATAGCCACGGCTTTGTCGGTTTTAGTATTAAGACATTTGGTTACAAAACCAAAGCTGCCCTCTCCGAGGAAAGCCTCCACTTTGTAGGAGTTTCCCAGCATGGTTCCGTCAGCAATGTCCAAATCACTGGAGAGGAAGGATGGTTTGTTCACTGACATTTTGAGTGTTTGTTCTGGTAATTCAACTGGGTTTCGGAAGCTGCAGTCAATGCTCTGTGGATTTTTTGTGCTAAAAAGGTGCTGAGCGAGAATGTGTTCTCTATGTCAAAGTAGCATTCAAGGTCAAAACTGATAGGAAAGAAAGTTACTTATGAACTTCGAGGATAAAAATATCACAGGAACAAAGTCTTCAACAATGTGACGTATGTGCGTGCGAATGCGCGTACGTTAAGTGATGGCGTAGAATTCCATTCCATTCCATAGGTCAAACTGTCACGTGATCAGTATGCCGCAATGCCGTGTCCCTGGTTGTTTAACCGGTCCGAATTAAAAAAAAACAAAAAACGCACACACACACACACACACACACTCAGCTGTGATTTTAGCGATGAGAAAGAGAAGATGAAATGGTTGTAGTTGATCAGGTATGTCACAATCACTGGTTGTCATTGCTGTTTATTTAGGATCATTTGGACCCAGAAATTACGTCGGACTTAAAGACCAGATACATTGAGGAAAAAAATACATTGAGGCTGTTCAGGGTCTTGAACTGACCGTTATCTATTCATTGTGGATCAAATAGAGGAAAATTGTGGTTTTCGAGACTTTGGAAATTGTTTAAGTGTACTTGTAAATTACTGTGTTTATTTTTAGGGGGCGGATCCGCCTTCAAGTCAGCAGATCCGCCCCACTGTGCCACTCATGTCTGGCCCTCTGGAAAGGATGCGGTGTTGTGCCAAAAAGTGATCGGCTGCCAAAAATTGATTGCGTGCCGCTGGAACGCACAACTCCTTAAAGCTACGGCTGCCCCGCGTTCACGCGGTCCGCGGGAGCACGCAGCTCCCTAAAGATGCAGCGACTAGCTTGAAACGCCTACCGTACATAACCAGCTGCTCATTTCAGGATTAAACTGACATAACGTGCAAATAACTACAATTTTATGCTCTTTTTATATATTGTTTACCTTGGTTCACTTATTACAGCTCATAAGCCTCATGTTAGGCAGGCTATGCTTCAAACACACCCTCTGTAACAGCAGAAATTACTGTAAAGGGACATTTGAAGCATAGCCTGCATAATATGAGGCTTATGAGCTGTAATAAGTTTTTGGCAGCTGTTAAACTCCTTGTTCTCAGTTGTTGCTTTCAAAAACAGTACAAAGTCTTAAGTATGGATGCGCATGGCGTTTTTATTTATTTACCTACCTACAACAGCTACAATCTTTGAACCAAGGTAAACAAAGATAGTAAGCATACTATTCGATAGATATAAATTATATTGTGTAATTCGTTACTGGGCTGTAAACTGCAAACCACGTCATCTTTCGGTTTCAAGACACACTAAAGTTCCATACATACATATATGCATGCATACATACATACATACCTTTGCCTTATAAAAAGAGCATAAAATTGTAGTTATTTGCACGTTATTTCATTTTAATCCTGAAATGAGCAGCTGCTTATGTACGGTAGGCGTTTCAAGCTAGTCGCCGCATCTTTAAGGAGCTGCGTGCTCCCGCGGACTGCGTGAACGCGGGGCAGCCCTAGCTTTAAGGAGTTGCGCGTTCCAGCGGCACGCAATCAATTTTTGGCAGCCGATCACTTTTTGGCACAACACCTGTTACCTACACACAGCGGACCACTTTGCGCACGTTACTGGCAGAAAGGAGGGGGAGCCCTTCTCTAAGGTAAGCACTGTAAACTAGCGTGTCAAACATGGTTCAATCATGAAGTTATCTGTTCAATAAAACAATATCGTGGTAGGAGGTAATGAAGGTAACTGCTTATTTGTCGTTTTTATTCAGAAATGCGAGATTTTGGCAGAGGAGTTAGCTTATAGCTCTTTAACTATCGGCATATTAGCTAACATAACGCGAAACCTAAAGAGTTTAAAAGTTCAAAAGCCCCTCAAGCATTTATTTTGGTGTGGCAGGTTTGGTGAGTTAGTTGCCTGTCCTGGTAGTTGATGTTACTCCAGGGCTGAGCACATGAAGGGTTTTTATTGACCCCGCTCCAGGACTAAGTGCAGCTAAAGTTAAACACTTCCTGTTTTGGTTCTCCAATTTCAAATCTTAGAGCGCATCCATCAGATTAAAGTGCAGCGGTCTAGCCAGAGAGTTGATTATATTTTGACCATAAGATGATCCTGATTGAGCTATTTCTTTTGAAACATAGTCATGCCAGTGGTACTGAGATGTTGTCAAAATCATTTATCGGCACAGAAAAGTCCCAGACACGCTGGCAATGCCTGGATAGAAAAACACACAATGGAGCACTATCAGTCATGGATTGGTCTCCCCAGAGCACAGACTTCAACATTACTGAAGCAGTGTGGGAGCATCCTGACAGTGAATGGAACAAACGGCAGAAACATCCAAAGAAGAGCTTTGAATGACCTTCAAGAAGCCTGGAGAACTGTTCCCGATGACTACTTAAAGAAATTACAGAAAGCTCCCTCATAGAGATCAGACTGTGCTAGCAGCCAGCTGGGAGTGGCAATATTAAGTGGCTGCATCTGTAATCCCATTAAAAATACTATAACATGGCCCAAACATTGTTGAGAAACCCAGCTCAGTGACTGGAATGAGCAGATGGCTTCTGGTTACACGTGCCTGTGTTGGTGCTGATATTAATGCCAGAGGAGGTTTGGAGCTCTGCAGTTACTGAGTCTGGCTGCTCTAATGCAACTTTGAACAAGCAGCCTTATTCAAGAGTATGAAAATCTCAGTTTTTGACAATATTAATTTAAAGGGTCACATCATCATTGCTTTTCTACTTGAACACTCAAAGCTCTTTATGCAACATGTTTGCATTCACCCACACATTCATGCATGCACTTTTTTCTACATCTAAGTGCTCTCTATCTAACAGTCGCACACACATTCGGAGAAACTTGGGGTTCAATAATCTTGCCCAAGGATACTTTGGCATGCAGAGTGGAGCAGCTAGGAATCGAATCATCAACCTTCCAATTAGTAGATGACCTGCTCTAACTCATGAGCCACATCCACCCTAATAGCCAACACTAAGCAGCAATGATGATGGAATTGCAATTTATAAGGTTAAAACAGAACTTGAAAGTCAGTATTTGGTAATGCCAGCTTTATTGTTCTTTATATTACAGAGAAATTAAAGAGAAAATACAGAGAAACTACAAGAAAACCTAATAATCATGTTGGTCACTTTCTGTTCTGGTGCTGGAGCCTCTTGCTCACTTCCTCGTCCTCTGCTGAGTCTGGTATACTAAAATCTTGGGCCACTGGCCTAATACATGAGGCCCAGTGGCCCATATATTTTATATATATATATATATATAATATTATAGTGACAGTGTTACATTCACTGTTTATTAATTGCCTTCATTGCTGCTGGTGGACTCACTTGAAGACCTCCGAAATTTGCAAGGACTCAAATCTTCCTCACAATCTTCTTGGGACCGCTTCCTGGATTCTCCAGTTTGATGGTTGTCAGGTTTTGGAGGTCCATCCTCAAAAGGTTCATCACTGCTTCTGTCAGTATGACTGCAGATATTTGGGCCAGTACCTGGATCAGGGTTTGCAAGCCTGATTCTTTTTGCTATTGTGTGCGCTTCATCCTCCACATCCTCCTCTCTGGATCTTTTGGTGGATCCACTGGATACACCAGGCAAAGGATTTCCTGGTGGACATCTGCAGCTTCTTCAACTGCAACATTTGATTTGTTTCAAACTTGTATTTTTATGGGTCATTATTTTGATTGTGAGAGGAGACAACAAAGTGATGTTAACATGTGGGAAGGCTTGAACAGGTGAGGTTAGATTGAAATAATCGTTGACTCATCAACTAATCGATAAAATAATTGACAGATTATTTGACTACCAAAATAATCTTTAGTTGCAGCCCTATTCTTAACCCCATGTGATCCAGTTTCTGAGTGATGCACCGCTCTGTTTATTTTTGCCACATCCAATATGGCGGTGACGTTGACGTACGATTCAGCTCTCAATGCGGCATCTGTGTATATATGTCTATGTTTATATCATCTGTATTGTCTTCAGTTCTTTGTCGTGGCAGCAAAGAATTCCCTGAGTTTAGCAGCAAATAAAACTGCACATTTCTAAGTTCAGTCTTGTCTCACGAGTCTGCATTGAGGTTCAGTTCCTGCCTTCCACACAGCAGTTCATGGTTTATGGCAGGGGTAGGGAACTCCAGGCCTCGAGAGCCGGTGTCCTGCAGGTTTTAGATGTGTCCCTGATCCAGCACACCTGAATCACATATAGAAGTCATTAGCAGGACTCTGGAGAACTTGACTGCAGACTGAGGAGGTAATTCAGTCATTTGAGTCAGGTGTGCTGGATCAGGTACACATCTAAAACCTGCAGGACACCGGCTCTCGAGGCCTGGAGTTCCCTACCCCTGGTTTTATGGTGACTCTGTGACTCATTTTGCCATTACCCTTGTTATTATGGAAGAAAAAATAAACATTTAGCTGTGACAGCTTTGCAGAGTTTTCACAGCAGGACAGGATTATCAAGTTCAGTGGTGACTAATTTTACTGACATCTAATAAGACCTCAAACATCTCTTTATAGCAAATTATTAGATAAGCAAATTATTAAGTATTATTATAGCTATGTATGGATGGAAAGTTTCAGGCATTTTTACCTAGTCTTATATATTAGACTAGAGCTGCAACAATCCCTCAAGTAACTAAAATAATAAAAGAATTGATAGTTGCAGCCCTGTATCAGACATACTTCATGCTTAAAGGCTATTGCTGATGCTAACACTATAAAATGATGTGTTCAATGGAAGTTCATTGAAATGCTGCTGCTTGTGTGTTTCCAGATGCAGAGTCGTGTTTCCCAGGCTGCCCCTGAACACATCCTAAAGCCTTCAGCCTGCAGCACACAGGTGTGCTGCTGTCCTTGTGCAAGATGCTGCTGCTGCTGCTGCTGCTGCTGCTGCTGCTCCACAGACACAAACAGATTTGGATGGAGGACTTTATGGTACCAGAGCTTTTTGTTAGACATGTGAAACTTGATATTTCTTAAAAACTGGACAAACAGATGAAGCAGTGATTTACAGTGTATCACAAAAGTGAGTACACCCCTCACATTTCTGCAGATATTTAAGTATATCTTTTCATGGGACAATACTGATAAAATGACACTTTGACACAATGAAAAGTAGTCTGTGTGCAGTTTATATAACAGTGTAAATTTATTCTTCCCTCAAAATAACTCAATATACAGCCATTAATGTCTAAACCAGCGGCAACAAAAGTGAGTACAGCCCTAAGAGACTACACCCGTAAATGTCTCTGAGGATCTTAAAACACAAATTGTTGCTCTACATGGAGACTGTTATATAAGCTGCACACAGACTACTTTTCATTGTGTCAAAGTGTCATTTTGTCAGTGTTGTCCCATGAAAAGATATACTTAAATATATGCAGACATATGAGGGGTGTACTCACTTTTGTGATACACTGTATGTCCAGAGATTTAAGTATATTGATTTATTTAACAGGATGGCAACTCCCTTTTTCCTCCCTGATTTTGAAGATGAGCTGTACACCTGGTCTACACATCCTCTCCTTAGCTTTAGGTGTTCTTTTTGTGACAAGTGGGTCTCTCGAATCATGGCCACAGAACATTTTAGTTTAAGTTGGTTAAGTATTTTCTTCCCCTTAACTAGTCTACTTGTACTCTTTATATTGTAGCTAATAAAGTTTAAAGTGTCCTGAACATATACCAGTCCCTGATGTAGCTTGGGTGGAGGGAGGTGACAATTCCTCACACATAGTGCCGTTGTTGCTGATGTCTGGCTTGTGGAGCGGTTGCTGCTGCTCGATGTGTGGGTAAAACTTGCGGCTGATTCAGATCCGCCTTGTGTAGCAAAGTATTAGTGTCATCCTAACTGTTTTGTCTTGAACTTAAGATAAATAGCATAAAACTCTGCATCATTTGTCTCCCTGAAGAAAAAGCTTTGACATCCGTGGCGAGTAACACGGGCAGTTCTTTTCCTCAGTCCACCTGTAGAAGGACAGCTCCCTTTCCATCTGCTTCCTCTTCTCTGCCCAGGGGTGAATCCTGAACTCCTGGAGTGCCGGAGTGGCATCTGCAAGTGTCGGGAAGGTCTTCTCACTGTCCCCGTTATAATTCTGCAGTTGTGCTGGGTAGATGCACTTGGCTCTAATGTTTTTCTTCTTTAATTGCTTTATTACCATCCGTACCTACAGGCGCTTCTTTTGTAGAACTGGAGAGTAGTCGTGGTCAAAGAATATCGGCGCTGTTTTGTAGAGGACCTGTCTTTGACCCCCAGGCTTGGCTTAGGATGGCATCTTTCACTGAGTAATCCACCAACTTCATTATCAGTGATCACGGGGCAGAGTTGGGGTTTTTTGGCTTGGTTGGTCTTTCTATCTGCAAGTTCATTTCAGGCACAGGTTGGAGGGCTGATTGAATAAGCTCCATCATAAACCGCTTCACGTCTTTTCCTTCGCTGCTTTCGGGCACTTGGTAAATCCTCAAGTTAAATCTTTTCTGCGAGCCCTGATACTTAAGCTTATTTTAATAAGCCAGGTTATTGTCAAGAAATTCAGTATTAAGCGTATTTTGGGTGGAAAAAAATATTGGATTAAATTCACTTTGATCACATTCAGGCAACTAACAATAAAATGTTCCAATAAAACCTAAAAAGACAAATAAAAGAGAAAAAGCTCTGGAGCAGAAGTGTGCAGCAATGAAGGTGGAGAAGGAGAGTTAGCAGACAACAAGATGCCCTAAAAAAGAACTCAATGATCTGACACACTTTTCAAGGAGCATTTAGAGCAACTAATAAAAGAATCCACGTAGATTTTTGGTTTTCTATTTTGGCAAGTCAGCACTTTCACATAACTGCTCGGTAAGTAAGTTTGATTTAGATAGATTTGGATGAATTTCTATCCTCCACTTAATCCAGAAAGCAACTCATCAAGAAGCGGGTACTGCTCTACTGCCAGATCAGATTTAGTGTTACTTTAAAATCTCCACAGGTCTGGATTCCACCATCTTTTTTTGTTACTGGCACATTGGTTGTGGCCCACTCACTGGTTGTCACAGGCTCCTGAACCCCATTCTTTACCAGAGGTGGTCAGCTTCCACCTTGGGTCTGATAGCGTATGGCACAGAGCTTCCTTTCATAAACACGAGCTTGCTGCCAGGTTTGATGTGCAGCTTCACTGTAACATCTTTCCTGCACCTACCTCATCACAGAAAGCCTCCTCATGGCCCAATCCAGCTTTTTCCCAGTTCCAATAACAACACTGTTATCCAGGTTCCACCTGCCACAGGCAAAACCAAAGTCAGAGTTACCAAATAGTGTTAACACATTAAATGTCTTTCTCACCTACCTGTAAACATCACGGCCATCTGTCATCTGGGGAGCTAGAGGAGGATTCAGGGTTGAGGCTGTAGTCGGTAGCACTACTTAAGTGAGGATGATTTTATGTCCATTATATTAGGAACACCACCTTTACCACAGATACCAGATCTAAAATGATGATCTTTTCAAAATGTTACCTTAAGTGTTAACTAACAAGCAACTATCCCAAACAGCTAAGTATGTGTTGTAGAGTCGCACATATTTGAAACCTATTACCCATCTAGTATAGTCATCTTTGGTCATTTGGATGAGCCTGACCCTTTAAATAGCCCAGGCAGAGTCTAAAAACACAATCACACTAACCTAAACGTTTGAATTTGTTATCATGCGGCCTATTGCCATGTTTCAATGTCTAGAGAGGTCAGACTCTTTATGGTAAACATCCATATGCATACCATAATCACTACTGCAGTTATTTACTCTAAATTTAGATAGAAAACCAAGAAAAATAAACTCTTTTTTTTTTTACTTTAGTAAGTTCCTCAAATTTGTTAAATACAAGAATTCCGTCCGCTTTGATAGAACCCATAATTAAAATCCCAGAGTGCTGCACACAAATACGCAACAAAACACTACAGTTCAACTTTGGCGACATCTCGCGGCTTTTCTGTGAAAGTACTTATTTTGACTGGCTCCGGCCCTTTTTTACGTCACCAAACGTCACCAGGAAGCTATCCGGACCCAACGCGACAGCATGGCGGAGTACACAGACCCACGTGAGTGGCAAATAACTAATAATTAAAAGTGCAAACGCTGGATTTAGCTCGCGGCCATTTGTTTTGTTGATTTCGGTAGAGCATTCTGTCTTTAGCTGCGGTACACGGTGCGCCGGCAGTATTTCTGCCGGCTGTAACACTAGTTAGCAGTGCTGACAGCAGCGCTTACACTTAAGAGGTTTTCCTTTGGCAGACATAGATGAAGTTGCTGAGGAGGTGCCGGAGCTCTCTGACGGTGATGACGATGACGCTGATGATGAAGAACAGTGGCAGTGGATGGAGGAGGACAGTCAGCCAGTTACCTGTTTGTTCTGTGACAGGTGAGATCAGCCTGATCAGCTGTACCTTTTCGTAAAGAGTGCAAAATTGCACCAGTGTTTTTCATACTCGTTTACATGCGGGGAGATCGGACTTAGCGTTCAAGCTGAATATTCATATTTTTCACCGTGTTTCTGAGTTGCCTGGGAACATTTCTTGGTACATTTTGAGTTCATCAGCTCTGAAGATACTTATTCCAAAAGACCACATGCAGCAAAACACTATAAAAACTTGAAAAGGCTATAAGTGTCCCAGACTTTTAAGTCATGTGTCATAATTAAATTTTTGTATCATTGAATGAGTCATAGTGAGTATAAAGACGAGTTCCTTTGACATGAATCATCGGTCGGGGGTCTGCAACCTTCACTATCAAAAGAGCCATTTTTGAGTATTTTCTTACTAAAAAATACAAGTATGGAGCTGCAAGCATAAATTAGCCTAGCAGTACTAATAAACGTTAAATATTGAAATCAGTATCTACATGACTAATCCAGTGGGTTATATATACACACTATATTGCCAAAAGTATTTGCTTGTCTGCCTTCACATGCATATGAACTTCAGTGAAATCCCATTATTAATCTATGGGGTTTAATATGATGTCAGCCCACCTTTTGCAGCTATAACAGCTTCAGCTCTTTTGGGAAGGCTTTCCACAAGGGTTAGTGTGTTTATGAGAATTTTTGTCCATTCTTCCAGAAGCACATTTGTGAGGTCAGACACTGATGTTGGATGAAGGCCTGGGTCACAGTCTCTGCTCTGATTCATCCTAAAGTTGTTACATCGGGTTGAGGTCAGGACTCTGTGCAGGCCAGTCAAGTTCTTAGACACAAAACTGGCTCATCCATGTCTTTATGGACCTGCTTTATGCACTGGTGTGCAGTCATGTTGGAACAGGAAGGGACCATCCCCAAACTCATCACGTCTCCACTGCTTTAGAGTCCAACGGTGGCGTGCTTTACACCACTGCATCCAACGCTTTCCATTGTGCTTGGTGATGTAAGACTTGGATGCAGCTGCTTGGCCATGGAAACCCATTCCATGAAGCTCTCTATGCACTTTTCTTGACCTAATCTGAAGACCACATGAAGGTTGGAGGTCTGTAGTGATTGACTCTGCAGAAAGTGCACCTCAGCATCCACTGACCCCACTTTGTCATTTTATGTGTCCTACCACTTCATGGCTGAGTTGCTGTCACTTAAAATCATTTTCACTTCCTTGTAATTCCACTAACAGTTGACTGTGGAATATTTAGTATCGAAGAAATTTCACAACTGAACATGTTGCGCAGGTGGCATCCTATCACGGTACCAAACTGGAATTGACTGAGAGTGACCCATTCTTTTACAAATACTTATAGAAACAGTCTGCTTGGTGCTTGGTTTATACACCTTTGGCCGTGGAAGTGATTGGAATATGTGAATTCAGTGATTTGAAACAGTGAGTACTTTTGGCAATATAGTGTACCTGTGGAGGATGGAGGCAAATAGGATGAGCTTCCTCATCTGTGCAACGTAGGCCTATCCATCACCTGCAAACCTAAACCCTCGAGTGGGTGAGGGTGCAGCCTGTCTGCTTCAGTCCATCTCAACCACATAAGGGTTGCTTGTAATACCAGCCTAATGCAAGGCAGATCTACCTGGAGACACAACCAGTTGTTGGGATGCCTGGCAGCTGCACTGAAGGGCAAAAGAAGAATGAACAACATATCGCTGCATATCTCCCAGGCTACCCTCAGCTGAGGGTGTGTTGTGTTTAAAAGTCTGAAGCACCCAATGACACTGAGGTACACAACTGAAGATGTGTGCAGAGTTCAATCTCTGACACGCAACAAGGATTAAGAATAAAATGTAAAGACAATAACCGCTTTTTATTTTCATATTCATCAAGATTTTGCTCACAGTCACAGCGAGCCACTGGAAATGGGTAAGAGCCACGTGTGGCGCTGGGACTGCAGGTTCGAGCCCGCTGACCTCGGTGGTCAAAATGTTTGGATATTTGGTCAGAATGAAAGTAGACTTTAAATGTGCTTTTCTCAGCTTTTAATTTCTGAACAGTCTTGTTCTACATGTTTTTACTGTCACTGAAGGATTATTGTACCAGACTATTATCAGAGGTTTGCTGAGTACTGTTGGGTAAGAACACAAGTTTTAACAGTCTGCCTTGTAATGAAAAAGAACAGTGATGTTTGCAAGTGTGATGAAGGTAAAATTATTTAGACACAGAAAAAAAAAAACTAAACATGCAGACTATCAGCACTAAAAGCTTACACTGTGGAAACAAAATGTCAGCCTGATGTTTACAGTACAATACTACAGAAACTAAACAATGCTCAGTCGGGCCCCAAAACTATCTACAGCATAAGAACAGAATCTGAAAGTCATGTCCGTAAGAAATGGGGGACAAAAAAAAATCCAGCAAAGACCTGAGAAAAGAACATGGACCCTTCAGTTGATCCATCTGCTGTTCACTGAAGCCTCATCAGAAATGTCTCAGGGGAAGGGTGGCTGTCAAGAAGTTATTCTTAAGGAAGAGAAACTCTGTTAAAAAGCTGTTTAATGCCTAAATGGAACTGGATAAAAACACAATGGAACACTATCAGTCATGGATCGGCCTCCACAGAGCCCAGACCTCAGCATTATTGAAGCAGTGTGGGATCATCTTGACAGAGAACGGAACAAAAGGCAGAAACATCCAAAGAAGAACTTTGGGATGTGTTTCAGGAAGCCTGGAGAACAATTCCTGGAGACTGCTTAAAGAAATTACAAGAAAGCTGCCGCAGAGAGTTCAGGCTGTGCTGAAGAATAAAGGTGATCATACCAAATAATGACTTTCAAGCTTGTTTGAATTTACAAACTCTGTTTTGCCCTATATGCTGCATTTCCATATATGTTTGCACCATGTTTCAATAAAATTTTGCAACTATATCCCATCTTCTGAGCAAAATGGAAAGAAATGAGTGGTGGTTCACAGTACTGTAATAGTCAGTTTTCGGTATGCATGTCATATTGTCCTATATTTTGTCATACATTTTGCTGCAGATTTTTCCCATGCTTGCAGGCCTGCAGTACATCATGTTTTTTGTCAGCTCTTCAAAAATTATGCAGCTTTTCTAAAAACTGGAGAAAAGTTCTCCTTTTTTTCCTCTCCATAACCTCCTCTTCTGTTAAGAGGTGATGTTTTTGTGTGCGGCATGCGCGTCATTCTGTCTATACGATAGCTCAGAAAACTTTTAATGAATTCGGATTAAACTCTGTAGGGGTGTAGAGTGGGGTCATGTTAAAATCCATTAAAATTAGCCTGACATCCACCAACGTCTTCAAGGTCAACTTTCTGATTTATTGACCCAGAATGAACAAAAAGCCTGATAACTTAGAAACTATGATTCTTACAAGTTCGGTGTGCATTATCAGCATATATACCATATAAAGATTTCAGTTATGTCACATTTGACCTCTGACCTCTCTTTTAAGTTCAATAGATTGATCTGATGTGATGATAATGCTATATAGAGCTGTTTAACTGAAGTTTGCTGCCTATTATCCATGACCTACTCAACGTTTGTGTAATCAAAGTAAACGTCTGTCAGGCTGCTCTGGCCTGATTTTTCCTGCACTACAAACTTCTTAAAGTAAGTTTTAAAAAGAGCACTCTCTGTCTTCACTTTGAATGTTTTTGATTTTTTTTTTTTTTAGTCAAGAAACAGTTTTACTGTTATGTAAAAATAACTGGATGCTCAAATTCAGGACATATTTGTTTATAGAGGTCTGTTCACAAAAATCCAACTCACTCCTATAAAAATAAGAAATCTGAGGATCTGTTTTTGACTTCTTTGGCTTAGAACTAAACAGATTTTTCTGTCTTTCTTTCTTTTTTTTTTTTCTTAGGTTGCAAAGTTCTGTAAATGCCACCCTGCAGCACTGCACAGCTGAGCACCAGGTCAACCTTGTAGGTCTAATAAGAAAATACAGTAAGTAGCTGCTGAGTTTTCTCTGCATCACCAAAGAAGCAGAGGATTGCTCTGTTTTGATGAAATGCCTCAACTTTGTTTCCCTCGTTAGATTTAGATGACTATGGATACATCAAAATGATCAACTTCATACGTTCAACAGTGAGTAACTTAATGCTGTGAAATATGAGGATGTAAATGTTCACACCTGTTACATATGTGATCTTGCAGTGTGTGAATCTGTGTGCGTGTGTGTGTGTTGATAATGATTTTTGTAAACAAGTGGAGAGTTTTCAGATTTCTGAGCGTGTTTTTTTTTTTTTTTTTTTTTGTGTGTGTGTCTATAGAAATGTAAAGCATCCAGTCTGGCAGGGTTGCCGGATGCTCCTTTACCCTGGGAGAGCGAAGCCTTCCTGCAGCCAGTCCTGCAGGACGACCCGCTGCTGCAAGCCGGTACAGCAATTTCAAAGTTTTATAACACAGATTTTTGATTATCGTGATTATTTATGAAAACCGAAGAGCATAAGGCTACTGAAAACAGCACCCGTGTCCCGAATGCTACTTATTGTGTGTTACAGGCTTGATTTCTGCATGTCGTTAGTATCTTTTCACTTAGTTGGCCTCACAAGGAAAACTTTTCCTGCATTTAATATGCAAACCCATCAGTCGGTCTCCCCCTGTCTGTGTTTCTGTCAGACCCTGAGGAGCTCTGTGGCAGCGATGGGCCCCGTGCAGAAGGCCATGGCGCACTTCTGCACAGGGCGCAGGCTGCTGAGGAGAGAGCTCGCTGTTCAGAGGAGGCGCTGGCCAGAGCCATGGATGACCTGCACAAACTCAAGTCAGTGGCTTTTTTGCAGTTTCATGTTGATTTATGTCAGGGTCGGTGTGTTACGTTTTTTTAACTGTGGGCCTGTATTTTTTACTTTTGAGAATTTGCAGTTTCCTCAGTGTGAAATGTTGCATTTGCACTGCACTCTGATTTCCAGCAGGGGGACACAGTGAACTCAGTATTGTTAAACATTAAGTAGAGTACCTTGTGGAAGAAGTTTGGAGGAAGAGAAAGGGGGGAAAAAAACGGGAAGGGAAAATTCCACTGCAGCATGGAGGTTAAAGTGAGGAGGAAAGATAGGTAAGGGGAGCAATAACGGAATAATACAGGAAGGGTGAGCTGTAGGGAGGCAGGGTTTGGGGGGGTGGGGTGGGGATTTGGACGAGAGTTAGAAAGATGAATGCTCCCCCTTCTCCTCCATTTACTGCTTCGTCCTGCATGAAGGCTGTGTGTGCTTTCTCCTTTCTGGTCACTGCTTTTGTCCCCTGTCCTAATATGAGAAGTTAAACGGCGATCTGCGTGATGTTCTTTCAGGGTGCTGGCTCAGGGTTTGGTGCTGAATGTGGAAACGAACAGGTCTGGTAACCTGGGCGCTGTGTCCGAGCTCCGTGAGGATGAGGACGAGGCCTACTTCAGCTCCTATGGACATTACAGCATCCACGAGGAGATGCTGAAGGTCTGAGCTGTGTAAACACATTCGCACAGGCACTGACCAGGCCCGCAGGTCTCTTTGCAGTCTTGTGAATAATTTCCCCTGGGCACAAAAGTGAAGGCGGGTTCATTGGTGTGCATCTCGGCAAAAAGATTTTCATGTAGCATATAAATGAAAATGATCATCTTTATGTATGAATTAATACTGAGGACAAGACATGCTCTCAAAAATGACAAATCAGCAATACGTGCTGAGCTCTCATGTGAAACTCTGCATGGTGGATGCTTTAAATGTGGAAATTAATTTTTACACTCCTGAAGCACTGAAACCTGAAAGTGTCAGCAAGCTGTGTGTGTGTGTTCTCCCTCTCCCCAAGTCCTGTTCTACTTACCGCAGTGCTTAGACATATTCTTTTGGCTGTCCTGATTGGTGCTAAGCACGGTTAAGTTTTGCGTCATGTTTTTGCGTCAAGCTTTAAAGTCCATCAAAGCCTCAGGAGGGGCCAGGAACACGTGATGAGGGCTTTGCAGTAGAATGTGGCCCACTCTTTTATGGGTGGGCATGAAGTGAATTACCTATGACGCAGTGAGTGTGTGTGTGTGTGTGTGAGAGAGGGAGAGGGAGAGAACGCGTAAAAGAGGAGCTGAATAATTAAAAGCTTCAGGATTTCTTGATATTGTTAAAGTTTTTCGCCGAATTTTGTAAAAAATTTATTATTAGACCCCCCCCCCCCCCCCCCCCCCCCCCCCCCCCCCCCCCATTCTGTCTTAAAACAATAATCAAATGGCAACTTTGTTGTGTTGATTATGATGTTTTGTGAGGCCTTATCCACATGGACTTTCCTGGTCTTAAATGTGAGCATCATGCATGAATGTTATTAATATTGGAGCGTAATTGACTTTTCTGAGGCAAATGAATAGAATGTCTTTTTTTGTTGTTTTTAGTAAATTCACTGCAGAAAAAGGAGACTTAGTTCTTAAAACTCCATTTTTAGTGTCTTTTTTTCTTTGCTCTTATATATAAAGAATAGGTATTTGATGTTTATCTCTGTTGATTGATTGAATAAATTAACATGAATGCAGCACCGGCAACCGCAATAAAAATACAAAACATTGAGAAATGAACTGACGGTGTAGCCCAGGCTTTATGGAGCCTATACAGGACAAAGGAAGCACAATAACATTTTTCACATTGAGATAATAAAGGCTTAGCTGGATCTTAGCACACGGTAAAGCAAGTAGATTAAATCTCTCCAGAGTTACTTTGAGTTTTGCAAATGCTAAGAGGGGAAAAAAAAACCCAGGAAGGCGCGTCTGTACTTGGGGACCTCCCGGCTAACTGCTGCCACTCTCTCAGAAGTAAAGGCTCAAAAAAGCTGTTTGTTGTAAATATCTTTCAAAGTCAAAAGTCTTGATTCATGCTCACGTCCAATCTAACTTGTACTAACCCACATTGCTGTATTTTATCTGTAACTTTTCTCTCAGAACTGAGGTGCTTGGATTTGTGGGCGGATATGATTGGCACGTTAATTAGCAAGTCCTAACCCAATCTCCATTAGAGTCCCTCCGTAGTTTTACCTCATAGATGTCTAGGAATCCAACACAGTCTGTTGTGACCTGCTTTTATGTGCCCCTATATGGACAAAGCTTTACCCGCCTAGATTTTTTAAATTTCTATTGAACTTATCGCCATTCAAAGCGTCATTACAACACAAACATCTTTGTAGAACACAAATAACCTATAACCTTTCCTTTAATTCAAATGCAAGCGTGCATGCGCTCGGCTTTAATTTTAATATTCTGTCCACAGGATAAAGTACGCACGGAGAGCTACCGTGATTTCATGTACAGCAACCCCGAAGTGTTCAGAGATAAGGTGAGCCATCCGAGCAAAGGAAATTGCGTGTGTGTACATTAATGTGTGTTTACATGTGCGAGTTAGCCGGTTTAATGTTCAGTAAAGCCTGTTAACAGGAATGTGCATTTTCCAGAAAAGACATTAATAATGCGATGTTGTCTCGCAACTTTATTAGCACCTCTAAATATGGACTGCACAGTCCTGATAACAGACACATGCAATCCACCGCCAAACCCATAACTACACCCCCCCCCCCCCCCCACCCCCCCAATTGCTTTTAGCTGTGGGAAGCAGTGGCCTGTATCATGACCATCCATTATATGGGTCGCTGCTGGTTAGTGCTGTGATGAGGCTGTAGAGGAGGGAGGCAGGTTGCGTTGATGGGAACGTACATTATCCCTGTCAGGTTGAAGCAGTCGGCAGAGAGGGAAGCGTCTCCTCCGATAGTAACCGGCAAACAGAACAAAGCAGGATTTTCTTGTTTCAGATCAGAAGCGAGGAGTTGGGCTCTGTTTTGTTAGCAGTATGTCGGCGACCCTCTGTGAACCCATAAAGACAGCAGGATGCAACCAGGGAGTTTACTTAAATAGAGACGCAGAAGCACAGAGTCACACATTTGGGGCACATAGTCACTGCATCCACGTCTCGGTCATTTAACAGCAGTTGGAGACGAACATGAACGAATTAAGTGGAACCTGAAATAGAGGTGATTAAAAAAAAAAAAATGCAAAAAGCCACTTGGAGACAGTGAGGGTTTAAAAAGCAGTTTGAGCAAGCTCTTGAAAACACGCATAACATTAATTCATTAAATAATCCAGATGTTGATGCAGTCCGTAGCAACATGAGAGTTGGTATTTGAGGTTTGTGTAGTCATTCTAAAATCAAAGTTTCCCAATAAAACAACTTCTAGTAACAACCTTTAGTGTGACATCACTGTCAAATATCGTTAAAGGTTAAAGTGACCACCTCTGACCAGGACTGCTTGTGATATTTGATAATGTCAGATGTTAAAACTGAGAGTTTAAATTAGAGCGTGTGAGGAGCCTGGTGTTAAGTTTTGTTTTTAAGCAGGTTTTTTTTTTTTTTTTAATTAATGAAACTGCCATTTTCAGTCATTCTGTTTAAATATATAAATTGTATTGTGCAGCAGTGAGCTAGCTGTGACATGATTGTGTTTTCCTTCTGCATGTGTGTTATGATTGTTTTGGATGAAGCAGCTGACCTGTCACAGACAAATCCTCTGCAATGACCTTTTAGGGTCAGCAGCTTCACTGACATAAGAAGAATTAGAAAGAAATCACTTCTAAACACTGTTCGACGCGCCTGTTTAAGCGTTTGTTTTTGAAACCCTAAATTGTGCAGATCTTTCCATATTTGCAGGCTAATCTCTAATGCTGGTTCTGGCCCTCCATCACACCATCCCATTTTCTCCTGCTCTGCTCCTGTAGGTGGTGCTTGATGTGGGCTGTGGCACTGGCATATTGTCAATGTTTGCTGCACGAGCTGGGGCCAAAAAGGTTATAGCAGTGGATCAGTCCGAAATCATCTATCAGGCCATGGACATAGTCAGGTGAGACACTTTCTGTACGCTCCGTCTCTGTTTGCCTCCACCAAAATACATCAGATGTCAACAGAATTTTATTTGCGATGCTCACTGCTTTGAAAAATTGCCTTTTTAGAACTTAAGTGCAAAAGCCCAGTCGGTACTCCCCATGCCGGCAGATTTGTTCTCAAGCCCCTGTCAGTCATGTGACCCTGACCTGATGTTGGCTCCTTTAGAGCTGAGAGAGTGCACAGATCTTCTCCCTTTGTGTGCAGCAGAAGATTGTGGGAGTGGAGGTTTGTGTGACCTCCAGCTACCTTTTATTTGTTTCAGCTGGTTGACTTCAATAGAGCTGCTGTCAGCTGCCTGGCCATAATGTACATAATTTACACCTGCGGTCTGACTCATTCACCCCTCTCCTCTGCAGTAGCTGCAGTCTGAAGTCTCTAGTCACCCCCACTGCCCAACACCACCCCAAGACACAAACAAACATGCAGATGAACCCCCTGTTGACATCTTTTTAATAAAGTCCTCCGTCCAATTTCATGTGCTGCATATTTCTAGTTTTTCAGCAGCTGATGCTCCACAGTGGAGTCCATTTACCCCCACAAGAGCCCCTGCTCACCCTCCATCTACCTGAAACCACTATCATACCCCTGCCTGTCGAATGCGTTTTTGAGCTAGGGGCCATTATGACAGCCATTATTACCGTTATGTAAGACAGTGTCGTATAAGCAAAACAACAGGGTTTTCCGAAGGAAGGGGACGTTTTAATTTTACAGCCCACTGAATAGCTGTTGGAGTGTGTGTTGGCATGCAGGCTGCATAGCAGGATTGCCAGCAGTGAAGATTCAGCTAAAGAAAGATGTTGTATTTTCCCCATCACGCCACCCTTTTTTACACACCCACACATGTACACATACACATAAATACAGAAACGTGTGCAGAATCCACCCTTGGGTCCTTTTTAAAACTACTGAAGGGTTGTGATTTTATTTCTCTGTGTGTGTGTGTGTGTGTGTGTGTGTGTGTGTGTGTGTGTGTGTGTGTGTGTGTGTGTGCGCGCGCGCGCGCGCGTGTGCTCGTGCACATAGAGCTGGCCTCTGTGTGTCCATCACTTCCTCCTGATGTTAATATAAGGATTGTAATTAAAGTGGCTCCTGTTGGTTGGGCAGGAGCATCCATCTCCTGTTTCCACTCCATCGCCAAAGTTTAAATGAAAAGCTTGATGTGACTTCCTTCCTTCACAGTCACTTCCTTAATAGATACTGTCTAAATACTTTAAAGAAATGGATGGAATTGATGGATTAGCTGATAAAACATAATTTATTCTGACAACAAAGCGTAAAAATATGAGACAATGACATGAGTGACATTAATGGTGATATGAGCTAAAGACATGGATGTTTTTTAACCAGTATTTGACTTTGGTCTGGTCAGTATAAATGAAAGTAAACCAGGGTGTTTTAGCCAAGTCTGTGTAAGTCATTGAAAAATGTTCTAGGTTTCTTAGTGAAGCATATTCATTTAGTTTATTTTCACCGCTCCTTTATTATAAGCATATTTTGGCTTTTAATTCTATTGGGCTGAATTGAATTTGTGACGTATTATAAACTGTACACCAGAAACCAACTTTATTTTGCCAAAAAATTTGTTTCCAGTGATGAAGAGCTCCTCTTTCCTCCTTTCTCACTCCCGTGCTGTCCTAACACACACACACACACACACACACACACACACACACACACACACACACACACACACACACACACACACACAGACTCCCTCCCCAGAGTCCTGACATTGTCCTCTAAATTACCCCAATAATGAGATTACAGTGTTTCCTTCTTGTGAAAGGTGGTGGTGGGTGGGTGGGGCGGAGGATGTAGGTGGGGGCCGTTGCATTCTGGAAGAAGGTGATAGCAGCAGTAGAAGAGCAGCTGAGAGGGGAGAGACAGTTCAAGATAAGGATCGCTGCTACAGAAATGCACTCTGGGCCGCTGTGAGTAATTGTTCTGTCCTCTGTAACATTAGCTGTCATGATAATGGAATATTCACAGAGATTGATACCCAAACTGGCTGCTGTGAAAGGAAGGATCATTTAAAGAGCAGGCTTGATCTTACAGTCCCTACCTGAACCTGACACCTAGCCGGCCCATGGACTGGAAATACACAGAGGAGAGAATATGCCCATTTGCAGATCGTGACAAGTTTTGATATTGCTCCAAAATAAGGAAGCTTCTTGTGTGAAATATATATATATATATATATATATATATATATATATATATATATATATATATATATATATATATATATATATATCTCTGAATAAGTAGATAAACTTTACATCATCCTTTTGGCCCTAGTTTTAGTGACTTTACCTGGTGTTATACTTTTTGCGCCTGCGATTATGTAGGAGGTCACAAGGGTCTAAGCAACAATGAAAAGGGAGGGAGAGATCTTGAAGATTTACTGTTAATAATGGAATGTGCCTCTAAGTGGGCTAGGAGCTTGTATAATAGTGACAGCTATACATTTGTGGTGTCTGCAGATGTCCGACTCCACAAGGGAGGATAATCTATGCCTTAGGGGTGCTTTTTATACCTGTGGTTTGGTTTATTTGATCCAGACCAGACCAGGGAAGAAAGATTGTTGCAGTAAACAAACTATACGCACTGCAACTTTCGCCAGACTAGCACACTTTAACAGGAGTTGCAGTGTGATAATGCAGATGTTTGTAATGTGGTTTGTGGTCTCACTTTCCAAATTGTTAGAAACCTAATGAAAGATGACTTGCACGGAAATATTTTGGGGATATTACGGTAGGATTGCTGTAATAAAACTTGACTCTTCATGGGTTAATACCATAGGTCAGAGAAATTTTGCGGGCAGCCAGAAATAATCATTACATTGTTTTTCATATGCAGGTCCAACCAGCTGGAGGATAAGATTACTCTGATCAAAGGCCGCATTGAAGACATCAAGCTCCCTGTAGAGAAGGTCGACATCATCATCTCAGAATGGATGGTGAGTACATATTTATACTTACATAAATACACAAGGGACAGTTTGTACCCAGCTGTTCTTCAAATTCAGTTACTTTAGGTTTGGACAGTAAGCACTTGCTTAATGGAAACTGCCTCTGTGTGTCACTGAACTGCCAATACATGTTGGCATTAACTGCACTGATAATTAGCTACAGTAGAAAACTTTAGGTTACTTGCGTAACCCTGGTTCTCAGAGTAGCATGAGTGAGATGTCTCACTATGGGATACTCCTCCCTGTGTATTCCTCAGAAGCATTTATTTCATTACGCCAATCCTGATTGGCTGGTGATCGCGATGACCATGTCAGGCGGAGCCACCCACCTTTAAGTAGCTTGCGCTACGACATAGTCATTATTCAAGATAAGCACCTATTCTCGCTTCGCCCCAGCAAGAAGGGCTGTCTGGTGAGACATCTCGCTCATGCTACTCTGAGAACCGGGGTTACGCAAGTAACCTAAAGTTCTCATTCCTAGCATTCGTTTCGATGTCTCACTATGGGAAATGGAGACTCCTGTATTGCCAGACGAGCTTATCTCAAGCAACCGCCAGCTAAATAGCAAGTAGTCCACTTATCCAAGTGAGGAGCCAGAGCTCAATACTGCTTGGGCTACACTTGGAGCAGAGACATCCAGTCTGTAGAACCGGATGGAAGTGAGAGGTAAAGACCAGCTTGCGGCTGCACAGATGTCCTGGATTGACACCCCTTTAAACAGGGCCCAGGATGCCGCCAGACCACAAGTGGAGTGAGCCCGCAGGCCCTCTGGAGCCTGCAGCCCCTGACTCGAATACCCCAGCGCAATCGCCTCCACAATCCAGTGTGAGAGCCGTTGCTTAGTGATAGGTTTGCCCCTGTGAGGACCTGCCCGTGAAATGAAAAGCTGGTCACTTCCTCGGAAACCCTTAGTCCTGTCCAAATAAGCACGCAAAGCACGAACAGGACACAGCATGTGCAACCTTTGTTCTTCATCAGAAGAAAAAGGAGGCGGGGAGAATGCTGTCAAGGTAATTGGCACATATGACCCAACCACCTTAGGCACATATGCCGGGTTGGGCTTCAGCAGTACCCTAGCCTGCCCCTGGGCAAACTGAGTGCAAGAAGGGTGTGCTGAAAGGGCATGAATGTCACTGACACGCTTAGCCGAGGCTAAAGCAAGCAGCAACACAGTCTTCAGGGACAGATGCTTTAAATCAGTTTCCTGTAGAGGCTCAAATGGGGGGCAACAGAGCCCATCCAAAACCACCGCCAAATCCCAAGGGGGTACCAGTGGCCTGGAGACAGGGAGTAACCTGCGGGGCCCCCTTCATAAAACGGCAAACCAAAGGGTGTTGGCGAACTGTTTTATCGCCAAACCCCATGTGGAAGGCAGCAATGGCAGCCAAGTACACTTTAACTGTGGAAAAGGCTTTTTGCTTGTCAATCAAGTCTTGTAGGAATGACAGAATCAGGCCAACTGGACACTGAAAGGGAATGTGACCCTTCTCGTGGGACCAGTCCTCAAACACCCTCCACTTACTGTTGTACAGAGACCTGGTGGAGGATGCCCTAGCATTCTGAATAGTGTTAATCACTCCCTGGGGAAGGTTCACCATGCTTAGATTAACCCACTCACGGGCCAGGCCCAAAGTGCCAGGCGCTCTGGATGTGGGTGGAAAATTGACCCCCGTGCCTGGGACAGCATATCCCTGCGCAACGGGAGTTGCCACGGCTGCCCGCACAGAAGCTGATATATCTCCGCTAGACAGTGCATTGCCGGCCAGAGCGGAGCTATCAGAATCATTGTGTGGCGATGTTCCCTCACTCCGGACAGAGTGGGAGGTATTAACGTCAGAGGAGGAAAAGCATACAGGAGCACGGGTGGCCAAACATGCGCGAGCGCATCCCCACCGAGAGGCGCGCTTTAATCGCGCAAGGAGAAGAAATGCGGACACTGCGCGTTTTCTTCTGAAGCAAGAAGATCCACTGAAGCCTGGCCGTAGCGCAGCCACAGCTGTTCTACAATGGCCGGATGTAGGGCCCAGTCGCCGTATAGCAGAGCACCTCTGGATAGCAGATCCGCTCCCAGATTTAGAGAGCCTGCGATATGCTTGGCCCTCAGAGACAGGAGACGTTTGCTGCTCCACAGGATCAGTCTGCGTGCCAGTATGTGCAACTGGCGTAAATGCAGTCCCCCCCGCCTGAGGGTGAGAAACACCGCCAGAAGCTCCAGACAATTTATGTGAGTCAGAAAATCCGGATGTCGCGTAAAGCCATTGCGCAATCCACTGTTACTGTAACCCTCCGCGCGCCATGACGCACGGGGCTCAGTCTGAGTGAAGCTACCCAGCGCTGAAAATCTCTCATATGCAGCCGGCCAAGTCGCACTACAAGGATGGCTGAAGCCATCAGTCCCAGTAGGCGAAGGCACAGCCTGAAGTGGACCATTTTGTGTAGACGAAAAAGAGCGAGGCACACTCTGAACGCCTTCACTCTCTCCGCTGACAGGCTGGCTGTGAAAGAGATCGAGTCCAGAGATAAACCCAGAAATATTATATGTTGTGCCGGAGACAACACACTCTTTTCTGTGTTTATTATGAAACCCAGATCGGTTAGATGCTTCACGACAACACACATCTGTGTCACAGCTTCCTGCTCCGATCGCGCTAGAAGGAGCCAGCTGTATAGATATGTAGCCAGACGAATGCCCTGCTGCCTGAGCGGCGCTATCGCTGCTTCGGTGCAGCGTACAAACAGCCAGGGGCTCAGGTACAGGCCGAAGGGCAGCACTCTCTACTCGTAACAGATGCCCCGAAAAGCAAATCTCAGATACCTCCTGTGTGGAGGGTAAATGGGAATGTGAAAATATGTGTCCTTTAGGTCAATGGAAGTGAACCAGTCGCCCTGGCGCACCAAACGTAACAGAGATGCATGAGTCAGCATCCTGAACTTGTATTTTCTGAGAAATTCGTTCAGAGCCCGCAAATCCAGGATAGGGCGAAGTCCGCGCCCTCTCCGTTTGGGGACCAGGAAATACCTGGAGTAAAAGCCGCTTCGACTCTAATCGGGGGGCACTATACATATAGCTCTCTCTTTTCTAACAGCAAGTGTATTTCCTCCTGTAGAATGCGAGCTGACTCTCCCCGTGCTTGGGAATGTATTATGCCCAAGAAACGAGGGGGAGTAACGGCAAGCTGAAGCCTGTAGCCCCGTGATATTGTTTTCAGTACCCAGGATGAAGTTGTGAGCTCCGCCCATCTCGCTCTCCTCCGAGATAGAGAAGTGGCAACCTCTTGTGTTTCGTCCGCTTGGGGGGCCCCTAAAACTTGTGTTAGGAGGCCATCTTGCGGTGGGGTACCGTGGTGACAATAGGTTAACACTGCGCATGCGCGGGGTGTTAAACTTTTCACAGCGTCGGTTATTGCACTCTTCCTGAGGGGAAGTGCAGCCCCCTCCCGAGGCAGCAGTGCCATTGTGCTGTTTTTTGTTTTTTGTTTTTTTTGACTGCGCCCTCGACAGTAAGTCTGGATGCTGCGGTGGAACATGCTTTATTAAATAACAGGAGTGTGTGTTTCTGTGACTTAGGAGAGGGGCAGGATCTGCTGCCCCCGTCTGCTGCCTCGGTGGGGGTACGGAGGGCGGCTGGGGCTTCTTACGTTTTGGGATTCTGAACTGAGGGGGTGGCCGAGGGACAGCCTGTGCAAAGGTCTGTCACGGGGCTGGAGGAGGCATCGGCTCGGTTTTCCGAGGGAGGCAAAGTTTAAGAGCTTTGTCCTCCCTCTTCTTCGCCTCACATCTCTGCTGCATGGAAGCCAGAGCAGTCTCGAAAATGCTGTCAGGCACGATCGGCATGTCAAGGATGTCCTCCTTTTTCCTCTCTGGTAGGTTTGTCAGGTTGAGCCATCTGGTGCGTTCGTGCAACACCATCATTCCCATAGATTTCCCTGTGGCTTGGACTGCACAGCGCTGCACGTGGAGGCAAATGTCCGTAATCACGGTGATTTCTTTCCACACATTCGGGTCGGGCCTAGTCGTCATATCCTCGCACAGCTCTGCTTGGTAAGCAGCGAGCATGGAGGAGACATTCAGCGCCCTAGCAGCCGAGGCCGCCACCTTGTAGGCCCTTTCAGTCATGACGGACTGAAAACGGTCCGCCTTTGACGGGAGTGTGGGGTTCCTGGAGGATGCCGCTGCTCGCCGCGGATGGAAGTGGGCTGCAACTAACGGCTTTATAGGGGGCATGCGAAGTAAGCCGCGCTTCTCCATGCCCTCAAAATCCAAGGAAGAAGGCCCTTGTATTGGGCTTCTGCTGCTGAACGGGCAGTCCTTCCACGAGACCGCTATCTCTTCCAACAGCTCCAGGAAGACTGGGAGTAACTGCTCCGCCGCCCTGGTGGCCTGGGGCAATTTCTTCCCCTTGTAACGTGATCTGGTGGTCTCCATTACGACATCGGGCCACTGAATGTTCAGCCTAGAAGCAGTGCGTTTGCACACATTCTGCAATTCCATGCTGGGAGCGGGGGAAGCTGATGCGCTGTCCTCCTCGCCTCAGGAGGTGGCTGCAGTGTTAGGCTTGACAGCCTGAGGGGAGGGAACGAAAATTTCATCTTCGTCCACCTCATCGTCGGACACGAGGAGCTCTGAGGTGTCCTCATCATCATCCTCATAATCCAACACTAGCACGTCTTCCAACGGCGGAGCCGTTGCGGCTAGGTCCAGCTGTGAGCCCCAGCTGGTGCCAGCGCGCGGTTCGGCTTCCGCAATTCCTTCCTTGTCGCCACCATCTGCTGCGGTCCCGGCTGTGGGCAAGTAAGGATCTGCTCCCGACAGGCTAGCTTGGCGTGCTAGCCGTCGATGGAGACTCTTCATGGTGAACCGGGCACAGTGCACGCGTGATCCGGGGGCTTCGAGCGCAAGCTGGGCATGTTCCAGCCCGAGGCAGCAAGAGCAGACCTGGTGTGTGTCTTTGCTCGAGATTTTGTTGCCACAAACGCAGAGTCAAGCCCCGGAGTCTCCGCTTCCTCTGGTGTGAGGGAATGATGGGTTCATCTTCGTTAGCTGGAGTGCTAACTATGATGACAGCAAAAGAGAGAACGGTGTTAGCTGGCGTGCCAAACCATAATTAACCGCATTACCGGAGGGTAGGCGGTAAAACGCCCTGGTCTATGGTGAAGACTCATGGGGAGAGGTGAGCAAAAGAAGGCAGCTAGCACCCGGCGACGGAGAAGTTAGCTGACACTCCTGTCTGTGGACAGTTCAACTAGCTAGCCTATTTGCTCCTGAGATATGCTCCGAAGCGAGAAGAGGTTTTTGAATAATGACTATGTCGTAGTGCAAGCTACTTAAAGGTGGGTGGCTCCGCCTGACATGGTCATCGCGATCACCAGCCAATCAGGATTGGCGTAATGAGATAAATGCTTCTGAGGAATACGCAGGGAGGTGCATCCCATAGTGAGACATCGAAACGAATGCTAGGAATGAGAAGCAGGGAGCATCGTGCTGGGCTCTTCTTAATGTAAGAGGTGCCTCAGCTAATAAGGTCACTGATAGAGACCAGACCAGGCCTCAACATGCCATGTCATTCGTCTCTCATAGTAGTCTGTTAGATTATGCAATTGTACCATAATACATATACAAATCAGCTTTTTTACCTAATCTAGGATCAATAATTGATAATAATCTTATGTGTACTTATTTTCCATCCAACAAATCAAAGTCTTTGAACACATCTTGTATAATCATATATTCAAATGTTGAGCTCAGCTTAATTTGAGAGTGGTCATTTACCAGCTAATGAGCTCTCAGAATCCAAGGTGGCAGCAGGAGGGATTTATGTTTTAAATATGGCTCAAGCAGGCGAAATTTGGCCATGAGCTTCTCTGAATATCTTACCTGGAAGAGCAGTCTTCCTTCTCTGTCATGGCCATTTATCAGACCGATTCTTCTCTGCGATACAAGTGGGACATCCAAAGTTGAATGCACTGCTTGAAGTCATACCTAATTCATGAGCATCCCATATCTGCCCCCCCTGCCTCACTGCCTCCTCCATCCACTGTGAAACCCCAGGGTCAAAAGCAGGGGTCGCCACACAGAGCCTTCCTATCCTCTAACTGGGGAAATTGAAATTCGGTGGCTGACGTGCCAGTGGAACGGTGAAGGATAGGGGGCGTAATCTCTGATGACACTGGCTCACAGAGTGCTAATAAATCTAAGAATTCTCCAGTCACTTCTCATCAGGGCAGTGATAGCAGACATTTCTCAGAGTGGCTTGGACTTCAGAAGCTGCCCTCCACTCTGCCTGTATAAAAAGGAAAAATGACAGTTGTCAAAGGAGTAGGCTTTGTGGCTAGGGTAAATGGCTTTAGACTGTATTCAGCTTTACTGGGTTTGTCTTATATCCAGGTTGTGCGCTAATGTCTGAGATTCTGGAGATGTGGTAGTTGCAGTATGCCATTTTTAATTTCAAATGTTTGCATCAGTACACCTTTTTTTTTTTTTTTTTAAATAATGAAGCTGGCATTATGGTTTGAGAGTTTTTAAAGATGCATTTTTGAACTTTGAACTGAAATGTCCCACAATATTGACTGTTTAATTTTTTAAAAAATGTGGGGAAATTTCACCCCCCCCCCCCCCCCCCCCCCCCCCCCCAGTGTGGAAATGCAATAAGCCATCCATGACTAAAATGATATTTTACCTGTAAACCAGGGCTCTTCAACTCCAGGCCTCGAAGGCCCCTGTCCTGCAGGTTTTAGATGTGTCCCTGATCCAACACACCTGAATCAAATGGCTGAATTACTTCCTCAGTATGCAGTCAAGTTCTCCAGAGTCCTGCTAATGACTTCTATATTTGACTCAGGTGTGTTGAAGCAGAGACACATCTAAAACCTGCAGGACAGGGGCTCTCGAGGCCTGGAGTTGAAGAGCCCTGCTGTAAGCAAAAAGTCCACAAAGTCATCAGTAAGTGCTAGGTATCACCAGGATTTTAATGGTACTAGTCTTACTAATACTGCCCACTGACTTCTTACTTTAAAGGCCCTAATATTTTAAGAGTAAAAATAAAACAGACTTGACATTGCTCTATTTTGTCATATCCTATGAGACTTATGGCCTCTGCAGTGGTCATAAAAAGTTCACTTGAAATATACTTTTGTCAGATGGGTATGCACTTTATAGAAATCAACATTCTTGAGGAGCAAACTGCAAGAGCATTGTTTTAAATCTAAAAACGAGCCACTAATTCGGCGTCTGCTCTGAGGTCTCTGAATCTGAATAATAGCTCAGATGATGCTCTGATCATTTCAAACTGAATATAATTAAGGACCCACTGCTATGGCTAATGGTTGCTCTTAATCATTATTGGATATCCATATAGCTTACTGAATTTTCTGTGAGGGTTCAAAGCCACATCCATAACATACCTAAGGCAGCAACAGTTTAACACCCAGGTGGGCAGTCTTGAATAATTTATCATTACTATCCAGCATCATCTTTGAATAACTTTTATTAAAATGGCGTGCACCAGTTTTTGCTGCTCTCTATCTGGCCTCTTGTTCTTCTGTTTATATTTTTAGCAGTATAGCTCATATGTTTCATATGTTTCAGGTTCAACCACAGCAACACAGCTTGTGTCCGCTTTATTGTCATGGAAAAATAAGCCCACTGCTGTACATGTAATATACACAAGACATGACAGTTAATCAAGTGATTCGTATTAGTGAAGTTACAGGTTTTATGAGAGCAGCTGTATTTTCATAGTTACTGATAATTAGAGAGACAACACTGAGTATGTTGTCATGGGAGCGCATAAATCTGCACTTTTGTGAATGGATTAAAAAAACTCTCTAAAGTAATTTGCTGATAGATGCTGTCTTTATATCGGGGAAATTTATTTTGATTAATTAATGGAATTCCGTTTCTTGTGCTGTGTGTAAATGCACCCAACTGTCACTGTGATCAGACTCAATCAGTGCTCCTACTGCTGTGATGCTGCAGGTATAACAGCTTGAAGCAACAAACTAACTTCAGATCCTGTTAATATTTTTCCAAAACTCAGATTATAGTCAGATGGTGAGTGTTGTTAATCTCACACTGAATTCACCATTTCAGAGACAGAGGAAGTTGTATTTTCTAGATGATTCAGCTTGTAAGGAACAGGAAACTGAAGAGCAAAAAACGAATGAGGAGTTCAACAACACAAGTGTTCAAAGCTTTTTGAGTGAACTGTGCCTCGGGCAACTAAAGGCAACCAAATTGTTATTTATACTGTTTTTGGGTGTTTATGAAATAGTGTTGGTGATGAAGTGTGGTGTTCAGACGTTGTTCTGTGCACAGATTAAAAGGGACTGCTTAACATAGAGTGTGTTACTGTTCTTGGCTTCGAGGTTTTGTGCAGCCTAAGACTGTGAGACAGAGCAGTCGTGACTTTTAGTGAATTGAGCAACTCGAGAAGACAAATCAGAAATCTTGTCTGTTGATGCGTTCATATATAAATGTTACTACTTCTGATGTGGTAAGATTACAGTCGCAACTTCCGTTGAAGAGTGACCGTGCTGCTTATTCAGAAATTAAGCCCACATGTTGAGATGCTTTGAGATTAATAGAAAGGAGTGTGTATGTTGATTCTATAAGCATCATCAAAATGCTGGAGCTTTTGTGATGCTTTTTTCAAATTTTATTTAAATGCCCTGTCCTGACATGGTCTTAATGCCTGCCTCTGGTGTCATTTAACCCAACCCAACCCAAAACACACAGACACACACAGGTGTGGACACTCACTCACTCACTACACGCTGCACACATTAATGCAGAGGTATACTACAGAGAATGGCTTAATTGGGTCAAAGCAAAGGTTGGGATGCACAAGAGGGAATTCTGTAACTAAGAATAGATTAGCAACTAACATTTCTTCAGTGCAGAGAATCTGTAAGCTTTATGCTCTTTTCTGTGGTGTGTAAAAATATTGGATTGATTTAAAAAAAAAAAAAAAAAAAAATAGAATGGAAAGTGGGGAAAAGAGAGTCTATTAGTGTTAGTGTGGCAAAGGAAACATCACTGGTTCTGTTGTATTTAAATAACATTTCAATACTGATGGTCTATAAGGATTAAGTCAATATTAAGTTAAAGTTAAATTAATTAAGTTTGGAGAGAAAGTTTGATATCACTTATGTTCGGCTGTTAGAGTTTATCAAGCAGATAGTGGTTACAGGGCTAATAGACAGAGATGGGTGATGAATGTGGTGTATCTGTGGTGGTGGTGAAGGCGGCAAATGAGTGTCTTGTCTACTGTGGCAGTGTTTGAGAGACTGCCTTCAGCAGCACCACTGTCATTTCATAACTCACAGCATTGATCGGCCGTGTTTCTCAGCACACCAAAAAACAAACAGTCCTGAGCAGATAAGAGACCAGTGAGCTGATGGGGGGGGGGGGGGGGCTGCTGAGTTTCTCTAAGGCTAAGTAAAGATTGTCACTCAGAGATCAATCAAAGATGGTGATTGATAGTGTTTAATGGCACAGACATACAAATACAGACTTGTGAGCAGACAGACAGCCGACAGCCAACAAACTTTTCTTACACAATACTTGAATCTTACTAAAGTTAAAATTCATATTTAAAACTAGATATTTGTGACAAATCACAGTTTTGTTCTATGATCTGCATTTGTTGGAGAAGTCTACCCTTTATATGTGAAATATCTTGAGTTTCATTTTATATTAGGTTTAGTCAAGGCTAGCTCCATGTTGGATGAACATTTTCTCCACCTCTGCTGTTTGTCAAACATTAATGCTGCTGAATCCACTTTTTACCTCCTATTTTATTTTTTTTTTGTCACCATTTAAGGTATTGTCCTTTCTGCTGTTTCATAAGAGAACATACTGTGGTGGACCTTACAGTGGTTGGCATAGGGTCTTTTAGAAGTGATACATATGAAATGATCTGTATAAGTTCTTTTAAAACAAACAGAAAAACTAAGTGTTGAAATATCCTTAAAATATATATGTAGCCTCTCACTAGCCGCTTTTCCACCGACGGGGTGCTGGTGCCAGTATTTGAACCGTTCAGTGTTTTTTCCACCATGAACGCACTCAGTGCTCGACCGAAAAACGGGTTCAACTTGGGCCCCGCAAGCTAGCTGGTCTGGAACCAAGAACGCATGACGAAAGCGGCAGAAGGGCGTGACTTTGCTGTCTCAACATAAACTTTTCTACCATATTACATGTGAGTTTTTACCCACAAGCCATCCGTCTGCTCAACTCTGAGCCCTAACTGGACCATTATTGCACAGTGTAAATATTATAATTTAAAAAGTGTGTATAGTGTATAGTATATAGAGTATAGTGTATAGTGTGAATTGCTTTTTTTTATTTTTATTCTTCTTATTTATATGTGTGTGTATATAAGGTTGCAGGTACAAAATACATTTCACTGTGCATTGTACTGTGTATAACTGTGCATGTGACAAATAAACACTATCTTATCTTATCTTATCTTATTAAATGAGAAAAGTGAAGCGATTTTCACGGCTGTGAATTAGGTTGGGTCTTAAGGCTGAACTTGCTGCTTTGTATCGGTTCATATTACAGATAAAAGGACGCAAAGTGCGTACTTGTTGTCTTGCTTGTAATCGCTGTCTGTTTTGATCTAAACACACCCACACATGCCTGAAAATCGCATCGCTTTTCTCATGTAAAACACACCACGCAGTGAAATAGCGGTAGAAAACTTTGTTGTGATGGCAGAGTCACGCCCTTCTGCCGCTTGCGTCACGTGTTCTTGGTTTGAGACCAGCTAGCTTGCGGGGCCCGAGTTGAATCTGTCTTTCTGCCTAGCACCGAGTGCATTCACTCGGTTCAAATATTGGCACCGGCACCTGGTGGGTGGAAAAAGGGCCCAAGTAAGGTGGGTTTGAGGAGGTTTTCAAACTTTATCTGTTCTTTTCAAAGGCAAAAATAATAAAAAATCATAAAAAGCTAAAAAGTCCCAGGATTTAATTTTTTTTCTATAATGGCTGGCACTCCACCTAACCCTGAGACAGGACTACAAGGTAATTACCACCATGCACAAGCATGAATGCTGGCAATGGCATCAGCCATTTACAGAGGTTATGTTGAAGGCTCTACAAAGATTCACCACACATGTCTAAATCAGCTATTACTGTAAACCGCACACTCATTGGCTAATGACAGCTCCTTAACCAATGAGCATGTGGTTTCTTATCACAGGTAATCGTCCCTTCTGAAATATATTATGATTAAAATTTTCAGAATTTACTGTCTGTGACTGGGAGTGGTTACTCTATGTGTAAGACATAAAAAGTGAGTGTATCTGGTTTAGTCGAGTGGTGTTTTTTTGTGATTGTGACTTGAAGATAAGACCACATTTTGAGAAATCAGTGCAAAAAAGCTGTTACTTCTATTGAACAAATTCTACCAACTTTTTCCTGCAAATGTGTATAACAATAATTTGGTCTGAATTACTGTGTGTGATGGGGTAAAGTCAAATTAAAGGCAGTTCTTCCTCTTTAGCCTCATTATCAGTGCTGGGAGCCTCACCTGCCCAAGAAAAGGGTGGTAGCCATCAGTCATCCTGTCCTTCAGTCTGTCAGTCAGTCACAGACACACAATTGCACCCATATACACAAAACACACACAAACACACATGCAAAGACTCAGATGCAGCAAAATAGTCACACACACACACACACACACACACACACAAAACAAGCAGACACACACAACAGTGTAAATGGCACAGGCGTGTCCATGCTCTAATGAGGATTTATTGGCCATGCTTACATCCACGAGACCTTCAAATACTCCAAGAGGTGGCTTTCAGACAGCTTTCTGTAAAACTAAAAACTTCAGATTATCTAGTCTGCTAGCTGTTATATAGCTGGCCATTGGTGGTGTGAGAATATCTACATGCACTGAAAAGTTATTGCTTCCTGCTGCAAAAATATACTTGCTTTTATTTACTGTAAACTTATTGGGATTGTCACAGTTTTTAAGTTGTCTGGCATAATGCAAAAAATACATTAACAGAACTGTAAGATTGTTTCAGGGACTTTTTGTCTAAGGACCAGCATTGCTGGTTGAAGAATGGGATGCCATTACACAGTAGTGTGTGACTAGCATGAGGAGGAGGTGCCAGGCTGTTGTAGCTGTGTATGGTTCTTCCACGTGCTTACTGAGGTTCCCGTTTGTTAAATGAAGAAATTGTTAAATTGCCAGTATGTCTCGTTTCTTCAGACTTCAAGCATCCAATCCAGTAAATGACACCAAACAAGAATCAATAGCAGAATAAGGTGTTTGGTATTAGCAAAGAAGATTTGGCAAGTTTTTCATGGGCGCAACCCACACACTCAACTCTGCTGCTCAACCCACAAATTAATTTTCCTTACAAATGTGGCTCCATTTAAGGGGAAGTAGGCTTTCCAAGGCTACAAGATTTATTGCCAAGAAGCATTGTTACAACAAAGATATAATTGACCAAACACAAATTTCCTTACATTTTGTGCTAAGTTTACATGACTGCACCATATTTTGTTGCTGATCAAACAGAGCTGGTAAGGTAGTTGCCACTGTTTCTGTCTGGTTGCTGTTAGACTTTTCTCAGCTTTAGTCTGGCACTTTAAAAGAAACATAACACTTTTTTAGACACAAATAATTGTTATCCTGTTAAATGAACACTCTCAACGAATGTTTCTGACGGGGAGGACTGATAACATTTGTTGTGTAGTTCATACCTTAATGCTGTGGCTTTATTAATTAGCCATAACCAGTAGCTTAATGATAACAGACGGCTAATGTGACTATCAGGTACATTCTAATAGTTAAACAGCTAATGTTAGCATGTGTGTCGCTAACAATGTTTGTGATAACTGTTTAATACTCAAATGTTGAAACGGGAGCTTTACTAAATGCATGAATGAATGAATGAGCTTTACTGACCTTTACTGACCGCATAAGTGTTGTGAATGTTAGCTACTTCGTCTGCTAGTGAGGGCCTGCCTGTCAGCAGCACCGTGTGAAGTTGTGTGTCAGCTGTATCGCTACTGAACATTGTTTGACATTGTTTATATGAAGAGAAATTCTCTCTTTTTTTTTTTCTCCTTAAAATGATGAGCTTAACAGTCTGTGAATAGTTGGAGAAGACCGTCAGCAAGTGGATGTCGATTTGGATTTTTAGTATTTCTGAATTGGAAGCGATAACTTTTCTCAGTGGCAAAGGTTCATAAAGACGTTATTTTAAAGATTACTTTATTTTAATGCTGGAGCTTTAAACTTTGACCTTAAAACCAAATTACCTGTCATAGGTGACTTTCCCAAAGTCATGATGTGTGTACCTGTGTTAAATATTAGAATATGGTTATGAAATGCACAGCTGCTGCTAGCACCTTATAAAACTGAACATTTTTAAATCCTGTATTCTGCAATAAAAACTCTGAACTTTAAAATATTAGGAAAACTTCATAAAACAGTTTTCATTGGTTTTATGAATCTCATACCAGCTTTTAAAAACCTAATTGATTTCAACCTCGAATACAGCCTCTAATAACCTTGTACCTGTACTACAAATGCACTGTCTCCCCTCTCTAGCTCTGATTTGCAAGTCTTTAAATGGAAATTATACTCCGCTTTGTACTCTCACCAAGCATTAGCACACTAAAAATCTATTACAGTGTGTGTGTGTGTGTGTGTGTGTGTGTGTGTGTGTGTGTGTGTGTGTGTGTGTGTGTGTGTGTGTGTGTGATATGTTGATGCTAATTCAGTGTCATCCAATCCTGGGGTAATACAGAAGAGGCTCATTGACGTAGAGGCACTGCCTTCAGTGTTCAGCGAAGCATGGAACTATTCCCCCACGCGTTCATTCATTCATGCACACCAGCTCCTTTATTTTGCCTCGGCCCTCCTGGGACTGGAAGTGATGATGATCTGCAGTAATTGAGGAAAACGTGTATTGAGTGCAGAAGAAGAGAGGAGGTACTGAAGGGCGGAGGAAAGTGTAAACTGCTGATGCAGATTTTGTACCAAAATGCCTCTTGGTAACCATAATTGACAGCCACTCAGTCTCCCAAGGGTTGACAGGCACAAAAATTTATAGATATTAGACACAGAATCTTTTTTTTTTTTCCCAGCATGCTTTGAGCAACTACAGACTTGAAGACAACAGTAATTCTAAAAGTTTTCTTTGTAGAGTTTCTGGAGAATACTCTTAAGAGATAATAAACTCGTGAAATGTCTAAAATTCTTGACATTGTAACACAGATGTGAGTGTGTTTTTGTGTGTGTGTGTGTGTATTGGTGCATATATGTAGATGCCTATGTGTTATCCCATTCAGGGCGAATGTGTTTTATATGCTAATTTGGATAATGTGTATAAGCTGCTCCAGCCCATTCTCATTAGGTTTTCATTAGTCTCTTTTATGGAAATGCACAGTGACTATAGTGCCGAGTATCCAAACAGCCTGGATGTCTGAAAGGGAGTGAAGGGAGCTGCTTCCTCACACTTAGCCTGCCTGCCTCTGCTACTGAGCCCCTCAGACAGGTGGATCAATATGTGGAAATGGTATTTAAAAAAAAAAAGTCACTGTGGTAATGAGATTTAATCTTGTTTTTCTTAACAAAAGCCAGTAAAGATAAAATGAAGTTAAAAAAAAAAAGAAAAAAAGAGGTAGTCTTTTTTTTGGTGTACTTCTAGCTAAAAAACAAAAAAACAGGTTGATCGCTCTATTCTGATTTACTGGTATTGATCAACCAACATGTCAGGGACAGTGCATTACTAGAGAGCAATTTGGCTGTAAAAGCAAACTTATGTTGAGATTATACTAATTTCATCTGTGTCTAGTACAGAGCTACCGGTAGTCATCAGTCTGGTTTGTAATCTGAGAGGTAACTGAAAGAAATAGGGAGACAGCTGACTAGGAACAAACATACATAGATTTAAAGTTAGTATCAATATGAAATATAGTTGCCTAATACATTGGAGGTATTTAAGCCCAGTTACACAGATCTAGAAACCAGTTGGCAGTCCTCCCGCAACCCAGTTCCTTGCGACCTCCAGCAACTTTGTTAGAGGTTTGACAGTAAATAGGTTAATTGTGTTAAGCTAAAGAAACATCTCTGTGGCTATTGGAGCAAGTGTGTGTGTGTGGGTGTGTGTGTGTGTGTGTAAAATGTGGATGTAGCTTCCAGGTTGAAAAAAAATTAAGCCAATGATGAAGTGCTTTAAAGCTGTATTCTGTCTGATTGCCATCAGATGGAGATAGCTGTGGTTGCAGAAAGACTCCCAGTCCTATAGAGGTCTATGAGAAAACTGCTTTCAGTCTCGGCCTCTGCAAACACTTTTCTGGGTTCGGTCACACGTTTTGGGTCACACTGAATAAAACACTACATCTATTTAGTTATTCTTGGTCATACAATGTTTCAAAATGGAGGATTATCTGTGGTATTAAAACGGCATGCTCATTGGCTAATAAGTTGTCAATCACAAGTCATTAGCATACTTTTCTACAGTCACACCTGCCTCTTCTTGTCACTTTTTTTTTTTTTTTTTTTTTGCAACCAAGATTGTGCTGGTGGAAACTGTCATTTCAGTGCTTCAAAACAGGACTTAAGAAACCAAAAGGTGATGTCACGGTAGCTACGTCCATCTTTTATACAGTCTATATTTAGATTATATGTTATGGTGTAATGGGCCGAGTTGCTTAAAGTTAGTTTCCCATAGAAGATGGAGACCTCTTATAGGTCTGAAAACCTGCATAATTTAGTCCATCAATCTTCAGCTGGAATACTGTTCTGTCCACCAAAACACTTGCACACTGAAGCCCTGGCATGTTGTACTATAATTCCATGTTGTTCATCACTGTGTAGTTGTCCCTTGTGCTGGGGTGTGGATAGATCTTACACTCTCTCTTGTTTTCTTTCAGCATTAAAAACTTGATCATACTGCGTTAATCTAGGGAATGCAACTGAAGTACTTCAGTAAAACGAAATGACAAACTTCACTCATGAAACTGCTAAAATATATCAAACTGTCAGGTGTTATTTAATAAAATAAAAACATTAACAAAGTAATGATTTATCCCTGTGGATCCCACATGGTCGATGCCATTAATTCAGCTAATCATGTTGCATTTAGAGCTAATGCATCCTGAACAAGTGTTACTCGTGCTGAAATCTTGGAATGAAAGAAGCCTTCAGAGTGGGATGAGTTTATACAGTGATTGTTAGAGCTGTGAAAATAAGAGAAAAGGCGTTTACTGCGAGGTTACTAGCTATTGCATTAGTTTTTGAGTGAGCTGCAGCCAATTAAAAGTAATTTAACTAAGACATTATCCTTACTACTAAGTGGACCAGAGACATGTAGTTACTTCTCTGGGAAGGTACGTGTCAAGCCGTTGTGTATTTTACATTGAAGGATGGGCACTGATTGGCTCTTAGCTTATCAATACTATAGGCCCAACATGTGTTACATAATCCAATTTTGATTAATCTTTGGGAATAGCACCATTTTACTAATGGCCTTGGATAACACCAGGAATAATAACATGTTCACTGATGGCTTCTTGTTGCTTATTTTTTAAGTTTTGTTGTCGGTAGTAATCAGGCAAACTTAAATAGTGTCCTTTGTGCATCCCTGGCACTGAGATCGGCCAGTATCTCCATGTATTTTTTTTTTTTTTTTTTGGTGATTAACATTGCAGATGTATAAATTAGGGAGGTGTGGTAGTTGGTGCTGGAAGGACATGCAGAGCAGCCAGCATTGTTGATGATAAAAGCAAGGTGTGACTCTGCTTTCAGGCACCACTCTCTTATATCCCCTTTCCTTGAAGTGAGCCAGTGTCCCGTGAAATTAGGCTCTAAATTACGAGACTAGTGTCCTCTGTGTGAAGGGTTTAAAAACGACTCGCTCTGCAGCTAAGGACATTGACTGGACCACAACAGTGGGCATGCAGGCAATTCGCAGGCCTGACTTTGCTTTGAGAGCCAGTGTAGTGTTGATAAACAGAGAGATTGTTTCCCTTTATCTCCTTGTGGAGGATGTGAGTGTTATATCTGCTTCATCGCTGTCATCATTATCAGCTTGGGCCCATGACAGAGATGGTGACGATTTTGGAGTTCCAGTTATAAATCAGAGCTGTTCCCCTGTTTGTCTTGCTCTCCTCTCCTCCCTCCAGTAAGAGATTGTCTTTATTTGAATAATAAGGCTCTTATCTCGGGGAGTTGATATTCTGCTGGCTGCTGCATTTCCTCAGAATCACTCCGTCTTCTTCCCTTCCATTTTGTCCTTAATAATACACACCTACCAACCCACACCCACCCACCGCTGAGTCGCTTTTTATCTTCTGCCCTGGACCTCACCTCTCCTTGTCCCTCTTTTCCTTCACTGAAGACAACATAGAGATATTGGATTCTTAAAAATAAATCAGGCCATTGTTGTCATATTGAGTTCCCACTTTGAATTTCATCAGCTGTCTCACTGTAGAGCTCTCTTCAGTGTAGTGCTAGCAAGTTATAAGTTAAATCACAGCATAGTGGCACTTGTGAAACTTGGGGATAGACAGACTCAGGAATCTTTATAACTTGATTTGGACCCTAAAATACAGATCTGAAAGCAACAATGGGAGTTCTCCTTCCTGAAAAAGTCAGTCAGTCAGTGTTTTGACAGCTTTGAAGAGATTATTGTGGGTCATCAGTTAGACTAGGGTGTGCATGTACTGATTTGTCTCCCGCCTCCACTTCCCAGATGGAGATATAACCTCCCATATGTTTGGACCCGCCCAAATCATGCTCAAAAACAACATACTGAAGGGGACAGGCTTTTCTGATTGGATGATCCTTTGGTTGGATTGGTAGCAGGTAGAAAAGGCCATTTGTCAGCAGTATCTGCCACTCAGGTCGAAGTCAACAAGATGTGGACCAAAATCTATTTCAGCATTAATGGAATAATGCCACGGTTAATGCACCGTCTACTGGAGCAGAACGAGGTCAATCCAGGGTCAAACCTATGGATGGTTTGTTGTAGATTCCTTGATTCACAGTCATGGCCATGTCACATTTCCAGAGTGATTTAAAAAAAAAAAAAAAAAATCCTGCTGTGAATGCTTAGGGATACAAGATACAACCTCTCTTTTGTTTGTTAAAACCCTAACACTAACTCTAAGATGTTGGGATAGTGATGTGTATTCCCTCTCCTCCCAGGGTTACTTCTTACTGTTTGAATCCATGTTGGACTCTGTCCTGTATGCCAGAGACCTCTACTTGACTGACGGCGGCTCAGGTACGTCACATCTTCTGCTTCATCACTACAAAATCGAGGCAGCAGAAAGGACAGTTACATCACAGCCAGTTTTTTTTTGGCTGAAGTTAGGTTTAGATTGAGAAATGTTCTTTGCATGTGAATGTGTTAATGGCTCAAAATTTGTGTGCATGTTTTGGAACTCTGTAATTGCTGTTTTAGAGTGGGGTCGTGCAGTGTGATTCTCAGGCCAGCTCAAATTTACTGTGCCAGTATGAGCAGAGAGAATCTGTTGCTGCAAGTCGTCAGTGGTTATTATGGTAACTGGGAGTGTTTAAATGGGTTTCATTATTTTCTGCTGGGTATATTAGATTATACACATAGATGCATGTTGAGTTTGGGTTCCAAGTTTTCTGTTTTTGTCTTGGTAATAACTTGGCTTAGGTATTTCTAATGGGATATTTGGGTCAAAATGATGAAATCCTATAATGGAAACTACAGCTTGACACATGGAAAGACCTCTCTGTTGGGTCATCCCATTCCTGCCACAAACCCAGTTTAATCATTTGTGCCGAATGTGACTGAGCTAAAGAACGGTTCCACCACACTGCCTTCAGTGGCTCTTGGGGAGTGAGAGTGAAGACACACACACACACACACACACACACACACACACACACACACACACACACACACACACACACACACACACACACACACACACACACACACACAGTGAGGGACCGAAAGAATGGCAGTACCTATAGAGACAGATGTTTTAATGAGAGAAATCAGACAAGAGAAGGTTTGAGCTGCGTGAAGCAAAGCTTAAAGGTCAAGCTAACGTATGGTCCACGATGAGCCTTTCAGCCGTTATGAGCACAACTCGGGCCGCTCTCATTGGCTCTCCTGTCAACCAGAACTGCAGGAAGCCAAATGAAAACACTCAAAACTCAAGTTAAAGCACTGAGTGCCTGTCTGTAATGTCATCAGCAGGATATTAAACCCACATTTAAGTTAACCTGAGGTAGCACAGAGATTTTTTTTTTTTTTTTTTGATTACTTGCGTGTAATGGTGATGTGACAAAATGACTTATTTTCCCATAAATGCACATCTCATTGTTAATTATCTCCTACAGTTACCTACAGACAGTTCAGTCAAGTTATTGCATGTTATTTTTGACAAAGTAATTCCATCAACATGTTCCTCCCTGCTCCCATTGCTGCTTCACCATTCCCAAAGGATTTAGTAGGAAATCAGTGCCTAGACATAATAATAATGAATAATAAAACATGCCAGTCAGGACAAATGATGATCATTTTTCTGTGTTACAGAAGTGATTACTGCTTCTTTTTTCATTTTGTCTCTCTGATATGTTTGATCTGATAAACTAGAGTCTGATCAGCCTGGACAAGATTGTGAGCTGATGAGTTAGCCAGCTTTCTGCTTCTTTGATGCTGGTTTAACATTTCTTTCACTGAAAAATGTAAATTAAGTCAGTAGGAGATTGCTAATAAATGGCCAATTTGGTATACAGGGTGCCAGGCACTAAAAAGAGGTTAGTTACCTGTGACAGTAATATGAGGGGAGTGTTCTCTCTGTAGTAAACATCCCCAAGGCAGTATATGTGCAAATGTACAAAGGAAATATTATCTGAAAGTACTGCTAGACTGCACCTTAACTTTTTTTAATTTATGAGTGCTGGACAATAGTAAAGTTGTCACCTTAAACTGATCAACTTGTGTTCTAGAGTTTGTTTTTAGTGTGTGTGCACATGTCTTAGCTGAGTTATTAGTCCAGCCCTGCAGCACTGCTGCTGTATGTGTGTTTAAGCTACATTAGAAAAGAGTTACTGCAGCTCCGTCATTCTCCCCACTACATTAACCTCCCCTTCATCCTTAAATGTGTCCCCGCTTGCCTGGCGCAGCACAGCGTCCAGGGAAAAGGGATCTGTTTTGTCCCATGCTCCCTCCCACACCGTCTTTCCCTCATTCACAGCCGGCCAATGGGGGAGATGGTGAGAGCAAGAGAAGAGGGAGGGGCCATGGAGGGGGCATGAGAAATGGGCTGTGAGCAGCGAGTCGAGAAGGACGCAGATGTCAAAGCCATGAATCTGGGGACGCCCATGTACCCCCCCCCCCCCCCCCCCCCCCCCCACCCCCCCCCCCCCCCCCCCCCGCCCCCCCAAAAAAAAAACCTTCTTTTCCTTTTCATCTTTTTCCACAGCACCCCCTCCTTTGCCTGTTCATCTCTCAGTCTTCTTTTTCAGTGTGTCTCTCAGACAGGCCTGTCCCAATTCTGCCCTATCAGCACCTCTCCCCTCACCTGGCCCTAACTCGGTTCAGTAATCAGAGTAAAATGAAGTCACAAATCCACTGTTTACGTGTTTATGTGGATAAATATGTGTATGCACAGTCATTAGGCATAGTGACACTCACAGGGTCACAGTCAGGCTTCAACTAATAATGAGAAGCCATGAGATGCCCATCACTGAGCTGTCACTATCCATTATGCATTTTATAGCTGGGTGGGTCAAAGGTCATGTCAGACTGAGCACAAACATGTATGCCAGCAAAAATAACACAATGTAACAATTTTTAAAAAAAATTTTGTTCCCAGTTGTTAAGTGTGTTTTCCTAATTGTTTGTGCCTTAACTGAGGAGCCTAAAGGCAATAGAGCGATACTCAAAATGAGGACATAACTACTACAAACTGGTTTAACCTAAAATATTAATTTTCACTTTGGTCTTTTTAATAACTCTGTTAATCTTTTAATTCATGTTACAAATTGCTTTACACAAGGCATCCACCTCAAACTATGAACATTACTGAAGCCCATGTTCTTTGTGATTTCAACTCATTCTTGAACGTTTAAAAACATATAGCATAGTAGGAAGTAATAGTTTACAATGGAAACACAACAGTAATTAGTGTGATGATCTGCATCCTTTTCAGTCATGCTCAGTATTTTCCTGTGATGATGGTGCATCACTTAGGGGAACATCATCTCATGACGCTGTGTACCCTATGAGCTGCCGCTGAACTGATCACTTGTGCTTATAGTTGTGGGTGGAGTCAGATAACTTTATAATTGTGCCATGTACAGTAAAGGAGACAAAAGACATTTCACCACATTCTTATCATGGCAGCCTCAGTGACAACACTGGCTGGGATACAGAAAAAGGTCACTGACTAAGGCTTGAGAAGGCCATTTAAATCTGCCAGCAAAGGCCATCTCAGAGCAGAGAGAGGGGTTAGGAAGTCACTCATTGAGGCACCAGTCACAGAGGCCTAGAGACCAGTTGACAACCAGTGGTAAAGTACAACTTTTACTTTGAAGGCGAATGCTCTCCATTTCCAGTTTGCACTGCGCTTTTCCTAAAGTAACATCATAGTAGTAAAAGTATAAAGAAATTAGCGCTGCTTACTGGCTGCATTTTAAGCCACATTTTCAAATATGGAATTACTTTTTTTGATTGTACTCAAACAAGCAGGACAAAGTCACACAAAAGCATTTTAAACAGTTTTATGTCCCTGAGCGGTCGATAATGCATTTAAATTGAATCTAACTGTTGCTTAAATTTCCTAAACAAGACTATACACACTCCAATGAAACAGGACCACCAAACATATGTATCACTGTCCACAATTTTGAAGGACACTGCATCTCAAAAGGCGGTTTCAGTATGCTGAACACTTGGAAGGCCGCCCAGACAGCAATGAGTGAACATTCGGGATGCATTTTGCTCCAAACAAAAGATCATTAATCATAACTAAAGGAAAGGCTAGGAAATTCTGGTCCCATAAATGTCTGCTCTCGGTGATGAGACATCCTTAATATCAGCCAATTTAATAACTTACAAAGTATCCAACAAATTTAATCAGAGAACGCCTTAAGATCCTGGGGGTGTGGAGTTTTGCATCAATTTCATGAAGCTGCTGTAATGACTGTATCCATCACATGTGCACAAAACATTGGCCTGATTACCACTTTGTCCTACTTTCATTCTTCACACTTTACTTTAACACTAAAATGTGGATATTTAGAGAAAACATGAGGACACGCATCCAATTCCAAAACCATGGCTGCCATTAAACTAATCGATTAACCTCCACTCTTCAGGAAAGGTTTCCAACAAAAATTTGGAACCTAGTAGCAATTTATCAATTTTAATGCACAGGAGCATAAAAGAGGTAACGTACTCGTGCGTTAGCTCCACTAAGTATCAGCAGTCGTTCATGTCAAAAGGTTGAGATCACAGCTCTGTGCAGTCATATAAAATAATCTGTCAAGGAGTTTGCACTGTGCAGTGGGTCACTGCTGCCCACTAACATCCAAATATTCCTGCTGTCCAGCAAGAACTCGTGCGTAGGAAGCGTAATCCGCCCCATAAGACTGAAACTGGTGAGATTTAAGACACTCTGCTGACAGTCCAAGTTTTAATGAGTCAACTTTCTCTACCGTGCAAATTACTTTATAAAAGAAGAGAGAGAGAAAAAAAAACTGGCCGACTCATTTCCCCCTTCAAGCGGACGCAAAGACAAAAAACAACCAACAACTTCCTTTTGTCTATTATCCCTTTCATTACTTTAGGTGCTAATGAAAGTTCCACAGCATCAATAATCATGTTACTCTGCCTGCACTCGCCTGAGCTCTCTCCCTCTCTCTCATTCAGCAGCGGCACTGATAACTATGCTGTGTGATAAAGAATGAGGAGGAAATAAAAACTAAAATTGGTGTGATCCCAGAGTAACACTGATTCATTACTTGTGGAAAAGCAGCTTCTGAATTGTTAGGGAAATATATGAAATGGATGCATTTTGAGGCATTTAGCCTTGTGGCAGTGGCTCAAACACTGAAAACTGAAGTAAAACAATTACTGCTAAAATTACTGCTGTTTTCATTTTGGACATATAAACTTCTCATCTTTTTTTTTTTTAATTTTTTTTTTAAGATGCTGGAGCCTCAGGAAAAAAAAAATCTTATAAGATGTTATATGTTACGCCGTCAGTGAAGAATTACTTGACACTGTCTATCAAATGAATTATCCACATCTTAAAATGAGCATTAAACATGAGCTAATGTCTTGTCGTTGCATTTTCACATCTGAATAGATTTCTTTGGATGGCTAATATGCTTGGTGATTAACTTAGGGCTAAGATGCTTGAAGCCATTGCTATTCCTACTGTGAAGCAACATTAGCCAACACTGAGGCCTAGGGCCTAAACTGGAGTTCAAAACACTCATGAGGATACAGAAAACTGCTGCCACTAATAAAGCAAGTATCAGTCCCTGTGTTAAAGACATCTATAACAAGAGAATCAAAAAGGAAGTCTTCATACTTCAGTGAATTCCCAGAAGTACCTTTGCAGAATAGTGGCAATGTCTAATACAGTGGATCCCAAAGTGTGGGCCGTGGTCCCCTGGTGGGCCGCGAAGGGACTGCAAGTATGCATAGTTTCATATTCATATAAATATATTCATTTATATAAAAAGTGAATTAAAACTGGTAATAGGTAATACATTGACCTAAATTTACTGCTATTGTATTGAAATCTGTATCAAGTGGGTCACATATTGGGATTATCACTTTACATATGACTTGGTAGCAGTTAACAGTTTATGACCAACAGCCTGTGTTGTGGGAACCACCACTGTCGTTCCCAAAGTCAAGAGCTGGTTAGAAAAATCCCCTGGGATTTTCTGGTTTTAAGTGGGCCGCAGCACTCTTGACTAAATTGTTAACTGCTACCAAGTCATATATAAAGTGATAATCCCTATAGTTGTGTCCAAATTCAGGGGCCGCATCCTTAGAAGGACCTGGCCTACGTGACCCATTTTGCCACTTGACACAAACTTCAATACAATAGCAGTAAATTTAGGTCAAAGTAATGCGCAATATCACAAACTAACCACCTCCTACTACCAGTTTTAATTCACTTTTTATATAAAGTACATTTATATAAATATGTAACTATGCATACTTGTGAGTTATTTCAACCTGAATTTTTGTTATACCTGCAGTACCTTCACAACCCACCAGGGGACTGCAGCTCACACTTTGGGAACAACTGGTCAATTATAACTAGAGACCTTGTGACACTGGATACGCTACACATGCATTCTCAAACCACAACCATCATCATACTCTGCTTTGTTCACTACACACCTGTAAAGAGTTTCAGGTACAGGATAATTGTTAACTAAATCGTTCCACAGACATACATATAACCACTTGCCAAAGTACTCAAAGTGACCTTTGAGGTAATTCCTGCTACAGCAGGTGTGTCCAGCACCAGATTTTGCCAAGGAGAGACACACACACACACACACACACACACACACACACACACACACACACACACACACACAGACACACACAGACACACACACACACACACACACACACACACACGGACACAAAAAACTTCACACTCAAAAAAGAAAAAAAAAAAAAACCAGGCTGATGTTGATTACAACAATGACCGTTTTTAACACAGTAAGATTTTCATCATGTCACTTCTCTCTAATCTGCTCCAACAAACACAAAGTGAACCAAAGACCAGATGACACAAAATTAGCATGACGTACAGTCATGATAAAAAAAAAAAAATTCTAAGGTTTTAAGAATTAAAAAGGTTTTTAAGTACAAAAAAAAAATCTGGTCCTTAGCAGATCTTAAAATTAGACAAATGCAACTTGAGATGAACCACAAAATATGACAAATTATACTGTGATTATTTATTTAACAAAAACTAAACTAAACTGGCACGGAGGTTAGCACTATTGCCTCACAGCAAGAAGGTCCTAGGTTTGAGTCCACCTTGGCTGGGACCTTTCTGTGCGGAGTTTGCATGTTCTTCTGGCATTCCCCTGCAAAGTCTCGCATGAACGGGAGAATCGAGATCACACAAGTGCTTTAACCAAAGTGGTAAACCAATGAGGTACACTGAAATAACACGACATTTCCAAAAAGGGACAGGTACAATCAAAATCACACAAAAGACTGATCGTTTGTATGTATGTTGGACTAAATTAAAGCATGCTCTGAAAATTCTCAAACTGCTTGCTAGAAGAGGTTTTGGCAGTTGTAACAATGGTTCTTGGCAATAAATCTTATACTGTTGGCTTTGAGGCATTGTTACAACAAAGAAACACATCCTTACTTTTTGTGCTAAGTTTAGTTGCCTCTATTCCCAGCAAATTCACACCAAGATCAGACTGCGCAATGCTCAGAAATACTCACAAAAAAAAAAAAAAGAGCTACATCTCAGCATGTTAAACATTATCATCATTATGACAGTACAATCAGAAAAACACTGCACCAGTATGCTTGTTTAGCAGGGTTGCCAGGAGAAAGCCTCTTCTCTAAAAAAAAAACAAAACAAAAAAAAACTTGCTTCTGATCGAACCACAAGACTTGAGGAACAATGTCCTTTGGACAAACGGGACCAAAGTTGAGATGTTTGGCCATAACGCACAGCACCATGTTTGGAGAAAACTAAACAGAATAAGGTACAAACACCTCATACTAACTGTCAAGCATGGTGGTGGAGGGGTGATCATTTGGGTTTCTTTTGCAGCCACAGGACCTGGGTACCTTGTAGTCACCAAGTCAATCATGAACTCATCTCTATATCAAAGTATTTTAGAGTCAGATTTGAGGCCGTCTGACAGCTAAAGTTTGGCTGAAACTGCATCATGTAACAGAACAGTGAGGACAAACCTGATGCTGAAAGCTTTCTCACAGGAGCCATTTGTAGACTTAAAATGCAAGTCTCCCATTAAATGACCACATTTTAATTATCACAATGTAACACAAGTTTTGTTCCCAGCCTTTTAGTGTTATATTCCAATTGCTTATGTCTAAAACAAATGTAAAATTGCTTACATTCATCATAAACTTTGCTTCTGTGACCACGGCAACGAAAGATATGCATTTTCACTATAGAAACAGTCGATTTTGCATCTTCTCATTCATACAGTCAGACTAAGAACACTATATGCATTGCAAATTTACACAGATTACCAAAAACTGTTCAGAAGTGTGTGGTTTTCCGTGATTTATGACTATACTGCAAATCACTTTCACGAATCAATCCCCAAATATAGTCGCCCATCATGTTCTTGTTATATTGTCCTTGGTAACGGCGTTCAAAGTTCATAATGTCCTGGTGAAAGTGCTTGCCTTGCTCCTCTGAATAAGCTCCCATGTTCTCTTTGAACTTATCAAGATAAGCATCAAGGATATGGATTTTGAGTGACATCCTGCAGCCCATTGCAGCATAGTTCTTTATCAGAGTCTGAACCAGTTGTGCATAGTTTCCATCTTTATGATTGCCTAGGAAGCCGTGAACCACTGCGACAAAACTGTTCCAAGCCGCTCTCTCCTTCCTATTCAGCTTCTTGGGAAATTCACTGCACTCTATGATCTTCTTGATTTGTGGTCTGACGAAGACACCAGCTTTGATCTTTGCTTCAGACAGCTTAGGGAAAAGATCTTGGAGGTAATTGAAAGCTCTCGACTCCTTATCTAGAGCCCTGAAAAATTGTTTTATGAGCCCCAACTTGATGTGTAGTGGTGGCATCAGCACCTTGCGTGGGTCCACCAGTGGCTCCCACTTTATGTTGTTCTTCCCCACAGAGAACTCTGTCCGCTGAGGTCAGTCCCGCCTGTGGTAGTGCGCTTCAGTATCCCGGCTGTCCCAAAGGCAAATAAAGCAAGGATACTTTGTAAAACCACCTTGGAGGCCCATCAGGAATGACACCATTTTGAAATCTCCGATAACTTCCCAGCCGTACTCATACTTCAAGGCACCTAGCAACATCTTGACACTGGTGTATTCCTCTTTCAGGTGCACCGAGTAAGCTACAGGAAGAGATGGATACTTGTTCCCATTGTGAAGCAGCACGGCTTTGAGGCTCTTGCATGAACTGTCTATGAAGAGGCGCCACTCCTTCGGGTTACAGGTGATACCTATAGTCTCGAATAGACCGGCCACATTGTTGCAGAAGCACAGTCTATCTTGATGACTGAAGAAGCTGGAAAAAACTTGGTGACGCTTCCTCTGATCTGTGACTTGGACGCTTTCATCTAATAAGTTCCATTGCTTGAGCCTTGATGTCAGAAGCTCAGCGTCGGACTTGGTGAGCCCAAGGTCTCTGATCAGATCGTTGAGCTCTTTTTGGTTAGGGTAGTATGGCTTCCGCTCCTCAGCTGCATATGAAGAGAAATCGAGATCTTCAAAGTCTTCCTCAGTGTCTGACCTGCTGCTTTCTCCTGAAGCAGTTGCTTTCACAGAGTACTTTTTCGCTCTTGTCTTTATAAATTGGCCACATACGTAGAAAAATGCGTCCGCTGGATGTATGCAACCTCTTGATGCCATCTAAATTGACTGAGTTGCTGTGTACTGTAAGGAAAAAGGACGTCTCTCCAAACTTGATAAAAAATGGTTAAGCTTTATTCCATGCAGTATCAAAGTACAAGAGTGTACTGAGGATTCAGCGGAGCAAGACTGATCACCCGGTACCAGAATAACACCCAATATATACATTTGAAAGTAGTGGTCCTTCCTAAGCTCCTCCTGTAATGGGTGTGGGGTGAAGTGTACGTACAAGTGTACGTACACTTCTGTACAGCCCCAGAAAGTTCTACATAATTCTGGACAGTTCTAGAAACTTCTTGATAGTTCTCACAATTCCAGAAACTTCTTGAAGTCTCTTGAAATATCGCGAATATCCTTAAAAATAGATAAATTTCAAAATATCATTGTGCTGACCACAAAGCAATGTTTACAGGGAATAATAACTTTTTTCTATTCATTTAATAATATTATATCAGTCACAGATGCTAAAAGCTGTAATATTGTCAAAAATTAAAGCTTAACAGCTCCAATATATGTGTTTACAGCAAATTTTCCTTCACACTTCTGTGATCTCATGGAAGATTTTGAGGTCTAGTAAGCATGTTAAGGAGAAACGTAGAACCTAAGTTCTGGTGGTCAGGCCAGTTTCTCTGCTGGGCATGAGTGTTGAAACTTGAGGCTGATGATACTGCTTTACTCATTTTGTCCCTGTTTTGGACTTATCACTCTTAAACTCGCTGGTTTTTCTTTTGGTTCCTCATAGTGTACCCAGACCTTTGTAACATCAGCCTGGCAGCTGTGGGAGACGTACAGAAGCATCAAGACCGCATTGCATTCTGGGATGATGTATATGGCTTCAACATGACATGCATGAAGAAGGCTGTGGTGCCCGAGGCTGTGGTGGAAGTGGTGAAAGCAGACACCCTCATCTCTGAACCTACAGTCATACAGGTAAACATTCACCCTTCTCTGTAGGTGCTTTGGAAATAATGTGAAACTGAAAGTAGCTGATGCCCTTTACCAAATAAAATGACAATAAATCTGAGAGACTGACTTGTTTGTGTAGTTATTTGTGGTAGTTTTGGCTGGACACACAGTAGTAATCAATTAAAAGAATGATGCAAACCAACAATTTAAAACAAAATGACCAATAAGTCAAATTCAGATGTGTATTACTATGAGAATGCAAATTGCATCGCCTTAAACTGTAAATCAAGTTAGATGAACTCTTTATAACTGTGTGATTACTTGATCCACATATGTTTTGATTAAGCTTTGTGCACTATAAGGGGTCTCAAGAAGAACTGAAGTGGTTAAAACAGTAATTAGTTGGGTAGGAAATAAGAAAAACATTTGCACCCAAGACTCGTTGCTGTGTGTCAGGCGTGAGTTGCGTGAATGCTGCAGTAGATTATAAAATATTACCCCCTGCAGGCCTCTTGAAGAATATATTTAGATATGCAACCTTTAATATTGCTTTGTGCTTAGGGGTCACTAAGCCAGGCAAAGGAAAACTGATCTAAAAGCAGAAAAAGCAGCATTCTTATAAAATGTTTTTAAAATTAATTCCCATAATTGTATCATAACCCAAACTTAAAGCTGAAACTTCCCCTTTGCCTGACTTTGCGCAGACATTTTTGATGAAGCTTACCACACCGACTATTTTATCGTTCTGCCTTTTTTCTCTCTTGCAGTGATCAGAGGTCACATCTTCAATTTTGACATCTTTCAATGATACTAACTACCTAAAATGTAATACTCTACTACATTTGTATCAGACAAATGTAAACTGGCAAACCAGTATGTCAGTCAGGTCCTGTGTTCTGCAGTAACACACATATACGCACAAACAGGAGAAATACAGTTCTCAGTACCCGGCAGTTAGACCATCGACAGAGAATGAGAGCAGCGGTTAGCAGTATAGAGAGAGAGGGGGGTGGGTGTGTGTTTGTTTGTGCTGATGCTGTAGAGCTAGGTGATTGATCTGTCTAATCCTTGTTTAAGTTCCTCTTAAGGAAACTTCATTACTCCCAGCACCCTGAGAATAGAGTGGTTTTCTTGGTGCTGGTGGGAGAGCGTTATACAGAGAATATACTGACTGTCGCATCTAAGAACACCTTTTTTTTTTCTGTAGATATTTTTCTGTAGGAATGCTCTTTGCTTTTGTCTCTGATACATTATGTGTGTTCTTTTGGGGGTTTTTTTTGCCAGTTGGCCTCTTTGCTAAGTAGCGTGTCCTCCACCCATCTCAGAACGTGATGAATGAGGGTGGAACTTGATGTAATGGAATTTGAAACCTCTAATCGATAGTTTCTCCCCTCCAGTGACAAATAGACAGCCCCTCTGCCCAAATTACAAGGACTCTCATCTATTGCCTCCCGTTGATACGATCCAATAACATTCCATTAAGGCTGGCTGCTATTCCGTAAAATTGAGAGCCCTTTCATGGAATTATATATTCCAACTAAGCAGATGAGTTTTTTTTTTTTTCTTCTTTCAGTGTGAAGAGAGAGCAATGTTCAATCTGAGTAATGTTTAAATCGCTCCCATTTTATATGGTTTTAAACCTTTCTCATGTTATGTAGTTGTGTTTCCAATCATAAACAGTCAGTTTGTTCTGTGATGCTCTAAAATGTTTCTTAAGAAAAGTTCATTTTTTGGTACATAGCAGTAAAACTGTCCTCTTCCACCATCAGTGTGGCTCTGTCCAAAGTCACTCTATATTTAAATCTTTAGTGGAATATATTTTTTCATCTGTTTTATTCTAATATCTGAACGATATAATGGATGTGAAAATGTATTCACTATGTAGAGCCCTCACAGTTACCAGAATGAGCAAAAAGAAGGGTGTTCTTGGCGTGTACTCAATTCTCTGTTTTGTCTCTCAGCTTCCAGTTGTTATTGTAGGCTGTAGTAAATGCAAGTAAAATGTCACAGCCCTGATTAGTCACCATAACTGTTGTAAACTAACATGATTCATTTAACTGATCTGGGTGCTCAGTGGGAGAATTTATCTAATTAGGGTTGCTTTGCAATTAATGTTGGATGATTGTCAGGCTGCTGTAGTGGAAAGTAATTTTTCCCGCTCTTGACAGGAAATAGACAGGTGCAGAAAATTATTTTGGACTCACTTCCCCTTTTATGACGACTGTAGGGGACGGTGCCCTTTAAGGGGTTTTTTGGATTAACATTGGGCTAGAGTCAGCTGTTCACTCTCATCTTTGTTTTAAGTCTATTTTTGGCCAGTTAAATTAGTCCAGTAAAAAGAGTCCCATCTTTTATGTAAGCATATATAGATATTGAAAAGAAATCACAGTTTATTGTGAGTGAAGTACATTTAGTTTTCCTGATGTAACCCTCCCAAAGAGATTAATGTAGTTTAATCTTAGTTTAAACTTGGCCTAATGGTGAACAGTTATGATTTTACCAACTCTAATGCGCCCGTGATGGTTTCAGATTTGACCCTCTGTTCTTGATGTACTAAAAGCTCCCCTAGAATTATTAGTGAAATCTTGGGTGCATTCACTGAAACAACATAAACTCACTTAAACCTGTTACGAACATCTGAAAACAAAATGTCATTTTTTGGAAACTGAACCATAAACTATTTCTAAAATTAAAAAAATGAAGTACGCCTAGAGCATGTTTTTTTTTTTTTTTGTTTGAATCACTTGATGACTGTTCATATTGTCATCAGTGTTAATCTTTATTTTTCAAAGTTACATGCAGTGAATTATAATTTTGATTTGTGCGTGTTTTTGACTTTCAACAGACAATTGACTGTAACAGAGTGTGTCTGTCTGAGCTGGAGTTTTCATCAGATTTCTGCTTGAAGATAACAAACACCACAGACTGCACGGTAAGTCAGACACTCACGCAGTATCACACACAGGGCTGTTTCAGTATGTATAACAAAACAAGTATGTCCATGCAAAAAAGACCCTAAGCCAGTCCCCAAGCCAATCTATATACAGATATAGGTTCAGGACTAGAGTGACCATCAGCCACCTCCTGCACATGGATGACATCAAGCTTGTATGTCAGGATTGTGCGAGACATAGACTCTGATCCACGTCGCCAGGTTGTGCATTGAGGACATCGGGATGTCATTCGGCCTAGATGGCAGCAAAGAGAAGGAATGTGATCTGGACTGAAGGCTGGAGCGACCAGAAGGCAGAATAGCACATATACAGGACAGCTACAAGTGAGTGAGTATCCCACAGGCCAATCGGAACCATGATAAAGATGCACAAAGGTCAGCTACAGCCAAATACCTCCAGAAGGTACGACAGGTGCTGAGAAGTTAGCTGAACGGTAGGAATAAGATCCAAGTCATCAATACATCTGCCCTACCAGTCATCAGATACGCAGCTGGAATAATAAGCTGGTCACAGGCGGAGATGATGTCACTGATGTCAAGACACAAAAACTCCTCACAATGGTCTCCACCTGAAGTCCAGCACCTTGAGGCTCTGTGAGCAACAGAAAGAGGGAGGGTGAGGATTAGCAAGCATCAGGGCCATAATCCAGGATAAAACATGAATTTCATGAATACATCAGGAAGATGGACCCCCCGAGATGAACCATTCCAAAAAGAATGATGAGGAACTATCTTGGATGACCAAGCCCCTGCTTGGATGCACCATCAACAGATACAGGAAGTGGGTGACACAGAGAAATCCTACCAGTGGATAGAAAAGGGCAGCACAGAGACTCTTGTCAGTTTGAAGTGATTTCCGTGACCATACAAATTACTTGTTTTGTTCATTTTTAGTTTGCCCATGTGCTATACCAAAAGCCCCTGAAATAACATTTTACATCCACTACCATTTATCAGAGATACTGTGTGAAAGGAACAAGGCGGTACAAACAGATATCTGTCAGCGCGCGTTGATATATTATGTCTCTGTATTACAGAGAATGTCTCTCAGTTGGATATTGAATAGAGTTTCAGCTTGAGACACAAGGCTTATATCACTTTGTATGGCATTCTATACAACATAGTAAGTGTAAACAGCCTGCTTTCCATGTTGTTCGCTTAAATGCCAAAAAACCACAACCATGTAATCACCCATAAATAGTGTGTTAAAAACATGTATTTCCAGCTTTTCTTGGACATGATTGGCTTGTGTCAGCATACAAATGAATTTGGATAGATAGCTGTGATACTGTTTGGGAGTGAACTCATTAGATATTAAAAAAAAATTAAATGAATAAATGTAATTACTGTGAATCTGATTAATTAATTCTCCGGCCTGATGATAATGTCAAACATAATCTTTAATGTGAATACATTGTCAGTTAAATTAAAAAATGTCTCACTTTAAACCTGGTGAGAGTTCTCTGTAATTGCTGCTTTCAATTTCATAACTTGACCACAAATTTAAAAAAAAAAAAAAAGTTTAAGAGATTACAAATAAAATTTAGCCTTGTTAGCTGCCACTATTCAGGTGTGTCCTTCCAAAAGTCTGCTCAACCAGTTAACTTATTTATTTTTAGCTCTCAAAGTGGTTAATTGGATGTAGAGAATAATAGTATTCCTATGTGAAGCATTATCTGACTCCTAGTTGAACTTGTGAGTGGGTCAGCTTGACCAACAACTGCACCACAAAATTGAAGTGCATGTCCTCAGTCAGGGTCAGCTACTTGCTCCAAAGCATGGAGAATGCTTTATGAGTCTATTTGGAGAGACTCTGGCAGCCAGCACCCCCCCCTCTCCCCCCAGCCATCCCACCTAATACCCATGAACTTCCTGATGTGTCAAGAGGCACATTTCTCTTGGCAGTACCAAAAACAACCAGCCAACTAAAGAAGAGCCTCACTACTATGGGCTCAGTGAGAAGTGATTTGTCTATACCAAAGCCTATTGTGTTGGAGCAGCTTCGCGCTGTGCTGCAGTGTTACTGCACTGTCTGGTGTATAGGTTTAATGGATAATCAATAGGTGGTTATTATCTGGCCTGTGCTCCCTGGGTAAGGCTGGTGGATTTAATGGGATTTGTAAACATCCTCTCATTTTTCCTGTCTTCTCTGCTCTGTAATTGAAAACATCCAGTTTCTATTTCTGGATTGTAATTGCAGTCATGTTAGAGGTAACAGATGACAGGATCATACAATACAGAAGTGGTTTTTCAGTTTTAAGTTGTTTTTTTGCAATGCTTTCTTCCTCTTGTTTCACACTTCTGATCATTCTCAGTTGCTGTGATGAATGCAAGAGGATGCGTGTGTGTGTGCATGTCTGATGTGCAGGATTTATCTTTCAGTCATGCTGTCATGCTTTTTTTTTTATGTGTGTTTTCTGCATTTATAATGCAGGTCCTCTGTGTATGAGGTGTCACTTCTGTATATTGTAAATACCTACATCGAGTATCCAGCGTACTTGTCCCACGATTTGCAGATGGACTGTTGCCTTGTGGGAGTAGCATGTTTTTGCCATAAAGATACTGACCTGTAGTCAGTATTGGCTGCAGCTCCTTAGTAGTAGTTAAGATTAGGGTGTGTGAAGGGTAAACTGCTCCTGGACCAGTGCTCAGGGATTGGTGAGAGAGAGCTGCTGCTTCTCTTGCCCTGTGATGGAGCGCTTGCTTTTGTTCTCCTGTCGACAGTCCATTCATCAGCTCAGCCTGCCTAACCTTGCATTAAATGAACAGCACAACCCCTGCATCTGCACCGCTCACGCACAAGACAAATCCTCTTACTGTTGCTGCTTTTTGAATCCCTCTTTTCCTTTCCTCCCTCTTACATTCCACAAAACTTGGATGTATCTGGCATCCGTTTCTTTGTTTTTGCCTTAAACCCTCTACAGCTTTGCTATAGTCATGATCCATTTACCTGAACTGTAGCGTGGGTTTCAAAATGTCTCACCCTCTCCTAAGGCTGGAAATGATGTATGCTGATGGCATGACAGGAGAGAATAAGTTTCTGTCTGTAATTAATTTTAACACTGCTGTCTCAGTGCTGCTGACGCAGCTACTGTAGCGCTACAGCAAAAAAGTGTGCAATCCATCTCTTACCTGCTTTCCATCAAATTTAAATTGGGTGTGTGTGTGTGTGTGTGTGGTGGTGGTGGGGTCTGAACTGACAGGACAGGCACTCTTCAACTTCAAGGACAATTTTCAGTACATTGAGAAGAGAACTATTAATGGAAAAATCCACTCTAACACTCAACAGTGCTGCACTATGTAGCATTTTGAGTTAGGACTTGATTTGGCTCACTGATTCCACTTACAAATGTTCAGTATGATGATTTATGCAAACATCCTAGAAGTTACAGAGGAAGTGTTTTGATTTTAAACATGAAAGTCTGTGTATAGGTCTACCGAAGGGTAACACATGCAGTACTTTTATTGGCTACATTATTTTTGATTGGGACACAAATTTGCTTAGAATGTGTTTTTCCTTCAAAAAGCATTGGTAACATTAACAATTCAGATGTAGGCAAGAGTTTATTATTATTTGTGAAAGCAAAGTTTTATAAAGCCTGTTGTGGGCTCCCCCAAGTTGTGTTATTGAAAGCTACAAGTCTAAAAATAAAAATAATCTGAGAGTGTGCAGAAACTTGCTACTCATATGTGCTTAAAGTTTGGAGTCAGCAATAATCCTTAACCTTTTATCAAACTGCTGACAGCCTAACTGTATTGTTGCTAATGCAGATACTGGGTTTTGCGAAGGAAGAGGGATGCATGATGTACAGAAGGACAGCATCTCTAGTTCTACTGCATGAATATTGAACCAGTTGTCCATTAAATTCTCCATTGTGAGTCCAGCACTGTTATGGATTGTAGTGGTAAATCTGTAGATTTACCATTATAATAATAAAAGTCTTAATTTTTATAGACTTAGCTTTATAGACAGCTTTGGTTCCAAGTCCTTATGTCCCAGTAAATTAGACTGGGAAAAATAAAATACATTAATTGGCCACTTTCTTAAGCGCACCTGTTCAACTGCTTGTTAACGCAAATATCTAATCAGCCAATCACTCGACAGCAGCACAATGCTTTTATGCACACAGACATGCTCAGAATGACCTGCTGAAGTTCAAACTGAGTATCAGGATGGGGAAGACAGGTGATTTAAGGGACTTTGAATGCAGCATTGTTGTTGGTGCATAGCTGCTTAAATTAGCAAATTTAGTAAAAAACATTTTTGCTAATGGATAGCTTTAGTCAAATGACCTAAAATAGCAAAACAAGTTATACTGTATACAAATTAACTGAGTAACACAAAAAAGGTGAATGTTAGAAGCTGACAAAAATGTGACAAAGGTGGACTTTCCCTTTAAGGTGTATGACTGTTATTTTAACATCCCCTCCACCCCTTCATTCACTGAGCTCTCCTGAGCAAAGCTCAGCAGCGGAGCAACCAGTCAGTTTTGCACAGCTTGTCTCTAGACCTTCTCCGACTGTTACTGTACAGCTGTTGGTCAGCGAGACATCATGAGTGAGGAACACCATCTGCAGGTGTGCTGACTCGTGCTCCACCTGAGCCTCACCGCTGCTGTTGAGTGGAGAGGCTGAGAAGAGAAACAGAGGGAAAGGCAGAGGAATTCACACCATCTTGGTAGTGAGGTGGTCGTGCTTGAAGCCTCCACGCCTGGATAAACCCCATCAAAAGCGCATTAGCCCTCTATTCTCCCGCCCCTTCCCTCCCTCCACCTCAGCGCCCCTTCCTTTCCCTCCCTTTAACACCCCTTTTCACACATCCCCCTCCCCGCCATCGTATAATAGTATCTGGACGGGCCACGCGGCTCGCTGACACATAGCCAGGCGAAAGAGGAGCGATGATGAATTGCTCCCTGTTGGTGTTATCCATGATGATAATTATTAATTTTCCCCCTGTTCTTCTCGGAGAATGGGGGCCGGAGAGCTGCAGTGTTGCAGAGCCTCCTCCATGGGCCGTCAGGAAGCCCACTGTCATCACTTATCACAGACAGAGCCGGGGCCCAAGGCTAAACGCTGATGAAAATGAAAAGCTCTCATTCTGATTTGCCCTGTTTTTGGTGTGTGAGTGTGTGCATGTTGCTCAGTGCTTCCTCTTTTCTGTTTGTGTCCTGTACTTCTTTAACCTTTCTTTGCCTTCTTCCCCTATTTGGTAGGACACATTATTATTATTATTATCATTATTATTATTATTATGTTATTACTAGGGGTGGGACTCGATTAAAAAAATTAATCGAATTAATTACAAGCTTTGTAATTAATTAATCGAAATTAATCGCATTTTAATCGCATTTCAATATTTGACATGAGAAATATTAATTTAAGTTTAGTTGATGAATAAATCAATATACATAAGCTTAAACTTCAAAATGTTGTTTATTTTCCCACCAGTCTACTACACAGACCAATGAAGGGTGGAAGTGCTCCTGTGATAAGCAAACACCTGAAATTAAAGTTAAACATCATAACTGGATAGTTTTATTCAACATTAATGGCTCACTTGTCATAGTTGGAAATTAATCATTCTCTCAGCTGTATTCTTTGATGTTGAAATGTGTTATGCTTGTTTTAACAGCTTATTTTGAATTTTGAAAGAATTAAAATTAAACCACAAAAAGGAGAAAAAGTTCATTCTCCGTTTAACCAGCTGCTCTTACACAGCTGTGCTTCACACTCACGTTTGCTAGGCGACACAAGCTACACAGAGGTGACGGCAGCTGATATGAAGGCTAGCCGCTCACTTCCGGCCTTTGTGGTGTTCGTGGGCTGTGAAAGACGTGGGCCGGGTCCTTCGCAGGATGCGGCCCCTAATTTGGACATTGTGCGTCGATATAATCTGTATGCCGGGAACTCGCGCACTGAGAAACGTTCCACGGTGCAAAGTGGGATTAAAATGCGTTAAAATTTTTAACGCGTTAATTTCCCCGTAATTAATTAATCGAAATTAACGCGTTAAAGTCCCACCCCTAGTTATTACATAAGATCTCAGGTACAACACAAATGATTGTTTTTGTGAGCTACCAAAGAGGGCAGCTTTTTTTCAACTAACACATACTGTACAGTACCACCCACTGGTGAAGGAAATTGTAACATTTAGCATAGAGCTCACCATTTATCATTGGTGGGTGTCCCTTATCGGCCGATATTAGCTATTTGCTAATGTGCTGGTATCTGCATTTATAATGGCTGATAAATGAAAAATTGAAAAAGTAAAGAAGACAGGAGAAACACCCTTCAACCATGTAATGAGTGTTGCAGTTGTATAATATGTCCACCAGAGGGCACTCTGCAACTTCCCAGTTGGCTGCACACATTCGGGATCCGAGCAGAGCGGGGCAGTAATGCATGACAGCAGTGTCATATTATCTTAGTAAGGACTCATAATTAACTTCATATAACAAGTATTAGGGAAATCTGCTTATGTTTCATGCGTCTGAAAGAAAAAAAAATCGACTCCGATTTTTCAATCACCAAATATCGGCATCAGTATTGGTCTTAAAAATCCTCCGTCAGTCACACTCTAATGTAGCAGACAGATGATTTGTGTATTTAAATTTATAAGGTGGACAGAAACAGGTAAATATAGGTGTATATACGCAAATGTTTGCTCTCTTGTTAGCTATAATAACTTTATAATGTGTGATCTGATGCAGGTTGTGTATTTAAATACGCACCACCCACCCAATAGGCCAGAAATGATTTGAGCTTCAGGGATTTACAGCATCTGCTCACACTGTGATTATCAAACATTTTCAATCAGCGCTTGAAAGAGATGGAGTTAAGTGTTTATGAAACATCCGAGGAAAGCTTTTTCGTATTATCCTTTTATTTTTTCAAGTGAAAACTGCATTTTGATGGAAAAAAAAGAGAAATGTATTTTTCTTGTCTTCAGTCGTCATCTGGAGTTAAAGTTTCAAGCTTTAATTAAGTCACTTCAGGGGCACCTGAGAAATTTGATGAACTCTTCTCTCAGATGAGAATCATCCAGGCTTTATTTGAACTTCTATTATATTCATGAGGCCGATACATCCTCTTTTTTTTTTTCCTTCTTCTTCATTTGTGATTTTAAGTGGGCAACGAAGCTGTTTGTGCATTTGCAAGTTTCACTCTCTGGCCTAAATTTTAATTGCTCATCTCGCAGCCAGTGTGAAAGTTGCACAACCCAAAAACTGACAATCAATCTCTCTTACGAGGCGTTGTCATCAGCGAGGCGTGATGAGGATGATCTCTGCCTCTCCGGCTGAGAGAGGTGAATCCGCTCTGGCTGACGAGTAATTACAGCTAATTTCCTAATTACCTGAGCACCAAGCTTCTCTGTAGCGTTCATTAAAAGCCATAATTGCATTGGGTTGACATGCTCTTTTATCCACTTTGGGTTCTTTTCTCACAGTTTAGCTGTGAGCTCGCAGCGCTGCCCCTGCCTGTCTCAGTCAATAAAGGCTGATTGAAGCCTTGGTGCGTGGAGTTTATTGAACACAGCTTCTGACAGCACCGTGATTATCAGGGCTGCATATGTGTATCTTTGACTGTGCTGCAAATAGTTTTAGTATTAAAAAAAAAAAAGTCTTAAATAATTTGGAGAGGTTTACAGAAGCTGTGAACAGACGGTGCTGTATTTTACATCTTGAAAGAAGAAGCAGCATTCCCTCTAGCATTTAAATGTTTCCCCATCCTGCTCCTTCCATTACCTTGCATTTTTTTTTTTTTCCTCACTGCCTTTTGTCTGTTTTCCTGCTTTTACAGCTTCCTTTCCTCTCTCTCCTCTGTACTATTTTTTGCTCTATCCCTGTCCTGCATTGATTCAGCTCTTCTTTGTCTCGGAGAGCCAGCCTCCAAGTTGTCAGCTGCATCAGGATTAAAAGCTATTAGTTCTGCATCATTGCCGCTACAAGTGCGCTCCTGAGATTGATAGAGTGGCTCTGTTCCTCCAGTGGGGGCAGATATGGGAGGAAAACAAAGCTGGGGGGTGGGTTTTTGCCTCACATATTTGACAGTGGTCACATAAAGGCACTCTGGCCCTGTACTTTCCCTCAGCTTGTTTTTAGATATTTGGCTTTCACGCAGATGTGTTTATAGCGCTGCAAACCTGCAGAGCATGTTTTGGAGAAAAAAAATTTCTTTCCTTGCAGGCTTTTAGTTAATTGAAATACATGGATGGATTGGAAGACCAATATGTCTGATTTCTCCTTGTGGGCAGACCAAAGCTTCATTAGTATTTATTTTCCTTAACTGATTCCTCCTGCCTTCTGACAATTTTTTCCCCATTATTGCAACACTGCCATCAAAATAGCTACCTTTGCTAATTTCATGTAACAAGCTATCTAAGGTGTATTTTTTTATTTTTTTTTTTATTTTATTATTGTCAGCAAAATTTCCCCAGTGTTGCTGGCGGCTGCCTCATACGGTAATTTGTTTCTTTTGTCCAGTGACAAGTCTCGGGCGAGGTGAGAGGGAGCACACAGGACGTGTTGTTGACTCAGCCTAAATGAGAAAGCAAGTTATTTTTGAGAAGTGGGGTTGAAGCAAATAGAGTGCAATTCTCATTTCGGTATCCGCTGGATCTGAGCCCGCATTGCCACTATGGTTTTACAGACCGCACACACTTGTAACAATAACACGGAGAGCACAGCAAACAAAGCTGAATTACTGTTTCTCCATTAAGGCGACGGTTACGGTTGGGGTTAGGGTTAGAAAGATGAAGGTAAATGTAAATATTGGAGCAGCAAGTATTTTTCCCAGTTTGGTTTGACTGTTTTGTTCCTTAACACCAGCCGCTCATCATGTAGCTTACATTGCTCATTAATATCTTGAGACATGGCCTGCCTCCAGCCTCGCGCTCTCTCATAGTCAAACAAACGCAGGGGTTTATTGTACTGTCACATTCTAACACACCCCTCATATTTCATTGCAGGCAATTGTTGGCTACTTTGACATTTTCTTCGACAAAGGCTGCAGCAACAAGGTAAGCAGCGACCGAGGCATTTAACGGAAACTCAATTATGTTCACGCTTTAGCGTGTTCCTCCTCCCCGAGGCATTCGCTGGCAATCGACGGGCGTCCTAGCCGACTGCTGATACAAGCACTTACCCAGCAGAGTCGGCCAGTTGGAACAGCCGATGCCAAGCTGTGTGAGCAGCCCAGACACGCCTTTTGATTGCACTTCCTCTTTTACCTGAGACCCAAGTTGCAATGTATTGGTAATCCAGTAAATTGCCATCTCACTAGAATAATGTTTATTTTTTTGCTTCATAAATGCGTTGCAGTAAGATGTCAATTATTGTACGTACTAAGCTAGAAATTATTTAGAAACCGCAAACTGTACGAGTGGATCAGCTTTAACAGTAACAAGCCTTTCTGCACCTTCACAGTTTTCTTTGGCTCTTTCCAGTGTTGATTTTCACAACATTTTGAGGATTTTCTTTCTGTTTTCTGTTGCATATGTATTAAGTGACGTGAATCAAAAAAGCATGGTTTCGTCTTTTGTTATAGTTTCACATTAATGCAAAGTTTTTTCCACAAAAATATGCTCCTATAAATAGATTTTAAGTCCTTTAGCATTCAAAGTTCGTTTCTTGCACAATACTACAAAATGACAAAGTGCTGCTTCTTTAGTGAAACTCAGTACTGACTCAGGATGTTCTGCTAATGGTTTTTTTTTTTTTTTCCCCCCCTCCTCTCCACGGTATTGCACCAGGTGATGTTCTCCACGGGCCCTCAGGTCACAAAGACACACTGGAAACAAACGGTCTTCCTTTTGGAGAAGCCTGTGGCTGTCCAAGCCGGTGAGTCACCACTTGACTGTGAAACACTCTGCCAACGCTGTAGACCACGCAGCATTTAGTGACACTGTTCTCTCATTTACATATTTTGCAGGCCAGTTTGTATTTAATATTCAGTTCTAAGCTTTATTCAGGTGTGAGCCGCATGTGTTTACTTTCTCTCATGATATCGTTTCACTCTTTTGGACCCTCTGGGGGGTGCGTCATAGCGCATTGCAGCCAGTAATCTGTCTGTGGTGGAGATGTAGTGAAGCTGGTTGACACCCGTTATCTGTCATCCACAGTGACAGTGAGGGATCAAAACAAATCACATTCAGCCATCAGAGGCACCATGTAAAACTTCATCTGATAGCCAGTTGCAGGCCTCTGAATCATGATATGTTACAAAAGAAGTGCTTTTGTAACTGGCCAGTCAGAAATCTGTGGAATTGCTGTATCAGCACATTAAAATGTGGTTAACTGGTAGAGCTCGAAGTGAGTTATAGCTGTGGGATTGTTTATGGAAATGATTTTCTCCAACCCCAGTATCTACCAAAGTGAACTGAGCATCTTGTCCTGCTTCTTGTGCTCACTAACAAAAAAGTCATTGTGAGATTATGAATATAGTGAGTTCAGCTAATAGCTGTATTAATTTAAACATATTATAGATTCCAGTTCAGAGGAGCAGCACTAAAAGACATTATTAGAAGACATTTTGTTTCATGATGTTATCCATGTCCATTAGAGTCATACGCAGATGCCCGAGGCAGGGTACACAGAGCCGTTTATGCTGTTGTTTCATGGACCCTTGTGGTGCGGCTCTCACACTTTACAAAATGCCATCATTCACCAAACTCTCATATAAACAAGCGTACATATACAAGCATGTCAGTTTGGCTGTTGTTGTGAGGACATTTATTTCATTATTTTCACTGATGCATTCCCAAGTTACCCCCAAGTTTAACATCACACATAAGCACAGAACATTTACCCTAACCTCATTCTAACTGTATCCCTAAAACCAAGTCTTAACCCTCACAGAGGCTTTTAAAAAAGTGAGAGCTGACTAAAACTAAGATAAATCAAACACATATGCCCTCTTTTTTGTTTTGTTTTTGTCTTTTTCTTTTTTTGTCTTTGACAAATGACTTCAATCACGCACTCAAATTGCTTGGATAAGCCGTTCTCTAGAAAGCTGCAGCACATAATCACACATACGCAGGCAGCAAGTGTATCCTTAAAGCTGTCCGCTTTTCAAAATTGCCGATTGCCTCCATGTGACGCCTTTAAGGAACATCTGTAAATACTAGGTATAAAAAATAACCTGTGTTGCACATTCTTGATGGGCTCTGCAGTGGTTGGCAGTAAAGGCACCCTTCCTCGGTTTAGTATGCAGGGGTTTTGGTGCGATAGCCTTTCCTGTTCTGGTATGCCTAGTAAACCTATGGAGGCTAAAGTAAAAAGAAAAAAGTCAGATCACTGTATTACAAGTGTTTTCATCTCAGAGCTGTAAGGTTCCAGGACATTTTCCTCATCTATTCATCTATGGTGCTGCTTCTCAAACTCAGCAACCAGTTCTTTTTTTCCTTTATTGTAAAGGAAATTATTGTTGCTGCTGGTGTTGCTTTCAGAAATGTATGATTTTTTTATTTTGTGGTGTTCCCGTCACAGTGAGTCCGTGTACAATGCATAATGTCTGAATGATGTGGTGTTTATTGCTGCTGTAAGCTCTTGCTCTCAGTGTTATCATAATGGGAATCATGGATATGTCTGCTGAAGTGGGAATGGATGAGCTCTGAGACTGGCTGTCCACTCTGTGGCCAGATATCAGACTGAGTCTGCTGTAATAAATGACCTGTGTGGGGACAGAGGCGCTCGATGTCCGGCTGCTCTTAGCCGTGCTCAGCCTGCGAGGCCAGCACCCGGGATGATAAGAACGTCAAAACTTCTGATGCTGCTCAAACGCTATCGAGGGCTTTGCATTATGCTAGGTCAGATAAATGCATCAGTGAGAGCAGAGGAGAATGGTATGCTAATACAGTACAGAAGTGGGAAACTGCACAGTGATACCAAAGAGCATTATGCACCAGATTGCTCAACAGTTTAGTGCTTGATATAGTCATGTGAACAAGAACAGTGGTGTGTAGAACCACCTTTAGCAGCAGTAACTTGAAGGGATCTCAGTATCTCACATTGTTGTGGAGCAGTTTTGCCCACTCTTCTTTTGCTTCAGTCCATTGAGGTTTGTGGGAATTTGTTTATGCACAGCTCCCTTAAAGTCCAGTCAATTGGGTTGAGATCTGGACTTTGACTGGGCCATTGCAGCACCTTAATTCTTTTCTTTTTCAGCCATTCTGCTGTAGATTTGCTGCTTTGTTTGGGATCATCGTCCTGTTGCATGACCCAGTTTTGGCAAGGCTGTATCTGTCAGACAGATGGCCTCACATTTGACTTTAGAATACTTTAGTATACAAAGGAGCTCATGTTCGACTGAGTGACTGCAACATGACCAGGTCCTGTGGCTGCAAAGCAAGCCGAAATCATCACTTCTCCACCACCGTGCTTGACAGTTTGTATGGTATGTTTGTGCTGATATGCTGTGTTTGGCTTTTTTGCAATCCTAAGCTGTGCTGCCATGTTCTTTTTAGAGAGAAGAGGGTTTCTACTGTAGTGTGCACTGCAAAGTGTGTCGAAGGCATGTTACCACAAAGGCAGGTAACACCACAAATAGTTTTAGCGTCTAAAGCAATGCCGTTCTCTTCAGCAAGCACATAGAGAGACTTTATACAGTCCCAGACACTTTGTCCTGTGCCACTCCTGATGTCAAAAAATGAGAAGACACAGTGATGTCACAAATGAACAAGCCTACTTTATTGAAAAAGACACAATGGCAGTAAGCACAGTCAAAAATGACAAATTTCAGTGGCTGATTAAAGTAAGTGTCTCTTCTTATGAACTCTGGTCATAAACATTTCTCTCAGACAACTCTTTCCCAGCTATCCATGGAGAGTAGACAGACATTTGAACAGCTGTGCTGTTCAGTGCTACCACATTGGATTTGTGCTGAAGTCGTACATCCGATCCATATATAAACCTCACTGCCCCCTTCATTGAGACGGGTCCTGTGGTGTACCCCCCCAGGAGCATAAGCAGCCCACTCTTGAGTAAATATGTCAGTTCTGTTTATGTTCTCCTTTGATTACATATGAAAGTTTGTACAGTTTGTACTGTTCTCAAATTTGTACTGAGGATATTTACAGAAAGTATTTTTTTGTCTGTCTGTGGGGTTATTTCCCAACAATTGAAATGATACAATATAGGGGTAGTTCTTTGAAAATTAAGATTTTAGTTTATTGGATTTTTAGCTTATAGCGAAAAACAAAAGTACAAGGGGATGGCTGGGTGATGTGGAAAAAATCTTATCACAGTAATTTATCAGTAACTATCGATAAACAGTATATCGCAATATAAATCAAACTAATATTTGTGTCAAGATTAAAGGTTCTGTTTTACTCCTGAAATGTGAAAATATGTTTAATTTAGGTTTAAATATTATCTAAATATCATTTAATTTCTGTTAAAGTTGAACATGATAAATGCATCATATATATGATACATTTATCATGTTTTACCATTCAAGTTAGAAGAAATTAAACAATTATCAGCAGATGTGAACATAACTGTCAAATATAATCCCCTTTTGCGTGTGTTTCCACCCCTGGTAATCCTGCGTAGGATGTTACCTTTCCTGTAGAAACTTCTGAGCTCTTTTTCTGGGACTAATAACAGCCAAAATCATTGTTCTGATCTTTTTTGCAGTCTAAAAGACATGAGTACCTCTAGAGGCCACTAGACCTCAGTTTGTAGACTTCTTCTTGTTTGTAGAATTCACGCTCGCATTCTCCTCCCTTACACATGTTCTGTCTCTCTCTGGTTTTCTTTAACTGGTGCCTAATTTTACTGTGTCCTACGGTAACTAGAAGGCACAGTGACATGTTACACGGACACACCAAGACACAGACACAAGTGTTTTTGTAGCGTGATCTATTTCAAGCTGGAAGAATCGAGCTCAAATTGGCATTAAGTCTATAAACGTCCATCGGTGTGTGTGTGTGTGTGTGTGTGTGTGTGTGTGTGTGTGTGTGTGTGTCTGTGCCTAATTTTGAGCCCAGCAGAAAAAGTTAAACGGGAGAAGAAAATGAAGGTGGGATTGAGAAGCAGGTTATTGATGTGCTCACTCTACCCCAGCACCCTAACGGTCTCCAGCCTCCTCCAGGGGCCGTAAACCAGAAATGGAGTTTTTAACAGCACCGGCTGCCTGCTAGGCTCCTATGGTGTACTTTACAACACACACATACACACACTCCTCTTTACACACTGAAATACACAAGAGTTCCTGCATACTTCTGTACTAAACTTCCCTCTGGCTGTAAGAGAAAACTTTCTAAAGTCACCTTGAAGATGATAAAAGTCTCTCTCACACACAGCGGCCTCTCCTCCTGGGTTATGACCGAGAAGCACTTTCAGCTCTGATCGGCTGAAGTAAGGGCTGAGCATAAACAGCCAGTGGTTGTGTTTCATATTGGCTCGGGCTGTGGTGATTTATCGTGGCGGGGACCAAATCTTATTTGATGTGTTTGTATGAGTGCAGCAGTAATTAACTCTGAGGCTGCACTTCTGTGGGAGGTGCTTGCTCAAGAGAGAGTAGGCACGCAGCAGCCTGGAACAAAACATCTCTGCAAATCCTCCTGACTGGCAGCATAATAAATTAAACAGAAAATCATTTGTCATGCTCTGGTGTGTTTGTGTAGCTCTAGTATTGAAGAGGAGGGTCCTTTTTTTTTTTTTTTTTTCTTTTTCATAGTTTTACCTGCTTAATGTTCACTGGAGAAAGGTCACATTCCCTTCTCCTTTTTTGGTGCAAGAAAGTCCCATGAGCCTCAAGGCTGAGGCAGTGCCCTGGTTACCTGCTCAGAGCTAGTCAGAGCAGCTAAAACATGGGCGTGCATCATCATCCAGGCTTTCATTGGTCAGTCAGGTGCCGTTTATTCCTGCCCCCTTTCATGACTCACCTCCTCTGTCCTGAGTGTAACTGTAGCTCTTCCAAATCCCCCCCCCCATCCTGTCCAAGCACAGTTTAAACACCTCTTTGCCTCCTCAACACCCCCCCCCCCCCCCTCCTCCTCCTGTTTGAACTCTGAGGGTCCTTGAGCTGTCGAGCAGCAGCGGCCAAGCTAAGCTTGGACCAGTTGTATGTGCAGATTGGTGCTTGGGATATACAATCCATCATCTCTGCATCTCTGCCTCTTCGCTCTGTACTGAACGAGGCCCGAGAAGCAGAGAAGGATTAAATGAAGGTAGATTGGAGCAAGAGGGAGTATGTCAGAGAGCTGTAACTGAAATGTAGCTATGAGGTAAAGTCAACTGCTTTGATTTGCTGTTTTGTGTAAAAGTGTATTTCAGGGTGACAGAAAGGATCCCCAAAAGCTCTAGAGGGGAACTTTGAGCCTGAACCTATTTTTGGCTCTCCTGTGTTGCTGATGGACTGCATGTGTGTGGGTATGTGTGTCTGTCCCTCTCTGTCACTTCCTCTCCTCTGTTTGTATTTCCTATCTTTATGCTTTTAGAGAAACAAAGATTTTTTAAAAAAAATGTGCTATCAGGCTTAGAGAGACCTGATGATACTAGTTCCAGGAGTGCTAAGCACAAAAATTGTAAATGACACAGTTTAAATGAATCACTAATGCAAGCCATGTATCCCTGGTGTAATTTCATGGAGAAAAGCTGCACTGGGCTGAGATGGGTGGTTTCTGCAGGCCCGGTTGTGCTTAATGATACTGGCATGGTGATGTACGACACCACAGTGAAAGCCCCGCACTGTTCCCCGACTCATTTCCACACATGGTTAACTCTTTCTCTGAGGTTCTGAACGGCCAGTTTACTGAAAGCACGAGACCCTTGTCCACTGGGAGTTTGGATTGACTGATTACAGCAGAGCTGCTTGTAGGCACACGATGACTTTAAAAGACACCCTGTCATGGGTTGTCTGTATGCTTCAATACTGAGCTGAAATTAGACGGACAGCTTAGAGAGCAAGAGTCGTTGGTCACGAACCGTTTTTTTCCTTTCAGTGTTATTTTAGTAAAAGGTTACCAAAGGTCAAGCAATTATTTCTTTGGCCTTTATCAACCTCTTACCAAGTGAAGTTTGACTGCAGCCTCCCAAAAGCGCCAGACTCAGTTACTGTTACCAGACTACTGGTAGTGCAAAAACTGAGATGACTTATGCCTATAAAACAATTTATGTATACTCAGTTCCTAGAAAATTAGGCAAAACAAAAGCATTTTGTTGGAAAGATAAAAGACTGATTCCAGATAGTTTTCTTTCTCAGCGATTTTATAAGTAAAATGCGCACAGACCATACTTGAGCTTGGAAAAACCCAAACTAGGCATGTGTGTCAGTGACCTTTTCTTTCACAGTTAAGTTGTTTTGCTTTCATATTGTTGATCACTGACCCAGTTCATTAAGTAGAGGGCAGAATGGTGTCTTTCAGTTTATTTCTACGGGTTATATCTTTGTTTTATTTTTCCCAGCATTTGTGTCTTGACTTCTGTGGAAATCAGTTGGTGGAGGCTACGCAGTGTTTTATTAGTTATACAAGAACATCAGAACTCTAACCATTGGATTTTCTAAATTATTTCTGCCACCTGCTTTCAGCATACTAGAAAAATCTAATAAAAATTATGTGTTTTAAGATTAATTTGTTGTATTTTTTTTTAACTATTACACAAAAGAAAATGTCTTTCCTAACACCTAGAGGAAGATATAATTTGGTCTCTTTTAAAGGCGATCGTACTAACACCAAGATCACATGAAATGTGGTTGTGTTCACAGAAGGTGGAAGATTGTTGACAGGTCAGTGATTGTGTTTAAGAAGAGCGTACCAGAGAGGCTACAGTAGGTCTCTGATACATAATAATGTAAGGCTCAGAGAATTTTAAGAAATGTGTGTACACAAGGGACCCCTTCCTCAAAAAAAAAAAAAAAATGCTGAATGATCTTCAGGTCCTCAGGCAGAGCAGCTTTAATAGCAGAACCGATTCTGTGGAAATAATTTCCTGGGCTCAGAAACACTTTCTGAACCACTGGTAATGAATGCAGTGCTGCTATAGCCACAAATTCATTATGTAAAGAGAAATTGTATGTAATAAATGAGATGGACCATAGAGCCTGTTATCAGCGCACAGTTAGAGAGATTAAGGTGCATTATTGCACTTGGAATTGGGTAACTTTCATATCTGTTAATGCTGATGCATCAATGATAGATGCGGGTTTTGGAGGAACATCACTGTCTTCAAGTGTGACTGCTCTACTTGTTTTAGCAAGACGATGCCAAACCATATCCTACACTAAGATTTTTTTTTCCATGTGTTTTTTTTTTTCTGGTTACTTGTCTTTAAATACTGTATGGGTGTACCATTGTTTTGAAAGTGATTCATCAATAAGGTTACAATAAACCAGCCAAATATGAAACATTCTGATGTTCCATTAGAATTCGTCACACAGTGAGTTTTTGCTTTTGTAAGAGCACCCACGGAGCGACGCCGTGGCTGTTTGCCCTCTCTGCAGTGAAGTGACAGCCCCAGAGCGCGGCGCCAGCAGCAGACTCTGTGACAGCGCCGTTGGCATGGTAACGAGTAAGACGTGACAGCAGCAATGGCGGACAGTTTGCTGGAGAAAGCTCCACTGTCAGCATTTTCTCTCCTCGTCCTCCTCTAACCTCCAGCTATGTGGAGCGCGTGGCACGCAGTGAGGAGGTGGGCTGGGGGATGAAGAGCGCGAGAGGATGCTTGTTTGCCATTTGGGTAAACATTCATTTACCTCCAGCAGTCAAACGTGAAGTTAATCAGAGTGATTATGCGTCATAATCAGCAGCGCCTTCTCGCAGCCTCCCGATTACTCGTGCGTCGTACTGTAGCCGCGCTTCCTCTTCGCTGCCATCTGGAGATCTCAGCGCATCTGCATTCATACACACACTCTCACAGACAATCTCGCTTATTAACATACATTAAACCACATTGCCTTTACACACATCATCATTTCTGTAAGCGCCAGTGCGTTCAGCTCATGCTGCAGAGGCCTGAGCTCAGCAGCACTGTACTGCTGCAGGGTATCAGGAAGATTTTTGTTTTAGTATGAGCACATGGATTGATGTCTGACTATGAAATTGTTTTTGTCTTCTGGTGTGCTTTTTTTTGTTTTTCCCCAAAGTGTGACGTATAGAGTTTTATTTCCTTGAACTTTCTGTAAGGTGCCCAAAAACAAAATCCACCAACATCTTTTTAAACACTCTGTTTGGACTAGAAGCACACAGGAGCAACTGTGACTAACATAAATGCACAAACACTTACCAAGCAAAAATGAAAAGCACAAAAAAATTTAGTCTTTCCTTGTGGTGTGCCAACACTATAAATGTGGAGAATATTGGCACCCTTATCCTTTTCTCAGCAAAAATGTTCCTTTCTCTCTGGTTTGGTCCACTGCTCTGGGGCTTCCCACCTTTGTTAGTAATCCTACCTGACTAGAATTTGAGACAAATCTGGTGGTTAAAAAGCCACCAGATTGCACAGCTTCTTATATAGCGCTTTTCTACTCTGAGCATTCAAAGCGCTTTATACAACATGCCTCATTCACCCATTCATACAAGCACTTTTTTTTCTACACCTTAGTGCTTCCTATCTAACATTCACTCGCCAGTGAACACAAAGAGCAACTTGGGATTCAGTATCTTGCCCAAAGATACTTTGGCATGCAGACTGTTTCAGTGAGCTGATGATTTAATGATGACTCTCATAGGTGATTTAATGACTCACCCCTTCAAAGAGAGAGAGAGACAAAGAAAGACCCTCTAATTAAGTGAATTCTTCTATGTAAAAACGTGTATTGACACTCATATTTCTCTCTTTGTGATGTTTTCTTTAGGAGAAGAGCTCCAGGGAAAGATCACTGTGCGTAAGAACAAGAAGGATCCACGCTCGCTGTGGGTCACCTTTGAACTCCGAGACAGGAAGCAGACCTACAGCCTACAATAAGGACAGCCATCACATGGTACATGCCACGAGTAGTTGGACAGAATTAATACCTTAAGTGTGATGTTTTTAAATGTTAGCATTGTTCCAGCCTTTTGTAATAAAAACATGATGTCATATGAGATGATTCCCTCTTTGTCAGTGTCTTATTAAGCATGTGGAAACATAACCTCAGAAAGAATTCAGGGTCCTGTGCTCCTTGCACACTTGGTTGTTTTATTGATTTAATTATACCTTGATAAAATTGCCATTTTCCCATCAATCAGATTAAAAACACAATTTTTGTAAATTTCTTAAAATCTTCAATTTCCATAGGTGCTCATAGCTCCAAGTCCATCATGAACCATCACACTGGTCACAGGTCCTGTGGACATTTGCAGCAAGTCTTCTGGTTAGTTTTTGTGCCTGCATTTACTCTCAGTTAAGCTCAGGCTTCCTGCCAAGAACCAAGCCTGTAGCATGCTGCTGCCACCACCATGCTTCATGACAGGGATGATGTTGGCAAATGATCAGCAGTGACGTGTCTGCCAGATATACAGTCCTGTGCAAAAATCTTAAGTTATCCTTCATTTTTTTTTAATGTTTTACTAGGAAAATGGGAAATGGGTGCAGTGATTTATTGAAGCATGCAAACATGCATGTAAATACAGTATATAAGGCAAAAACCGAGTTTGTACAATTCTAAGCAGCTTGAGAATCGTCATTTGGTATGAACAACTTTATTCTTCAACACAACCTGAACTCTTTCTTGTCATTTCTTTGTAGTCTTCAGGAACAGTTCTCTAGGCCTCTCGAAGGACATTCAAAGCTCTTCTTTGGATGTTGCTGCCTTTCATTCTGTTCACTGTCAAGATGATCCCATACTGCTTCAATAATGTTGAGGTTTAGGCTCTGTGGAGTCCATAACTGTGTTCCACTGTGTGTATTTCTACCTACATACGTTTTTACACGCTGACATGCTGAAAAAGATCAGACATTTCTAGATGGTATTGCACGGTGGATCTGGTGGTACATTTCTGTGTTCACAATTCCATCAATTTTAACAAGATCTCCAACACCACTGGCTGAAATGCAGCTTTAAACAATGACAGGAGCCTCTACTGTGTTTTACAGGTGACTGCAGATACTCAGAGGCCTGCAGAGGTCCTCTCTCCTGACCTCCTGCGTACATATTGACAAAGATTTTAAATTTGGATTCATCGCGCCCACAGACCTGTAGACCTTTCTCCCTGTTTTCCTTCCTTAAAAATGGCTTCTTGACAGCCGCCCTTCCACTGAGACCATTTCTGATGAGGCTTCAGTGAACAGCAGGTGGATCAGCTGAAGGGTCAGATGCATCTCTCAGGTTCTGTGTCAGGTCTTTGCTACATTTATTTCCTATTTCCACAGGACATGACTTTCAGATACGATTCACCTGCTGTGGCCTGCCACTTCTTTTTTGTCCTCCGCTTGTCCAGTTTCCTCAAAATTTTTAAGGACACAGATCACACCATGCCGAGATATGCTTCGTTTTGGCTAATAAATCTCTGAGAATCACCTTGTTGGTGCAAAAAAACAATTTTATGTCTGTCAAACTGTGTATTTTCCATAGATTCAACTAAAGAAATGGGAATATGTGTTTCTATAACAGGCTTCTAGCAACAAAGTGCCTGAAGGTGCTTTTCCAAATTGGTATTTTGCTAGGTTGTCTGATATGTATAGACACAACACTGGTTCATCCCTTTGTTTTTTATCCTCAAATGAGTCATGGGTCAGTGTTAAGTGGCTTAACAAAAAAACCCCAAAAAAACTCTAAAAATGTTCAGGTAAGACTGGACTGAAAATGAGTGAAAAAGCAACCAATGTCCAAAGAACATTTTTTGAAACACCTTTAGTACTTTGAAGGACCCAGAGAACTATTGTTCAAGAACGTCTGGCTCCTTAAAAGCAAAATATGAAGAAATGATGGGTGACTCAAGACTTGTGCACAGTACTCAGTTCAGTAGAACTTGGAGTTTTGCCCAGAAAAGTTCACTATTTATCTCATTAGATCAGAAAATCCTACATGGCTTCCATCTATGTGCTCTATCATAAAGACCTGATTGGTGGAGTGCTGCTGAAAAGGTCTCCTTTTTACAGGACTTTTAAAGGAATCTTTTTTTTTTTTGGAGGGGGGGTCTCAGGGAAGCACTGTGCTCATGGAAACACTGAACGTTTCAGAAAAAGTTTTACAGCCTTTCCTTGATCTCTACTCACGACTTGGTGTTTCTTTAGACATGCAGTGTGAACTATAAGATCCTCTGACTTGTGCCTTAGTATGCTTTTGTAAAGACAAGTTAGGGATCGTTAAGTAGAGCAGATTTAAAATGAATTCAGTAAGGAAAGAGTCTGAACTCTTCGTATACTGTGTATAACCTCGATGTTTGAAAACTGATAAAGACAGTGTAGATCAGGTATAACCTTAAAATCCTTTACCTTCACATCCACACTTCAGTTGTTCAGACATTTATCATCACACACCATTACTCACATGCATCCCTGCCCGAGCAAAAGGTGGCTGCTCTTTGTTACAGATCTTGCGCCTTTGAAAAGTATCCCTCCTTATTGTCCTACTTTGAGCTGTGTGATACCTCAACAGGAGCGTCATCCATCTTCTGTGAGTTTACTGGGACAATGGAAAAATGAATTTAAGCTTTAAAAAGGCTGACTGAAGCGTCTTTACATACTTCATCGAGCAGCTCTGCTTACAATTAAAGATTTCCCCCCCTTCCCTTTCTGCCTGAGATGAGGAATCCTAAACTCTGAGAAAGAGTAGTCATCTGTGAGGAGGAGGAGCGGACTCTGTAGCTGGCCGCCCGTCTTAATGATGATCCGACACTCACATTTCTACCGCTTCTGTGTCGGCTCTGCCTTTCTATTAATACCGTCTGGTGCGCAAGCTGACATCAAACAGGGCATATGCTTTCCTGTGTATGTGTTTTTTTTTTTTCTTTCAAAGTTGGATTCATCCGATTGTAGTTTTGTGGAGTCAGCTTTTTAACCACGCTCAGTTCAGTAGTTTTGACTTGACTGCGAGGCAGCTGACCTGGAGTCAGTCTAGAGACTTTTTACAAGCCATACAGGATTGGTCCAGCATCATCCCGGCATTTTCTGGAGGGTTGTTTCATAATAAACAAGCACTGATGACGAAAAATGAATTCACAAAGCTGGCAGTGTCGTGATTAAAAGCCTTCAAAGTGTCTAATCATTCTGAACAAAGGCAGTTTATTAATGTTTATTCTCTCACAGCCTGTGCCATTCATTTTCTCCACATTATTTGTGTAAAGGAAAAAAAAAGCTGCTCATTCTGAAAGGTAATCAATTTTGTAAATCTATTGCACTTAAACACCCATTTACTAGGCAACATATTTATGACGCATTCGTTCCTTTGGGTTGGTTTATTGTGTCCCTGAAATAATAATATATAAAAGCGAAGAAAAAAATTATTCTGTAGGTCACAGAATTTTGCTGTTTCTTACAAATAGCCCCTTAAGGGCCGTTTAATCATTAGTGCCCTTAAAAATCGTCTTGGCGTCTTTTTCGCACATCATTGGCCGAACTTGAAGTGCAATGTGTGAAGGCTCTGTCAGGCCCGACTGATGAGGATGCTGATAATGGGAGCGCCTCTGCATGACCCTCCTCCGCTGAATCACGGCTTCCCAGGCGTTTGGAATTGATGCGGCTTCTTATCGCTCAGGCGACAGGGGGAGTGATCAATTAATTACAAGAGCTCATATAATTAACGAGCATGAGGAGACACTCGGCGAGATGCAGTTCGCATTCTCTCTCAGGATTTACTTTGCTCAAAGTATAAAAAAAAAGAAACTCAACAATAAGTTTAGTCCAGCAGAGAGACCGTAGATTTTAAACTGGAGGGCATGACGCATCTAATTCGCACTGTCTTTACTTTGGTGCGCGTGTGCAAAGCCCACGTTGTGGTTTGAGACATTAAATCAGCTCGTGCGAATCGTACCGGGGTCTTTTGGCGGTGTGTGTGTGTGTGTGTGTCAGTCCGCGCGCTCAGCGGTCTCTGGAAGAGGAGCAGAAATCAATTACAATTATTCTCTGTTGACAATGTAATTAAACTCAAGGCGGTGGCTAATACACCCGCTCCAGTCTCTTATCTGGAACGGACGGAGATTTACAAGCGCAGGCGGCTCAGCATGCATAGCAAGTGAAAGGCCCCGAGTACCCACGCTGATCACAGCAGGCGACCAGAAACTGCCCCAAACCTCCCCAGCTGTCCGGGGAAAAAAAAAAAATCACAAAAACAAGCGGAAAACTTCACAGACTGTGTTATTTTAATGTGTTAGTTTGTGGGGTTACTCTAGATGATGTGTTCACAAGCGCTTTGAGTGCTCAGTGCGGAAAAGCGCGATGTGAGTACCAGTTAATAAATACTGGTTCAAAATATAGCAATATTAGTTTTTACATTACATTATTATTATTATTATTATTATTATTATTATTATTATTATTATTATTATTATTAAAGCCCCATGTGGTTTTATTCATGCTCTTCAATACTACCTGGTTAAACAGTGTGCTTGATTGGCAGCGACGCACTAATTATTTTTCCGTTCAGCTGAGATTGACCTGACCTATTGCGCTCTAGTAAGCAAACTTATTTCCACTTTGCTAGAAAGTGTCAAGATGATCAAGTTTGGCTTGTTTGAAATCAGTTTCCTTCCCGTCCCGTGGCCTTTGTGTTCGTTCAGGCCATTTATATCTGCGTGCGTGTGTCGGTTTTGTGTTCACTATATGTTTTACTGAATGAAAGCCTAAAGACCCAGCCCATAACTAAAACGCTATCCTTGATTCATCAAGACTCCTATGTGATTTTAGGTTTGTGATAAAAACACAGCTCACCGGACGCTTTCACGGGGAGATTTGGAGAATACGCAATGCAGTGTTTTAGAATGTACAGTGTGGCACAACCCCCCCCCTATTCTCCCACCCCCCTTTGCTGTCACTGCTTCCAGTGCAGACTCCAGTGGTTGGCTCCAGTTCCTCTTAAAACACGTGACTTTAATTTAAAAAAAAAAAGCCATCTTCTTGCGTAAGACTTTAACAAATGAGTAGCTTTATAAAGACCTCGCCCACTTTTTTTTTTCTTTATTTGATCAATCCTCCTATTGGTGACGCACGAAGGAACGTATAGAGCCTGGAGCTCTGTGCGTAAAACCCGCCAAGCGGAAAAACTATTTATAGTTCAGGCCATTTTTAGCACATAGTGTGTTTTACCCATACAACCTTTGAAAAACTGAAAATGTGTGTGTGCATAATTGTTGGGTGTAAATATATGAGAATAATCATAAAGAATTATCTTTGATTTATAGCTTAACGCACACAGTCTAGTTTCCGTATTTTGCAGGCATAAAGATTTTTTTCTGTAAAAACAAGTACTTTATGTTGCTGCTGCAATTGTAACTGCTGACCTATCCTCGCTCACTATAACGCAAACACTGTTTAGGCCCCGGTGCACTCTAATCCATTACATTTTCCCCAATAATCGCCCAAACGTGGAAATCTTTATCACAAACGAGCCATGTGAGATCAAGTAGGATGCTCCCGTGTATGTGTGTAAACATCCCACACTTCCTTAGGGACAAGTGTATTAATCAGCTTTGGAAGGGTCTGTCCGGCGCTCACGCATGCAACGTGCGTAACCAGACAATTCACGCACGCACACACGCGCCCCCGTCGTCTTGCTCTCCTGTTGTCCCTTTAAAAATCCGAATCCAAGGCCAATGATTTATCAAACTCCTATTATCAAGAAAATGTCACAGGAAGGGCACCTTGCTCTGCACTGACGCAAACCCCGCTCTTTCCCACGGAGCTATAGAAAAGCTTTGCACTTGGTACTTTGCGGAGCTACAACCAGTCCGCTTCCAGTCGTCTCCTCATCTTTTGTTTTACAGCTGTTTCCAGCCTGCTGGCAGAGTTCTTCCAAAATGGTAAGTGTTTCACACTCATTTCTTTAGTTATTTTCTTACAGTTTCATCTATTCTGTGAACGTATTCCCTTCTGTTTTTATGCTAACCTGACACTTTTTTTTTTTTTGCCACTGTTAAGCGCTTTCAGGAACTTGAGCTGTCCGTGGTGCTGAAATACAGCAGCGTCTTCACACTGAAAAACTTTAACCGCTTTTTCTTTCAATCGCTTTTTCGTCTTCTGGGCCACCCAATCTTGGAGTTTTTAGAGGGTTAAATGGGGAGAAAGTTGAAATTAGGTTAATCATGTTTAATTTTTTATATTTTTTATTTACTCGTTTTCTACCGACTTAAACAGAAGCCAGGTGGTTCCCCACTAAGAACACAACTAAGAATTAAGCTGCCGATATATTTTAGAATCTGGGGGCTTTTCCGGTTGCTTTCCCTCCCCCTCCTCAGAGTTAAATTTCAAAGAGTCATTTGTAATTCCGCGCCCGGGGTCCGCTCACCGCTGTAACGCCGGTGATCTTGCATGCCTGCGGGGAGAGCGAAGCCACCGAGAGACCCGCAGCAGCTTGTCTATTGCCCATAAAAATCAGTGGATGTGTGTGGTGAATGACATGAGGGGGGAAATGGGGCGTAAAATTAAAGAATCTTGCAGAAAGCGAGAACTGGAGAAGCAAAGCAACCCCCTCCCTTCAACACACAAGCACTTTCTACACACACACACACACACACACACACACACACACACACACACACACACACACACACACACACACACACACACACACACACACACACACGGTAGACAGTGAGCTGAAACTATGGAGCGACCAGAGCCACAACATACTGCAGAAAAAGGAAACTGAGAACTGAGCATTTTTAGTCCCAGCACAGAGATGGCCTACAAATGCCTACTACTTTCATGGTTTCTGCCGTTCTGTTGCCTTTTATCTCGCTGATCTGTCACTCCCATATTCCAGGATTTGTCTGACCAGAGAGACATGGCCAAACAACTGGCCAGCGCTCCCACTGGCTACATCCCGGCGCAGCAGCCCGACGGAGCTGCGGGACTTACAGCAAGCAAACCGGATAACACGGCTGCGTGCCCGCCGCCCGCCCCTCACCATCACCCGGCGCCTCAGCCGCCGCCTCCTTGTAACGAGCGCAACACTTTTTGTCCCACGGAAAATAAACCGGGGGAACCGGACAGCAATAAAGAATATGGGACGTTTAAAAACACCCCGCCGGCTGTCCCTGGATCCGTTGCCGTTAATTCGGCCTTAAGGAAGGATTCCGTCGGTTCGGCCCGTGGGGGGTCCGCCCAGTATGGCGACCCGCTCCGGGCCACCACTGAGCAGAACAACACCGCAGGCAACTGGACGTCTATGAGCCAGACCACCATCATACTGGGAACAGATGGGCACACGTCTGTTCAGCCTGGAGCCTTGGCGGGGGTAAGTCAGCTAAATGAACCGTTACCTTAACGGAGGGCTGCTGGTCTGGAGGCAGGTGTGGATGTTTCCGCTTGTAAGAGAGAGCTGACTGGATTAACCTGCTGCCTCCAAACAGGGGAAGTGCAAACCCCTGGGAGTGCCACGCAGACCCTTATTATGTGTCTGCTGTGAATCAGAATCTCTGGAACTCTAACGTCCCTTAAAATGTGGTGTCACAGGCAGTGATTTGTGATTTTATCTTTGCGCCGGTGCGTTAAGGTGGTCGTTTGTAGCCCGACAACTTCGGAGCTGAATCAGAGGATGCTTTAAAACTGGATCTTAAAAGGGAGCGATTATTATGAGGACACAGAGCGATGGTTCGTTGTCGGGATGTTTGAATAGTATTGTTTGATATGCCATAATTCATTATTTTCTTTCGTGCATTGGTTTGGGATAGCCTATACTGGGGTGAGAATATTTCATTTAGCACATGCATAGATTGACGAAATAAAGTGCATGTAAGTGTGCAGGACACCTACAAGTGTATGAGACTATGCTGAACCTCTAAAGGTGGGAATCTTGCATGTAGTTCAGTGGGTGGACCCCGAGCTATTTGCTGTTCCTACTTTGCGCAGCGTCTGTCTCGATCCTCTGCACCAGTCTGATGTCTGATCAAAACTTTGAAAACCGCTTATGTCAGCTAAATATCAGGGAAACGGAACGCAGACAGCGAGCTGTTTATTAATCAGTGGGATTAATAATAAGACATGCAGTCCCTCCTTTATTTACCCCTTTTAGACACAAACCTATGGCTATTTCGGGTGATTTTTTTTTAACTTGATTTTAACTTAGTGGTGATAACATGGTTAATGAAAAAGAGAACTGAATCATACTCTCGCGGTATTCTCGGTGTTCCCCGCCTGCTCCCAGCAGACACACTTGGTATGGCCCAGAAGCCCAGGTGTTATCCGGCTGATAGACAGCGCTGTATTACATGAGACTGCGGATTGTTTCCAATCCCCACGAGGGTACCCCCACCCCCCCACCCCTCTCACACGCTTACGCGTGCAGACGCATATACACAGACACATTCTCATGCACTGCGGTGATTATCAATCTGAATATCCACAGAGTCTATTTTCTGAATCTGCTCAGTGAGGTCCTGCTGTGCAGTAGTAATTACGCATTGTTATTTTATTTTATTTATTTATTTAGTTCTCATGTTATGAATGGGTCTTTAAGGAATGTTTCTGCAGAGAATCTGAAATTTTATGAAAATGTGAAGCGGTCTGGTGATAGTAACGGGCCTAGACGAAGAGTTTTGTGTACAAGCTTGGAAAGCTGCTAAGGAATTCTGATTGTCATGCGTAAAACTGAACAAAATGAAAATGAGATATAACCCCCATAGTGAACAAAATGTAATTGGCCCTAAAACCTATTTCGGATTGGATTCGTCTACATTTTAAAATAAAAATGTCTCAGATTTTCTTTATGTCGGTGGAATGTATGTATGTATGTATGTATGTGAATGTATGTGATCAGTAAGCCTGTAACAATAATGTCTGCAGTGGGCAACCCTCCCAAAAACAGTGAGTTACCTTTTTATTTGTGTGGTTATTTTTAAAAACGTGTGAATACATTTTTGTTGATGGTGATGATTGAATCCGATGTATTTCATGTCCAGTCTGAGTTCTTCTAGTGTTCTTCTTGTAGTTTTGACACTTAGATTAAAAAACAAAACAAAACAAAACAAAAAACATGTATACATATATTTTAGAGACTCTCTCAGTGTTTTTTGGTTGTTTGTTTTTTGTTATTATTATTATTTTTTTTCTCAGGGTAACGACGATGATGACGAAGGGGGGGATGAGAATAAGGCCAGAGGAAACTGGTCCAATAAACTGGATTTTATTCTGTCCATGGTTGGCTATGCGGTGGGACTGGGAAACGTGTGGAGGTTTCCTTATCTTGCCTTCCAAAACGGGGGAGGTAAGAGTTTTTGATCCGTGTGTGTCTTTTTCCCAGCACCGAAAAAAACATAAAAACAAAACAAAAACGGTTAATCAAATTTCAGTCTGGGGCTGAATTTAACCCATTTCATTCCAATATCTTACTGGGCCTTTGAACAGGCGAAGACTAGTATTCTAAAAATTACTAAAGAAATTGTTTATAGTATTGGAATTTCCTTCGGTAATTGTTTTTGATTAAATAGTGCGCACAATAATGTGTTTACACTAAGCAAGATGTGAAACTGTCATTTATTACAATTATTATATTTACTCGTATTTTTGCCTTTGTTATGGCGTACTGCATGCTCTTTTTTTTTAATCAAATATTCACTTTAACCATTGTAGAAGTCATTTAAAAGCTGCCTAATTTATTTTCCATGTACTGTATATTGTTTAGAGGCAGCTAAGTATGCACCACACGCTTGATCATTTTCATTTTATTCGATAGTTGTATTATTAGTTTCAGACTTTTGTGCTTCTGAAACTCCGGTCTGCAGCCTGCTGTTTAATCCCCCCTGCAGGAGCTTTTTTGATCCCCTACCTGACTATGCTGGGCATCGCTGGGATCCCAATCTTTTTGCTGGAGGTTTCCCTCGGCCAGTTTGCCAGCCAGGGGCCTGTGTCAGTGTGGAAATGCATCCCAGCTCTGCAAGGTAAACTGGCCCATCTCATCAGCTTCAAGAAATAAAAATAAAATAAAATAAAAATAATTACATAAATTAATAAATTTAAAAATATATAATCACGAGTTCTCCACTTTCCTTAAGAGTAATTTATCTATTTCGTCTCATTTATTTATTTTAGGTTGCGGGATTGCCATGTTGATAATATCTGTCTTGATAGCCATATACTATAATATTATAATGTGCTGGACACTGTACTACCTGTTCGCTTCGTTGAAGGGCTCACTGCCATGGGCTAACTGTAGGAATGAGTGGAACACGGTGGAATGTAAGGACAAAGACATGCTGCTGTTAGGTAAGGCACACACCTTCACACACGCACACGCATACACGCACACACACACGCGCGCGCGCGAAAATGCACCCCACTCTCTACAATACGCAATGCGTCATACCTCCCTCAGCGAAGGTGTCCTGCAGTATAATGAATCCTGACCTGTGATCTCTGCGGTGTTTTACTCTCAAAAACACTTTAAATGAAGAGCACCCAGTTTTTCTATGTGATCCAGTTAGAATGTTACAGGCCAGTAAAGTCGGGGAGCTGGGAGGGCCCCGGCGGGACAGAATCCCCTCAGATCCAAGCGATTGAAATTCTCGAAATACATTCGATTCTTCTTTTGTGTGATCACGTCAGGTTAAAGCACTGTTTTATATTTTAAAGCTGCGGCACAGAGCAGAAGCAGCCTGCAGTGCTCTGAATTAAACTGTGGATAAAATCACGTTCTGGATGAGAGAAAACATGAAGGCAGGGAATCGGATGCGTTTGGCGTCGATCTGCATCGAATAAAAGTCGAAATCGGCTTCACTTTGTGTAAAATTTGCCTTTAGCGATTCTGTAAATTCAGCACAAAAACTGCTTGCTTGACAAATTTACTGTACAGACTGAGCTGCTGCAGTGCTGCAGTGAGCCCGAGACTGAACCCTGCTGGATGAAAATTGAACCGCAGGCCTTTTCCAACGCCGTGGTCCCTCTGCCCCTCTCGCTGTCTTTTGATAGAGGACGCAAACAAATGTCATGTGAACTATGTATCCTAACATATTTTAGTATGTTTACCTGTATGTGTCGGAGTGTGGGTGAACAATGCAGTGCACGCGCTTTGTAAAAAATGATGTTAAATGCATTCTGTAATGTTTCGGTTTTATGTCAGAAAGATGATTCTATACTGAATATTTATAAACAATTATATTACACTAAAATCTTCTTTTTAAAACTATATTTTGGTCTATTGACATAAATGATTCATGTGCAGGTGTCCACCTCGTTTAGTTACAGAAAATCTGCCTTTCTGTGTCACCGAGTACTCTCAGTTGTGTAAAATTTAGATACACACAGAATAGGATTTTTTTTTCAAATTGCAAAGTGGAAAACGAGATTATTCAGAAAAAAAACATTCTGAATAATCTAGACCCAGTTAATATAAGCCTGAAATGCCTGAAAATTGAGTCATATAAAAAGGTAAAACCTGTTTTTGTCTGCTTTTTTATTTTATTTTATTTTTTGCATGAAAAGCATTTATTAATCATATCCAGCAGTGCAGTATTTTAAAAATAATACAAATCAAATTCTAACACAAGTGGAACCAGTTTCCATCGAGGCTCCACACTGTAGCCACCCGGTCTTTTCCTGTTGCACCAACCTCCTTTTTTAAATCCTCTGTGTGAACCACATCCATCTGTTCACTCCAATTCAGTGTGTAAACGGACAGTAAGCTGTGTCCCACAGCAGCCCTCTGCCAATCTCTCCACGCTGATGTGTGTTGATTTCTGATTGGAACAGACTCATGCATCCTGCGGGACAGAAACATCACGTCCATCAAGAATTCCACTTTCTGTCTGTCCGCAAACGCTGTGGGAAACCTGACAAAGCTGCTAAACATGAGTATGGATGGCAACAAGACATATGTCAGCCCCAGCGAGGAATACTTTAAGTGAGTGAATCTTCTGGCTGAGGAGAACGGCAGTTTTCAATGTATACTTCCTGAAATAAAAAAACAAAAACAAAAACAGATCTGTAAATTATTAGTCACAAGTTTATTTCTTTTAATTGCTGGATGAGGAATAGCTTCGGATTATTATTTTTTTGTTTTTACCTGTCCCATTCAGTCCTATTTTTGTTTGCTTCTCGAAATAGTTTCAGTATAATATCTTCAAACACAGGTTATCCTCTGCAAATGAATCACGGAAGGTCAAACTACATCATGCATAATTAATGATGATTTTAATTAACTATATGTTGAAAACTTGGAGAGCAGTGACATGTACAGGACTCTGTTATGTTCTGGTTTTATTGAAATTTGTTTTCAGACTTACTTTTTCTGTTTGAATCACGCCTGCAGATACAATGTGCTGCACATTTCCAAAGGGATTGAATATCCAGGAGACATCCGCTGGCCTCTTGCAGGCTGTCTCTTCCTGGCCTGGCTCATTGTCTACGCCTCTTTAGCCAAAGGAATCAAGTCATCAGGCAAGGTAACAAATTAAAAAGAAACTAAAGCCGGTCTCCTGATGTCTCTTTCCGCATGATGTTAGCCGCTCAGAAGGCATGCTGCTTTTGGTTTTCCTTTAACAGATTGCGTTCCCTTTACTGATAAAGCGCCATCTAGTGGTGAACTATATGACATACAAAGAAGTAAACATTTCTTGTCCCTGTGCAATGGAAAACTGTTGAAATGGAGTTAATCTCTATGACAGTTATCCAGATCCAAATATCCACAGTCTAGATCAGCTTAAATAAGCTTCTGTCTAAAACATCTGCATGGAAAAAGTCACACAGTCCCATAACAGTTCTCTTAAACTCAGCATTTGAGTTTTTGCTATTAAACATTACTTAAATGTTACTTAAAACAGCTGAAACCTATTTTGTTACGTCACAGACAGCAAAAGACGGACAAAATCTAAAATGCACCACAGTTAAAATGCTGTTTAAGCCCACTGATATGAGCAATAGAATCATCACTCTGTAATGTGTAAGCTGCGTTAAAAAATGAGTGGGCGAGGTTCACAGTAACAGACCAAAGCCAGACTTTGCTGTGGTGGATATGTAGGATGTGCTGATAGACACACTACTGCGCGGAACCTTAATGGACCCACGTATTGGGATTGTTATATTGTGGTGCCCTCTGCTGGACATAGAGATGAGACGCAGCAGACATAAAGCTGTCACTGTGGAGTGGAGTCTCAGGCCTGCGTCATTATCCGTCCCAAGGATGCGGTTTTTCTTTAATAATTGCAAATTTGGGATTTTCCTAGCATACAAATCCCAGTTTGCACCACAAGCTCTCAAAAACGATCCTAGGGTAATATTGCACATATTATGTAATAGTGCTTTTGTGCAGAGAAACAGCCGACCTTTTCATTTTAAATGGCAAAGAAGCGCTAAATGTTTAACCCTTTATTTATAGTGAACTTCAAAAGTACCGCCGTTCGCGGACTTCCGGCAACAATTACCGTAATAGCCCTGTGTTGAGTGTTAAGCGCAATTTCTCAGCTTCCAGAAACCGTTTGAATTTTTCCAATAGGACCAATGGTCGCGTAATTACGGTAATTCAAAGTGCAGACGTCCCAGCGGTGAAATGCTCGGCGTTAACCAGCTGTTCGCGCCAAGTAAGGGCAGGTAACAGGTGTATCGGCGGCGATCGCCCGCTGTTAAACGGTTAAAAGGCCACACATAAAGGTAGTGACATAAATGGCCTTTAAAACATCTTTAAAAGTTACTTGACTTTTAGCGTTTTCTCTTTTTGCACGTGTGCTGATCTCGCTTATTTCCCCGGTATCTTGTCATGTATCTTTTTAGGTGGTTTATTTCACAGCCACGTTTCCCTACGTGGTGCTCATCATCCTCTTGATCAGAGGAGTGACCCTCCCCGGTGCCGCTGATGGCATTCTCTACTTTATCACACCAAAATGGGAGAAACTAAACGATGCAAAGGTAACCAACATTTACTCATCGAATTCTACAAATATTAATACAAGGCCAGAAAAAAAAAAAGAAGCTTTCCAGCTCTTCCTCTTTTCCTGCAGCTGCTCTTGTCTCCCTCAGGTGTGGAAAGACGCAGCCACTCAGATCTTCTTCTCCCTGTCGGCCGCCTGGGGAGGCCTCATCACTCTCTCTTCTTACAATAAGTTCCACAATAACTGCTACAGGTAAACACACAAAAGGTAAACTATGCTTCTGGCAGACAAATACCAACTGTCCCCACAGATGCATGACCCTATGAATGTCTGATAGAAATGTCAGTAATAAATGTGACGTTTGCAGCAAGATTTTCAGAGTTTCTTTCATTTTCTCTCACTTTTTTCTCCCTATGTGTGTTTGTTTTTCTTTACTTAATACAGTCACAATACCTGCACACATGAAATGAATATACACACAGCTCATTACTATTAATGAAAGCTTAATATGAGTATTACTGCTCACCACCCTGTACACAGGACAGTGATGCTCTACCACTGCAGTGATGCAGTTTTTATGTTCTAGTAATCATTTCAGTTCAAATGAAATTAGGCAGTGCTTCAAAATAACCGCCCAAATAAGTGCAGAGAGTTGCTGCAAGACTGCTTCCACGTGCTGCGACCTGGTTCTAGAAGGACTTTGACAGCCTTGTACCTTTTTCATTGTTATATTTATATGTTTCAAATATTTAAACACTCTTGAAGTCATAAACATACATATTTGCTCACTCAGCTTGTCTCCTCTCTCTTTCATTGTCCTTTTCGTTGCAGGGACACTATTATAGTGACATGTACAAACAGTGCCACCAGTATATTTGCTGGATTTGTCATCTTCTCTGTCATTGGTTTCATGGCACATGAGTTGAAGGTGCCAATAGAGAGGGTGGCTGATGAAGGTAAGATCCCTAAACCAGCAGACAGAAACATCAGGCCAGCAGTGCTCACTGAGACAAACCATTAACAACTTCTAGATTAGTTTTTATCTGCACTGGAGACAGTGTGTGTGTGTGTGTGTGTGTGTGTGTGTGTGTGTGTGTGTGTGTGTGTGTGTGTGTGTGTGTGTGTGTGTGTGTGTGTGTGTGTGTGTGTGTGCATTCCCATTTATATACTATGCATGCAGTATATATTTATATATTTGTCTCTGTATGTGTGTTAGGTCCAGGTATAGCTTTTGTGGTGTATCCAGAGGCTCTGACCAGACTTCCCTTGTCTCCTTTCTGGGCAATCATCTTCTTCCTCATGCTCTTGACTCTCGGCCTGGATACTATGGTAACCATGATGTTCTTTTAGTTCCACGTTTAAATATAAAATTTGACATTTGGAAATTATTGTTGAAAACTTCAGCATCCTTTCAGTTTGTGACTGGCCTAAAGGCCATGAAAACTTAAAGAACCTGAAACAACAGCTTCGGTCTTTGATCTGGGCTGAAATCACAAACTCTCCACCCGCTGTGGACACACACAAACATAACAATGAATGTCAGTCTTTTTACCTGAAGACATGTAAACAATGTTCCTGATATATATATATATATATTTTTAGCCAGCTGGTGGCAGAAGAACTCCACCTCACTCTGTGAAACCCAGAGCAGCAGCACCATCTCACCAGAGTGGAGTTCCACTACAGCGTTACCTCTGCTCACCTGTCCCTGAGAGAAATCTCTCCCCTCTCCTCCTTTCTTCTTTTGCACATCTTTGATTGTTTTCCTCGCCTCCTCTCCTCACATCTTAATACTTCCCACCTGAGATGGAGGCAAGAGAGAGAAATGAGGAGCGAGGGGTTGAGGCAACAAGCATTTAACAAAATGTGACACCCTTTCCTCTGAGCTGCGATTTTAAATCAATTGAATATGATACAGGCCACAGTTGCATCATTTCTCTTTTTGCTTTGATGCAGCCTGCAGCTGTAGTTTATGACCTCTGCCAAATGAGCACACCTGTGTGCGATACCTTATATCTTTACTTTTCTATAAAGTCACAGCATGGCACAATGTCACAAACATATAAAAAATTAATTTTTTTCTTTTTAAAAAAAAAAATCACATGTACAAACAAGAAGCGCGCACTCTGTTTCTCTTTTCTGTATTTCTCTAATAAATATTCCCTCTGTATTCATAAGTTAATATGAAAACAGAGGGAATATTTATCAGTCAGGCTCCTGCCATTGTTTGTATATTCCAGATGTGTGCCACTTTTTCTTTACACAAAAATAGAGAAAAGCCCTCTGGCTCTGTTTCGCTTTCTCCTAAAACAGCTCTCTTTTATTGTTGAAATCAAGGAGAATGAGAGGATGGCATAAAGAGAAAACAAAGTGCTAATAATGGCTTAAAAGCTCCGGGGAGCTGCATAGTTGGGGATAATTATAGACATTTGATGCAATAATTAATCTAAAAAATATTATTAAGAAGAGCTGTGAGGGTAGGTTGTTTTGCTCAAGGGTTCATGATGAGTGTAGACCTTGATGTCAGTGTTCATTGTTAATATCTAATATATTTGGATGTTGTGGGACGTTGCTTTGTGAGGAAAACAAACTACTTGTGTTGCAGCAGTTATTTAGTTCCACTCTGTCTTCCTGTTGCTGAAGATCTCAGAAGTTTGGAACAGTCACAGACACGAGTCTCTTGACTTTTGTTTGCTCCAAAGTAAACACTCAACTTTGGTAGTGCCATCAAGCAATGTAGAAACGCTGCACACTACACACATTGACCCAATTAACATAATTACCCATGCATGCCACCTGCTGCGGCTGATTTTATCTGAAGTGCTGGAGCTCTCCAGGTACTCGAGCAGAGGGGAGTCTGTATGATTGGAGTGAGTGAAACTAGGTTGACTTTAAAGAGTGAAATCGGAACGCGAACATAACAATCAAAAGCAATATGGGAAGACGCTGCTGATAGATTATTATTAAATACGCTTTGTTAGTTACGCCTTGCTGCTACTCGATTTGACTCCTTTTTACCTTCAGAACTGCTTTAATTTTACACGGCATACATTCAACAAGTTGCTGGAAACATTCCTCAGAGATTTTGGTCCGTATTGACACGGTAGCATCACGTTGCTGCAGATTTGTCGGCTGCACATCCGTGACAGCTAAATGGTGCTCTGTTGGATTGAGGTCTGCCGACTGTGGAGGCCCTTTGAGTACAGTGAACTCATCATGGTATGTTCAAGAAGCCAGTTTGAGATTATTGTGAGGTTTCTGACACGTTATCCTGCTGGAAGCAGTCATCAGAAGATGGGTGCACTGTGGTCAGGGGTCAGGGATGGACATGGTCAGCAACAACACTCAGGTAGGCTGTGGTGTTTAAATGATACTCGGTTGGTACTAAGAGGCCCAAAGTGTGCCAAGAAAAAAATCTCAAACATCATTACACCACCACTAGCAGCCTGAACTGCTGATACAAGGCAGGATAGATGATTCCATCCACGATTTCCTGTTATTTCTGCTAAGAGACGGTTGTGTTTGAAAATCCCAGTAGATCAGCAGTTTCTGAAACACTCAGACCATCACCTTTCTTCCTCATTCTGATGCTCAGTTTGAACTTCAGCGGGCTGTATTGAACATGTCTACATGCCTAAATGCGCTGCCACGTGATTGGCTGATTAGACATTAACAAGCAGTTGAACAGGTGTACCTAACAAAGTGGCCTGTGAGTGTACATTTGAAAATAGAATTACAAAAAAAAAAACTATAAGATTTAAATGTCGGCTTTTTTTTAGTTATGTTCTGTCTATGCCATCTCACCTCCCCTCCAATTATTTGTCTATTGCAACATTTACAGTTTGTATTTGGAAATTGTTTGAATTCATGAATTTATCATTCTGTTCAAACATTAAGTCCAGTAGCACATTCTTAAGTCTGAAAGTCTAAAAAAAAAAAAGTATACTGACAAACCTCAAAATGAATGATTAAAATGTTACTATATGTCATCGCTATGGTTTCTGTAATAACTTTATAAGCATGCTTATTTTAGCAGCCCTAAAATAACCCAAAGGTTGGTAAATGCAGCTCTAACTGTGATTCATTTTCATTATAACCCACTGGCCACAACACTGCATCATATCAGTTCCTGCGCTGAGTTATTCCTGATGTAACTTCAGCGAACAAACACTTTTCCGTCTTCGGGATGTCTTCAAAGTCCAGAGCAGCTCCTGCCATGATCCTGGGTAAACAATTCCAGATAAAACGCAAACTCCTTCAAGTGCATTGTGATGCTCCTGAGCCGAGCAGAGGAACAGAGGGCACAGCGGTGCATTAAGACACGAGTAAACAGTAACAGTAAATGATGATGTTACTTTGCCTTGGCAGCAGCAGCGCAGAGGAGAGGGCTTGTGGTTTTGTCGTGGAACACAGCTCAGCAGTAATAGGCTTGGGATGTTGACGGGAAATTAGTTTTGGGAGCTCAGGAGGAAGGGAAGAAGTGGAGAAGTGACAGATAGCTTGGTGCCAGTGCATTTCTACAATATACTTATGCATACGCACACACTATACCAACCTCTCTCAATTTTCCTGTTTACGTATTCATCCGCCGCTGTCCTCTGGGTTCTGAGTCCCTTTTACCATCGTGTTACATTTGCTATTCTCCAGACAGACTCATCCTATCAAGTCTTCCCATTGTAAACTAAATCCTTCATACTTATTTGTTTTCAGAACTTCTTCTGCTCAGGGTTAGAATAATGTTCTTTATTTGTTTATGAAATAAATGAAATTATGGGTTTATTGGATGAACCGAAGACAAATGCCTCGCAACACTGGATAGTAAAGTTATGACAGCAGCAGCCGCTCTGATTCAAATGAGGGGAACTTGCTGACTTGAGGCTTTTGAGTTGAAATGCTGCTATGCCCTGGCCTGGTTGGACAGTTTTTAGTTATTCTGTAGTGGAGCCAGACAGGATTGCTATGAGCCGCTGCCTATAAGTATTAAACAGTTTGCTATTTAATAGAAGACATTAAAAATGTAGTTTGAGATTGTTTTCAGTAAAGTGTGTTTATTAAAAACATTTTCTCCCATCTTATCTCAACCCCAGTTTGCCACCATTGAGACCATTGTCACCTCGGTGTCAGACGAGTACCCCAAATACCTGAGGAAACACAAACCCATCTTCACCCTGGTCTGCTGTATCTCTTTCTTCATCCTGGGATTTCCTATGATCACAGAGGTATGGAGCAGCTGTGCTGTATGTGCGCAGCTGATGCGGCAGCACTTTGGTACTTGAGCATTCTCCTTGCGCCCCCTGACTCTGTCTTTGAATACAATGACAAGTTTTCTGCATGTCAAGCAAAGTTGCGGCCTTCAGACGACAGGCTCAATGATTGGAACAGTAAGCTGAGTCTTATTAAAATTCCCCCAAGACAGGCTCAGAGGGCAAAATCCAACCTAAAGTAAGATTGTCATTTCTTGTTATTCAGTAGGAGCTGGTGTGGAAGTTGTGACTGTGGACAAGCCCAAGTGGAGGGAAGTCACTGTAGGATGAAGCCTGAATAGAGTTTGTAATATTTTCTGTGTGTGTGTGTGTGTGTGTGTTTCTTACAGAGTGGGATGTACATGCTCCAGCTGGTGGACACATTTGCAGCCTCCTATTCTTTGGTCATCATTGCTATCTTTGAGCTGGTGGGGATTTCGTACCTCTATGGTAAGCACATGAGCTGTCATGACCTTTGACCAACAACAGTGGAAGTCCGAAGGTCTGCTAGTGTCCATGAGATGATGTAATGTTAATTAGAACCCACAAGATGAAAATAAGGAGAACATGGAAGTCTGCAGAGACAAGATTATCAAGGGCTGTTATGTTAGTGCTTTTTGAAATGTACTCTACAAACTAAATGGCAGTCTACCAGAGAAAAGCTCACTGTTTGACCATTCTAGGTTCATCATGTGAAATCACAGCTGTAAACAGTAATCTGCAAATTCGTCTCTTTGCACAGACTGCATATAAAAAGACGAAGTGCCTTAAATCTGCATTCTCTTTAATGGCCAGCAGGGGGCGAGTTCTCTGGATGCAAACAGTCCTGTTACACAGACGTCTATGGATAAAATAATAAACTTCTCACTTGATCTCATAAACACTTTACTGATGATTTCATGGTCTTTTGGGCAAGCCAAGTTGCTAATGTATGAGTCCCTCAGTTTTTCAGTCAGAACAATGGGTGACATCCCCGATACCAATGCCCAGCTTTTACCATCTATATGTGTTACATACAAAAGCCAGCATTGGCTTGACTGTGGCACTAGAGCAAAGACTACCGGATATCAGTAATAGTTATAGCAAATATATCATTTGTTTTGATGCTGATACTGCTGTGATCCAAAATCTTGGTCAGTCAGAGAATTTGGTTCTAAATGAGGACAAGAAAGCTCAGGAGACTGCTGTGATTGATAGGATTTGTACTCAGGGAACTGTGGATATTCAGACCAAATTAGTCCCGTTAACTCTGGTGAGCTATATTGACAAGAAGCAAAATGCCACATGAACAGACTAACCTACATCATCTCCATTATTAGTCTGTATTGTTTGCAGAGCAAAGTCTACTGCTGATGTCCCTGAACATCAATACAAGAAAACTTTTCTTTTCTGAAATTGAAGATATCATGTGTGTAATTTCTTTGACTTCATTTCTGCGACATGTTTTCACACACAGCATAATCTTTATTGTGATTACTGAACTGTGCAATCAGTCGAGTGACCCTAAAATATTACTACCAGTGCAGGATTCAGCGACGAGATTTAGTAATGTTTTTGAGGCCTTTCTAATCTGAAATAAAAGATAATCTGTACTTAATTATCTTATTCATGGAATAAACAGGTAAAAACCAAATACCCTCAAGCTGCAGTAGCTCTAATAGAAAAAAGGAGAGTGAACTGAACAGTGTATGAACAAATAATTTTGGCATCTCCACCTGTTTGTGTAAGAAATGACCATCCAAAGCGCCTTCATGCTGGACACCAATTCCCACTTGTTAATCCTGCAGTGACCACTAGGAGTCTCTGTTGTAATGCATAAGTCATTCACACGCAGGCAGAGAGCTCAGGTGTGGATCAGAAAGCTGTTACCAAGAAGCAACGCTCTCCTCCACTTTGTCAGAGCATCAGTGCAGGTGACATATTGAAATGATTGTGTGACTCTGCCACTTCATGTCACTCACAGTTATCCGTCAATAAAGGCAGAGGAATGAAGCCATCTGCTCACTCACTTTTTTCCAGGGACTACAGAAACACATTCACACATACTCATAAGGATGCATTGAATTTACTGATCTTTTTTTTTTTTTTAAAGGAGTTATTATTAAACCCAAGTCACACGCCGTGCCTTCTTTCTGGAAACCTCTCCCATTTCTCTTCTTTTATTCCCCCCTTTCCTTTGCAGGCCTGCAGAGGTTTTGTGAGGACATTGAAATGATGATTGGTTTCCAGCCAAACCGATTCTGGAGACTGTGCTGGGCCTTTGTGACTCCAACCATTCTGACGGTATGTTTGTTTTTGCTCATCTCATTCTCTGACACACACACACACACACACACTCACACACACACACACACACACACACACACACACACACACACACACACACACACACACACACACACACACACACACACACAGCTTCTATTTTCACTGTCTCTTTTCAAGTTCATTGATTTGCAATTGGAAAGGAACTGAGGAGAAATTGCTCCTGTACACTGAAATTGAAAAAATTATTCCCGGCTTCACATTCCTGTCATGTCACCAGTCCTCAAGTTGTGTTTTCAAAACAGAAACTGCCAACTTCCAAATGTGGAACCATTTATTCTGCATTGAACATACATATACTTTTTTTTTTAAAACACAAAGATTTCCAAGGAAACCTGTTTTTGGAAAATCATTTGTCATGTAGCCGTGTAGTAGAAATTCAGTGCAAAGGGATTAGGGGCACGTAAGAGCTGGACACTGGCCAGCATTAATGTTAGTAGTTATACTGGAAACCACTGTATCTCCAAAGCAGGGGTGAAGATGACAAATGGAGCAGCAGTTGAACCGGCTGGTCATCCTGCTGTTCTCAAGAGAGAGATCACATTTCCTCTGGGAGCTCATTGATGCACAGCCTCTGGCTAATCTAGTTGTGTCTGCCTTCTTTTCTCTGTTTGTATCCCTTTAGGTCTTCTTACTCTAATCCTTTCGAGGCAAATTCACTTTTCATACATTTTTCCACTCTGTCCCTTTTTTTTGTGCTCTCTGCATATAATAAAACTGAAAGTCTAATTTCTTGTTGAAATAGAACAACAGATGAAGTTTTAGCCTTATGTCCTGACATCAGTGCAGCCAATCAGCTATACAGTCCATGTCAGTGCCAGAAATCATTGCGCAGTTTAGCAGCGTCAGGTAACATCAGTCGAAAAAAATATGCGATGAAATTTCACCTAACAAATATTTCTTGGATTTCCGGGTGTGTGCAGGGCATCCTGGGGCTCAGTCTGTACCAGTGGAAGGTGATGACATATGAGGACTACACCTACCCCACCTGGTCCATGGTTTTGGGCTGGCTCATGGTCATCTGTTCCGTAATCTGGATCCCCATCATGTTCGTCATTAAGATGCACCTGGCCCCCGGCACCATAATTGAGGTAATAATTGTGATAAAGCTCTCGCGTAATATTTTGTTTTTGTCTGCTCCGCACACACTGTCCTGCATGCACTCTCTGCCTCTCCCACATACACATACAGACACATATGCACTGTCTAGAAAATCAATAGTCTCATCCTTTCGCTCATTAGCAGGGAGAGGAAAGCTGCAGGCTGAGTATTAATTTGAGCATTTTTCTGGGAGTCTTGTGGGTCCCTTTAAAATGCTTTGATTAATGGATGATGATGACGATCGGGCTTTCTGGTCCAACATCTTTGTGCGCTCTGCACCCCTGACAGCAGCCTCAATCACAACCTCTAACGCTACACTTGAATTTCATCATAATTAACGCATAATCATCACGGCGTTTACTCACAGCAGTGTTGTGTGGCACTACTGCTGTTATAGTAAAGTCAGTGAACAAGTGAAGCTTGAAGAGCGTGCGTCTATGGTATGAATTTGAACAATGTAGGTCACATCGCTCTCGAGTTATTGCATTCATAAGATTTTCAGAAAGCAGGACCTCTCACCTTTACCTTTAGGTCAATGTCACTGAGATTCAAACTCGTCTGAGATTTTTAGTAGATGCATCTCTGGTGTGAATTTGAACATCCTAGGTCACAGCATTCTTGAGTTATGGCCACCATTAATGTTTTTTGCAGAACAGACACTGACACCAAGGCTATAGCTTGACTTTTTTTTTTTTTTTTAAAAAACAGCCAAGCTAAAAATGTCCCTTAGCAAATCGCACTTTTGGTAGGCATCAACAAGTTTCTTGCATAATTCTGGTTGGATATTTGATCACTCCTCTTGGCAGAAATGGCAGAGTTCATTTAAATTGGTGGGATTCTGACATCAGTTCAAATAACTGTACATAAGTAGAAGTTATTCTGATGTATCACTACTTTGCCACGGTCTGGAAGAAGACGATGAGAGAAAATTAATTAGGATGTTCAGGAACAACCCAGAAACCACCCAGGCTCAAGCCTGCCTTAAACTGAAAACTGCTGGAACACCAGCGTCGCTGCCCACAGAGAAGAGTTTTACAGCTCCATGGACCGAGAGGGTGCCGACCAATAAAGAGGCCCCTGCTCCAAAATCAACACCTTCAAGCTCGACTACATGGACAAGCCAAATGTCTTCTGGAGAGAAGTTCTATTGCCAGATGAGACAAAGTTTGAACTATCTGGCCACAATGGCAAGAGGTATGCTTGGAGGAGTAAAGGTGAGGCTTTCAGACCTAAGAACAGTATACCATCTGTCAAGCATGGTGGTGCCAGCATCATCCTCTGAGGCTGTTGTGCTATCAGTGGTACTGGTACATTGCACACAGTGGATGGAATAATGAAGGAGGAGAACTACCTCCAAATTCCTCAACTTCCCCTCAAATAAGCAGCTGGATATTTGAAGCTTGGACGCAACTGGGTGTTCCAACAGGACATTGATTCCAAACACACATGAAAGCTGGTTTTGGACTGGATAAAGCAGGCTAACATGAAGCTTCTGGAATGCCCTTCCCAAACCTCCGACCTCAACCCTACTGACAATTTGTGGATTATGCTTAAAAGCCAGGCCCGTACCAGGAAAACAACCAGTTTAAATCATCCATCCATTCTCTTCTGCTTATCCTTTTCAGGGTCGCAGGGGGCTGGAGCCTATCCCAGCTGTCACAGGGCGAGAGGCAGGGTACACCCTGTACAGGTCACCAGCCTGTCACAGGGCTAACACAGAGAGACAGACAACCATTCATGCCTATGGGCAGTTTAGAATCACCAATTAACCGAACCCCAGTAACTGCATGTCTTTGGACTGTGGGAGGAAACCAGAGTACCTGGAGAAAACCCACACAAACACAGGGAGAACATGCAAACTCCACACAGAAACGTCTGGGCCAAGGTGGACTTGAACCCAGGCTTTCTTGCTGTGAGGTGACAGTGCTGACCACCACGCTAGTGTGCTGGCTGCCATTGCTAAAAGAAGTGTGGTCAAATGTCCAGCCAGAATTATGCCAGAAACTTGTTGATGGCTACTGAAAGCGTCTGATCAAGGTGCAACTTGCCAAGCAAAGTTTTACCAAATATTAGTTTATGTATATATTTGACCCTGTGTGGATTCAAGAAAATCCAAAATAAATGCAAACCTGTGCACCCAATTCTTGTTTTTTAAAGTGATGAGTATGTAAATTTCTGACCACAATTGTATATAAAATTTTATTCAACAAAGATGCAAACACACAGATGCACACAAATGAGTTATTTGCTGTATATGCACATTCATTACATTAGTCTCAAATCCTTAATATTGTTAACTTAATCTTCTTGTTTTCTTTTGCTTGTTAAGGATTAATGAATACTTTAAAAATAGTGTTTTAAAAAAAACAAATGGTCTTTAACAAGAGGCCAGCAGTTGTTAACAGGAACAGTTCATGTACTGTGTCCACCTGTATGTTCTCTGTTTCCTCTCCTTGTGCAGCGCCTGAAGTTGGTCTGCTCCCCTCAGCCTGACTGGGGTCCTTTCCTCATGAAGCACCGTGGAGAACGCTACCAGAACATGATTGACCCACTGGGAACCAGCTCCCTGGGCCTCAAGCTGCCCCCCAAGGACTTCCAGCTCGGTTCTTACCAGTAGCAGCCAAGTCGACAGCACCTTCCAAGCCCTGCAGGAGGCGGGTGGGTGGCGGGATTCGTCTCCTTCCCCACTTCTTCTCCCCTCCCCTTCTCTGTCTCTCCTGCTCTGTACTTAACCTTTCTTTGCTTTCTGTCTTCTTTGCATTATTATGGATGTGGCTCCCTTTCCTCTTCCTTTATGTCTTCACCATACCCTCTCTTCTCTCAGGGAGGAGTAGCTGCCCAAGTGGAGTCTACTCTCCCACTGCTGCTTTGTACACTGTTAATGGGCTACCATTGCCTCCCACACATGACTACTGATTACTCCGGAATCCTTCCTAGGGATCTTTATTCCAAGAGAAAAATTGTGTCATAAAATGACACAGCTCAGACTGCACTTGCAATATTAGACTCACCATAGCTGCTCCCTATGGAGTTGTGTGTATTTGTATGTGTGTGTGTGTGTGTATGTGTGTATGTGTATGTGCGTGCCATCCAATTCGTGCATAGAGATAATGAATCATCTCGGTGCAAGCAGACACAGGAAAACAAAAAGAAAATTGAGCGACAGATAAAAAAAACAAACAACAACAAAAAAAAAATGGTTTAATGAGCTCAGTGGGGATCTGTGTTTGGTTCCATCTGTGTACAAAATTCCATCAGCATTACAGAGAATATCAACTGCCTTGGAAGAAAAGAAAAAAACTACAATTTGCTGTGTTATCAAATTTAGTTCCTATCCAGCAGTATACATGTATATTCATACAAGCTAGTACTCTATTGCTTTGTCAAAAAATATTATAAGATCTGCAATTTGTGCCTCCTACATCCCACTAGAGTAGTGAATGCATCCTGATTACCACTTTCAGTAGATACACTTTGGCCTTGGATGACTCTGCCGTATGGGACAAACTTGGGTTTGTTTTTCTTTCCGAACCTGAGGGACCATTTGTGATACCCTCTGTCTTTGTCTATTTATTAAGTTGTATTCCCGTTGTATTGTCCTAGAATTTAAAGTAGCACATTTAAAGTAGCACATTCCTAACGTAGGAGTAGTCTTTCCTTACTTAAGAAGGTGACAACGTGGCCATTTAACGTCCTTAGGTCTCAGAACCTGATAGTTGCTATTTGTGCATATATTTTAGATGTATTTGTGTTGTGAAAGTGTTAAGCCATCTGATGAAACCTTCTTTGCAATGTACATTGCAACAGTAGAGTAACAGTATAAAATGTATATATACACACACAATAATATATATATAAATATATATATCTAGCCTCCAGCATTAATAGAGCTAGCAAGACAGGGACAGAGAGTGTGCGTGCGTGTGTGTGTGTGTGTATTAATGCCTCTCTCGCTCTGTGTTTCTGTCACTAGCTGTGGAACATTTTCTACAAACTTCATTAAAAAAAGGACTTTCTTCGAGTAGTAAGCGTGCGTGTTGTCCCGTCCTCACAAAAGTAGGAGCTGCTGCTATATGTGAGCAGATGAAGATTAGAAAATGGCCGCCTCCTATCATGGAAGTGTACTTTGTCTCTTGTTGTTTGTGGTAGAGCTCTTGAGACCTCTTTGTCATTTCAGACTTATGCCTCTTGCTTCTATGCGTGTCCTCATGAAAACAGGGTCTCAGGTATACTCGATCCCACCAGACTACTCTGGTAGTCATGGGAATAATAGCAGCCAGTGCACAGAAAACAGCAGAGCCACCCCCAGTGCTTAATTAGAATGGAAACGGTGTGGAAGTGTGTTGCAAAAGGTCAGATAATCTCAATGCAGCACCACTTTGATTTTGCTTGTTGTTGCTTCAGTGCACCTTGTGATGATTATAAAAGATGCACAAGTAATTTAACCAGTTTTGACCAACTTTGTGCGCTGCTAAACAAGGGTCATTAGGAGTAAAATTAGTCAAAAAAGTGGAAACTGGAAATTTAATTAGCTGTTAGGACATTTTTGTTGACCATCAGTGCACTGATTGGTTTAATTTTAATAAGCAGAAAATTAAAGGCTCTCATCAGATTTTACTCACACTGTGATCCTGCAGAATCAGCCATAATACTGTAATTTAGCACATATTTCCCTTTAATTCATCCTATTAAGACATCCTCAGCACAAATGAGCCGCTGTTCCCGGGGGCGCAAAAGTCATCTTCTTATGTTACACCACAGCAACTTGAAGAACAGTCCAGTGCAGCTCAGCACGTGGTCAGACTGGCTTTGCAGCCTCTTGAAATGTGACATGGCAGGCAGCCAACTTTTAGTTTGTGGGCTGCCAACCAATTGCCTTCAAAGTAACACCATGTGTCCACTCAGAGGCAATTAGTCCTTTCCACATTTTGACCAGTCAGATATGCATTTTCACGCTGACAAAATTCCTAATTGGCTTTACTATGCTTTTAACACTGCAGGTGATGGATTGTGGAGTGACGTGAGTGTATTTAATGGAGGCTGCAGGTAAAGCTTCTATAAGAGTTGACAAGCGTTTAAAGGTCTCTTTAACTATTTCTCTAAGCCATGTATTTTCATGAACTTGACATGTAAATAGCACAGATTCTGATTTAAGAGCTTTTATGGTTTAAACAACAAAACATTAATGAGCACAAATACCGTGATGTTAAATAGTTTGCTTGCTAGACTATGTTGCTTTTGTTAATAGGTAGTGCATTTAGCTCTATTTGTTCCAGTGTGATTATAATGTATGTCTGTGTATGCTTGTATGTGTGTTTGTCTATGTATTAGTTTAACTGAACTTCCACTTACCTGTCAATCAGATGTTTGCATGGTCAGTCTCAATGTATAATGCTGAAAGATGCAGAGGAGATTTAAAGGATGTTTTTCCTTGGGATGCCTCATTTTGATGCACCTTGTTCTCAATTCTGGTGATGTGGGGCTCTTAGAGAACCAATTATTAACTTGAGCTGGGAAAAGCAGACTCTTAACACTAATCTGCTCCAAAAAAAAAAATGGAAGCCAATGGCTTTCAAGCTAATTTGAGCAGGGCCGTCCAAATGAGCAGGTTGGCATTTTAAATCATATGTTGGACGTGGTAGATCGTTTGCTCACTCTTATAAGACTTGAATGATAAAAGCCTTTTTGCCCTGAGAGAGATTTTAATGTTTTCAATTGGGGCCTTGTTCTGTGCCCCAGTACGTTCCATTTCTACAGAGATTCTCTGCCTTTTTTTTTTTTTTTTTTTTTTGAGAAAAAAAAAATCTATTAGGGTTTAGTTAAAACCACATCGAGTCATAAAATGTAACAATGAAGAGCGTGCATGTGCAGTTTGTGTTGCTGTAACTCGATGTTCATGTATAATAATCTTTGTCCTTTTCCTCTCGATAGTATAATTCGGTGCATGTTTACTTTAGGGAACTTTATGTTCTACACAAAGAAACAGAAGGCTGCTGTTATCCTTTTACATAGGTAAAAGAAGAAAAACAACAACAACAGCAACCAAAAGGAATTGCTAATTTATTTAGCCTGCAAGTCAACTTTGGGCAGTATAAGTAACCAAAGAGAGAGTAATTTATATAGGGATGTAATGAAAACATAAAGTAATCTTTAGAAGAAAAAAGGAAGGTGTCATCTGCATATAGGAGGTCAAGATACTGCCATTCATCTAACATGTAGTGTTCTTTGATGTTTGCCAATATGTTACAAAACATCTTCAGGTAACCATTGGCCTTATAGATGTCCTCTTATGGTAGAATATTATATGTATTTCAGAAATAACACCACAGAATAGCTGTCTGTCTCATATTGTACCAGTATTCCTATTGTTATGTCTGTTGTGTCTTTTTGGCACTTTATTGTGTGACCTATGAATGCATAGGTTAAATTTCTAATTACTTGAGTAATGTCATATATTTCTGTGTGTTCTATGTGAGGTACTGCTGCCTATGGATATAGATATGTGCCTCCAAAAGCCCATGACATTGTTTGATTTTAAAATTGAGAGCAGATATACACTATAAAAATTATGTTTTAAAATGTATGTGATGTGTGTAAAAAAAAACAAACAACAAATATATATCATATATGTGAAATGCCTTTATTTATTTTCAACTTCATCAATCTTTGAGGCTCTACCTCAGATTTTGTATTTATGTATAGAAATGCTATTGGATTATAGTATCTTTGCCAATTATAATATATCGCTATTATATCATGAAATGTATACCCTATGAATCAATAAATAAATGTTTTTGTTTTCCTTGTTGTCACTGGCTTCTTTCAGACAGCACACCTGCTCTCTGGCTAAGACAATAAATCCCTTCAATCTGTCAATCAGCTCTTATATTGAGCTGCAAGTAGGCATTGAAGGCATCACGGCCGTATAAAAAATGTAACATACTGTTTGCTGTCAACTGGGAAATCACAATCAAAGAAGAGGAAAGTAGAAATATAATTTAAAATCTCCTGCAGGCATGCCACTTGTTGACTTATTTCGAATGCTCTCAGCTGACTGAAAAGCCATGATCAGATGTAATCACTTCTATAGATGTGGTTACTAGGCATCATTTTGTACCTACTAGTATCATCTTCCATCCTGCTCATTAACAAACACAAGTAATCCTGATTATGTAACAGAATGCTATTAGTTCAGTGAATATGTATATGTAAAATTTCCACCCTTGTATCCTAAAAAAATTGAGTGTTCTGACATACAATTGATGCTAACCCTAACCAAATAGTTTGGTGCCTAAACTTTACCAAAAAAATGAGCCAATCAAAACAAAAAAAATTAAACCAAAAGACACATCTTCAAGCCAAGCACCCCAGGTGAAAGACATCTAATTTATCTCACACTAACCTGAGAGCTTTATGCCAATGTAATGCTTTCAGCATCAGTGAGTACACAAAGGTATGCTGGGCTCACAGTGACCCATGGAAAGTATAATATGTGGATTTCTGCTGCACTTTTAAAGTGGAAACAATTCATCAATTATTGCTCTTCAGCAGCATGGCAGGGCCACCATTAAATGAGGCACATTGAATCTGCTAGTTGGTTGCCTATGGGGGATTACAACTGATAACAGCCATTCACTGGGTCAGGCTGATAACACTCTAAACTTTGATGGTACAAATGCTTCTCGCTATAGCAGAAAATCTGCATCGTTCACATCCAACACGTTTGCAGTTTCCATTCAGTTTAATATAACACACTGATTAGTTCAGTGTATCATACATACTGTTAAGCAGACCCCAACAACGCTGAGAAAGACCAGAAGTTATTGACTGAAATGGCACCGGGGCTGTTTGTGTATATTTATGAAAAAGCAGGGACATAGCTTTGGATTGCAGATGATTTCTAAAAGATATTTCTACATTCATACATTTCAGTATTACCCAAACTAATATTGGCACAAACACTTTATGTGCTGGAACAAAATTTATTTAAATTGCATATTTAAAATATTTTCTTGCAAACATTTTAAAAACATTTCATTCATTCATTAGTTAAAACTAAAACTAACATAAACTCAGGAGTGGAAGCAGTTTGGAGTGAATGCTGAAGTGCTCATGTTGAGCTGGTAGTGTTATCAGGTTCACCATCAAAATGAACACGCTTACATTTAAGCATGAAGTAGGACTGAAAATTACTAATTACTAATTTCTATGAACTAAAATTCATAGAATATATTGTTTTTAAGTCAAATCCTCAAACCACATATTGCATTTTAGTCTATATAAATTCTGGAAATATAAAAGGTGATACTAACAAATTCAGTTCATCTCAATTTTATTTGTATAGCATCAAATCACAACAACAGTCGCTTCATAATACTTTATATTGTAAGGTAAGGATCCTAAAATAACAGAAAGCCCCAAACAAATCTATTGTACTAACCAGTTTAAATAAATTTTTACTGGCTTCCTTTGATGCTGTATTGCAGCACGAACAGTCCAGCATCAAGCACAGAAAAATCCAACATCTGCCTCATTATCTTTAATGTTTTTCTCTTTGACGGCACTTTGTTTCACAAAGTCCCAGCAGTAACTCAGCAGGAGCAAAGACAGAACTTCTGAATTAAAAAGCAAAGGAAAGGAGAGCTTTCTCCACGCTCACTTCAATTGTTTCACTTTTTTACTGCTTTGATTTTCCTGCATGCAAACGTTACCTCTGTTATCTGTTTATATTTTGTATTTTTTAATTGATTTTTTACAATAAATATATATATTGTAAAAACTGTAAAAACACACATTTATCCAAATTGCACAATCCACCCAGATTTACTAAACTGGAGGCAAATTCATCAGATGTTACTGGCAGTGGGATTGTTACTTTACTAACCAAAGAGAGATTCATGTAAGATTTAGATTTAGCACAAATGTGCAATCATTTCAAACCAGAAGGGAAATTTCCTTTGTTTGCTTTGAATTAACATCATTTACTTTCTTTTGAAAGTACAAACAAATTATGTTTTTTTCTTTTTTGGAAAAGATTTAGCATTGCACCGTCAGCACTGTCCTCCTCATCCAGCGGATGTGTCTCACACTTTTACTGCAGGAAAAAGTTTGATGTCTTAGACTCCACTTTGTCTCCTTCCTTGTAGGTGGTGACATGCAGGCATTTATCATTCTGATCGGGCCAGCCTTGCCCACTCACTGCCTGACGGCGTCTTTGTTTATTTCACCATCAGTTAAAAGTTGCCTGCCCCTCGGCTAGATGACACTAGACTCAGATCGCAGTTTCCTGCCTGCATTCAGCTGACAAGAAAACTATTCATGACTTCTCTCATCAGATGATGAAAACTGATGAGATGTGTCGGGAAGTGAGCTGACCTTAGCGAGCAGAAGACTTCACAAGCGCGCAGGAAAAAATATGATTTCATGCTTTTTAAAAACACTCGTTTTAAGTTATGCTGACAAATAAGAGCGCTATTGAGAACAACATCTGATTAAAGAGCTACCTGATTTATTGCCTCTCGTTGTGAACTCTTCAAAATGGCTGTGATCACTGTTGAAATTTAAAGTGTTTAATTTTGGGTTGTTTTTGAAACAGTCGTGACACGTATGACAAGAGTACCAGTCTGATTGTATTGCTAAATGCAGGGCTTGTATTGTTCCACCACTGGTGCTGATAAGTGAATAATGTCTGTCTATACACTCTTTTATTTATTTGCCTTTCTGCCCCTGAAAGCAACTCCAGTAATTAAGTAGAGAATACTGCTCTGTCTACACTTTAAGCCAGTGTTAATTGTTTATTCTTGGCTTGAGGGCACGATCCACGAGAGTCACCCTGGAAACATTTCTTTAATTTGTAGCACTGTCAGATTCAGCGACAGGCACACACGCATTCCCTCTCCCTTTCAAGTGTTACCTCGTCCTCATCTTTGTCTTCCTCTGTTTCTTGTCGTGTGCATTTCATGCAGAGACTTACAGTCATGTGAAAAAGAAAACTAAGTACACCCTTACTTCTTCCATAGGAATTAAGAAGGCATGTAGTAACCAGGTGATACTTGATTAACTGATCATCAGCAAATGTGACCAACTCTATGAAAGCAGAATTTTTGGCAGTTTGCTGTTCTGGACCAATTGAGATGTGTGTTAATGCGATACAATTCATGACAGTACAATCAGAAAGAGACTGAACAAGTGCGGCTTGTTTGGAAGGGTTGCCAGTAGAAAGCCTCTTCTCTCTAAAAAGAACACAGCCGCACAGCTTAGGTTTGCAAAGATGGAGCTGAACAAACCACAAGACTTCAGGTAAAAATGTCTTCTGAGCAGAGGAGGTCAAAGTTGAAATGTTTGGTTAAAATGCACAGCACCACATCTGGAGAAAATCAAAGGCAACATATCAGCACAAACACCTCATACCACCTACCAAGCATAGTGTTGAAGCAGTGATGATTTGGGCTCGTGTTGCAGCCACAGGATCTGGGCACCCTGCAGTTATTGAGTCAGCCAAGAACTTCTCTGTATATCAAAGTTTTATAATCAAAGGTGAGGCCGACTGTCTGACAGCTAAAGCTTGGCTGAAATTGGGTCATGCAACCAGACAATGATCCCAAACACACCATCATGTCTACAACAGAATGGCTGAAAACTAAAAGAATCAATGTGTTTCAAGGACACAGTCAAAGTCCAGACTGCACCTCAAATCAAGAGCTGTGCTTAAACAAATACCTGCAAACGTCAAAGAACTGAAGCAACGTTGTAAAGAAGACTGGGCCAGAATTTCTTCACAATGATATGACATACTGATAAAAGTCATACACAAAACAATGATGTAAAGTTATTGCTGCTAAAAGTGGTTCTGCAAGCCATTGAATCATGGGATGCACTTAGTTTTTCACAGGACTGCACGGAGCCCCACGAAAACTTTCCTTTTCATATCCAGAGGGGACATAGGGTGGTCCCATGCCCCTGAAATATCACTGGCCCTCCATGATGCCACAACTTTCACCACCACTGTCTCATCAATAAAACAACTATGGTGAAAGTGCAGTCAGATTCTCTTAGTACCTTTTTCCTAAGTCCTTGTGAATTCTCTGCCATAGCTTTCCTTAACCAAAAGACATTTCCATCTAAAGTAAAGGAAAAATATTTATGGGATGTAAATTTTTTTGCATGTTCCCGGATGCAAAAGGATGTTTTTCCTTCCTTTGTGTGTTTCTCCCACATTTTTGATTGTACTGCTCCACCTTCACTGGTTTTACTTGTGTCGTGCTTTCCAATTAGTTCTCTGTATTTACTGCCATGGGGCCTGTTCTCTGTACAGGGATTACTAAATAACAAACTAATGTCAGAGGAATGCTTAATGCATTCCCCCCACACCATTTCTTTATTGGATTTGCCACTTTTGTGATTTTAGCTTTAATGTGAATCTCTGCTGTATACATTATTCCTTACAGCGTTGTGGCTTCCCATTCATTTCTCCACTCACACAGTGGTTCATCATAGTTTTCCTTATCGATAAATACACCCAAGATAATTCGACTGAAGCCAGTTTGGCTTCTTTCTTTTGCAGCTTTGAAGAACAAACCAATGTGGATTAGCATAGTCACAATTAGCTGATCCTGGATCACTCAGTTGATCTTAGATTGGAGAACGGGCTCCAGCTCTTTGCTTTCTTGTTAGTTGCTTCCCAGTTTTTGCATGTGCTCTGTATTTTTTCTGGCATTTCCTTGTGTCTCTGTGTTGCTCCCAGTGGATTTAGGTGTTCTCCTGGATTTCTCTTTGTTTTTTGTGTGTTTTTTTAATGGGTTATTGTTTTGACAAAGCTTGTCTGGGTGTCCCCAGCTGCCTTTAATTATACTGTACTTTCCTGTCTGCTTCTTTTACCACCTCCCATACGGTTATTAAAGACACCTTTTTTGCACATTTTATTTGCATGGATATTTTGTGTTTGTATTTGGCCTTCTTCACTGAATAGAAAAAATAACAGTGCCATCAACATGTTCCCAATGAAAGATCAAAGTCAGTAAACTCATCTGTAGAACAGGGATTGTATTTTCATACTTAGAATAAATTTCCTCACCACGGGAAAAGGTGTAAGGCAACCCATTTTTGAAATTTCATCAGTTTCAGTCAACATTTGCTGGGGCAGATATCAGATGTAGTGTTGCTATGGTTTCTCCATATTTAATAAGCGCAGGACTCTAATTTACAGCAGGGCCTGACCTGTTTGCTGGATTTTGTTGTAGATGCTCTACAATACGCAGTGTTGACAGTCACTTGCCAACCGGTCAAAAAAAAGCGTGGCATCAAAAGTGTGTTTAGCGCTGCATGAAATTATAGTTGTGTGTTTTACCTCCTGGGGCCAAGCCACTGAGCTGGCATCTACCCAGGCTGCTCTCGGTTTGAAGGTTTTTGTTAAGTTTTGTTTATTCTTTATGCTTCCTGTTTAATTCAGAAAATTTCAGTTATCTTTGGTCCTGCCTTTTATAATTGGTTTCTTCATCCTCATTCATGTGCCATCTTTTTTTTTTTTTTTTGCTCGTTCACCTCTTCTGTAATTCCAAGAGATTTTAGATCAGTGTTTACAAGGAAGACATTGAGTTCAGCACATTACCTGTCATGGTCTTTGGTTGTGTTCAGTATTTGGGTTTTAAAGCCTATTTTTATTTATGATATTCTCTCTCATCTTTTTACTTGTCTTCTGTGCTACCTTGTGTTTGTGTTAGTCTCCTTGTCTTCCTATTATCTCACTTCCTATTTCATTTCGGTTTCACCCATATTATGTCTTCAAAGCACTACAGTTTCTCTCTTTCATTTACATGTAAATTATGCCCAATTTGAGGTATTAAATTAGTAAATGTTACAAATGTTGGAGCCTTAATTAGCAACTACCTGTGAATGCCATTTTTCAGGTAATTACTGCTTTAACTTCATTAATTTACCTGCTTTTGAAACTCATAAAAGGGAGCAGGTTATACTGGTGACCAGGCAGTTGGAAATTACCAAGTTACCAATGTAACAGTAAAATATTTCAGCCAGTCCAGTCTTTGTACGGAATACAAAAGATGACAATGGAAAGATGGCGCGGAGCTCATGAACGTGCAACCTTTGTCCATACTAAGCTTAAAATTTTATGCTTTAGATATGACACACAATATACTGTACAACACAACTCATTTACACTGTATTTTCTTTGTACTTCTAGTGTATCTATACAATATGTACAGATATTGTTACACCGTTTCCTAATGTAACGTGTTGTTCCCTTGTAACTTTGTACATGTGTACCAGCATGTACTGAATTAGTAATCTAGAAAAATACAAAATAATGTAAACTGATTTATTCTGTCCTCTCTTTTAGATTGAAATGTAACACACCACCCAGGCTTCTTGTGCTAACGCTAATGGTACTGCAGCGAGAGGACAGAGAGAAAAAGAAGGATACTCTGATGACCAGCTGATCAGGAGACACTGATGAACCTGAGGATTAACATAAATTATCAGTGGTTTTCTGCTGTCCAGCTGATAAATGCAATATTCAGTCTCATTTTGGCCCTGGTTTGATCTCCAAAATCTCCAGAGTTTTCTCTGGAGTCTAGGTTAAAATACACGCTTTCATAAAAATGTTGGCTTTGTGTCAATAAGCCTGTGTGGTTGAAAGCCCTGAAGGCAAAGTTTTCTCATGTGCACAATGACTCCTGACTGTTAAAAACCGGGCTTTCTTTTGTGCTAAAAACAAACAAACAAATAAACAAACAAACAAACAACTGATTCTGTTTAACACCAGGAGCATCTCATTCACCTTCTCTATCAGCACAGTCCTCTTTGTACGATACTGTGTGGTGTTTTTGTTGAGGTTGTCTACTTCTTATGGTACCACGCATGCAATCTTCTGTATGATCACATTAGCTAATGTGTAGCCCTGCAGCTATGATAACTTGGTTTAGTCTGCTAAATAATAAACGGCTGTCCTGATATTTAGATGTGCCTGATTGAATTGGTGCATAATGGGAAATAAACAGCAAAACTGCTTTCAGAAAAGCCTCTTGTTGCTCTTAAAATAGAATTTAAACATTAACCTAACAGCATGGCTTTTTCAACCATGGCCAATTTTCTTTTCTTTTTTTTTCTTTTCTTTTCTTTTTTTTTTTTTTTTACCTGCCACTGAATCTTAATTTGTTTTGTTTGATTGCAACAAGTTTCTATAGCACATATTTCTATTTCATTACCTTTCAAAGAACCTTATTTTTATGTTTCCCTACATGTTGTGTCAAATTTAAAAATTGATTCCAGATATTTAATTCTAATGAATCTACACACAATGCTCCAAAAACAAAGAAAAAAAAAGTGAAGTGGAAAAACAGGCAGGCCCTTGAGGAAGGTGCTGCAACATGTTGGTGCTGCCTTTATTCTCCAGAACCTGAGGCTGATGATGGTGTTGGTGGTGGGCACAGTGAGGCCACATGAGGATGAGGCAAGTGATGGAAGTTGGGGATGAGAGTGGAGGGATTGTTTGATTGATATTGATTGTGTTTGCATGAGCGATGGTGACAGTTAACATCAGGGCATTCTACTCTTAAGCACTGAGGAAGACGTGCTAGTCCACAACACAGCAGAGGTAATCCTACAGTCTTTGTTCCATTTCATTTCGGCTGCCTTGTTACTTTTATCAGCTCAGGTGCAGTTTGCAGCCATCTCACCAATATTACCACCTCAGGAGGTCAGAGTGGCTACCTAACACACTGCAGATTGTTTACAATTTCAAAGGTGTTTGCTAGCAGCTATGAGGCTAGCAACCTTATGCTTTTCCCAGTAAACTAAAAATATCTTCTAAAGTGCTTCTGTTATGTTGTCCTGTTGGATAGAACATTATTAGCGTGTTAACCATCATTTATCAACATTACCGGGAGTCGGCTGGCAGCATTTGTTTTATTTATGCATTAGACTGGAGTGAACAGTGCTCTTGTGGGACCTGGAAAAGAAGACATGTTTGGAACCTGCTTTTTGTATTTTATAGCTTATCCTTAGCTCATTTTTGCTGGAAGACACTGATTGTTTGATCAATTATTTTTCATATTTCACTCACATACAGGATACACTTACTTACTGTTTTTTATTTTTTATGAAGAATTCATCCAGGGAGTCCATTAGAGTGGAGTTTGAAATATGTTCATTTCTGGAAAACACCAGTAATCAGATCACTCATTTATATATCTGTTTTTGGTTTCTATCTGCCACACACACACATACAGGATGCCATGGGTTTAGGATTCATCAAATTGCAGTATATAGCTTTTTACAATACCACCTTACTCATAGGATGTGTGCTTTGTTGGGAGTTGTGCATATGCTATTGAGGAGCAAAGTGTGTAAAATGAAAAGAAAAATCATTTGAATCTTAGAAAAGACGTGGCAAAGATGAAAGGGTCTGAAAACTTTACAAATACACTCTTACCAGCTCCATAAAACACTGTGATGAAGGCCTTGTGCTGAAATGTTCTGGCTGAACAAAGTGCAGACACTTCCATTAAGTAAGGACGCTTACATGCTTGTTTTTCTTATTACTTGAGTGACAAGTCCCGGAGTAATGAACATACAGCCTTTTTTATATGTTTTCACAGCAACCTGAAGCGGTACAGTTCTTTAAAGCCTCAAATAATGGCCCCACGTTACAGCAACAGTCATTCTGACACATCGACACAGTAATTAATTATGGCCCGGTTCCATTTAGATAGGCTCATGAATCCTTACTTATGGGAATGACACTAAATCGAACAGGAGCAATTTTTTAATTTTATTACTCACACCTGTGGTTGACATGCCAATATGGCTGCCATGCAAAAAGGGGCTTTAAAGTTAACATATAGTGAAAAAGGGCATATAAAAAAAAGAATAAAAAAAAGAAAAAAAAAAGGAGATATTTGTGGTGACTGTAGGTGATAAAATTTTAGTGTATCAAATGAAAATGTGAGAACAATGTGACAGTTTGTGGTTTGTAGTGAGAACCTACAGAGAAGTATCACTCAGAACTGGAGCTGTGTTTAGTCCGAATGAGCTTTTTAGTGAATTTCAGCTAAATACTTAATTGTCTGTTAATTTATTGTTTTGGTTCAATACTCATATATCTACTCATGTATGGTGCGATATCTATCATTCCTATACTGTACAATATTCATTCACTAATGTGTAATACTGTACATTATGTTTATATGTACATATTTGTCTATTTATTTTATTTTATATATCCTGTTTTATATATTTATATGTGATCTCAGATTTTTTCACTTTTCTGCAGTTTGGCACTGAAACAGGAATGGCCTAATCTCATTGTACATTCTGTATAATGACAAATAAAGGCATTTAATCTATTCTGTATTGTGGCTCTTGTAATATTTTCAGCAGCTGTTATCAGCAACAACAAACAAACAAACAAAATAATATCAACAGTGTAGCACCATCTTAGCTCCACATAGCAGACTTACAGGAGTTTGCAAGTATCTGATGAACACAGTGGCGTGTTTAGCAGTGTGAGAGCTGGATATCTTAGAAGATGGTGCCAAGCAGAGTTGAAAAAAATAACTATAAAGGAGGTTAAATATTCGACTGACATTTCCACATGGGCAGAAACATGGCTCCAAATTAAAGCAAATTTTGCTTTGTAACTGTTTTACTTTGTACATGTAAATAAATAAACTATGTGCTACTAATTTTGGCATGTCAAACTTAAAAAGCAATGTTAGTGCTGTAACATGATATTGCCTCCCAGTGTCCAACAAACAGTAATCTGAGATATATTATGTCTGATATCTCCAATTATAAATATAAAATTTGTACTTCAAATATGTGATGCTGATTGCGGGAAGTTGCGGTTTTACTATCTTTTTTTTTTTTTTTAGTGGTCTTGCCACTGAAGTTAAACAGAGGGTGTGCTCAAAAGCTGCCACATCTGAACAATTACTGGATTGCACTCTGTGCTCTGCATTTTGTTGAAGAGGTGGTTATTAACTTAGAGAGGTCTCGGGTTTGTCATGAATAGTGTATGCTTGTCTTTTCAAAGATTTTCCAGTCTTAAGACACTAACCTAACCATAATTACCAGTTGACTGCCGTACGAGCAAGCAATAGACGCTCCCCGTTTCCTGCTGCTGAAATTTAATGCCCATCTCTTTTTACTAGACAGTGATTTTTTTTTTCTTTACTTTGCCACTGTGGAATCCTGTTGATGACTGCTTGCTGGTTGTTTCTGATACTTCTGTAGTGCACTTGACAATCGCACTCAACTACTGCGGGATTAACATTCGTGCTTTAACTGAAACGTGCATTTCCTGATGAAATTCATGAAATGATAATTCATTTGTCATTACTCACACGATTACTCGATGTGACATCTGTGGGAATAGAGAATTGTGCAGACAGTGGGCTGTAAAGACTAAAATGCGTATCAAAAGCTGCATTGCATTGTGTTTTGATGGATGGAAAATAGTGTTATGACAAATGCAGGGAACCAGTACAACATTTTAAAATACCCTAAGGCCCTTTTTCCACCATCTATATTTTGTTACACCTCTGAGCTGCTTAAAGCAACCTAAAGAAAGCAGAGCAGCGCTAAAAATATGTGTTTGCTACTGATCCATCCAACCACAGAGACAAGACATCTGAGGTCTGCCTCTGTGTGTAATACAGCTCTTCAGCAGACTGCAACTGCTCAGCTGACAAGAGGACATTAAATCTCCAAAAGTCTCCTTTAGTAACGAGAACAGAGAGTGCAGATGTGCTCATCTTGGCATCCCACGTTTGAGCTGTTACAGAGGTCAAAGGTAGTCTTCACATTGTTGATGTTTTCGGAACTGTGTGCAGAGATGAAGAAAGTCTACTGAGACTGATGCGAGGCTGCGACCAAAATGTCAGAATAGGTCACATGCTTCCTTGGTGACTAATGTGTTAGAGTTTTCCAGCAACATCTTGAAAATTGAAGAAGCTATCCTTAATCCAAATGCAAATTTAAAAGATTCCTCCACCAAGCAATCCCAATTACATAATTGCAGGTGCTCTTCCAACTCAAAATGGGCTAGCAAAGATCCAAACATTGCAAGTGATGGCAAGCCATGCTTTATTTGATCTTTTTAAAATTTTTTTTAGAACATTCTCATTTTTAAGCTGATAATTCCCTGAATTGGATCAGCATTGGATGGATGGATGGATGGATGGATGGATGGATGGATGGATGGATTGATGGCTGGATGGAGGGAAGGAGGGAGGATGGATGGATGATGGATGGATGACTAGTATGATACATTTTTAAATGTTTTGCAAATCCTGTTAGATTCAGGGTTCATACACCTTTTCCATACACTCAAATTCAAACACTTTAAAGGTAAATTTTCAAGATTTTCCAGCACATTAACACTGTGATACATTTTTATACAAATACATACATACTCAAAATGATTTCACATTTTCACATTTAGCCACTTGACAGAAAACAATAACTACTCACTTTCAAATACCTGCGAGTGACCATCTCACAGGACCTGTCCTGGACTCATCACATTAACATCTCTGTGAAGAAGGCCAGACAGCGTCTCTACCTCCTCAGGCGGCTGAGAGACTTCAAGCTCCCACTCAAGGTGCTCAGGAACTTTTACACCTGCACCATCGAGAGCATCATGCGTGGGAGCATCACCACCTGGATGGGAAACTGCACTGAGCAGGACTTCATGGCCCTAAAAAGGGTGGTTCGTTCAGCTGAACGGACCATCAGAACCACCCTCCCCAACCTGCAGGACATTTACACCAAGCAGTGCAGGCTGAGGGCCATGAAGATCCTAAAACAGCCCAGCCACCCCGGACACTCTCTCTTCTCCCTGCTCCCATCAGGCCGGCGTTACCGCTGCCTGAGGACTAAGACTGAAAGGTTGAAGAAGAGTTTTTACCCACAAGCCATCCGTCTGCTCAACTCTGAGCCCTAACTGGACTATTATTGCACAATGTAAATATTATAATATTCTATGATTCCATGTAAAGTGTGTATCGTGTATAGTATATAGTGTATAGTGTATAGTGTGAATTATTTTTATTCTTCTTATTTATATGTGTATGTATATATGGTTGCAGGAACAAAATACATTTCACTGTGCATTGTACTGTGTATAACTGTGCATGTGACAAAAACACTATCTTATCTTATCTTATCTTATTTTACTCATAGTTCATTCGGGAAATTTTATTCTCCAGATTGCGAGCAAATCTGGTTTAAAACAGCTTTTATGTTGCTGCCACAGTGTAACTCGGTCTAATGCAGTAACCTGAACTATCCATCAAAGTAATCGATCACATTAGGTTTCCTCACCAGCCTGGAATTCATAGACATATTTATGTCTATGGTAGAATTCAGCCCCGCGTGTGTAAAGTTTCCTCATGAGAGCATGAACCTGCAACAGCGCGCACAGCAGACACTCGTGTGCGCGATGTTTCTTTGTGCGCGCAGCTGCTGAGTTCTACTGACATTGAATTTACTGGCAAGGAATGAATGCCTGCGCTCGCAGAATTACATTATTTGCGCGGATTGTGTTTTTTTCTCGCGCGTGACTTTTGACCTAAATGTAATTCCATACTCATCCATAATTGGAATTTACAGTTTTCCAGCCAACACTCATTAAAACAGCGATTCTTTTCAAGCAGTTTGCAGCACTATATCAAAAAATTCAAGCATTTTTCAAACCTTGAAAGGACAATATTAAAATCCAAGCATTTTCAAGGATTTCCAGCACCTGTATGAACCCTGTAGATTGTTTAACTGAGGATCAGTTTCACCAAAAGTTTTTTCTCTGAAATATCGGTAAGACTTTGTAACATCAGTCATAACTTCAAATCTGAACAACTGTGAAAACAGCGTGGGCAACAGAATGTGCTAATTAGATCAAACTGACTTCGACATGAGGTCTGCAGGATGATAATTTGACTGAGTTCACACTTGACTTCAGGTTGGCATCATGTTTATGTTGGCCTTTTCTTTGTTTCAGATGGAGGTGTTATTTTTACCTAACTGCTGGTGACGCATCACACTGGTAATATGTTCAGGTGATGTTCCTCAAAGAAATGCTTTGATTTACTGCAGCCCTGTGTAGCTGTGCCAGTAATATTTAGGTTTGTTACATTTACTTTATATAAAAAAACAGAGATAGCTTCTGAGTCTGAAAAGTGAAACCCATGAGGAAGTGACTTTTGCTACTTGTTCCTCACTCAGCCACTAACCAATGGGTTATGCATACATAATAGTCTATACATATATAGTCGTTTTACTTGATATTTTCATATATTTTTGGCTGTTGTTGCCATTTCTCTGGTTCTGACACTAGACTGTCAGGCCAGCATTAATCTAACAAAGAGATGGTTAAATGTATTTTGCAACTGGTGAAACAGCCATCATTGGGGACAACTGCTGGGGGTATTTGCACTGTGAAATGATCTGATGCAGGCAGTGATTCAAAGATATGGAATCATACCACAGAATATGCAAAGTTATGCTTGACCTGTAGTTCACTGTCTAAAAACACATTTTTCTTTTTCTATTTTCAGCTTCATTTTTTGAATATAAATATACTTTAGGTACGAGGGAAGAGCGGGTAAAAAAAATCAGTTGTTTATTACAAGGAGGAATCAGCTAAAATTTGTTTTATTTATGCTGCTGCTGCTTTTAACTCATGACTCATGATTTGCTGGATGTAAAGCTGTTGCAGGAAGCATGCAAACTCTCATTAGACCAAATATATTGAAATACGTATGCAGCTTTTGAGATGTTTACAGAGCAACAGCCTCAAGTCTTAAACATATAAGTTGTCAAAAAAAATTAAAAGGTAAATGAATTAGTTTTGACATGGAAACTGTCATGGTCCTGGGTCTTTGACTCAGGATTATGACAGTTCATGTTTTTTTTTTAATAGTATGATTCATGTAACTTTTTGCTCCTGTTGCTTTTAAAATGTAGTTAATCCTTTTGGTTCTTTGTGTTTTGCTTATATCACCTCCCTTGTGTCCTCTGTGTGTGTTTATTCTGTCTTTTGAGTTTTGTATTGTAGATTATCTTTTGGACTGGTTTCTTTGTGTATTCTTAGTTAGTACCTAGTTTTTTATTTGTGGGGTTGTTACCTTAATTCTGTGTGTTGAGAGGTCTGGTTTATTTCCTGATACTCTCTCTTTCTTTGTGGATTCTCCAGTCCTAGCTTTAAGTTTGACCTCTGTTATATTCTTTAACACGCTGAGTCTTTCGTTACTGATGACTTTGTGGAGTTTGTGTTTAGTTTCCTCTGTGTTCCTTTCCTGTTCCACCATCTGTCTCACCTCTGTTTCTGTCTTTTTTCTTTTAGTGTTCCCTGACTAATCCTCCTCTGTCCTCCCCTGTGTCAAGTTCAGTCCTTTTCCCCTGTTTATTAGTGTCTTGCTTCCTGTTTTATTTGGGTACAGTAGCTGTTGTGTCTAGTTGTCTTCCCCTGCTTATTTCTATGATTGTCTTCAGCTGTGTTTAGCTTCCCTCTTGTTTCCACTCCCTTCTTTACCTCTTGTGTATATGTTGCCTCAGTTTTCCTGCCTTTGTCCTTTGTTGTGTGTCCTCTTAGCTGTATGCCCCTAGCTGTGTATCCCCTGTGTTTCCTGAATTTCTTGCTTTTTTTTTGGATATTTGGATTCCCCAGCATGTTTCCTTGGATTCTGTAATTCTTTGGACTAATCAGCATTACATGCGGGCTTCGTGTTTGACTTCTGTGTCCTGCTCTTTGGTCTTCAAAATATAACTACATTCCACACAGCTGACAGAAAGAGTATACTCAAGTTTCAGGCCATTTGTCTTAACTGCTGATGCGTGTCATTTAGTTTTAAGCTGATTAACATGGGTGTTTTCAAAAGACCACTTTTTTTTTTTCACATGTAGTTTGTTCCTCCCACTGCCAAAAGTACATGCTCAAAAAAATTAAAGGGGACACTCAAATAACACATCCTAGATCTGAATGAATGAAATATTCTAATTGAATACTTTGTTCTGTACAAAGTTGAATGTGCTGACAACAAAATCACACAAAATCATCAATGGAAATCAAATTTATTAACCAATGGAGGCCTGGATTTGGAGTCACACACAAAATCAAAGTGGAAAAACACACTTTGATGTAATGTCCTTAAAACAAGTCAAAATGAGGCTCAGTATTGTGTGTGGCCTCCACGTGCCTGCATGACCTCCCTACAACGCCTGGGCATGCTCCTGATGAGGTGGCGGATGGTCTCCTGAGGGTTCTCCTCCCAGACCTGGACTAAAGCCTCTGCTAACTCCTGGACAGTCTGTGGTGCAACATGACGTTGGTGGATGGAGCGGGACATGATGTCCCAAATGTGCTCAATCGGATTCAGGTCTGGGGAACGGGCGGGCCAGTCCATAGCTTCAATGCCTTCATCTTGCAGGAACTGCTGACACACTCCAGCCACATGAGGTCTAGCATTGAACCCAGGGCCAACTGCACCAACATATGGTCTCACAAGGGGTCTGAGGATCTCATCTCGATACCTAATGGCAGTCATGCTACCTCTGGCGAGCACATGGAGGGCTTTGTGGCCCTCCAAAGAAATGCCACCCCACACCATTACTGACCCCCTGCCAAACCAGTCATGCTGAAGGATGTTGCAGGCAGCAGATCACTCTCCACGGCGTCTCCAGACTCTGTCACGTCTGTCACATGTGCTCAGTGTGAACCTGCTTTCATCTGTGAAGAGCACAGGGCGCCAGTGGCGAATTTGCCAATCCTGGTGTTCTCTGACAAATGCCAAGTGTCCTACACGGTGTTGGGCTGTGAGCACAACCCCCATTTGTGGATGTTGGGCCATCATACCATCCTCATGGAGTCAGTTTCTAACCGTTTGTGCAGACACATGCACATTTGTGGCCTGCTGGAGGTCATTTTGCAGGGCTCTGGCAGTGCTCCTCCTGTTCCTCCTTGCACAAAGGCAGAGGTAGCGGTCCTGCTGCTGGGTTGTTGCCCTCCTACGGCCTCCTCCACGTCTCCTGGTGTACTGGCCTGTCTCCTGGTAGCGCCTCCAGCCTCTGGACATTACGCTGACAAACGCAGCAAACCTTCTTGCCACAGCTCGCATTGATGTGCCATCCTGGATGAGCTACACTACCTGAGCCACTTGTGTGGGTTGTAGAGCCCGTCTCATGCTACCATGAGTGTGAAAGCACCACCAACATTCAAAAGTGACCAAAACATCAGCCAGAAAGCATAGGTACTAAGAAGTGGTCTGTGGTCCCCACCTGCAGAACCACTCCTTTATTGAGTGTGTCTTGCTAATTGCCAATAATTTCCACCTGTTGTCTATTCCATTTGCACAACAGCATGTGAAATTGATTGTCAATCAGTGTTGCTTCCTAGGTGGACAGTTTGATTTCACAGAAGTTTGATTTACTTGGAGTTATATTGTGTTGTTTAAGTGCTCCCTTTATTTTTTTGAGCAGTGTAGTTGATCAATTCTGGCAGGATATTGATGCAGAATTTTTCTCCTTATGAAAATAAAACTACAGAATTTGGATGAAGAGAGCAGACGGCTGATGCATCACTCCTGAGACTGCAGCCCTGTTAATCTAAGCTTGTTAATCATAAAACAATACAGTTAGTAAAACGATACATTATTACTCACAAATGATGTCCTGTGTTTTCACTGTAGAACAGGTCAATCAGTTTTCCTCTGACATATTTCTAAAAGCCTTACTTCGGTTAATCTGTAATTCAAACAAATAAACATTAGCCACTAGAAATTTGACTGCTCAAATATACTTACAGGTTATATCCTGGTCTCCTTCCAAGGGAATGATGATTTAGTTGTACAGCGAGCCAGGAGTGTTTGGTAAAAATATGCCAGGGAAATGAGCAATGTTATTCTGGAATGAGCCTTTCAAAATAAATTGCCTTGGCAAAACAAGAGTGTTCCCTCTCTGGATATGGCAATTTTGTCAGTACATGAAAAGCCCTGGCAGAGTTCTACCGAGTGCTTGTATTTCGAAGTAAACAATAGTTAATTAATACACGATAGTCTGTGGCATTCAATCAATTGTTTTCAGCCTGCTGAAGGAGATGAAATCGTGAATCAAACAAGACTTTAAACTTGTTTGGTTCTCTTCTTACTGTAGCAGTAAGAAGACTTTAAGCTCTTCTTACTGCTACAGGTCAGAAATGAAAACACACTATTGTATAGTGGAAAACTGTATAGTGGAAAATCAAATCTGTAATGTTCTTTAATGCATGTCATTAGACACTCAGAAAATACTGAGGCTGACAAAATATGGAGCAACAGTTTAGCATTACTAATAATTATAGCCCTGAAGCATCCTGTTATTATGTCGGGCCACAACAACACAATAACAGAGCAGCTTCAGTTTGCATCGATTCTCCAAGTTTTTGGAACAGCTGGAAGTATCACAGTTCTTTCAAGAGACGGTCTCCACGTGATGGGAGCGGAAACAGGTGTCAAACATGTCTCCCATGTTAAACTGGGTCGAGATCTAATGATTGCAAAGCCAGACATAATTTGTCATAAAACTATTCACTGGGGATATTGTCAGCCTGAAAGAGAGCACTCCAATCAGGATGGTATTGTTTCATCAAAGGATAATCACTCAGAAGAGCTTTATATTGATTGGCGGTGACCTTTCTGTCTAGGGTTCAAGTGGACCATGAAAAGTTGAAGCGTACTCAACTCCAAGTCTTAAACAGTGAAGCAGTTGCTTGGTCTTGAAAATACACATCATGCTGGAATTAATTGATAAAAATAATTTTTCTTTTGTTGTTGGGCAACAAACAAAAGGGTTTCATCAGTGTTGGGTTTAACACACCACAAAGTAACATGTTACTGCAATCACATTACATTTTTCAGTAATGCAGTAATGTAACACGTGGCTGTACTACATTCACTAATCACATTACACTTATAATTATGTCATTACTTGCATCACAAAGGTTCCTCAGTTTTCCACAAGATGGGCAGAAAAAAAAAAGCCTTTTTCTTTTCTTCCTGTGCAGTTGATTTATTTCAGGGAGAAGGAAAACGGAGTAGTGGAGATATGAACATTACTTTTATTTTAACCACGCGAAACAAGAACACAATGGTAAAGTGTAAACTGCATCTAGGATAGAAGCAACGGCATCATATTTCTAACACGTCGGCTCTTTGCAAATGTCTGCACAGACCGCATGCTAACAAAATGCTAGTGAAGAATTCAGATTGAGTGTATCTAAGTCCCATCCCAGCAGCCAGAGCCAAGGCACTGTAGCCTCCATTTCTGCCTGTTCATGTTTCTGCAGTGAAACCGCCGTGCAGTCTCTCTGGGCAGATTTTTAACTTTGCTTTGTGTTCAAAGAAAAAATGATATGTGTGTCCTGATTAGGATAGGAGTTTGTGTCAGGGTGTGAGACTGTAGCCTTATGTTTATATTGTTAACTTGTAATAATGTGACATTTCAGGCCATGTTGCAGAGTAACACAAAAGTAATATAATGAGTAGTGTCATTACTTTCTCCAGGGAGCAATCAGGTAACATAATGCATTATTATGAGTTTTTCCTTTAATATGTTACCATCAAAGACAAAACAGCTTTTTCATTTACAAGCATCGACAGGATATTTTGTTCATGGTGCATTTGAGGCTGTAATCTGATGATGCAGGCAGACCAATAAGAAACCAACTTACTCTTTGGGTTTTCAGATGTTTGGTTTATTACTGATCAATATGTTCTAAACTCTTTTATTATTATTTTTTTTTAAATATAAAACAGTATTAAAGTAATGTAATATGAATTATTTCTTACTCATATCAGCTATGCAGAAGAAAAAAGTTCTTAGTGGCACAGAAGATGGGCCCACCACAAAGAGAGCTGGTGTTTGGTTTGCCAAATTGACCTACAGCTCATGATCTGTACAGTACAGTATATGCTGTAAATATGAAATATAAACAACTCCAGCTGCACATATATCCCAAGATATTTTCCTCACCAATTCTCAGCAACTGAAAAGATAAAATCATTCTGGTATTGCTGTGTTTTTTATTATAGCTGTATCTCCTTTTCCACTACTTATTTATCAAATTTCTGTTTGTGTCTAACAGACAAATTTCATTTGTCACATTTATTCCAGCAATTTTAGAAGGGATTAAACTGTTCTCATTAAAAGTTGCAGTTTTTAAGTCGGCCTTCTTACTGCATTACAACACTCTATAAAGGGAGAGGTCTGATTTAGTTGGTCATGTGTGGTTATGTGAAGCCAGTTGCTCTTCAGTAGTGAATGCGTTGACTGCAGAACAAAAGGAAGTGGACATTTCAAATTATGACACTGCCCCCCCCCCACAACCCAGCAAATAATCTGCAAAAGAAAAATTCTAGTCACAACAAAAATACACACACACACACACACACACACACACAGAAATATTTGATAATCAAGCTTTTTATTGCGTTTTTGCAAATTACACAATGTGTTTATGTGCACTGTCCAAAAACCATTCTGCACTAACCCAATGGGAAAAAAGGTGGCCCATAAGCATATAAACAGATGCAGACCTTGTGTGCACGTGTTGTTGTACTAAGTGTCAGTACAGCAGTCAGCCAGCGGATTCACTGACAGATGAGCTGAATAACTGTTAGGAAGGCGTGTAGGAAACTAATTAGCCCAGACACAGTCATTACTTCACTTTCTGCTCTACAACATTATCCTCGTGGTAGAAAATCAGTTGAAGACAAAATTGTTTTCTGTTTTTCAGCTTTGCTCATTTTGTTATTAAGCTTCTTCATTGCAAACTTTCTTGTGTTGCCACAAAAAATACTGTAACTGTGAAACTAATGCTTGAGTGAATTAAGAAACAGTTGACAGCATACATTTACCATTTATTGTGAGATGCTACAGTTAAAATATTTTTTTTCTGTTCATCATAAGGTAAATGGTTAGAGATAGACAATAATGAAAAACTATTTGCATGAAATCACCTGACTGGAGCTACAGTAAATAGTGGTTGACTTTGTGCTTAAAGCAGTGAAACTAAGGAAGCAGTGAGACTGAGGAACATCCTACATCCAAGTCCCTGTGGACCTGGAGTTTTACTGAAACATGTGTGCGCTTTTTCTTAGAATTAGCAACCATGTATTATGTACTATACAGCAACAATATCCAGGAGATCAATGGCATCTCCCTTTTATAAGAAGTGAGTGAGGGCACTTATCACAGAAGCAGATCAAGAGGAATTATAGCTGTGGCTCTGAACCATGTGGTTATATAGGAGATGTGGATGACACTCAGCAAACCCCTAAGAGTATGACAGCCCAGGGGTACAGTGGTTTAGCTGTACCAGTGGTTGTCCCTAACAGAAGGTTCAAACCTGGAGCTGTTTGCATGTTGTTGTGTCTGCTGTGGTTTTCTTCCACAGCCCAAAGAGCGAGAGGAAAGGACTGGTGATTCTAAATCGGCGCTTTGTGTGGATGTAGAGCTGGCGACCTTTCCGGGGGTGTACCCCACTTCTATAAACAATTTCACTAAAATGTTGTAACTGTTAACCTTCCTGCCCCCAATAAGTTGAATTTTTATGTGGTTATTACTATGAACCATGAACTATGAACTATGACTGAGATTGAGGCAAAGCTGATTTAGTGCTGTAGTTTTCTTTAAACAAAAAATTTATTGCATATAGAAAACTACAGCACTAAATCAGCTTTGCCTCAATCTCAGTCTGCTGCATCTACCAGCTTAAGGAAGGCTACCTATTCCCTGGCTAAACATGAAGACATGTTATTGGTATTTTTGTGTTTAGGTATACTTTTTCCTGTCCTAGTGTGGTCAGAAACCATACATAGTCCAAACAGATCTTTGCAGAAGATGACTGTGAACACTAATGCTTTTTTTTCTTTCTTGTGCTAACTCAGCAGATTGTGGTCTTAAAATGATATATCAAAACAGAATTTAAAAACATGCTTTGTGGAAGGTTTCATCTGGGCACAACTGGGCTGTGCACAGTTTTATTATTTGCCCAATAAAACAAACTCATCAAAAGAAAAAAAGGTTTTTTACCATAAGTCTTACATTTCTGAATATATATACCTCCCTGTATGTCTTCAGACACACACTTACCCATTCATAGGAATGGGTGTGTGTCCAAGCTCGGGTCCTGTACCAGAGGCCTGGAAGCTTGAGGGTCCTGCGCAGTATCTTAGCGGTTCCCAGGATCGCGCTCTTCTGGACAGAGATCTCAGATGTCGGTCCTGGAATCTGCTGGAACCATTCTTCCAGTTTGGGGGTCACTGCCCAGAGTGTTCCCATTACCACAGGGACCACTGTTGCCTTCATCTTCCACATCCTTTCTAGCTCTCCTGGAATGACATCCAAAATCTCTGTCCAGAAGAGCGCAATACTGGGAACAGCTAAGACCCTGCGCAGGACCCTCAAGCTCCCAGGCCTCTGGTAGAGGACCCGAGCTTTCAGGGAACAAAGACCTGGTGAGCTGAGATTATTTTTTTTATATGAATGGGCTAGCTGATTTATAGTTCTACCACAGATATTGAAAAAGTTGGTGCATGCTCTTTAGCGTCTTTTAAAATTGTGAATATGATAGTTCATATTTCAACTGAAACTCAGCCATCCATCCATCCATTCACTTCTGCTCATCCTGTTCAGGGTCGAGGGGGGGCTGGAGCCCATCCCAGCTGTCATAAGGCAAGAGGCAGGGTACACCCTGAACAGGTCGCCAGCCTGTTGCAGGGCCAACACAGAGAGACGAACAACCTTTCACACTCACATTCATGCTCTCATTCACACCTATGGGCAAATTAGAGTAGCCAATTAACCTAACCCCAGTAAGTGCATGTCTTTTTAATGTGGGAGGAAACCAGAGTACCCGGAGGAAACCCACGCAAGCACAGGGAGAACATGCAAACTCCACAGAGAGAGAGAGAGGTGGAATCAAACCCAGACCTTTCAGATGTTATTCTAACTGTGAGGCAGCAGTGCTAACCACTGCGCCACCGTGCTGCCCTCAACTGAAACTCCTTCACTGATAAATTGCACATACATACTTGCAGGAAATTACTTCACTTACTCACCCTAAAGTGATATATTCTCTATTTTTCAAATGTTCCACCTTATCCTTATTACCTCTGCAACAGAGTTTATGTTTTTGATAGCAGCTGTGAGTCATTCTGTCTGTAAACATGTCACATTTGACCTCTAACCTCTCCTTCAAGGTCAATAGATTGATCTGAAGGTGAAAGTGGATAATGCTATACAGAGCATTGTATCTCTGGATACCACTGGACCTCTGACCTCTTCTTCAAGGTCAAATAAGGTCAAACTTTCATAAAATGTCTTAAATCTTTAAAACTCTTAAAACTCTGCTTAAAATTCTACTTCTCTCTTATATTGGCAACATTTAGGAAATGACACTGGTATATGGGGATTCTATATATGACATTAGTTTGCATCCAAATATGTCACATTTGACCTCTGACCTCACCTTTTCACCTAGTCCTCTTCGTCCCTTTTGGTATATAAGGCCACAGTTAGAAATAAACTGTAGTATAATATTATGTAATCAGCTCAAGTTATTCATGTCCAGTTATTTACAAATCAATACCTATTATCCATGACCGGCTCCTACATAATATTTGTATTATCAAAGTAATCATCTGTCATGTTGCCCTTATCTGATTTTTACTGCACTATAAACTTATTAAAGTACAGAAAGTAAAGAAAACAAAATGAACATATATAACATACAAAACTATTCCCTTAAAGTAAATACTGCCCAGAGAGTGAGCTGCCTCGGTGGAGGTTTGCACTCTTGGAGTGCTTCTTGTTATATTTTTTGCACATCTATTCTCTATTATTCCTTGTTGCTTGTATGCCTAAAATAATATAATTTGTTTCCTTGTAACACAAACACAACACAACATTTTAAATTTATGTAGCAAACAACAGTTATAATTGTGTCATTATTATAAGATTTTCAAGATTTAATGTAATGTAAAATGCAGAAATAAGCTGTCACAATCAGAAATGTGGCTGGTATGTCCTGGTCCGTATCTTCACTCACAAACATGAAATGAATAAAAGTCACTATAGAAGAAAAAACTGCCTGATCTGTTCCTGCAGATTAAATAACTTGAGAAGGCCAACTTCTAAAAAAAGTTATCAAAACACAAGTTCAGCAGATGGCCAAGTTGTGCTTTTTGACTCATAATCTGTAGTTTATGAATAAGACAGGGCTTCCAATGCCACCTCCAGACATTTTGTTGTGTTGCTTTTTTCACTATAAACTTTGTATTATATGTTAATTTAATTTGATCGCAATATAACCGAGATGGAAATTATAGAAATCAACATTACTGGCTCTGAGTCGACTGTGTGAAATCTGCTAATTGCATTAAAATTTGTAACCTTGTCTGAGAACAAAATGTGTCCCCATCACAGACTGAATATGTGAATGGAATCAAATATTTGTCTGTATCAGCACAGAAAGGCATATGGGCAAACAGAGGACAACATCTGTCTATTGTATTATGGGCTCTTTGATTTGTGCTGAGTCCAGATGGGCTGTCATGCTTCGTGGTTTCGCACAGCAAACACTACAGTAACAAACGACTCAGGCTGTGATCCAATGACAGGGAATTTCAGTAGGACAAACGAAAGGCCAGATGAATGGACATCTGTGGCTGCAGCATCAGTGCAGCAGTAGATTCTCCCTCCCGCCCTGTGAAGCCTGGTTAAGACAAAGTTTAAATGTCAAAACATGAATTATGCACACTAAGTGATGGTAAAGTACTGAAGATAGACCCTTAGTTGCAATAACAATAAACAGTAAGTATTTGTAGCCTGCCATTATTTTATGGCTGTAAGCACTGATGACTATCCTCGTAGCTATCGTTCGCATACAGTTCCACTAATTTTCATTTTGTGTGATGCTATCTTTTAACAACAAAGGCCTCTGAGAATCTGTTGTGATTGTGTTAAACTTTAGCTGAACTGGGATGTGTTCTAGGAAACCAGTTTAAGGTGGGTTTTGTTTTGAATGAGCAGCCCCCACATGGTGTGCACCAGTTGTAAAACTCAACACTTCATCTGTGAATGTGATTTCTCCATAGAAAGTAAAGAAAATGCCAAAACATAAGCCATGTAATGTGCTTTATGCTTTACCAAAAAGATGCCTACTCTCCTTTATCATTGTCAGATGTCTGGACCAATCATCCAGACTGTTGTTGGTTCATTCAGGTTAGAATGGATTTGATATTTTTTACTCATTCAGATATGTCACTGTAAATATTTGAATTTCCTAAGTACTGTGCATTTACAGTACTTAAGTATAATTTAGCAGTACTTGCACTTTCAGTGAGCATTTTACTTTTATGCTAGTTTATGCTCTCGCTCCATTGGAACATTTCACAGAGGCAGCAGAATGAAACCTTACATCTATCTACAGCACTGGAGTAGCAGGTAGATGGTTGGGATACAGGGTGGATATACAGTACAGTACCAAGAGCAGGGACAATGACTCCAGAACCAATGCTGTATTTTATGCAGCAAAGACACTTTGATTGAAGTTAGGGAAAAGTTATTATTTCAGTTAAATGCAAATTCAGGGCACTGTGAGCTTATTCGATTTCAAATTAAGACCAACAGTATGATAGAACTGCATCAGAGAAAAGTTTTATAATGCTTTATTTTGTTTTTAAATATTGGATAATCGGGTGGAAAACAAAACAAATGGATATGCTTATCCAGGTAAGCAGTTTTGAGGTGTGCCAAACATTTCTACATAAAGAGAGCTTTAAGGAGGCAGAGTGGCAGATCTATGCTAAAACTAAATATTATAAATAAAGTGCTTCATAGCATATCTTTCTAGTCAAGTGTTGGTTAATCTTTACAAAACTTACAGAAAGTAATGAACTTTGTTGCTTTTGGCATGGTTCTACTTAGTGTGCATGCTGGCTGTGGCTTTCCATTTCAGCATTTTTTAGCGATATGGCTCACACACTAGAATGTGGTTTGTGGTTTCTTGGCCTTCACTACAATAATAGCTGTCTCCTGTCTTGTATTCTTCTGCCAGTTGTTATGGAGTGGGTTTGTTGCTGTGGCCTCCCAGCACTGTGTTTAGCAGTGTTCAGCCCACCAGTGGCACTGCAAAGCCAGCTTGACAATAGCAGGAGGAGGCCAGGGGGAGCTCCTCAGGAAGGAGGTGCTCCAACTCCTGCAACTGGGACTAATGTTCATCTTCAGGCAAGAGAGAGCATCTGATATGCTTGTATATTATTCTAGCTATACAAGCTACAATGATGTAAGATGGGAAAGCAATTTCATCAATGTCATATTTTGTACAAGATTAAATCTTACAAAAAACTGGAGGGCAGGGGAGAATTTGTCACCATAAGAAGGGGGAGCATGCTATCTAAAATTAATTACTGGCAGTCTTTCCCCTATGTTCACTAGATTAAATAATTAATTATTGACACAATCATTATCATCTTGTATATGTATTTGAAATTGCTGTGTGCATGGCAACACTTTTTATTTTGATATCAGTGTGGATAATCCTCTGAATCCCAATCTAGGACTTTATTTCATTCATGAGATCTGCTGATACATTTTCAGGCTTGGATGGAAACATGAGAATCTAATTGGTGTCTTTCCTCTTGCTGAAAATTGATTAGTGCCACTGCACATATGGCCCATAGTCATGTTTCAAACTGCCTGTCTTGGCTTTGCTTCAGCAGAGATCTTCATTTCCTTTTTCCACTTGTGTTGCTTGCTTCTAGTGCGTGTCTCTTGTTTGATGACTTTTTGCTTTCTGCCTCTGGAATATTCATCACTTTTTACTTTTGTTTGCCTCTTTTTCCTTCCTCTTTTGCCTTTTGGACCCGACTGAGAAGCTTCTGTCTTTTAGTGGATCAACTATTCATCAGTAAATGTGATTTAAATCATATTTACTCCTTGTAGTGATCAGCTCAGATAACTTGACCTCTTTAAGAAATAAACCTTACATAATTGTATGTAGCTACCCAATATTTTATCTGGTAAGTGTATATGGTAAGAAGAAAATAATTTAAAAAAGAAGAATTAAAGAAAAAAAATATGGTAAATGCTGATTGTCATCCAGACCCGAAAACCAAACACTAAAAAGATTAGCAGTGTTTCTGGAGCTGCTCTTTGTCTAGACAGTGAGGGGCTTGAAATAAAACCAGGTGCAAATGTATTTTCTTGCTCTTGAGATTTTTTGGAAACATTTGAAAATATGCAATGATTTCTGTATGCCGTATGGGTACGCTATTAAATTAACTTTCTTTGTTTAAAATAAAGGATTATATTAATGGAACATTTACCTCTGTCTGCCTGTTAAAATAATTTTGTGCCACGATCTCTGGGTGGTTTTTCATTTAATCCTGATCATTTTGAGCCTTTAGTTCTTGTTATATTTTAGTTATAGTTTCTGTTTGTATTTGTGGAATTTAATAAGTCTCCTCATTTAGCTCACTCATGTTTCTGTGTGTCCTTGTTTCAGTTATAGAATCGAATGCCTTTATTGTCATTATAAATGATGTACAATGAGATTGTTATTCATACCCAATTTTTAGTTTGGTGGTCATTTGTCTCTTGTGTCATGCATTTATTTTAATTTCTCCTCCTGTTTTATTGACTTTGATTGTTATCAGCTGTGTGATTATGTGCACCTGTGTCTCATTCCCTCAGCTGTTTCCACTTCCCTGATAATCTTATGTGTATAAATAGTCCTGTTTCCCTTCAAGCTTTGTGATCACCTGTTGGAAGAGATGTACAAACAACAGGGATAACTGCAACCTTGAGAGAATGGTCAAGAATAGTTTAAGAACTTGGAGAGCTTCGTAAGGAGTGGACTGAGGCTGGTGTCAGTGTATCAAGAGCCACCATGTATGAATGTCTTCAGGAAAAAGGCTACAACTGTTATATTCCTCATATCTAGCTACTCCTGAACCAGAGGGAATGTCAGAAGCATCTTATCAGGACTAAGCAGAAAATGAACAGGACTATTTCTCAGTGGTCCAAAGTCCTCTTTTCATTTAAAAGTAAATCTTGCATTTTATTTGGAAATCAAGGTCCTAGAGCAGGGGTGTCCAAACTACGGCCCACGGGCCAACTGCGGCCCGCCGTCCATTTTTAATTGGCCCGCAGCAAATTAAAATAGGTATAATACAATATGGCCCAAGCGTCAAATTTCTGCTTGACTGCACTGCACTTTTTTAACACTAGGTGGAGCTACTATCTTGAACAAGGCAGTTTCTCAACAAAACAAGATAAGTGAAGAAAAATGTCAGGGCAGACAAAAAATGGCATCTATGAAGAAACGTAAGGTAGGGTGTGAATGCAGAAGATTTCAGACACGGTGGGCAAATGAATACTTTTTTATAGAAGTGAAAGGGAAGTGTGTCTGCTTGATTTGTACTGAGACTGTGGCAGTGATGAAAGAGTATAATTTACGAAGACACTATGAAACCAAACATCAGACGTATGCATCCTACACTGGTGCCGAACGAGAACATAAAGTTAAGCAAATGGCAGCCAGCCTGTTAGCTCAGCAACAGTATTTTTTTCGTGCTAATAAGGCACAAGAAAATGCCACAGTGGCTAGCTACGAGATAGCTCAACTCATTGCACAACACGGGAAACCTTTCTCAGATGGAGACTTCATAAAACAGTGCCTCACTAAAGTTGCAGGAATAATGTGCCCGGAAAAACTGCAGGAATTCAGCAGCGTGAGCATGTCCAGAAACACAGTTGTGCGGCGAATAGAAGACTTGTCTGCTGACTTAAAACATCAAATGTCAGATAAAGCTTGCGCTTTTGATTTTTACTCGATAGCATGTGATGAGAGCACAGATGCCACAGACACCGCACAGCTGTTAATTTTTTTGCGGGGAGTTGATGATAATTTTTGCATCACGGAGGAGCTGCTTGATCTTAGAAGTCTAAAGGGCACAACGACGGGTAAGGACATTTTTGAAGCGGTATCAGATGCAGTTGACAACATGGGACTTAAATGGGACAAGTTGTGTGGAGTTACAACGGATGGAGCCCCAGCTATGACCGGAGAGCGCAAAGGAATGGCCTCTATGGTGTGTGCCAAGGTTAAAGAGAGTGGAGGTGAGGCTGTGAAAATGCATTGTATCATTCACCAAGAAGCCCTCTGCTCCAAGACAGTCCAGCTCGGCGATGTGATGAACACTGTTGTGAAAACGGTAAACATAATTCGAGCACGAGGGCTGTACCACAGAGAATTTCAAGCGTTCCTATCAGACATCGATGCTGAATACGGAGACCTGCTGTACCATTGTGATGTGCGCTGGCTAAGTCGCGGCTCCGTGCTGCAGCAGTTTTATGCCCTGAGGTCGGAAATTGACCAGTTTTTGAAAGAAAAGGACCGCCCGCTTCATGAGCTGAGTGATCCTTTATGGTTGGCCGACCTAGCATTTTTAGTTGATCTTACCGATCATCTAAACTCACTTAACAAGAGCCTACAAGGCAAAGACCAGCTTGTACCACAACTTTATATGCAGATGAAGGCATTCTGCGTGAAACTCCGTCTCTTTGAGGCACAGTTACGCAACTTTAATTTTGCACACTTCCCCACGCTGTCAGAAATCAAGAGTGCTTTTCCAAAGGCCAATCTTTCTCTTAAGAAAGGGAAATATTTGTCTGTTATCACATCTCTGATGACAGAATTCAGTCAGCGCTTTCAAGATTTCTCTAATATTGAAAAACAAATCAAACTGTTCTCGACTCCCTTCCTGGTGGATGCAGAGGAAGTGGAAGAGAGTCTGCAATTAAAACTTATTGATATGCAGTGTGATGATTCTCTGAGAAATCAACACCAGCTTTTGTCCCTACCTGACTTCTATCGGAGTGTGGAAAAGGACAAGTTTCCTCTGATGAGACGCCATGCAAAAAGAATGATGAGTCTGTTTGGCTCCACATACATATGTGAGCAAACATTTTCATTATTAACTCTGAACAAAAGCAGACTGAGAACCAAAATGACTGACAGCCATCTCTGTGATGTCCTCCGCATCTCAACCACCAAACTTACTCCTGATCTGCCAGCCATCCTTCAGGCCAAAGCACAGCATCACTGCTCCCACTGAGTGCAGCACTGTTCCCATTTTAGGTGAGGTAAAAATACACATTATTATATAATCATGTGTAAATAAGTAATTAATTTATAAATTCAGTCAATTTAAGTTGATAACATTTTGCAACAAACATAAATCTGTTAACAAGCCCACATACATATTTGCATAACAAGCTCACATATACCCTTCCTCTTTCCCCCTTATATTTCCCCATTTTTATACAGGGGTGTGAAGAGGGAATCATGATCCCGAGTAAGAAGCAATGTGAGGCTGCCAACAGTGAAAAGACCTGTAAAGCAGCAGAATAAATGAAAAATTGAAAAATCATTAATAAAAAACTGTGATCCAGGCAATGTCAATGATTATTCACATGTGTTTGGTTTAATAACTTGTGATATATAAAATTTGTCCTGAACTAAGTGGCCCGGCCTTTTGTATATTTTTCCATGTGTGGCCCTCTGTCCAAAAAGTTTGGACACCCCTGTCCTAGAGTCTGGAGCAAGAGTGGGGAGGCTAGGAATCCAAGGTGTTTGAAGTCTAGTGTGAAGTATCCACAGTCTGTGGTGATTTGGGATGTCATGTCCTCTGCTGGTGTTGATGGTGGTTGATCTATTGTGTTTGTGGATGCCACAAGGTGCTACTAGTGATGAACCTCAATAAAAACTATAATAAAAGTAAAGTCGATTTGGAGATTCTTTTAGATCGAACCACCTGGGACTTGCTTCTAGCCAAAGTTCAGGAGTGACCATCATCCAGAGAGGTCAGTGTGACAAGCTGTCATATACTAACCTCTTGTAATAGAAAGTGGGCTCCACAAAAGTCACAGTAAATCAGAAGGCATCGAAGCTGTGGCCATCAACCCAGGATTGAGGCTGTGTGATATGCTTTAAATAAAGACTGACTTGACCCAGCCTCAGCTAAAGACTATATTATAGCTCACAGGGCACACATCTAAGATGAGCATGCAGCCATGATGAATAGAAAGGGGCTGTCCAAGGAGAGGGATCTCCAGCCTCAGCCTGAAGTGAAGAATCTGGTAAGAGAACTTCAAGCAGAGGTGAAATAAATTGTGCTTGCTACTATGCTTATCACAAAGCTCTTAGCAAGTCACTTCAGGGGGTTGAAGCTGAGGAACCGGCAGTGACCCAGCAACAACCTTCAAAGTCCCAGTGTCACTACTGCTTGCATGAATGCAAAGATATACAAATGACTGTTCAGATGCTGTCTATTGTTCCAAAGTATGCCAGCAGCACCTCTGACAGCAGCATAAACCTCTGTGTAGAGCTATCACATTAGCTGAATAACACTTAAAAGAGAGAGACACAAAGAAACAAATAACCAGAAATATGCAGAGTTGATTATCTTTCAGCAAAACACAGTGAGGGATTTGTCCGAATGATAGAAAAACGTAAAATGGTGAAATCCACTTTTGATAATGTATCCACAACAGTACTGTGAGACACAAGGGCTCAAGCAACAGTAATCGATGATAAATGGTGAGCAGATCCCTAAAAGCACTATCAGAGCTGCAGATGAACTCTTAGGGCCAGTACCACTTCATGGACTTGCTGCAGATCAAACGGAGAAACCATTTATGGGGTGGATACCTCATAACATAGTGGGTCAAAGGACTCTAATGATGGTTTTCTAGTGCCTGTGCTGGTTTCCAGTGATCCTAATGTGGCATTGGCTTTAATCCAATAGAGGAGGCGAACAATGCATAACTTAAAGAGCAGCGGGATATTACTGCTAACGAGTGCTACAGAGGTTCTAAGTAACGCTTTTTAACGTTCTCTTAAACTTGACTCTTCCACTGCAACTCCAGCTAATGCACACTCACCGCTCTAGTAGTGGGGGGACCTTTGTGAGAACAGGCAAGGATAAGTACAGTAACCCAGTGCCGTCCTGATCACCAGCTGCAACATTGAAAAAAGTTTGATTTTAAGAACTCATTTTCTGCATCTGCAGTTGTGCTCGTTAATTAAAGCCACAAAGCAGATTTTTCACTTCTCTCATGATTAATCAAACTCGCGCTTAATTTCTTCTTCTGTAGTGTTAATATTTAAACACTTGTTACTCTGAACACTTCCCCTGTTGTTCAAAGCATAAATCAAAAAAAAGATATGCTTGCAAATAAGACTTGAGATTCAGTGCTGAAGTTTAACCTGGCTTAGTGCAGACCTGAAAAGAGGGAAGAAATGACAAGGATACTCTCAAGGGACTTCTACAGCCTGCAAGGCAATGTGTACATGACAGATGGAGAAAGCTAAAGGTATTGGCAGGGAATTCTCTTGCAGTGTTCTGGCTGGCTGGGCCACAGGTATTTTAAACCTTATTTTTAAGGCCACAGGCAAAGTTTGTGGTGGAGTTTCTCACCTCCTATGGCACTATAAAACTTTTCTTTCTATGTAAACCACCTTATTATTTACACCATGCACAAGGATGCATATGTGTGTTACCATGATATGCATTTCTCTTTGCGATGTCACCCTATCCTGCTCATCAATAGATGGTGGCAACATATGATATGTGATGTTGTAGTAGCCCCGATGAGAAGACTGACACGATGCAAAATAAGTTCTGTAGGCCGAACATGCACATCCAATATTAAAAGGGTGCAGGAACAAAAACAGTTACAATAGTGGAAGAAGAAAGTCCACACACCGGAGCGCTCCTGGAACAAAAATTTAATACAGAAGGACCTTCAAACAGTCGGTAACATTTCGGGCCATCATGGGTGTGCGGACTTTCTTCTTCCACGATACAAAATAATGCCTTAAACTGATCTGCTGATGATTTGCAAGAGGAATTACACTGAATGTAATTTCTAGAACTTAAGGATATGCTTTAAATAGAAACAGAAACTAATGGTGTATGAGTCACTGATCAGCCTGTATGGGTTCTCTCTTGGTATTTAGTTTATTAATACTATAAATGCTTGGTTGCCTCTGTTTTCCCTGTAACCAGTGGAAATTGTAGCAGTCCCTCAACAATATACCAATATCAGAACAAAGAGAATAACTAATATTGATCTTCTCTCGTAATTCATAGTAAAGCATGCTTATTTCCCCAAAATGTCAGAGTATTCCTTTAAGATTTTACTTTTCTTTCCTTTTTCTTGGTCTCATTATTTAGAGCGCTTCTACATTATTTTTGAAAATCAAATTTTCTGTGCAGTGATTGAATAGAAAGCAAGTGGGGGAAACAAATCAGTCTTCTATTGTGTAGCTGATTTTGTCTGTGGAGTCATCAACACAAAATAACCCCAACAAGAGAGAGAGAGCATTATTCACCATCTCCTTTTCTCAGACCAAAGAGTGGTAGTGTGAAAGTAATATTATTGCTGACTTCATAATCCTAGATGTTTGTTAATTTTTTTCCCTCCCATTGTTCCCGTTCCAATTCCCAACAGCCCCACTACCTCAAATCCAAAGTGAGCTCTTGATTCTATCTGGTCCTCAGTCCAGTGAATGCCAATGTCAGCTGAAGCCTAATTGGTATGGAGTTAGGAGTCCTTTCCACGGCCAAGAGGTAGACTGAGAGTAGAGATGTAATTCACAGAACCCACATCTAAACCAAGTGGAGCAGTGAGGAGGAGAAATCCCCCTTTCTCTTCACAGGCTCATATCTCCCACACACCACTAGTATGCACATGCAAGCAGTGATACAGAAAAACACACATAGGATATAAAATTCACATTTGACTGGGCACACCCTCCCACAGGTAAGCCCTTATTTGCATACTTGGTCTCATTAAATAAAATAAGAATAGCATCTTAAAATGCCAACACAAGCGTATATCAGAACAGAGAGGACGGAACATTTTATGGCTCAAACCAGGCGTTAGGTTAAAATCAAGTTTCCAAGGCCAAAGTTTCCATGTACCAGAGAGAATATTTCAGCTAATACATTGTTAAATGAAAACTGTGGAAAACATGTTGTTCCATGTTCGTCCAGTGTTTTTCATTTTAAACAGTTTCATCTCTGAAATTTGTTTTATTCACCTATTAATTCCGTACAAGTTGTAACTGCTATAAAACTAAACCAAACCATCCTTTACTTTTAAACAGTTTTCCTAGTGGTAGACTTGCACACAATTTTTCAAGGTCTCTCAAGGTTTTTCAAGGTGATTTTTCTAAGCATCTTAGAGAAACAGTCACAGTTCTTCTGTGGCTTTAGGATGTCCAAGTGTTTTCTGTCTCTTCTTATAATCCCAGAGAGAATCAGTGATGTTGCGATCAGGGCTCTTGGGGAGGCTTATCATGTACTGCAAGACTTCGTGTTCTCCTTGGAAAAATGGTTCTTTATGACTTTGGCATTATAGGGATTGTTGGAATGCTGCAGAATGATTTAGGGATTAATGAGGGGCTTAGATTGTAATCATACATTTAATGATCATATATTAAGTACAATTACAGTTTATTAACAGTAATGAAATCCAAAGCATTTTAGACTCTTTTAGTGCATTGTTTTTTACTTTTACCAAAATTTTGCTGCGTGACCAGTCTGTGTGGGTCATTATCTCAATCTCCAGCAGCTGCAGGCAGTAGTTTCCAGACAGCAAGCCCTGATAAACCCTAATCAGGCAACAGGCACATTTACTCTGAGTGACTAGCTTTTGAAGAAAGTAGATTATTTTAGTTGCTCTAGACACTAATTTAAAAAATGTTTTTTATTAATTAATGTAGATGGAACAAAAGTTAAAAGGAGATTCTTATTGAATCTTATTGAACCTGCCAGGCAGCTCTTTGCCTTTTTCTTTTTTTCATGCATGTAGGCATACAACTTCAGTGTTGGGTTTAGTAACTTTTACAAAAAAACAGTTTACAGAAGACATATGCAAAAGATTAACAAGAAATTTTCAGGTTAATAGGCTACATGAATGACAGCTGTTCCTGTGTGACACTTGGTTCTCTAATATGTGCGACTCTAATGTACTAGTGAAACAATAAACTTGTTCAGCCAATGAGACTCAATAAATTATAAGTCCCATCAGTCTCTTTGCTAGAATGTAATCAAATGGAGAGTTTATGTGAGAAAAATGATCTTACGAATGCAAAACAGTTTGCAAGCTAAACGAGCTGGTAGGTGTAGTATGAGGCAATGCACTTGCTAATCCTGGAATGATGCAGTGCAATTCCATGAAACACAAGCTTTAATTCACATTGTAGGATCACATTCCTGTGAAAACCTACAGCCAGGTATTGCTAATCAAAAACACTTGATTAAATGATCATCAGCAAGTGTGGTTTTGGCAGGTTTTTGCTGGTCTGGAGCATTCAGGTGTGTATGACAATTCTCCCATGCAGACTGCTGCTACAAACATTTGTGAAAGAATGGGTCGCTCTAAGGAGCTCAGGGAATTCCAGGGTGGTATCGTGATAGAATGCCAGTTGTGAAATTTCCCTGCTACTAAGTATTCCATAGAAAACTTTTAGTGGTATTATAACAAACTTAAAGTGATTGGGAATGACAGCAACTCAGCAACCATGATGTGGTAGGCAACGTAAAAATCCCAGACACAGCACCTGTGTCTGGGATTTTTACGTCACTGAGATGCAGAGGTTGCCAACTTTCTGCAGTCAGTCGCAGAAACTCCAAACTTCATGAAGCTCTCTACACACTGCAAGAACAGTGTGTAGAGAGCTTCATGGAATGGGTTTCCATGGCCGAGCAGCTGCATCCAAGCCTTAGATCACCAAGCAAAGCGTCTGATGGTGTAAAGCACACGACCACTGAACTCTAGAGCAGTGGAGACGTGTTCTCTGAAGTGATGAATCACACTTCTCCATCTGGCAATCCGATGGACGAGTCTGGGTTTAATTTGGCGGTACTTGTCTGACTGCATTGTGCCAAGTGTAAAAGTTTGGTGGAGGGGGGGGTTGTTTTCAGGAGTTGGGCTCGGCCCCTTAGTTCCACTGAAAGGAACTCTTAACGCTTCAGCATACCAAGGCATTTTGGACAATTTCATGCCCCCAACTTTGTGGGAACAGTTTGGGGATGGCTCCTTCCTGTTCCAACATCAGTACCTACCAGTGCACAAAGCAAGGCCCATAAAGAGCTACACAACTGATCTTAGGGTTCCCCCAGTGTGAAAATAAAGTACAAAAAACTTTGTATTCCTACGTAGTAATAGTATTTTATTTTATATATATTTGTGCAATATCACAAAAATAGATGTTCATTTAGCCTGGAAAAAGATTTTATTGCTCTATAAAAAAGCCCTCTGTAAAGCTAGGACATCTTACTGTTCATCAATGATTGAAGAAAATAAGAACACCAGGTTTCTTTTCAGCACTGTAGCCAGGCTGACAAAGAGCCAGAGCTCTGTTGAGCCGAGTATTCTAAACTAGTAATGAATTTCTTGACAAATAAAATTTTAACCATTAGAAAAAACAATATTCATAACCCTCTCACAGTTGTGTCTTTGTGTACAGCTACTTTATTAATCCAGCTGTGTTAGCTTTGCTTTCAGAGAGCTGGCTTATGTGTACTTCCAGTGATAATTAAGAGTAGAATGGGAGGCAGATTCCCATGATGCACTGAGGGTTGAGAGCGACATTTTTTTCACTCTATAAATAGATTCTCATTTCCTTCATTGACTGTAATATTTGCACCTGGCACAGATAGTAACCTACAGGGGGGTGCAGACAGTATTTCTTTGCTTTAACAATGGATTTCTCCCATTTTAATGCTGTATTTTAGTAGTAAATGTCACATTTAGCACTAAATGTCCTAAAATGGCCTTTTATGAATTATGAGTAGTTGTTTGTACTTTGCAAATTTGGCTGCAAGTCTTGTGCTGATCATTTTTTACCACAAATTCATCAGTAGTCAAGACAGGTAAACTAAATCTGATAAAAATTAATTTAACAAAGTTTATGCATGCATGCATATTGACTGGTTAATGAAATTGATAGGTATCATATGCTAGGACCTTCCACTTCACCAATTCCAATCTGGTTGAAAACCTGTGGAAGATTTGAAGATGTTTTGTTGAGCACCTTCCAGACATGCAGTCGTTTCTGTGAGCACCCTGATCACATTTCTGTAAAAATGGATTATGTATCCCTTTCAATGTGGCTGTTTTGGAGAATGCTCTAAACAGTCGTAATATGAGAACATGACCTTTTGGTAAAGACACCAGGCTTCAGTGTTTATCTCACTGAGTCACTTTGCACTCCAATCTAAAAAAATGATCAAAGTCACTTCATAATGAAAAAAACTGTTTATATATGACAGACAGGTTGTGTTCTGCTTTCCAAATAAAGTCTGAAGTGTCATAATGTTTTACATTCAAGCACCAAAGTTGGACCATAAATATGTCATAAGTCTAAAACACAAAATTTGGATGCCTTTAGTTGCCTGACATCATCCATCCAGCCTTTCATTTACAATAGTTAAGCAGACAGTGTGACAGTGATCAAAGATTGCTGTAGGGAAAACATGCAAGCCTCCATTAAGGGCCACTTGTACTGGATGTTAGTGTAGGAAAGAGGTCATAGACCCTGAACTCTGTTGACATAATTACAAGTTTCACTGAGAGCGCAACAGAGCCATTTCAGCCTTAAGCCCCTTGTTTATCTGATTGGGGTTGATTGAGTTTGGTGTGATCATCAGCATTATGAAATCATAGCTCTTATTTTAGCTGATTTCTTCTTCTAAAGCACTGTTAACACTGAATATGGGATGTAAAATAATGAGTTTAGTTTGTGTGTTTTTAAATTGTCGAGCATACACTGTGTCTATGCCTGGCTTATACATAGTTTGCAGGTTTCTCCAGCTTCCTCCCACAGTTCAAAGACATGCAGTTAGTGGAGTTAGGCTAACTGGTGATTCTAAATTCCCTGTAGGTGTGAATGCGAATGGCTGCCTGTCTCTCCGTGTTAGCCCCGCAACAGATCGGTGACCTGTCCAGGGTGCACCCTGCCTTTCCCCCAGTTGCAGCTGGGATAGGCTCCTGTGATCCTGAGTAGCATAAGTGGAAGAAGATGGATGGATGGGCAGTTGTATGTGTAGTGAGGTGTTTTTATAATGTTTTATTGCTTCTTTTCCTAAAGGAATTTTGAATTCCTAAAGGTTTGAAAAATTCCTCCACCACTTGTTGTCAGCTAATAGTAAATCATTTTTGGTAATATAGTCAATATTATTTATTTTTTTTAATTTTTTGGCTTTTCTATTAGTGTAGATAGACAGGAAATGGGGGAAGGATGCGGGGGAAGACACGCGTGCAAATGGAACTTGAGCCTGGTCGCCTGCTCCACCACTGAGCCACCTGGGCGCCCCATGTAGTTGATATTATTTAACTATAGAAGTAACAATATTTTACAATTCTTCAGTCAGGAAGGAATGCAGTAAGGTGATGTCCATGTACAGTGCAGACAGACAGCACAAACAAAGCAATTAGGATTCATCAAAAGGGCACCTTGAATGTCTGTATAACTGAGTCAGGAGGACCCCAAAACCAAAGTGATGCATTATTTGGGGAACATGAAGGCCAGAACTGTCAAATTTAAATGGCAAAGGGTGCTCAGTTTCAGTCTGGACCAAAATGGTGGAACAACAGACCACCTGGTTCCTATTCCATCCACAGTGACACCAACAGAATTAATCAGCCTTAATTTTGGATTCTTAAAATTGCTGTCTCACCCTGGTTTTTGATGTGGCACCAGCTCGGTTTCCTGCATCAGCAGTGTTTATACAACTGCTATCAATAAATAATTTGAAACTGTAGTGAACAGAAAGCTATCTGTGCAGTAGACTGTGCATTACGACCCATCTGTAACTGCCTGGAGCACTGGAAGACATGACAATGGCTGTGAGTCTCTAGATCTTAAGGACCTTACACACCATCTGCATTGCAGCAGCACGCCACGGCTCACACCTGGATTTTTGGAAACAGAACAAAAACATATCCTAGCTTATATTAATTCCCACCTTGTTGTGTGGCCTTATATAGAGCGCAATAGAAGCAGGTGTGCTGCAAAAAAAAAAAAAAAAAAAAAAGCCTGCAAATGCTTTTCACAGTCACTAAAGATGGTCAGAGATATTTCCAGCAGGATTCCTATCAAGCTAAGAATGAAAAGCAACCCTAGTCTGGGAACAGCCCTGAAGATCAGAATATAAAATAGCAGCACCAGCCAAATCAAACCAACCTAATAAGTGAAAGCTCACAATGTCAAAGGATGTCTGAGAAATCCTCTGGCTGCGTTTTTTTGTTTTACTCATCAGCTGCACATAAATACTGAATATGCTTTGACACACAGCTAAGATTAAGTGATAAAGTATAACTGCGGCTAAGTTATGGAGGTTAATGAGTTTGTTAAACAACACTACAGTGGTGTGCGCACTGGGAGTACAGATTTATTGGGAGTGTATGATATGATCATTATTTACAGGCAGATGGTGAAGTAAAAGATGTTAACAGCACACCTAACCAGTCACATCATCTTCTATGACACTATACAAATAAATCCCATTCTTTTTTCTCATCATGTATAAAGATGCTTATATCCAGCTATTGTGTTCTTCCCCTTCCTTTGGTCACACTGAGCCACATGTTTACAAAGATGGTGTGGACACAGCATCAGGCACACAGTCCTGTAGAGAATAAAGAGAAATATTCAAAGCTAGAACAAACCCCAAACACGTTTATTCTTTATGTCAACAATATTTGGATTTTACAGATTCTTCACTGAAACATGCTCAGCTCTGTATACAAAAAAAAAAAAAAAAAAAAATCAGCAGCAGCTAGTTTGCAGTTAGTGTAGTCCAGCTGATTTGGGAATTTAAATGTAAGTTATTTCAGTTTGCTGGATTTTTTTCAGTCTTTTTTTTTTTTTTTGCACTGTTTTCCACATTTCTTTTATTAAAAAAAAAGAGTGCTTTAAAAACATTAAATCTAATACATATAAAATGTGTAATAAAATAAAAAGCATAATTTAAGAACTCTTTCCCCATTTCATTCCTCTTTGTCCTTTGCCACAAAATAGTCTGAGACTATAGTAACTCTTTTTGATATATTAGCTCTGACACTGGGTCATATTTCATTAATTAAACATGGCTTTGTAATAATTTCATACTGATAGAGAACATTTTACCACAGACTTTGGGCACACAGATATGCTTTTGCCACATAACTTAATTAGAAAAATGATAAATGCCTTAGTAGTGTGCCCATACATTTCCTAAAGGTCAGGGCCACCTCTGGCTTTCCTTATTTTAATTCATCACACATTTGCAGAGGAGTGTTCAGAAGTATGGAGACGTCACGGACTCTTACCTTTGTGTGCCTTTCGGGTTGACTACATCTCAAGCATAATAGGCAGTCCTGGATGTTTGTCTGTGTTTGTGCACGTTTCTTTTCTTCTTCTTTTTTAAACTTTAGAAACCCAACAGCACTTTGTGAAGCTAAGTATTACAGCTCAGACAATCAATGTGAGAGAATAACCTCAGGTCACAATTCATTCTAGACTACAACAACTGTATGTGCAAAATACAAGCGTCTCCCTTTTTTTCCTGTGACATGCCTGCAGACACTTCTTGTTTTGTGCAAATGAGTTTTACAAACTTACAAGGGCTTTTGTGTATTATTTTTTGTGTAATTTCCTGCCGAATGATGGACGATGTCCTGTTGCCCCACTACATGTCTCCTAATTTCCTGTTCATAAAACACACAACAACAAAATTTAAAGTTTCAGCCTTGCCATCGTCAGTGGTCAGTTGCAAGCATCTGCTGTCCATTTGTGGAGTCATCCTGTGTCTGTGCTTTCATTTTGTGGACATGTGTAAAGGATATATTTGTTGAGACTATATTACCAAGGTACCACCTTTAATCCAGGAGACATCAGGGCTTTTCTTTAAAAAGAGAGAAAGAAAGAAATGTTAATCTAATTTCCTAACTTTAACAAAATGGCTGTTGTGTACAATCTCACGGAAATTATAACCTTAGTAGCAGCCGATCAGAAAATAGTATTCTGTGACTGTCATTGACAAACCACCCATTATTTTTTAGTGGAGAAACTGTCATGTTTGAGAGGGTGACAAAAGGAAGGGAGGCAAGACAGCAATGAAATGACCAAAAATCCAGCTTTTAAAATCTCAAATGCTGCAATATAGCAATGATTGAGCATCTTAGTAAGTGAGGGTCGCAGTGTGACCACTTAGAGCAGATTTACTTAGCTGCCTGGAGTGCAGTTCTGTCACACTACCCTGCCAACTGCAAAGCAAAGACAAAAAGCCATGAATATACCATAAAAAGCTTATTTATGTGCCTCATTAGACCAATCACATCACATATACATACCAGTCAAGTCTACTGGTATTCCGACTGGCCTTGAAAAGGTAAAAATTAATTATGGAAATCAAGATAAATCTACTGATACTCTCCTTTATTACTTTTCTTAAAAAAAGAGAGAGGCCAGAAATAAGGTCCTCCTGGTTAAAGAATCCCTCATTTGCAGTTACATCCATTACACTGAGACAAGGGTTTTTAGATAGTTCCTGAATTAAAGTTAAAATCTCAAGGACAAGAGACAAACTTCTCTCTCTGAGTGTTTTTGATGTTCCCCTGTCCTTTTACTGCTTTGTTCTTCTGCCTACCTGTTCAAAATGATCTCTTTATAGGACAAAAAAGGCAGACTGCCCTTGATCTCCATAATCCTGTGCAGTAAATAAGACAGTTAAATATACACCAGATTTTCTACTTCATAAAGATTACAGTATAGCTCAGTAATCTTCTTATGAAGCACCATATATTAGTCAAAACACAGTAAATACTAATAAAATCATATAATTTCAGATGTAGATTTTGAGTGTAGTATACATTCGAGGTAACAGGACAGAACTGACAGCACAGGACTTTATGTGCTACCAGAAGGGCAGCAGGGTCCATTGGCATTGTGTACCTTTATATATGGAAGTGCATAAAGCAAAGTTAATATCAGATTTGGGACCCACGTTGCCAGTGTCTGTGTGTGCTACATCACACATCACCAACTTGCTTTTTCAGCCAGCTATAAGAAGAACCCAGGGTTCTCAGCACGGCCATAATGACAGAGGGTCATGGCTCGGTTGCCCTTGTTTGAAACTACATTATGCGAGAGAGGAAACTCTCACATGGAAACGGAGAGGCAGACACAACTGAAATTCTGTCTGAAAAATAACTTTGTGTATCACACACAGAAGGGTTGCTGATTTGGGCATGTCTGCAAAGCTACGCCTCTACCTTGGGTCATCTTTTAAACAATAAAATGACATCTGTTCATGAATCCTCTGTGTGGCATTTACAAAGAAGTGTGAAATGTGTAGGTAGTGCGAGGTGTAGTTGGTGCTTTGTGTTTTGAACAGAGCAGTGACTCTAACCCATCCATCACTGTAAGGGATTGTTGTGCGCGTTGACATTTTATATGCTGTGAAGGGAGCAAAGTGGGCTGCTGTTGCCTGTGATTCATTTGTTGTTGTTTTTCATTGGGATCCTGCAGAGGAGTGGAGGAGCCAGCGCTTTGTTTGAATGTCAGCAGCTGAGATAGAAAGAGACTGCTGTGCCCACTGAGCTATGTACAGTATGCAACCATGATTATGATGGATTGTCCACTGTGAGTGCACATTTATGAATCTTAAGAGCACCTTTTATTCTAAGTCAGTCGTGCTGTCACAAAGAATACTGAAATGCTGAAGGATTCCAGGCTTATCCATATGGAGGAGATGGAAGCGAAGCCTGTCTGTAAAACTGTGCCCAAGGGCTCAAGCAATAATCCTACTAATTTATCTCCTACGTGAAAACTTATTTGGAACTTTCAGACAGTCATGTCCTCATTGAGCGCAGACCTTGTACTGCTTGACCTCAAGATAATTGTCTTTAATATATCACAATTTGTGGCACCGCCAAATGTCGTATTAATTCTGTGGGGAGGTGCAATTGTGAATTTTTAATACATGTTAATTGTGCTGTGGCCTTCGCAACAACTTGTAGAAATGTCACCAGTAATTCTGGTGTGTTACTGATGTTATTTCCTCGTTCTGCTTTATTTGAGCCTTAATTTCAGAGCATTTGTGTTTTATGTTCTGAACTTCTGATCAACAGGTTCCAAAATATGAATTTCTGGTACTCCTGTTTGCTGTCTTTGAAGTACAAAATACAAGTTCATTATTTTGCTGAACTGACTGATTTGGCAACTATAATGTTTAGTAACAGTATATGTACACCCACCGGCTACTTCCTTAGCTGCACCTTGCTAGCACCAGGTTAGACCCACCTTTGCCTGCCGAACTGCCTTCATTCTTCTGGCGTCTTCTGCTGCTGTCGCCCATCTGCTTCTTGGTATGATGTGTTGTCTGTTCAGAGACGGTCTTCTGCTTACCTTGGTTATAACGAGTAGCTATTTGAGCTACTGCTGCCTTCCTGTCAGCTCTTAGCAGTCAGGCCACTCTCCTCTCATCTCTGACTCATCAAGGCATTTTCACCCAGTGAATTGCCGCTCACTGGATACTTTTTCTTTTTCTGGGCCATTCTCTGTAAACCCTAGAGATGATTGTTCAGCAAAATTCAAGTAGATCAGCAGTTTCTGAAATACTCAGAGCAGCCCATCTTACACCAACAGCCACGCCAAGTTCAAATTCACTTAAAGCACCTTTATTCCCCATTCTGTTTGGTCATCTTGACCACATCTACATGCCTAAATGCACTGAGATGTTACCATGTGATATGGTGATTAGATATTTGTGTAACCAGTATTTGAACTGGTATATTTAATGGAGTGACTGCAAGTGTATACACATACACATGCAATTTGTGAGTATATAGAAATGAAACATCATTAAAATATGTGTTCTTAAGTAAAAAGGCTACAGGCTTCCTAGTGTGACTCAACTAGGGAACCTGTGCTTTATGCCATGCGCCCTTCTGATCCCATATGTGAGTGAAACCTGGAAATGAGAAACTGTGTTGTATAAATGTTTGGATGTGGCTTTTAATAAATAAAATGATGCACTTCTTTTCCAACAACAAGAAAAAAGCCTTATAATGCAGTTCCATTTACAATTCAATTTGTCGGAACAGCCCTTAAACTTTAGGTGAGGTCAAAGAAATTTTCCACTCTCTGCTGAAAACGGCCTTACTGTCATACTGTCAAATCCTGCATAAATCCATCAAACATACAAAAAGATTTGGCAAGTTTTTTACGGGCACAGCCCATGTACTCAACTCTGCTGCTCAACCCACAAATGTATTTTCCTTACAAATGTGGCTCCATTCAACGGGAAACAAACAGGCCTTCCAACAGTATAAGATTTATTGCCAAGAAGCACATAAATAATCCACCAAACACAAATTTCTTTACTTTCTGTTCTGTTTATTTTAGTCATCCTGTGTAACTTGCAGCATAACTTCACTCAGCTGAACAGAGGTCAGTCCTAATGAGCCTAATCAGTGTAACCCCCTCTGTCTATAGAGTGGAGGGGTATACCTGGCTGGGTTTCTCAAAGAAGATATGTTTGGTTTTCAAGTGGTTTTATTAGTGTGCTTGGAAACATGTTAGCATTAGCCACTTTCTCCCAGCAGATGACACACTTGGGCTGAGGTCTGTCAATATCTCCAGTTTCACTAAACAGTAAGACAGGTACCTTTTCTTTAGGTGAGGGTGATGGTAGTTTATGATTACAACAAGTGAAATATTAGTTTTATAAAACTGATACAATAGCTTTATACTGTATAAACAAGGAGGAGTAATCGATTGCCGATTTCTTACAAACATGTCCTGACAGTGCTAACTCTGACCACTTCATTACCATAGGTAAGATAACAAACAAACTGTGACTCTCTTCTACACCTCAGACTAACCTGTTACCTACATGAATTGTAGAAAAGTACAGCTTTTTTTTATTTAATGGTAGAAAATGAACAATTCTGCATCTGTGTTGGGAATAAATAATCATCATTACTAGAGAATAATATTACTGCTGTTGTGTCACATCTGCACACACACACTTCTGTGTCTTAGAGAAAAACTCCTAAACATAAGTAACAAAAAACTTCAGTTCTTTCTAAGATTTTATGAAACCCTGATCACATTCTCTTGAGTTTCATTAATAAACAGTTACAGGCAGTTCTGTGCGCCCTCAGCATTTTAAGCACTTAAGTAGTGTCTTTTGCACTTAATCTAGTGCAAACATTTGGATTCACAACTAATAGGATGTCAGTATTAAAACATCTGTCAACATCAGTGATGTTAATTTCAAGTTGTAGATCATTGTTACAGACTTACTTGGTTAAACCTTGCAAATCAATTGCTTCTGTATGACCCAAGGTGAGATCACACCTGCACGCATGCAGTAATTATCGAGGCATCTGTCACATAATGCAGGGAAGTTGATTGCAAAGCGTTTTAAAAAGTCAGACGCATGCAGAAAGTCCTGCCGCTGTCTCTGCTGTTTACTGCAACATGAGCAGTAGTTTTAGCAATGTATGGAGTGTGATGACATCAGTGGACGACTTTTAAGAGTCAACTGGGGGCAAAATAATTGCCCCTCCTCTTTGGTGCCCCTACAGTTGGCTGCAGACATCCAGTTTGTTAGTAGCAACAACAACCCTCCACTGATGCAAGTACAGAATAAGAAAAATTATACAATAAAGAGGTGTTTTTTTTTTTTAAATCAATATTCGTCAAATACTGTACAATGTGCTGATTGCTTTTGAGGAGGGGAATCAGTGCCATTTTGCTGGCTGCCTCTTTCTACTACCTTTCTTGTTAGTGTGGCCATTTTGCTTTGCCTGGTGGAGCCAAAGTACATAAACACCATTATCAGAGGAGCAGTTGGAGCGAGCGTGCTGCTGTCAAACAAACAAAGGCCCGGTGGAATTACCTGCCATGACTCATACATGGCAGGTAGGTGCTATCATAGTTCTTCAGCCGCTGTCTGGAAGCTCTGAAGTTTTTGTTGTGAGTGTTTTCAAGTTATTGCACACAATCTGACTATTAATTGAGAATGGTGATTACTGTAATTTGTAATCATTCTATCTTTAAATTCTGCAATGTGCAATATAGCCCAGTGGGTGGTCTATGAACATAGTACTGTGCTGTTGTGTTTTTTTGTTCTTTGTTTTTTAATTGTGTTTATGTGTATTTTTTTCTTACCTGACTGAATATGTTCATTTAATAATACTGATTATTAATTAGTGCTATGCACTGAGGGTTTTTATAATACCCATTAAACTAATTTTGATATAATTGCAGCAAATGTTTATCTGAAGAATACCCACACAGTTTGCATCACTGTGCAGCCTGTTATCCAAAAGTCTGGTTACTACTTGCATTCAGCCTTTAGGTTATTTTTTTCTTACACTTTTTATGTTCAGCCTTAAATAAAAAAAAAGAAAAAAAAAAAAAAAGAAGAAGTTCAGAGACAGACTTTCACTCACATCACTATCATAACCTGCAGCAGATCATCTGTGGATGTTGCTTTTAATCAGAATCCCCAGCTGCTTGGCTGTGTGAGAGTATTACCTGTTCAGTCGGACCTTCTAAATGGCTTGTTTTATCACTGACGGTTATGCTGAACCTGATTTGTACTGTCATTACACAGGTTCCTTTGGCATTTCAAGTACTTTTAAGCCCAGTGGCCTTTTGCATACTTTATGAAATTGCCCTCCAGTGGAAAGAAACTCAAAACAATAACTTGAGTGAAGATCTGTCTGAAATATTCACTTTGGTGAGTAATATTATATTAAAAGCTACTGTACAAGATTTTTTTCAAGACATATGTTTAAAGGTCAAAGCGCATATATAAATGTTTTGATTGTTGCATTTTAAATTATGTTAAAGCAGTTTCCAGTTAGTATCTTTTGCAAAGCTGGGCTTGAACATCCATCCATCCTCTTCCACTTATCCTGTTTAGGGTTGGGCTGGAGCCTATCCCAGCTGACATAGGGCAAGAGGCAGGGTACACCCTGTACAGGTCGCCAGCCTGTTGCAGGGTAACACAGAGAGACAGACAACCATTCACACCTATGGGCAATTTAGAGTGACCAATTAACCTAACCCCAGCAACTGCATGCCTTTGGACTGTGGGAGGAAACCCACACAGACACGGGGAGAACATGCAAACTCCACACAGCGAGAGGTCTAGGCCAAGGTGGAATCATACCCAGACCTTCTAGATGTTAGGCAGCTGTGAGGCAGTGCTAACCACCATGCCGTGCTGCCCGGCTTGAACATCCCTCCACTAATTATTCAAAGCACTCAAAGGTCTCAGATGAAAGTCTAGACACCTTACTGGTGTACTATGAAATGGCTTAACTATGTACATTGAATTGGATGTCTTCTAGTTGATTAGATCACCAAGATGAGGGTCTCATTTAGGTAAACAAAGATGAAAATGTTTAGAAGGTCTCTAAATAAATCAAGAACTTGCAGATCTGCTGAGTGGTTAGACAGGACAAAGGGCAGCACAAGATACTCAAAATGTCCCAACAGGGTGTTAAAGGCACTTGTCCACTCATCACCTTCTCTGATGTGAACTAGGTGATAGACATTACACAGGTGTAGAGGAGATGGTGGCTCCATGTAAGGGTTCAAAGGACAAACTGATTTGAGGTAAGGAATATTTATTTTTAATGGGGATCTGATTTAACTCCCAATAATTAATACAAGGCCTAAGAGTCTTACATGTATCTGTTTTTTCTAAAATGAAAAGCTGCCACCCACAGGGGTGGATTATATGTGCAGCTAGCAGGTTTTTAATGTTCTTTTCCATGGCCTCTCTCACAGGTTGAGAGAAGTTGTAGGCTGCTGGGTAGAAGGGCTCAGTTCCACAGACATATGGCCAGTGAGGACAGAGAGACAGGGATTTGTAATTATTTTGGCAGACCCTCTCACAAAGATTGTTATCAATTCTAATAGCCAGAGAGAGAGGTGGGAGGTTCATCACGAGATGCCAAATTAACTTTTAGTTGGTCATTTAGTGAGTGCTGAAAGCCCTTTCAGTGCATATGTGTCACGTTCTAGCAGGTTTCTGCCTCTAGGATTCGAAACTCTACAGAGAATTTAAATGCACTTTTACTACATTGTCACAGGTTATAGAGGTGTCTAGTGACATCATCTTCAGAGAGAGGATGGTCAAAAACCTTCTTAAATTCCTCAACAAACTTTACATAGATGGTGGAGTGGGGTCTGTCATCAGGAATGCCCCTTTAATAATCCCAGTAGTTAAGAGATTTTTGAAGTCATTTGGGAAGGAGTGAGGTGAGTGATAAACACAAGCGAGTATTGCAACAAACAGAATCCTGGTAGCGCTCTACAATAACTCACCTCCAGTTGGCTATGGAGGAGAGGAGGTCACGTTTCAGAAGGTCAGAAACAGTGAAACCAGGTGTTCTGCTAGGCTGGATGGGACAGGAACTGGGGCTCTGGTGGAACAGATTGGTGCAGTTTTGAATTGATGATTTGGATTACACTGGGTATTTGATCTGGTGAGCGGCCTGCTGTTGCTCTACCCTCGTGTTGGCCCCACAAAACGCCTTGAATAGATAAAGCTGCACGCATGGCTGCCGGGTCCGCTGAGTCCAGTGCTTGGCCGGTTCATTTTGCTGTAATGAACCATATGCTTGGACTCAAAAGCAGGATCCAGAAACCAGCAGTAGTTTATATGATTTATTAGAGATTTTCAGATAACAAAGCCGAGATTCAAAAGCATGTAAGTTACACAGGTAAGTGGATGATCTACAGGAGCAAAGCAGGGAACTTTGTTTCTCTCAGCAGGTGAAAAGGAGGGGAAGTTGATGGCTCAGAGCAATCCAAGAATGAATGAATGCATGAATGAATGAATGAATGAATGAATGAATGTGAAGGTGTCTGGCTTGAGAGTATGGGAGTAGTAATAGTTTGGTGGCCCTTTCACACCTAGGTGTGATTTTTCACACCTAGGTGATAAAAAAGCCTTGCGCGTGCATGTGAGGTGCGTGTGCGCGTGCGTGTGTCCGTGCGTGTTTGCGCTGACGTGTGATAATGACGTATACGGTATCCGTTCAAATCAGCTGATCTCATTGTCTCTCCTTACAAGGGGGCTTTTTCCCAGACGGCCATCAAAGAGGTTCAAACTCACAAGACAGTGGCTAAATAAAAATACAAAGGTAAATAATCTAATATCCGAGCCCACCTGTGGTGCATAAAGCACACAACACAGTGCCTAAATTAAAATACTATGGCTAAATAATAGCCGTATATCCTCCTCAACAGTAGGGCTGTTCATTTACATACAGAACGGAGGATGACCCAGTCCTGATTACACATTAATCAGATTAGTAGATTCATCCCTGAAACCCAAGGCATTTATTTAGACACACACACAAATAATTAAAACAGTGGTCTTACTAAAAAACCGATGCACTGTTAAAATAAATTTAAAAAAAATATACTGACATCCACAACATATCCCAACATCCGCTTAGCAATGTGTAACTTTTTAGAAAGCCATAACCCGGCGACAACTTGGAGTACGACCCTGACCTGTGTCAGTACAGGGCGTCTGTGTTAATAAAACTGCACTTCCTGTATGGGATCACAAACATGTGAGTAGGTAATGCAAAGTTATCTCAAAAATCTCTGAGTTTTGCTTCTTCTAGCAATCTGTCCCACAGACTTTTGTGATGTTCTTGAGTGAAATGAGTAACTACTTTTACTGTGAAAACCAAAGAAATATTCCTCCCTCAGATCATGATACAAACTGTCTATTGCATCTAAGATGTTTAATGCATGCAACAATTCAGACACCTGAGCGTCCACAATCCATGTGAAATCCTTACGCGCGTCGTCCCGACTGTTAGACCACAAGAAGAGTCGAACGGCAGGAATGAGACGATCTGTCCAGAATATTTTCATCACTTCGTCGTAATGGGGCGCGTAAAAGAAATCAGGAATAACCTGCTTACAGCTGTGCTGATCATAGCTAGGGTGTTTGACTCGACATCCGTGGCATATCCCTTCATGATAGTTCTGCACGGCCTTACACAGAATGTGTAGTGTAGCGATCTTAACAGCCGTGACCCCGCGCCGCGACAGCGGCTCTTCAGGTAATTGGCGAGATGGTGGAGATGAAGAAGATGAAGAATCAGGAGGAGGTACGGTCATCACCCGTGATGGTTGTGGCGGTGAAGTTTTAACGTCTGGAAAACATGCATCGTTAGTTATCATTAATGTAATATACACAAAATACACAAACGTACAATTATTTATTTATTTTTCTTTTTTTTTTTTTAAAAAAAGGAATGAGTTGCTATACAGAATACAGTTTAGGTTCACATAATTTTGTGTAAAAGTATATGCTTACCTGAATCCATTTAAAAGTCCGAGTGTAGCGTTACGCCAGAGTCAGTTTAGAAAGAAAAACTTTGGGGGAAAAAGAAGCTACACGATTCTCTTCACAACCAACGTTTGAGACGGTCTTGTGACGCTCAAATACATGAAACACTAGAGAACTCGAGTTGATTTTAGAGTTTCTGACGTGCGCTCACTGGTCATAGCCATGAACTGCAGTTTTATTGACAAGAAACACAAGCGTGCTGCTCTGAAACACCCGCGGTGACGGTAGGCCCTTAGCGGATACAGACATCTCAGTCACGGTGTTCCATTACTAGTTAGTCTCCGTACCTGACCGCATGCGTAATTCATATCTCAAATTAATAATATCGATGAGAGATCCGCAAAACATGACCGTCTCAAACGTTGGTTGTGAAGAGAATCGTGTAGCTTCTTTTTCCCCCAAAGTTTTTCTTTCTAAACTGACTCTGGCGTAACGCTACACTCGGACTTTTAAATGGATTCAGGTAAGCATATACTTTTACACAAAATAATGTGAACCTAAACTGTATTCTGTATAGCAACTCATTCCTTTTTTTAAAAAAAAAAAAAGAAAAATAAATAAATAATTGTACGTTTGTGTATTTTGTGTATATTACATTAATGATAACTAACGATGCATGTTTTCCAGACGTTAAAACTTCACCGCCACAACCATCACGGGTGATGACCGTACCTCCTCCTGATTCTTCATCTTCTTCATCTCCACCATCTCGCCAATTACCTGAAGAGCCGCTGTCGCGGCGCGGGGTCACGGCTGTTAAGATCGCTACACTACACATTCTGTGTAAGGCCGTGCAGAACTATCATGAAGGGATATGCCACGGATGTCGAGTCAAACACCCTAGCTATGATCAGCACAGCTGTAAGCAGGTTATTCCTGATTTCTTTTACGCGCCCCATTACGACGAAGTGATGAAAATATTCTGGACAGATCGTCTCATTCCTGCCGTTCGACTCTTCTTGTGGTCTAACAGTCGGGACGACGCGCGTAAGGATTTCACATGGATTGTGGACGCTCAGGTGTCTGAATTGTTGCATGCATTAAACATCTTAGATGCAATAGACAGTTTGTATCATGATCTGAGGGAGGAATATTTCTTTGGTTTTCACAGTAAAAGTAGTTACTCATTTCACTCAAGAACATCACAAAAGTCTGTGGGACAGATTGCTAGAAGAAGCAAAACTCAGAGATTTTTGAGATAACTTTGCATTACCTACTCACATGTTTGTGATCCCATACAGGAAGTGCAGTTTTATTAACACAGACGCCCTGTACTGACACAGGTCAGGGTCGTACTCCAAGTTGTCGCCGGGTTATGGCTTTCTAAAAAGTTACACATTGCTAAGCGGATGTTGGGATATGTTGTGGATGTCAGTATATTTTTTTTAAATTTATTTTAACAGTGCATCGGTTTTTTAGTAAGACCACTGTTTTAATTATTTGTGTGTGTGTCTAAATAAATGCCTTGGGTTTCAGGGATGAATCTACTAATCTGATTAATGTGTAATCAGGACTGGGTCATCCTCCGTTCTGTATGTAAATGAACAGCCCTACTGTTGAGGAGGATATACGGCTATTATTTAGCCATAGTATTTTAATTTAGGCACTGTGTTGTGTGCTTTATGCACCACAGGTGGGCTCGGATATTAGATTATTTACCTTTGTATTTTTATTTAGCCACTGTCTTGTGAGTTTGAACCTCTTTGATGGCCGTCTGGGAAAAAGCCCCCTTGTAAGGAGAGACAATGAGATCAGCTGATTTGAACGGATACCGTATACGTCATTATCACACGTCAGCGCAAACACGCACGGACACACGCACGCGCACACGCACCTCACATGCACGCGCAAGGCTTTTTTATCACCTAGGTGTGAAAAATCACACCTAGGTGTGAAAGGGCCACCAAACTATTACTACTTATGGGTTAGTTCAGGGGTGGGCAACTCCAGGCCTCGAGGGCCAGTGTCCTGCAGGTTTTAGATGTGTCTCTGCTTCAACACACCTGAATCACATATAGAAGTTATTAGCAGGACTCTGGAGAACTTGACTGCATACTGAAGAGGTAAATCAGCCATTTGATTCAGGTGTGTTGGATCAGGGACACATCTAAAACCTGCAGGACACCGGCCCTCGAGGCCTGGAGTTGCCCACCCCTGGGTTAGTTGAAGCAGTGAGTGTCTTTGGATATCCACAGGTTTGCAGATGTCTGAGCGAGTTCACACCATGGAGCAGACCTGGACATTGTACGGCCACATCTGGCTCTATGGCTTTTCCTGACCAGCCTGCCGTGAGGCCAATGAGAAATTAGGATTCAAATGTAATGTTTGCCCCATTTCAGCCAACAAACACTCTTTGATAAACTCCTCATCAGAGAAGAAGGGCTTGGCATTTGAGAATGTGCCCCCCCTCCAGGCAAATGGTAACAAGACAGATTATGGAGATTACCAAAAATCTGGAGCTTCAGGTGCAAAACTAAACAGACAATTCTGACTTTTTCTTCTTGGCTCTGGATGAGAATTGTGACACCTGTGATTTCCATGACACAGCCCAGTTACTCATCTTTGTAAATGGTATAACAAAAAGAGTTTGAGATTATGGATGAGCTGGCAGCAATCTGTCAATGAAGTGGACTAGAACAAGGACTGATTTATTCATGGAGGTACATGGAGGAAATGGGAGAAACTGGCAGGCATTAGAGTCAGTGGCTGATTCTAAAATAAAAGGAAAAATGTTGGAAGATAAAGAGGCTGAATTGAACCCAAAACGGAAACTGATATTTTTAAATTGTATAATACACCAGAAGGTGTTGTGCAAGTCAGTGCTAAGAAGAATAATCATAACCAAATAGATAAATTCATCAGGGCAAGAACACTGAATCGTACACTTTTGGAGGAGCATGAGCCCGAACATGGTGACATAGGCTACCACAGCTGTCAGGTGGGCAAAGAGTACGGGAACTGAGAGCAGAAATTCAATTTTTGTGAGAAGAAAGGCAAGGACATTTCAGAGCTCTTAGATCAAGACAAATCTCACAGTTGTTCTTGCTGTGACGGTCCTTTGTACTGTATTTCCACCTGAGACACTGAACCTGACTTTAATGCTCTTTAATTGACTTTAATTGTTCTAATTGTAATATCTAGTCTTACTAGTAGCAGTTTACAATGTGATAAAATTAATATTGAGCAGAATTTAGTTCAGCTTATTAGTGCAACCATTCACACCAGTCCCAGTTTCTCATGTGGGCCCTTGGAAAAATGATTTGCTCACGCCTGCCATAGAGGCAACAAAGCTCTGGCAGAGAGTGAAAGGCAATCTGATGAGTGAATGTGGAACAGGTCAGATGGCTGAAGCTCGGGAAAACATGAAACTGTGCCTGCAGGCATGCCTGTGGAGGCTGGCCCATAACTCCACCTGAGAGGCGGAGATGGGACAATATGAGAGAAAAAGGAGACAGCAAGGAAAAGAAGGGAGAGCCAGGACCATGATAACATGTGCATTAATGTATCGCCTTAAAATTTTTATTAATGTGTTTGGCCACTAGGGCAATTTAGCTGCAAAGCTGGATCATTCTGCCATAAGCAGCTCTTTTAATACCTCCATGAGAAACACCTGTCATTCAAGCTAATCCCAAAACGTACCTTTATGCAAGCACTTTTACTTCTGAATAAAACAATAATCTTCATAATCACTACCAAGGCACGTATTAGAGGAACTGAAAATTAGCTGTTTATAGCTGTTCTGGTGTGATTCCTTAGAGACAGCATTAACCACACAGTCACAAAGTGCTTTGCCTCCTATTAGTCTGTGCATAAGCTGACGAGATAAACCAATCATGCCTCAGAACCTTTGTAAATTCAGAGTGTAATTAAATGTAACTCGCAGCCCTTTATTGCTAACTCTCCTCTCACAGTGGCTCACGAACCAAGCTCCAAACAGTGAGAAGTGACATCAGTCAGAACTCCTTCCAGACAACTATGACAATGATCTAACTTCAAATGACGACTTCTGAGAGTCATGCACTGAACCTGGAAGTCCTGCAATTCAATTAACAATTATTATACCAAACCCAATATATTGGCATTCTCCTATAGCATTGCTTGCTCATTGTTCCAACCCCCTGGCTCACACATGCAGACTAAAATACACGGTCCAATTCTTTTGAATGAAATCTTATTAAACCACCATAACTCAAAACCTCAAATGGGTCTTAGCAATACAATATAGCAAAGCTGCGAGCGGTTCCTATTTGCTGTGCATAAAACAAAATGAGTTACAAAAAAGCTTTACATCAATGCATACATTAAAACTTTACAACATTACAATATCCAGCCTGCTAAAGAGACATGAAAGATTGATAGTAGGCACCCATGCACTGGTCGGCACTGCATAGAGGTGGAGCTGAATTCCCTCTTAGCTGAAGCGTGTAAAAATGCTTGTTTAGTGCCGGAGTTAACCAGCCTGAAGGGAAATGTATTTCTGGCAGCATTTGGAGGAGAATCTGTGTATTTGCGTGTGTGCTGCCACTGAAGAGCAGAATAGATGCCAGTCTTCTTTTTGCTGTTAGACTGGAGCTCCCAAACAGGCCAGTGTGGGCTCCCAGCACTGCCGGCCGTGAATGGGGAGCACCAGCAGCATCTCTCTGTGAGGTACAGACCTGACAAGCCTGCGCTGACAGATAAGCCAGAGCGCTTTGGTCAACAACAGCGCTGTACAATACAAATGCTAATATCCCACTGTAGAGTTGTACCAAGATGTTTACCACTGAGATTTGATTGAATTCTGCCTCAAGATCCGACATGGCCAAATCAGATCCCCACTGCTTATCTGTAACAGTCTTGTTGGCACCTAAAATGGGAAATGGCAATCCCTGTGGCCTTTTCAGCATGAACTTTTGAAGTATAAATATGTCCTTCAAGATCCATTTGAAGGAAATGGCTGGCCTCACAGGCCATTACTGGCTGTCATCTCAGTGTTCTTAATAATACTTTTGAGTCGACTAATGAGAAATATCATTCTTTAAACTCTGTCCTTTTAATCTCTTTCTGACTTTTCGAACAGGGACACTTCAAGGGTCATCTTAACCAGGGAACCACAGGTTTCTAAGGTTGTAGTGAGAGGTTTTTTTTTCAGAGAAGCTGTGCTGAATGAACTGGATAGCCCTGAACTAACCAACATCTGCAGCTTGCCACTAAAGCCAGAATGATGCCATTTTTCTTTTCTGCTTGAATAAGCACAACATGCCCTGTGCACAGCACTGGAAATTGTGAACCATGCTTTAATTAGGACAAGATGAGTTTGGTTTGCAAAAGACTAAAAGAAATATAATCTCTCTCTCTCTCATATATATATATGAATAAATGTCAGCATATTATGATATTGGGTTTTTTTTCAGAAAACACTTACTGCTACAAATGAGATAGCACATGCATTTTCAGTTTGTTGCTAATAAAATATCAAGGAAGGTAATGACTTGTATTGATTTCCACACAGCAGCACTCTCTCTGTACATTGCCCCAGACAGCACAATGTCAGTATCTCAAGAGTCTTCTAGCTTTACTCTTTGCATCTGTAATAAACTCCTGCTCTCATTGCTGGTGTGACTTGCAAAGAAGACATAAATATGTGTTGTCTGTTTTAACCTATGAAGTTATTTTGCTATTATGTTCCCTTAGAGCTGTAATGGAAGAAGTTTTGGTTCTACTTAGCATTGAAATGAAGTACACTCTTCTCTGGTGTTTGCGCCCAGACCTTGGGATTTCCTGTCAATCAGCCAAACTGGGCTTGGATGTTGTATTAATGATAGTGAGGGTTTCTTCACAAGTGGCACTAAGTCAGAAAAAAACTCAGAAACAATAGAGAAAACTGCTCCAATAATTTTTATGTAAACAATGGATCAAAGGGCAACAGTATGAATGGGATGAATTCAAAGAAAAACCACCTGACTCAGAAATTCTCCTTTGCAATATGAAGCTTATAACAACTTAAAACTGTTCTGATTCAGTTAGAGTAACAGAAAGTTAAACCCTAACCAGAAAGTACATAAACCACAAGTTTAGCTACTAACTGGTAAAAGCTGGGAACATTTTTTCTCAGTCAGTGGAGACACAAACAACAACGAGCTGAAACACAAATAGGTGGTGAATGCTGGTTTAAATCAGCCAGATTATAGGCTACTGGAATGTGACACCATAAACTGGTACACATTGTTAACGGTTACCATAGGCCCATTTGGATTCTTTTTTTTTTATTATACTTTCTTTTTTTTATGCTTCTGATGCACATGACTAACAAGCACAAACAGGCCAAAAGACAGACACCAGAGTGGCTGTAAGGGTCTTGGCACTCTGTGCTGACAGACAGCAGTTGTTGAGCATCTGTTGTCAGCCATCAACATTGTTGGCAGAAGTTGTCTATGACTGGCGGTCAGTCAGCCACAATGAATCAGTGGCACATGGCGGTCTCTGGCTATTCACATTTTCAATTAACCTGATTACTTTGTGAAATGCTCCACCAGGTGCATTTTTAACAGTAAACAATTAGTTTTTCATTGCCAAACTTTTTTTTAAATCAATTACTGTAATTGCATTCAAAATGAGCACACATTTTTCACAGATCTGTTTAGTAGTAGAGTTTAGTAGGGATGTGACAAGAACAAAATTCTGAATATGCTGCAGTATTTTCCTTTTTTGTTTGTTTGTTTTTCAGTACTATTAGCAGCATATATATTGAGTATGGTTGTCAAATAATTGATACTTGGGTTCTAGTTGATACCAAAAATTACTATCAGATTAGATACTCATTTGCAGCAGTATATACACCAACATTGCCCTCTCTTGCACTCACACAGCCCCTCCCCTCACTAGCAGCTGAATGCATGAGCAGCAGCGCAGCACACCTGGTGAAGCATCTTAAAGACTGACACCATAGTCTTCATGAAGAATTTCTTGAGGTCAGGAAAGCTCTTGTTTCAACAACACTGAAGTATTAAACAGTTATCATAAGTGTTAACTTGACCTCCCCACACATTACCATTAGCTGTTTAACTGTTAGTAATCACCCACATCTGTTAAGTTATCATAAAGAAGCACCCAGAGGCCATGGCTTATAATAGAATGATAACAGTATTCGAGCTAGTTAGGCCCGTATCAGTCCTGGCCATCTGTGACATTAATAGACGGTGTTAATTTAACCTTAAGGAACATCTGTATTCACTCATCTGCCTGCCTTTGGTCTGCTAGTCTTTTCTTTACACTTCTGCTTCTGCTTTCTTGGACAGCCAAACTCTATCATCATCACTCTGGCCCAGTCATTTTCTTGCTCACCTTCTGCAAGCCAATAAGCCTTTGTCCTGTGTGCTTTAAATGCCAGTGGTCTTCCATCATTCTGCCTTTCAGACTCTCATTTGTGCCTCCTCCCCATCTTCACCTCATCCTGGTCAGTCTATTGCAGGGCTAACAGAGAGACAGGCACCATTCACACTCACATTCACACCAACAGCCAATTTAAAACCACAAATTAACTTCACATGCGTGTTTTTGGACTGTGGGAGGAATTCGGAGTATGCAGAGAGAACTCACACAGCCTTCTGGAACAATAACCTTTGGATAGATAAGACCAAAGTGGAGATGTTTGGCCATAATGCATATCACCACGTTTGGAGAAAACCAAATCAGCATAAGCACCTCCTACCAACTGCCAAGCACAGTGGCGGATAGGTGATGATTTGGGCTTGTTTTGCAGCCACAGGACCTGGGCACCACACAGTCATTAAGTCATTAAGTCAACAATGAACTACTCAGCATACCAAAGTATTCTAAAGTCAAATGTGAGGCCATCTGTCCAAAAACTAAAGCTTGGCTGAAATTGGTTCATCAACAGGATAATGATCCTGCACGCCAACAAATCCACAACAGAATGGCTGGAAAAAAATAAAAAAAAATAAGGTGTTGCAGTGATCAAAGTCCAGATCTCAACCTGATTCAGATGCTGTGGCTGGATGTTCAGAGAGCTGAGCATAAATAAAAGCCCAAAAATCTCAATGAACTGAAGCAATGGTATAAAGAAGACTAGGCCAAAATTCCTCCACAATGATGTGAGAGACTCATAAAGTCATACAGACAAAGATTACTTCAAGTAATTGCTGCTAAAATGGTTCAACACTCATGGAGTGTATTTAGTTTTTCAAGGACTACAGAGATTCCTGTGAAAACTTTATTTTTCATGACTGTAGATGCTTGTTGCATTATATTGCAACTAGTTCTGCTTTGTTTTTATTCATTGCAGACAGCCTGGAAGTTGGCCGTGCCCAGTGGGCACCCTTGAGGGTGGTGAGTTTGAGACCCAGCTTCTCCCTGTATGTATAATTATCCCCTCTGCTTGTTATACTTCAAGCCTCAATCACACAGCTAGCTGCAGTGGAACAGAGAGCAAAGCTTTAGCCACAGAATGTAAACATCAAGCCTCTTGTGTGTTGCGAGTGTAATTGTTCATCTCAAACAGAGATTTCACTGAGCTGGAACAATAGAGAGCATAAACATCATCAGAAACTGCCCTCTGAACTCTTTGTCCAGAACTTTATTTATGCTCTACCCTACATTAGAAAACAGCCTAATATTCAGAGTATTACAAATGATATGTTTACAGTTTAAAATAGTAGACAGTTATTATCAGCAAAATGTGGAATTAACACAAAAATGAACTCTTTCAAAGTAAATGTATTGTTTGCTGTAGCAAACAAAATACACTGTAACTCAAGTATTTGTATAAAAAGTCTTTTTTTTTTGTTTGTTTCCAGCCACACCCTTGCTGTCCCTGCAGCACCTGCCAAGCTGAGTGAATTAGGGCGTGCTCCCCCCAATTACAAATCCCAGTGCAACCCGTTGGCAATATGGACGTTTTTGTTTTACTGCCCTATACAACAAAATTACTGCAATACATCAGCAGGAGTTGAAAGGATTTTTGATCAGTCCCAGTGAATCAAGGGTTACTTCCTCTCAGGCTAAACGGTCTTATTTGTTTTCTTTTCCGGCAGAATTGCTTTGATTGAACAATTCAGAGGCAGCACTAAAACTTTGGGTTTTTCATAGAAACGAACCTGTAAACAGACTAACTTCAATAAAGGGTCATACTCACCAAAATCAGCTGCAAAAACCTAACTATCCAGAGAGTATAAAGGAAATCTTGGTTGTATTTTTGTTCACATCTGCTCGCTTCTTCTTCATTTTTAAATTTCTTTGAAAAATACAAAACTGAAGAAGCAGGCAATTAAATTCAGGCAGAATAAAAGTAAATATGCAACGCTGCAGTTCGTAGTGTTGAATCAGAATGAATCACTGAGTGCATTCACTCTAATCAGTATGAATTGTTGTCAAATAGTTTAAGTCTCCAAGTTCGTTCAGTGAAAGATTAGAGAAATGCGGTATAGGGGCCGAGATTTTCTTTTACCACTGTTGATTATTTCGTCTCTGAATGTAAAGCCTGTCTGAAAGACACGTCAGTGACTTACTCACCTCACTGTACCATCTTTGATTAGTGGTAGTTTCTATTGGCTGCACTGAATGTTGTCTTTTAAATACGTCTGAATGGACCAATGTTACATATAAAATGCAGACTCTAATAGTATGTAATCCCCCGAGTTAAACAAATTATAGATCTGGTTTTATTGTATTTACTTCAGTGAAGTTTTGGTTTCATTCATTTTAAGTCTTTGTATCCAGCATTGCATTATTTTATTCACTGATTATTATTGATTTTCAGAGGTGGGAAGTAACGAAGTACAAATACTTCGTTACTGTACTTAAGTAGATTTTTAAGGTATCTGTACTTTATTTGAGTATTTATTTTTCTGAGTACTTTTTACTTTTACTCCCTACATTTTTACACAGGTATCTGTACTTTCTACTTCTTACATTTTCAAAACAGGCTCGTTACTTTTTAACACGTCAAAAAAAAGTTTACATTTCCGGTCAGTGCGCCGTCAAACATCAAACGATCTGAGCCTAAACGGAGGAATAATAACACATAAGAGACAATCCTACTCGCGTATCCTCCATCATGGGGCTTATCGGGTACAAAGGGATTAAACACGCAAACCCATATAATTATGTCATTTATAGCGCTATAATCAGGGGTCACAGTGGGCCGGACCGAGTCCGTAAGTTGTGCTCGCGGGACATAAACAGCTTATCTAGCCCTACTGAAGAGGAGCGAGCATAAAGGGAGTAACGTGTGGCAGGTAAATGCAATGTTTCTAAATGCTCAACAAATATCAGCAAACACAAAAAAGTGTGTGCAGTTTGTCACACAGTGTGCCTGCTCGCTAAAAGCAGAGCTGCTGCATTTCAGGGAGCGCAAAGAGAGAGAAGTTCACTCAGAGATGGAGAAAGAGGACAGGAGAGGAAGAGGAGAGGTTAGAATTAAAAATAAGGACTGGAATTCAAAGATTGGATGAAAATACTGCAGTTTAGTACATAATAAACAGTTTGCTGTCAGCTTGCTGTACTGTATTTACAGTAAAGCTCTGTGTTGGTGCACAGAGGCTGTGTTCATGGTCAGAGTTACAAGTTACATCAGTGCAGCAGAGATGAGTTTGAATCAAAGCTGCTGATGCTGAGATGCATTCACTGAATCCAGCATTTCTACAGCCTGTATGCTGTCAGTGTAGGGAATGGAGATCAGCTGAGATAGCTGTGAAATACTGGGTGAGTTCAGTTCATCCACACAGAGCCTGTCCCAGCTATCATAGGGCGAAAGGCATATAATGAGGTTCGGTTAGCTTTACATAAAAATAGCTGGTAGAATCGTCCTCCAAAGAACTACTTTTACTTTCTTACTGAATACATTTCAGAGCCTGTACTTTTTTACTTTTACTTAAGTAAAGAAGTTGAACCAGTACTTCAGCTTTTACCAAAGTATTTTTTTAACAGAAGTACTTGTACTTCTACTTAAGCACAGAATGTCTGTACTTTTGCCATCTCTGTTGATTTTTGAATTTTTTGTCTTTTAAACAGCATTACCATCTCTGATATTTTAAGCAGCTTATCATTGCTCATTATTTGTTTCATTTCATTACATTTTGCTCCATTTTGTTATCACCTTGTCAGACATCTTTAAAACACTTTGAATTGCACTCCATGGATGGTACTACAGAAATAAAAATCTGGTGAATTACCTGTTTTGTGATGTGTAACATTTGATAATAATGCCACAGGTATAATTTTTTAACTAAAGGGTTTAGATGACCATTAATTAGTTCATTACAATTATAAATCCACAATTCTGAAAGTAGTTTACAGACAGTTTAGACTCCTAATTAACAAAACTCCAGTATCTTAATTACTAAAACTACATTTACAGATGTTGTGGCATCTGCATGGCATAAAAAAAAAAAACTCAAATAAGACTCAAACACAAACCCAACATTAGCATCTATTAAAAGCTTGTAGAATTGGAGCTTATGTTGTGGTGTTGTAAATGTAGTTTTCAACTTGCACTTTGGTCTTCAACAGCTGCTGAAAGATATGTTCCAAGGATATCCATCAAATAGTTGTTGAAACAGAAGAGTCTGGGGAAACCAGCAGATAAACATCTCAATCACGCTGTTCCTGTGGCTGATCAAAAATAACAGTCACTGCAATCATTTGCCTCACTGTTGAGTATAATGAGATTAAACTGCAGTGTTTTTGACTTTAGTACAGAAACTGCTACGTTATCAGACTGAAAGGACAAACTTTGACTTTCAACCCACACATTTGTTTTGTGGTGATGATCGGTGTGCTCTGCTTTTTTAGCAAACAGCCTGAATCCCACAGGCTACCTACCGCAAAATGCTGACAAAACAAGAGAGGCCTGTGCCATCAATAATAGCAGCGATTTTATCTGTTTCATTCTTTCCTCTTCATCTTTTCTTTTTATTGTCCTCAGCAGGAGCAATCTGATAAGATAAAGTCTATCTCCTCAAAAGTGTTGACACAAATTATTTCCTTAAGGTCATCTCTAGTCTATAGAGACAAATGTTCTTTGTTGTTATCATTTTTTGTGTTCTGCTGATGTCCATGTTTTATGTTTCTGAAAAAAAAAAAAAAACATATTAAAAACGTGCTTGTGGAAATATTTGCTTTACTTTCAGTCAGTGTTTACTTTCTGTTTTTAACTGAAAAAAGAACATTTCTTCATTAACAGTAAAAAAAAATACTTTCACATTTCATATTTATGACTGTGACATATGTGCATTGGAGCCTAATCTCAACAACATTCAACATGAACAGGAACTTTGAGATGATCTGCAAACATCAGCGTCTCATGAACATGCAAACGCCACACAGAAAGGTCCCGACATGATGGTGGATTCGAACCTGACACATTTATTAGACCATCTGTCATAAAGACAAGAAAACAAATATCTTAGAAATCTGTCCAAAGCATGTTGTATATTGTTATTTATTAGGCAAAAAATAAACTTTTTTATTATTTATACACCAAGATTTGAACCAGCATATTGGACACTTCTCTGAGAAGTCAGAAATTAATCAAACATAACATTAGTTCTTTTAGTTTCTGTTTTCATTGTGTTTCTCTGTTATGTTTCCATTTTGTTTTTGGTTTTGATTATTCATCTTAGTTTCCTGTCTTGTTATTAGTTATTAGTTATTTTGATTTCCTGGTTCCCTTTGTTCCTGTCTCCCCTGCGTCTCTGTTCTAGTGTCTGTTTTGTCTGTCTGTCGTGTCCCTGGCCTCATGTGTTTTTGTACTGAGTTTTACTCCCAGTGTTGTGACCAGTCTGTGTCTCTGTCCCGTGTCTGCATGTTTCCTGTTTTACTTTGGTAGGCTTAGTCTCGTCCTTCTTGTATTTAGTTTACTTCCTGGTCTCGTCCTGTTTGATTATTCCCAGCTGTGTCTCCACCTGTTCCCGATCCTCTTGTTATCCTGTGTTTGTCCTCTGTGTTTGTTCCTTGTCGTGTCATTTTTGATGATCCCTCTCCTGTGTGTCACCCTCCCCTTTAGTTCTGGTTAGTTCTGGCACCTGTCCAGAACATTTATATGTATTCCTTGTCATTCTTCTAAATAAATCACCTTATAAGTTCAGTTCAACATCAATAGTCCTGCATTCTGGGGTCCATCCCACAATGCAAAAGAAAGGTTTGGGGTCCAACCTTTCTTACCACACAGCTCACCATGACTATCTATCTATCTATCTATCTATCTATCTATCTATCTATCTATCTATCTATCTATCTATCTATCTATCTCTCTCTCTCTCTCTCTCTCTCTCTCTCTCTCTCTCTCTCTCTCTCTCTCTATATATATATATATATATATATATATATATATATATATATATATATATATATACATATTAGGGGTGGGACTTTAACGCGTTAAAAATTTTAACGCATTTTAATCGCACTTTGCACCGTGGAACGTTTCTCAGTGCGCGAGTTCCCGGCATACAGATTATATCGACGCACAATGTCCAAATTAGGGGCCGCATCCTGCGAAGGACCCGGCCCACGTCTTTCGCAGCCCACGAACACCACAAAGGCCGGAAGTGAGCGGCTAGCCTTCATATCAGCTGCCGTCACCTCTGTGTAGCTTGTGTCGCCTAGCAACCGTGAGTGCGAAGCACAGCTGTGTAACAGCAGCTGGTTAAACGGAGAACGAACTTTTTCTCCTTTTTGTGGTTTAATTTTAATTCTTTCAAAATTCAAAATAAGCTGTTAAAACAAGCATAACACATTTCAACATCAAGGAATACAGCTGAGAGAATGATTAATTTCCAACTATAACAAGTGAGACATTAATGTTGAATAAAACTATCCAGTTATGATGCTTAACTTTATTTTCAGGTGTTTGCTTATCACAGGAGCACTTCCACCCTTCATTGGTCTGTGTAGTAGACTGGTGGGAAAATAAACAACATTTTAAAGTTTAAGCTTATGTATATTGATTTATTCATCAACTAAACTTAAATTAATATTTCTCATGTCAAATATTGAAATGCGATTAAAATGCGATTAATTTCGATTAATTAATTACAAAGCTTGTAATTAATTCGATTAATTTTTTTAATCGAGTCCCACCCCTAATATATATATAAATATAAATGAACCATTCGCTCCTGTTTATTGCTTGATGTATAAATGTGTTATACTTATTTTAACAGCTTATTTTAAATTGAAGCTGGCAAAAATAAACCAATGATCTGTGACGGATGCAGCCCCTAAATTGGGACACACCCTCTGCGCTCATCCTCCTGCTCCTTTGAATCATCTGACTTTCGACTGTTTGGGCGGAGCCTGATGTGATTGGTCACCTGTACAGTTCAGCAGTTCAGGTTACTGTGTTAAACTGAGTTACACTGTGGCAGCAACACAAGCCCTCTTTTAAGCCATATTCATTTACAATTCTGAAAATAAAGTTTACGAAATTAACTATCAACGGGTATTGTTTTCTGTGTGGTTCTGCAGGCGGTTTCTTCCTGTTAAACAGGAGGTTTTCCTTCCCACTGTTGCCAAGTGCTTGCTCATAGGGGGGTTGTTTTGACTGTTGGATTTTCTCTGTAATTATTGTATTGCTTTTACTTTACAATACAAAGCGCCTTGAGGCGACTGTTGCAATTTGACACTTTATAAATAAAACTGAATTGAATTGATTTGGGTAGCAGTGAAAATACTGACACTGTCACTGGATTACTTTAATGCTGAATAAATCTTTTAAAACCAGAGGATTCAAAGGCAAGTTCTGAAGCCTCTGCCTTCCTGTCCCATCCCATTCCTTTATGATTTAAAAAAAAAGATCTTAACAAGGATTCGGAAAGAAAGTGTGCATCGGGATACAGCAATTATAACTTTGTCCAAAACAGAGACAAACTTGCCAACAAATAGTTGCTAAGTCTGCAGCAAATGCATGTAACTACATGGCTGGATGAGTGCTTCAAATCAGGTATCAGAATTATATGGTTTTTAATATTTTTTTCAGTATCAAAGTGAAGCCAGTGATAAATCAGCACTTCCACAATGTACAGTAGAAATAACAGCTATTGTATACACAGACAAACTTCACTTTGCACACAGTCAACAAATCCTCAAGACAGCAGTTACTAATATGTAGCACAGATTAACTCTTTCATAGTTACTTTTGATTTATTCATAAAAAGATACAAAGGCAGATATTTTATTTTGAAACACTATTTAGTTGAATGAGATATATATAAAATATAAATCAGGTAATTATAGTTATATAATTATAGTCTGATTTAATTACAGTGAATTAGCTCCAGCTGTGGTGTACACAATTATAAAGAGTTTGAAGCATATTTTAATGCAGAACATTTTTACTTTTTCAGGAAAAGGTTATTTTTACAGAAAGTAGTGCAGTATTACTACAGTTATATAAGTATAGGATTTAGGATAGGATACTTCTTCCACAACTGTAAACAGCTGATAATGAGTATTTGATCTGAGCCTTTGTTTACGGTTATGGAAACAGTGATCAGTAATTTTACTAATAACCACAGATCTACCAGAAGCAGCTCATTAATATTGTTCTTGCTATGAACAGTATTAACTGTTTTATCAGACTCTAGTTCAGCTCAGACAAATGAGCTGTTTACTGCTGTCATGTTGTGCTGTACAAAGACGGCCTGTCACAGCCTCTTCTCTTGTCCGCTCCACAGACTGCCTGTTCACAGAACCTGCGATATTATCTGGATGAAGTATTATAGCGGAGGCTGAGCCCGCAGTGAGTGGAGCTCTGCAGCCAGATGTGTACAGCTGTGTTTCACTGAATGACATATGACAGCAACATAAGCACATTTTATATTTGTTCACATTTTGGAAAATTCAGTTTATTCATTTGACTACAAAAACATTTTTTTCTTTTTTCTTAGGAATGATGTGTGCTTCTCATGATTTATTTTTTTTAATCATAAAAGCTATGTGATGCTGTACGACAGATTAATGGGACAGGAGCGCAGACCCTTCAGAGCTTGTCTTTAAATCCTCTGGTTTTAAAGATTTATTCAGCATTAAAGTAATCCAGCGGCAGTTGTCAGTATTCCCACCGCTACACACAAAACAATAACTGCTGATAGTTCATTTGGCAAACTTCAATTTCCAAATTATAAAACAGCTCTTATGTTGCTGCCACGGTGTAACTGGTTTAACACAGTAACCTGAACTGTACATCAAAGTGACCAATCACATTAGGACTCCTCTTCATTTGGGCTCTGCCCTCCAAACTGTCAAAAGTCAGTTGATTCCAGTGAGCAGGGTTCATCTTGGAGAGCAGAGTTACCCTTACTCACGAGCGTGAAACTGCAGCACTCTTACGTGCACGTGGTTGCTGAGTTCTATGCGTGAAAAATTTAATTGTGCAATTCATAAACTGAATGAATACCTGCATCTGCTAAATGAAATTATTTTGTCATGATTATGTTTTTCTCATGTATGACTTTTGACATGATTATAATTCCATAGGATATCCTTAATATCACAGCACAGAAGCCCCACCAGCCAATCAGAAGAAAGTTGTCTTAAAGAAGGGAGGGAGGTCGGCCATGAAGGGAGAGGAGCTAAAGCAGTTTGTTTGAAACTGCTGATTTTGTAGTTGAAGCAAATTAATACAGATAAAATACTGAAAATAAAAATCTTGAAGAACAAATCTTTTTGAAAATGTATTAGCTTTGTATCATCCCCTCTCCATAGTAGAATCAGACGAGTTTGGTAACATCCAGCTTTTCAAGTATTTCTGTCAGCCTGAGAAGTTCAGGCCAGAACCTACAAATGTGTTAAAATACACTTTAGCCCTTAAGGTAAAGTCAAGTCAATTTATGTATAATCACATTTAAAAACGATAAATGTGACCAAAGTGCTGTACAACTAAAAGAATAAAACAATAATTCAGTTCAATTTTATTTATACAGCACCAAATCACAGCACGTCGCCTCAAGGCGCTTTATATTGTAAGGTAAAAACCCTACAATAATACCCTATTATTAACCTACAATAACAGAAGCAATAAAACAACACACTAGAGAAAACCGATAAAAAAAAAAGTGTCAAAACTCATGACATGAGTTTACAAACAGGTTTTGAAAATGTTGAGTGTTGGCAAGGTCATAATTTGAAAGGGCAGACTGTTCCAAAGGTCCCATTTCCTTGTTCAGTTGTGTATTGTCTCACGCACACCTACATCAGGGGCAATTTGGGGTTCAGTATCTTGCTCAAGGAGCACTTGAGGATCAATCCATCAACCTTCTAACTGATAGACAACCCACTTCACCATCTGAGCCACAGCCACTTCATTTGAAACCAGCATGTTTTTTTTTTTTTCTTCAATTCTTTGACCTAAATTAAATTACTTGAAGTAATTACTAGATTACTAGAATGGGTGTTTGTGAAAGTGCTCAAGAACTGAGTGCTGAAATACACAGTTCGTCTCTAAGGTTCAGGCAGTAGGTCAATTATGCAAATGTCTATAACATAGATACTCCTATTTTGACTTTAGGAAGTACTACTTCAGGAGTGGTAATGTTTTGGAGATCAGATCCTTCAAAGCTTCAAAGCATCTGCAGTTGAAATGCAGACAAAGTTCAGATAAATGTTTCTGGCAAAGTAAATGCAGAGGCAGCTTTTGCATTTCCTTGCAGAGCACTTTGCATTTAATTAGTTTAAGTCTTTGGCAGAAACTGCTGAGCTAGATGTGTAGATATTCTATTCTCACCATCTTCTGGACAGCTTTCACACATTGTCCAAGGAGGGCGATAATGAGGACGAATTTGAATTCTGCTATAGGTCCTCCAAAGAAGGCCTCACACTAGCATTTTGAAATATTCAGCAGCTGAAAATTAATCTAACAGATAATGAGCTGTTAATCACAACAGCTCTGGCTTTTTAATCTACCCACAGTAAAAAGACTGTTCACCTGGGATCCCCAGGGAAGACAGATGTGTGTGACAGTAGCTCTCCATGGATGAGTAATTCTTTGTCCCTCCTCTGAAAACGCCAGTAAAGGACTCTGTATGTACAGGATAATATGACTTTTGACTTAAAGATGCATGCTAGAAGTAACAGTGCTACAATAGTGGTGGCTGTAGCTTAGGAAGTAGAGCAAGCCATCTACTAATTGGAAGGTTGGTGGTTCAATCCCTGGCTTATGCAGTCTGCAGGACCCCAAGCTGCTCTCCGATGCACTCATTAGAGTGTGAATGTTAGATAGAAAAGCACTTTGGTGTAGAATGAGGCATGCTTGAGTAGAAAAGTGTTATATATTTAAGAACCAGTCCATTTACCATCAGTATTTTGTCCCCTTAAAAAAAAAAACTTAATCAATCTTAATAAAGAAGCCATTTCAGATAACAAGGCAGGGCATGCCTGCCGCGAGTGACAGTTGATTGTCTGGTATGATCTGTGGGATGGCAGGGTCTTATCAGGATGCTGCCATTCCCAATGAGAAGCAGTGCTCCTTTAATTACAAATAATCCAGGGAAAATGCAGCCAGTCATATCACACATGTCACACTGGGCAACCAAATGTGGTTGTCAGACCTCACTTGTGATGGATGTGTTTCTTTTTAAATCTCCCCGCTGTCACCCTCTTTGCCTCAGTCTGATTCAGTGTGGATGGAGAGGGGGGGACACACATTTTTAGGAGACCTGGGTAGAATGATAGGAAAAAGGGGGAGTGTACACGCGGGCGGAAAGGCAAATTTATCTTTGAACGTGGTGTAGGCACATTTGCAGGAATGAGAGAGAGGCATCATTGAGTGTTTAATGGTAGAGAGGTGACATAACTCAGTGCCATGACACTTTATGGGGAAATTATGAGAGAAAAAAAAGATCTTGGAAGTCAAGTCAAACAATAGCACTGGATACATGAATGGATCTCACGGCAAGAAAGATAATTCAAGTTTATGACAGCTTGGATCTTGGTTTTAAAAAAAAAACAAAAAAAAACAAGTATTTAAAAGATCGTAACAGATTAAAAGCAAAGCCATAAGTCTGGCCAGATTGTCCAAGATTGTTTATTTTGGGGTAGACCCAAATGCACCTTCATTTGCATAGGGAAATTATATTCATTGGCCATGTTATTAGGTACAATCATCTAATTAGCCGATCACATGGCAGCAGCTCAGTGCATTTAGGCCAGGGTCAAGCCAACCTGCTGAAGTTCGAGCTGTGCACCAGAATGGGGAAGGAAGGCAATTTAAGTGAATTTGAACATGGCATGGTTGTTGGTGCCGGATGGGCTGGTCTGAGTATTTCAGAAACTGCTGATCAATTGGGATTTTCCCACACAAGCATCTCTGGGGTTTGCAGAGAAAGGAAAACGAGAAAATATCCAGTAAGCAGCAGTTCTCTGGGTGAAAATGCCTTGTTGATGCCAGAGGTCAGAGGATAACGGCCAGACTGCTTCGAGCTGATAGGAAGTCAACAGTAACTCACCACTCATTATTACAAGATATGCAGAAGAACATCTCTGAACACACAACACGTCAAACCATGAAGCAAGACTGCACCAAGTGTCACTCCTGTGCCACTCCTGTCATCTAAGAACAGCAAACTGAGGCTACAATTTGCACTTGCCCAGAACTGGATAATAGAAGATGGGAAAAACATCGCCAGGTTTGATGAGTCTCGATTTCTGCTGTGACATTTGGATGGTAGGGTCAAAATTTAGCATAAACAATATGAAAGCGTGGCTCCATCCTGCCTTCTACTGTATCAGCAGTTTAGAGGTAGGTAGGTGTGTGTGTGTGTGTGTGTGTGTGTGTGTGTGTGTGTGTGTGTGTGTGTGTGTGTGTGTGTGTGTGTGTTGGGGGTGAGTTTCTTGGCACACTTTGGGGTCTTTGTACCAACTGAGCATTGTTTAAACGTCCCAGCCTACCTCTGTGTTGTTGCTGATCATCTCCATCCCTTTATGACCACAGTGTGCTCATCTTCTATTGGCAGAATAACCAAACTGGTTTCTTAAACATGACAATAAGTTTATTACCTCCGCCAAGGAGGTTATGTTTTCGTTCACGTTGGTTTGTTTGTTTGTTTGTTTGTTTGTTTGTCAGCAGGATTACTCCAAAAGTTATAAACGGATTTCAATGAAATTTTGTGGAGTGGTTGGAAATGACAAGAGGAAGAAGTGATTAAATTTTGGCAGTGATCTGGATCACGATCTGGATCCAGGAATTTTTTAAGGATTCTTCACTGTTGCGGGATAGGGGGATTTTAATAATTTAGCATCTAACTCTGAAACACAAGGCACAAAAGCCTGAAAAAAATTAGAGTGTAACATAGTGACATGTTCTATCAAACAACATAGTGAGGCGACGATCATATCTGGATTCCGGATCTCGTGATCCAGAATGTAGGAAATTATAGGTAACGTGGAAAATCTGTTTGTGTAAATTGACAAATAAAGCTAGAGGTGTGCAACTAATGCCAAATTCTAGCTGAAGCTGTACTGGTTCAAGGTGTTAGCAGATTTTTGATGTAGCTTTAACTGCTATGGAGCTAGATTAAGAAGAAGATGCCCATTTTATGCAATAACTTTTGAACCAATAAAGATCGATCTGTTCTATTAGCATATTTTCATGTCAAGGAAATCAAATATAATGGAAAGAAAAGTGGACAAATCATACTTTTTTTTGTATGACTTTTGGTAAGGGGATGCCAGTAGTAGTGATAGACTTCGCACAATACTGAGGGTGGTTATGTTACGGTTCAGTGCACATAACCACTGAGTATCTAAATGCTTATTTCACAGCATCCCAACACGTTGGGGGATGTTTCCAGCACCTTGTTGGATCTACGTCACAAAGAACTAGAAGCACTCAGAGAGCGCAAACCTCCGCCAAGGCCATAGGGTCACTGACGCTGTAATACGTGTATCTAAATACTGTGAAATAATCTTTCATCTTTCCCAGACAACAATAACCCTCTATCCCGCAATAGTTAAGAATGCTTAAAAAAATTCCTGGATCCAGATCGTGATCCGGATCACCGCCAAAATTTAATCACTTCTTCCTCTTGTCATTTCCAACCACTCCACAAAATTTCATCGAAATCCGTTCATAACTTTTGGAGTAATCCTGCTGACAAACAAACAGACAGACAGACAAACAAACAAACCAACGACCGAAAACATAACCTCCTTGGCGGAGGTAAATATCAACCCAACTTATTAATTTTGACCACGCTGCATATAGTTTCTAGATGCTGTTATTTAGTGTTCATTACTTGTAAATAAATCATTTATTGCCACTTGCACTGTCTCTTACTGTAAATATTGCAGCATACTACCTCTGCTCACTGTAAATACCAGATCCTTATTCATTTTATTTATATTTCTATCTTGTATTTATTATTTCTTATCTTATCTTATCTTATGTTCAGGAATATGAGGTGTTCCTCAAAAAAAAGTTAAATACACATTTACAGTATTGTGCATAAGTCTTGAGTCACCCCGCATTCATTTATATTATGCTAGGAAAATGGTAAATACGTGCAACAATTTATTGAAACTTGTGTGAACATGCATGAAGTATATAGTGTCATGGTTCGTTTTGTGCTTAGTTCTGTTTTCACTGGATTTTGTTATGTCCTAGTTTGTTTTGGTTTTGAATATTCATCTTAGTTTCCTGTCTTGTTATTAGTTTTGGTTTACGTTTTGATTTCCTAGTTCCCTTTGTTCCTGTCTGCCCTGCATCTCTGTCCTGTGTCTGTGTGTTTCCTGTTTTACTTTGATAGTCCTTTGTTCCTTGTGCTTTGCTTTTAGTTTTGTTTCCCCTTGTCTCATTTGGTTGATTACATTCAACCCTCACTTGTTGCCTGTTCCCTGATTAGCTTTTGTATGTTTAATGAAAAATGACATTTAGTATACAAGGCAAAAACAGTTTGTACAATTCTAATGAGCTTTAAAGTCAATACTTGGTGTGAACACCTTTTATTCTTCAACACAGCCTGAATTCTCTTAGACAAGCTCTCTTATAATATTTGTTAAATTTTCTTCAGGAATAGTTTTCCATGATCCCACACCACTTTACTAATGCGGAGGTCTGAGTTCTGGGGAGGCCAGTCCATGACTGTTAGGGTTGTATTGTGTGTTTTTCTGTCTAGTATGCTTTTACTGCATAGGCACTGTGTTTGAGATCATTCAGACCCTTTCCAGATGATACTGCACGATTGATCAAAATCTGACAGTACCTTTCTGCGTTCATAATTCCAACAATTCCGATAAAATCCCCAACACCACTGGCTCAAATGCAGCACCAAACCATGACAGAACCATGTTTTACAGATGGCTGTAGACACTCACTGTTGTACCTTCCTTCTGACCTTCTCTGTACATATTGATAATGATTTGAACCAAAAATTTGGATTCATCACTCCTTTTGTTGTTGATTTTCAGTCCAGTTCCTGTGTAATTTGACATACCCTAATCTGTTCTCCCTGTTTCCCTTCCTTGAGAATGGCTTCTTCACAGCCACCCTTCCACTGAGACCATTTCTGATGCGGCTTCAGTGAACAGTAGGCTGACCAGCTGAAGGTCCAGATGCATCTCTCAGGTCCTGTGTCAGACCATTGATGGATTTTTTCATATCTCTTAAGGACATAACTTTTAGAAATTGCTCAACTTCTGTAAATAATTTGTTAGGCCTGTCACTTCTTCTTTTGTCTTCCACTTGTCCAGTTTCCTCAAATTTCTTTGAGGACACACTGCACACCATGCTGAGATATGCCAACATTTGGGCTAATGGTTCTTTGGGTGCCAAATACTATTTCATGCCTGTCAGGCGGTGTTGTCTTTGGAATTTTCTTTAGATTCATTTAAAGAAATGGGAACACAATGATATGTTTATGTGACAGACTGCTAGTAACAAAAGTGCCTAAAGATAAGTTGTCTGTTATGTGTAGACACAACACTGGCTCATGCCTTCAGTTAGATGCCCGTGTTATGCTTGAATGATTCATAGGTCACTGTTGAATGGCTTCACAACAAAAAAAAAAACATTCCTCTGAAAATGGTCAGGTATGAGGACTGGACTGATTATAAGTGAAAAATCAGCTCCTTCAAAGCAAAATATAAACAAATGAGTGGCGATTCAAGACTTTTGCACAGTGCTGTATGTTTGGCCAGCCTGAAGCTTTGGGAGATATTCCTCATCATCAGATCTCAGCAATTAACCTATATAAAATGTTATAAAAGTGTTATGTTATCATCACACTGATATACTGATGACCAAACCTAATGTCTAAGTGGAATATTAGTAATTTTTGTCCCACCATTATCATAACCTTAACATTTACATTTTTATAGAAGAAGTATTCACTTGTTTGAAAATGCAGCATTCAGCTTCTACGTGGACAGCTTTCTGAGATTTTTTTTTTAATTCATTCGCAAGGACCCCTTCGACAGAGAGTGAACCCAAACACTGGCGTTATCATTCCAAAAATCAATGAAATAAATTCTTCCAGTGAGCTCAAAGCAAATATTTTCTACTCTTAAACCTTCACATTATTCATCATCTTGACTTTAGTTGAGCGTGGACAAGACCAGATTCTGTTAGCATCAGCTTCACTTGACCTCTGGTGTCATTACTTTCCCAACACTCAGTCAGACTGAATTATTGAGGTGAGTTTCTGGAGTTAGAGAAACGCGGCTGTTTATCACAGCACAGGTGCAGTTGCAGCTTCGCTCTAAGACTGCACAGGTAGAAGAAAAATGCTGCACAAAGTCTTAGGACTGACTGCTCGTGATGACACCACTGCGCTCGCTGTAAAATGCATATAGGAGAAACACTGACATGCTCAAATTTAAGTGAGCACGGAGACAAACAAACAAATCAATCATCTGTGAGATGAATTCATTCCAGTGCCGTCATGTAGGTTGTATTTTATGCTGTCAGAGGTTTCCCCAATCACTGTATGCTCACCATGTGAAACAGAGAGCTGTTTTTATTCTGAAGATCTGCTCAGTCACTTTGCTCAAAGTTAGACTTGACCTGTATTTGCCAAGCCCTTGCCTTGTAGCAAAAGATTGTGCTGTATGAATTATGCACAGCCTTTTGGAAGGCTCTACATCTCAGTCTTTACAGCCTTTAGCCAAAAAGGAAAAGAGTCTGATTTAAATGCTTGACGCTCCAAAATTTCTGTTGTTTCAGCCGATAACAAAAATAGTCATATTTCTTGGGGATTGTTGGTTATATTTTTATTTAACCCTGAAATAACATCTGCTGATGTCTGCATTTGTGTGGTGGTAAATCAGTGCCTTGACACATGTCAGTGTAGTGATGAATGTTTTCATCGCAGAGCATGACACGAGGGGCTTTGCTCTTCTGCCTGTGGGTGCCATGGCAACACAGATAGAGCAGTGTGTGTGACCTGCCCCTTTTCCAAACACTCACCCATTTAATTTTGGTGTTCTGACTGTCGTTATGTCTGCCTGCCAGTCTGGGTTGGGCTCATACTCCAAATCTGCTAACCTGCTCTTGCAATTGAAAGACTTTGATCTGCTAATAGTCAGTGACCAAAACCACATATGCAGCTTATGCAATTCAAAGAGGACTTTGGAATCACTTGCTGTGTGTGTGTGTGTGTGTGTGTGTGTGTGTGTGTGTGTGTGTGTGTGTGTGGCCATGAATGTGTGTGTTCTGCTTTTGTGTTTAAACCCCTGGCTTATCCTTAGATAACCTCTGTCCTCAAGACAGAAATATAAATGCGGTAGCTGCTACCACTGTGCCCCTATCAATGAGAGCAAATCCTTTACAGATCTTTACATGGGCTGCAATGAATCTACGCGTAGCGTGATCACCTGTAGGATCAGTCAGGTTACCTCATATCGTTACTCGAAAGGGCTAGAAGAGAAAATAAGAATGAGGGTAAAGAAATATTCGAGAGAGGTGGAAGTAATGGCTAAAATAGTTAGAAGGTAGAGGTAGAACAGAGAATAACAGACAGATAGAGAGAAAGGGAGCGATGGTGTGTGTGTGTGTGTGTGTGTAAGTGTGTGTGTGTGTGTGAGATGGGGAAGGGGGAGGCGGGTGGGTGTGATGTAGTGAAATGAATTTGGCTCATGAGTTGCAGCTCTATTACCAACCTGCCACCAAATGTCTCTCATACCTATGGGCCTTTTTTTTTTAAATAGGTGTCTGAACATGGAAAAGTCTAGGCATAAATCATAACCAAAATGGGTTTTTTTGGAAAATCAACATTTTGTAAAATTACTGAAATGTGACACATCTGCAAAAGCACAAGATACACAGTACTGCCAAAAGTATTCACTCATCCATCCAAATCAATGAATTCAGGTGTTCCAATCACTTCCATGGCCACACGTGTATGAAACCAAGCACCTAGGCATGCAGACTGCTTCTACAAACATTTGAAAGAATGGGTCACTCTCAGGAGCTCAGTGAATTCCAGTGTGGTACCATAATAGGATGCCACCTGTGCCACAAGTCTAGTCGTGAAATTTCCTCACTACTAAATGTTCTACAGTCAGCTGTTAGTGGTATTATAACAAAGTGGAAGCAATTAGGAGCAACATCAACTCAGCTACAAAGTGGTAGGCCATGTAAATACAGAGCAGGGTCAGTGGATGCTGAGCTGCATAGTGCGCAGAGGTTGCCAACCTTCTGCCAATCACTACAGACCTCCAAACTTCATGCAGTTTTCAGATTGGCTCAAGAACAGTTCATGGAGAGCTTCATGGAATGGGTTTCCATGGCCAAGCAGCTGCATCCAAGCCTTACATCACCAGGCGCAATGCAAAGTGTGTGAAGCACGCTGCCACTGGACTGTAGAGCAGTGGAGACATCTGATGGACGAGTCTGGTTTTGGTGGTGGAGAACGGTACTTGACTGACTGCATTGTGCCAAGTGTAAAGTTTGGTGGAGGGGGGGTTATTCAGGAGTTGGGCTCGGCTCCTTAATTCCAGTGAAAGAAACTCTTAATGCTTCAAGACATTTTGGATGATTTCATGCTCCCAACTTTGTGGAAACAGTATAGACTGGATTGGATTAGATAAGATAAGATAAGATAAAAACTTTAATAATCCCACGACGGGGAAATTTGTGCATTACAGCAGCTCAATACAGAGAAAAAATGAAAAGGATGAGTAAGAACAAATAACTAAACTAAAAACTAAAATTCAATAGAATAAAATAAAATAGCAAAAAACTATACACATATACATAAGCACTATATACATAAATATATATATCAGTGTCAATACCCACATTTACATATACACACATATACACACACACGTCAAAACACTATATAAAGATATCAAAATATTATATACATTTGTAGCCGGTAAGGTACACAGCATACACGGTATGCATTATATGGGTGAGTGTAATAAATAAAATGTATCTGACTGTATGGATAAAGTGATGGCAGTGGAGGTAAAGTGTCCAAGTGACTCAAGACATTATGATGTGTTATACAGTCTAACTACTGTTGGGATGAATGACCTGCGAAAGCGCTCCTTCCTGCAGCGAGGATGTTTCAGTCTCTGACTGAAGGAGCTGCTCAGTTCACCCACGGTCTCATGCAGAGGGTGATGGGGGTTGTCCATGATGGATGTCAGCTTTGCTAACATCCTCCTCTCACCCACCACCATCACAGACTCCAGAGGACATCCTAACACAGAGCTAGACCTCCGCACCAGTTTGTCGATCCTGCTCCTGTCCCTTTCGGTGCATCCACCCCCCCAGCAGGCCACTGCGTAGAAAAGGGCAGATGCTACCACTGAGTCATAAAAAGTCTTTAACAGAGTCCTGCAGACACCAAAGGACCTCAGTCTTCTCAGCAGGTGTAGTCGACTCGGGCCCTTCTTATACAGGACGTCTGTGTTTGTACTCTAGTCCAGCTTGTTATTGAGATGAACACCCAGGTACTTGTAGGAGACCACTGTCTCAATGTCCTTTCCCTGGATGTTCACCAGTGCTGTAGGGGGTGGCTTCCTCCTGAAGTCTATGATCATCTCCTTCGTCTTGCTGGCGTTGATTTGGAGTGCGCTGTTCTCACACCAGCCGTCAAAGTCACTGATGACCCCCCTGTATTCCTGGTCATTCCCATCTGATACGCATCCGATGATGGCCGTATCATCTGAGAACTTCTGTAGGTGGCAATGGTCTGAATTGTACCTGAAATCTGAGGTGTACAGACTGAACAGGAAGGGTGAGAGGACAGTGCCCTGTGGCGCCCCCGTGCTGCAGACTACTACATCAGACACACAGTCATGGCACCTCACATACTGTGGTCTGTTGGTGAGGTAGTTGATGATCCATGCCGTCAGCTGCCTGTCCACTCCGGCTCCCTCCATCTTCCCTCTCAACAGTGCAGGCTGGATGGTGTTGAAAGCACTGGAGAAGTCAAAGAACATGACCCTCACAGTGTTCCCTGCCTGCTCTAGGTGAGAGAGGGATCTGTGCAGCAGGTAGATGACGGCATCGTCCACCCCGATGCCAGGCTGGTAGGCGAACTGCAGGGGGTCCAGCGCTGAGCTCACCAGTGGGCGGAGGTGGTGCAGGATGAGCCTCTCCATGGTCTTCATCAGGTGAGAAGTCAAGGCCACAGGTCTGTAGTGGTTGGACTCCCTGGGCTGTGCGATCTTTGGCACTGGAACTATGCAGGAAGTCTTCCACAGTTCAGGGACCCTCTCCAGATTCAGGCTCAGGTTGAAGATGTGCAGGACCACCTGACAGAGCTGGTCTGCACAATCCCTGAGCACTCTGGGGCTGATTCCATCTGGACCCGCTGCCTTCCTGATCTTCGTCTTCCTGAGCTGACTTCTCACCTGATCAGCTGTGAGGTGGATGTGAGGCTGGGTTGGGGTGGGTGATGGGGCTGGCTCCGCTGTGGGTGAGGGTGAGGAGAGTGCAGGCAATGATAGCATTGCACCAGGAGAGAGGGGGGTCAGCATAGAGAAGGGGGCAGATGGGAGCTGAGGGGTGGGGGAGGTGGTCAACGACCCAGAGTCAAATCTATTGAAAAACAGATTCAAGTTGTTAGCCCACCCCCGGTCAGCAGATTAGATTAAACATTATTAATCCTTTTAGGACGATTACATCATGGAAACCCCACCCCTACTGAACAGACTCCTCTGGTTGCTGATGACGTGTGCAGAGGGTGACTAGCATCATCCATGATGTCTAATAATTTGAACTCAATTTGAACTGGTCTGGACTTCCTAAAGTCAATGACCAGTTTCCTGGTCTTTGAAGTGTTGAGCTGCAGGTAGTTCCTGTGGCACCATACAGCAATGTCCCTCACCAGGCTCCTGTACTCCTCCTCTCTGTCATCCCTGATACGCCCCACAGTGGCTGTGTCATCAGCAAACTTCTAAATGTGACACAGCTCAGAGCTGTAGCAGAAGTCTGTAGTGTACAGGGTGAAGAGAAGAGGGGCCACCTCTGGGATGAATTAGAGCGGAGACTGTGAGCCAGGCCGTCTCACTGAAACATCATATTTGTGACCTCACAAATATGCTTCTGGGAAAATGGTCAAAAATTCCCATAAACACACTCCTAAACTTTGTGGAACGCCTTCCCAGAAGAGTTGAAGCTGTTATAGCTGCAAAGGGTGGACCAACATCATATTAAAACCTATGGATTAAGAATAGAATCTCACTCAAGTTCATGTGTGAAGGCAGACAAGTGAATACTTCTGGCAATATATGTGTGCCTCCCAGTCTATACAGCATGCAATCCCACGAACTGTCATGTACTGGCTCAAGCGTGCCCTTTCTAGGTAGGTAAATGTCACAAGCAAATGTAAAACAGTGCCAGTTCATGACAAGCTCCCAGAAACTTTTTGCACAGTGCTCATGGAGTAGTAACTAAATATGCTGTTGTAGCATATTGGGTTTAACATACATTCACCCCAGAACTCTTTTATTCCCAATTTATATTAATTGAAAAAAGAATGACAGTAAAGACTTTTAGAACAGAAAGCCTTTTTTTTGTTTTTTTAAAATAACATTTGTAAAGCCTAAAGAAGCTTTGAAATGTTTTAAATTCCATTTTCGTGTGTGGAAAACCAACAGGAAGTTAGATGCCTCAACTGAATGACATGCATTCTTTCTTTTTGACTGGACTGTCATTAAACCACATCTCTAACTGTAAACACACACAAGTGAGCTGTGCCACAGGAAAGGGTATGTGCCAATTCGGATAGAAAGGGAAATAAATTAGATCCCATCTTAGAACGTGGTATTGAGTTTTTATGTGAAACTACTAAAACAACTGGAAAAGGTGTGCAGCATTCCTGACTTCAAATAGGCTAAACTTTATTAATGTAGTGGGCTTGTTCCAGTCTTCTTGACCAAAGTGCCTAACGTGCACACACTTTCATAGAGCCCTTTAAATACTACACTACTGTATAGTGCGTTTCCTCACACACACACTCACTCTGCTACTTTGTGTGCAGCAGCTGTGTTGCTCTCAGTCTCTATTATGTGTTTAACTTCTTTTTTTTTTTTTGTATTTTCCACTTATGATTAGTGCTTTCTATCTTTGTGAAATCAGCCCCTCTGCTGAAAGTAGACATCAATGTGTGTGACAGGTCATATGGTATATACACCACCCCTTTCACGTAAACACGCTCATAGCTATATTAGGAAACCCTGGGCTGACTTATAATGTGACCACTTAGTCTGATTGCTGATGTTAGAATAAGTGAAGCCAGATAATGGAAAGACATCCTGGTTTATCAAAGGTGCTTTGTGGTACATATACTACTGTGTTATACTCCTTGTGTTTATTTCTGGATTTCTATTGTGCTCTTTGTTAACTCTTGTTTTGCCTGAGTCTGCTTTTGAGTCCACTCCCCACAAACACCATAATATGAAAAGGCCCAAGAAGCAACATTAACAGGAGATGAAGTTAGTTTCGTGGTTCCAGCTGTTATTAGGAGCCTTTCCTCAGTTTTTCATACATGAAGCATCAGACTGCAGAATCCAGTGATAACGATCTCAAAGTTCGGAGAAGTTTTGTCAATGGCACAAATTTTGTTTTTCCTACACATTTCTATGATATAGTGAAAAACAATCATTAGCATTTTGTAAGTTTCAAAGACTCTTATTGGCTAATAAATCTATGCTGGAACATGCACCACATTGCTTCTGGATCATTGTATTTGTATTGGTATTTGAGGACATATATTGCATGCTGTATAGAATGCTTATAAAGTAGGTGAACAAGCAGAATGGGATTAATAATGAAGAAGGATCAATACTGTAAATACAGATGCATATGACTGTTTTTCACTATGCCATAGAAACATTAAAAAAAATGATCTCAATAAAAACTGAAGCAACAAAGTGAATGGAACACTACTGCCAAAACTTGTGAGCATGAGTGCACGTGGCACACCAGCAGTAACTTCATTAACCTGACAATCAAACCCAGTCAGTCAGGACCTCCCAGCAAATCCCATGTTTGTGCCTCACTTCTGACAGATATGTTGTCACACAGGATCACACGTTAATTTAACTGCCCCTTCTGTTTACTAAAGTGTGTATGGGCTGTGTTTGAAAAACTGCATATAGGACATAACTATCAACATAACTATGATAGTAACAGAACCAGAGATTACTGTATGTCATTTGATCAAATACTTTCAAATCTCGTGCATAAGTCATATCGCCCATGTCTCACTTTGACAATGTTGTGGGTATATCTAAACAAACCCTGAGGCACAAGAAAGTAAAAATTGCATATGCCTAAATAACAGAATGCTGTCACCTAGGTCAGTGGTCCCCAACCTTTTTTGAGCCGCGGACCGGTTTAGTGTTAGAAAATATTTCCACGGACCGGCTTTTAAGGTGTGGCGAATAAATACGTCAAAATAAATGATACGACCATAACCAAGTGTGATATTTTCTACGTATAATAATAAAAAACGGGAATCCACTTTGTATTCGTATGCAACTCTATCAGCAGCGTTCTCGTAACATCCCGCCTCAACATGAATAACAGGCTCTCTGCCCACAGCGCTCCCTGGTCAGCTGTTAGAGCCATGGTAAAACATGCCTTCAAAATAAGATACACCGCAAAAACAAATACAGTAGAAATCACCTCAGTCGGATTCAAATGGCCCAGTTTGGGGTCTATTATCGAATTTCGCTGCAATGGCTTCTGCTTCATCTATGAATTTGCTTCTGCAAATTTTATAATCTGAAATTTTACTCGTAAGTGCAAGTTTGTAGCTTACACTTGCCACGATTGTCCCCGGTGAAATGAACTGATATAAACACTAAAACAATTTCCAGGCGTTGTTAGTGTGTGTGTAGTTGTGCACGAACGAGCCGATGCATGGAAGTGGGCGGACAGGAGCTGAGGAGGGTTTTAGCGCTAAACTCATCCAGTTTATGCGATCACATTTAACTGGAAATTTATTACAATGGGACCAGATTTTTCATCCGAGGTAGGTGAATATCCGACGGATTTATGTGATGATTTTATTGGAATTAATGTTAGGAAAAATCAGGACCTGCAGATGCCATCCAACTAGAGCGAAAACCCGATTTGTGCGACTTCGACTTAGGGGATTTTTACTGTATAAAGCGCATAAAAAATACAACTCACCATAACACTGAATCAGTGTAAGCCCCCTGAGCTTGTTTCTCTGATACTCATTTTTGCTGACTTCTGGTTTGACTGGGTTCGGCCGATTTCACATGGAGCGTGGCTGCAGAGCCGCGGTGTCAAGCGCTGGAGAGTCAGTTTGATGGCTGGGTCTACCTCACTGCTATCCCCGGTGTTGATAAATAAAAATGGTAAATGGACTAGTTCTTACATAGCGCTTTTCTACTCTTGTTGAGCACTCAAAAATTTAAAGAAGCGTTATGTAGGTCAACCAACCGATTTCGTTAGACAGGCCTGAAGCTTCTGGGTTTAATTTTAGCGGTGACGTATCATGTGAGCAGAAACGTCTTGACACGTCAAGAGGAAGTCATGGAGGGAAGTAACGGAGCGAATCTGCCCATTTTTCAAAATAAAATATAGTTTAGGCGCAGATAATAAGTAAAACGGAAATAATTTAAGTTATTAATTCTTTATGTGCGGCCCGGTACCAAATGTCCCACGGCCCGGTACCGGTCCACGGCCCGGGGGTTGGGGACCTCTGACCTAGGTGGTACACTTGGCCCTGTCCTTTTCTTCCAGGGTCACAGGGGGCTGGAGCCTATCCCAGCTGCCCCAGGGCGAGAGGCAGGGTACACCCTGTACAGGTCGCCGGCCTGTCGCAGGGCTAAAACAAAGAGACAGACAACATTTGCACTCACATTCACACCTATGGGCAATTTAATCACCAACTAGCCTAACCTCACTAACTGCATGTCTGTGGAGGAATCCTGAATAAAATATGCAAAGATGGTGGATTTGAGCTCAGGACATTCTTGCTGTGAGGTAACAGTGCTAACCATCGTGCCACTGTACTGCCCTACTGTCACAATTGATTTCCACATTAATTTAAATGCACTCATTATCCATTAACCAGAAGAGACTACTGAGAATCTATAGAGCTCATCGTGAAAGAGCAAATATGTTTGGCACAATAATGCATTCAAATTACAGTTCTGCTTGCAAGATCCGCCAGACATGACAGGCTTAAAAAAAAAAAAAAAAAAAAAAATTTACTCATTATCTCCATTCATTTCTAAGGTCAGACTTTTATGCTTGAACAAGTATTGATTGTTCTTTTAATCAAATGAATAAAAGATAGCAAGTGGAATCATTTTAAGTTATTAAGGTTACCACCTAAAATTTAAATAACAGTACTGAATGCACTTCAGTGGCCTAAAAATTCCTGAGACTGTGGAAAATAAAAACAGAAAAGCTTGATACTTGTGAGATGTTTAGACTTGGTATCAGAAAATATGACTCACACACACAAAATTTCCACTAAAAACCACAAATTTTCATCAAGAGCCCTGAATCAGGATCAGTTAAGTTAATTTGACTGTACAATAAAAAATGAAAACGTCCTTCTTGGTGTTTGATTTTGGTTCCTTTTTTATACTAAAGCAGTAAAGCTTTAAAACAGGAGCTCTCCACTTTTTTCCATTTTCTTTTTGTGCTGTTTAATGTTGCAGTAAGTGTTACTCCTGTGAGTAAAGGCGCTGTGGCCTTCGGTTCTGTAATTAAATGGCAACTTTGGGTGGCTTAAAGGGTATAACGCTATTTTTCCATTATAATCGACCCATTTACATTAAGAACATGTGTCACCACTAATGTTATAATTGTTTGTAAACATTTTTCTCTCTTACCGCCTGCAGATTTTGTGCATCAATTGAACTAAGCCTTAAACAAACAGTTTTCGCTCAGCTGGAAACACTCTCTGAAACACCGAATATACACGTAAGTGCTTTTGCATCTTAGTACTATTCTTCATGTTCATTTCTTTCTCTTGTTTATCACTTTCATAATCAAAAACAGCTTTGATAAATTGTGATCTTTATGCCGTGGTTTCGCTTTAATAGTCTATTAGTGAGGACAATCAACGTGAAAGTGTGCTTTAGTGCCATATTTCCTGACAAGGAGCAGTTTTTGCTTAAAATTGAGTTAAATGTGGATCTTTTTCATTTCTCTTCCAAAGTGGTGCTGGTTTCTGTGGCTCTAAAGGCAGGTCTTTTTTTTTTATATAATGAGCATAGAGCAGTTAATTCTTCTCTGCTCCATGGCTCCTGGCAGGAGACAGTCTTGGAGGACAATTTGTTTACAAGGCAGGAGGTAATTGCAATGCTCGACCTCTCAGCTCAGCCAAGGAAATATCAATGGTGAGCTTGGGAATCACTGAGGGGAAGCAGACAATTAGCCATCACTGAAAACACCTCTGTTGCACAAAACATGGTTTCTGTCTTCCAAGCTATGCAGCATATCCAGAGATAGAATGGACGTAAAGAAGAATTTGCCTGTTTTTTGGGGGGGGTTTTTTGTTGATCTGGAGGAGAACTCTTTAATTAGGCCATAGCTGGCAGTAAAGCAGGGTGGTGGACAGTAGATCCATTTTTACCTCTTGTAAATTTTCCCAAGCCATCAAGCAACATTAACTGCTTCTGAGAACAGATGAAAGCAATCTTGGCCCATCCTCCCTTTTACCATAATACCCCAGACTACAGTCACAACATCACCTTAGTGGCCTCTAAGGGCTGCAGGTCTGCACATCTTTCTATAGATTTAATCTTCTTTCTGTTACACTAATTTATTATGTTGTGTAAAACCAATTCCCTCAGTGACCACTTTGTATTCACTTTATATTCCTTTGTGCAGGAAAACACAGACTTCTCAGCTCTTTGATCAATGTGTTCCTTTATGAATCAGAGATTGGTATCAGCTTTTGTTCTGTCCAAATACAGAACTCGCTGAACACAAACTTATATGTAGCAGAATGTTTTGAATTTGTATATTAGTTTTTGGACCTAAGGAGGCGAAGATGCCTCCTACTAATATCCACATTTTCACTTTCAATAATGCATGGTGGTGACGCACACAAAACAGCACGGACCCACAATGAAATGGAGAAAATGATCCAAGGGAGCTGAAATGAGTCACATTTTTGCAAAAATCTACATGAATGTTTTTATACTCTACAGGATGTCGATGGTTAAGGAGTATAAGATCATAATGAGTTGGGCATTTGAATGTGAAACAATTGAAAAGTATCGACTGGACTTTCAGCCCTTTCACCAGTATTTTAGCATTTTTTCCTTTAATGATGGCATCATAATTTATGGTTACTTTAAAATGTGATTGTGTGTGTATGTGTGATCACTGTATGTAGGAGAACTTTAATGCTGGTTCATTATGTGGACCCTTTTGGTCACAAACTGAAGAAAGGCTAACTAGCTGTCAAAGGCCAGCTGATGTACACAGGGTTTACTTTTCTTCAGTAATTTTCTTTTTTTTCTTTTTCTGCTCCTCCTTAAACACCCCAACAAACTTCCTGTTTAGTTCAGCTGCAGCTAGAATGACTAAAAGAGAGGATTCAGTGAAAAAGATCTATCCAGAAGAAGTTAACTCACAAGGTTTCTGTAGGTAGACCTGTAGAAGTATCACTATTGGCTGCACTGGTCTCTGGGTCATTCGGTGTCTTCCACTGAAACTCTGTGAAGGATGCCCACTGATTATATTTAAAGTTCAAAGAAATCCCCTACAAAAAAGAAGCATGTTTTAAATTCAATAACTGATGTTTAATGACATAAATTCAAGTCAAATAACTGAGATAACATCCATCCGGAAATCCATTTCCTTCCACTTATCCAATATCTGACCAATTTTTTGCTAAGACTGAGCACCCTTTAATGTACACTGATTAGACATCATCTCTTTATACATTTTCACATTGCAAACACCCATTCAAACAGTTATTATGAGCTTTATCAACATTCAAAACACAATTATTTAAGCAACTGTTCCAGACTTTTAATTAGTTGAAGCTATGTCAGTTTGCATAGTTTACTTCCACGATAAAATTGACTACTTGGCCGGCTTTAAAGAATAATCAGTTTTTATGCCACATCAGAGTAAAGAATGGTTTTGGCCTAGCCACCCATGCTAAAACTGTTTGTCTCTGCTTCTATTGCCCAAGAGGAGAATGTGCCCTACCACACCACAAACACAGCTTACTAATGTCCAAGGAATGCAACACAGCCCAAAATGTTGTCCCCAAAACAGATCCCAGTCTTATAGAGCATCATTAGGATCCTTATGATTAAACTGAAGAAATCCTGAGCCACTGAGACCCCAGTGTGCAACACACAGGACCCAAATGATCTTCTACCACCACCATAGGGCTTCCTTATTTCCCACGGGGTCCACATGTTTGATTTGGCACAGATTCTACACTGGATGCCCTTCCTGACACAACCCTCCCATTATACTGAGCTTGGGACCAGCACTTAGCAGTGCACTAGCCTGTGACCCCGTGAGGCTAGATTTGTGTCTCCTTCCAGTCTCAAACCAGGGATCTTTCACATGTGAGGTAAGTGTGCTAACCACTACATTATAGAGCCACTGGCACACCCACACAGGTATTATGTCTGTCCACAGTGGGTCAGAGTTTTGCTGTAGCTGCTTGATGACTGATGACCAGAATGCATTTGTGCAAAGTATGAATTTTGCTACAGTGCCATGGCCCCCTAAGTTTTACTCGTACTGCACAATTCTGAACCCATATTTACCTGTGGTTGGGTGACAGAACTGTGGGTAACACATCGGTTCTGAAAATACACGAAACAGGTCTCCAAGATTATTGAAGCACATTTCAAACTTGGAAAAAGAGCAATGTACATAAAAAATATAAAAAATCTATTGGTTAGATTGCCATGATCCATAAATCTTTTCCACTAAACCCATAGCTACCCTTTTTACTTCCTGTTTAGTACTTGTTGTGCAACACTAAACTTTTATAAATTAACCACATTAAACCACATGTAATTATAGACATTTTTGAATTAAATCTCCACAGAGAAAACAACTCAAACCCAATGTTTATAAACTGAATTCTAACTTCATATTAGGTTCTTTAAAGCCTTGAATGTCTTGCTTGTCATGCAGTAATATTAGAACTGTATTTTTCATTTGAAAACAACACTTACATAATGAACCTGTCAGCTCCTCCTCTAACTGCCCCAATCTGCCCCCCCCCCCCCTTTAATTTTCCTTAATGTGAATCACAAGATTTATTTTTGTCTTTCCATGCATGAAGAAAAGCAATATCTCATCCTCATCCTCATCCTCACCCTAATCATTTTCTTTTTAGCAAGCAAACAGAGAGACACACCCTCAAAAATCAGTGAACCTGTGTGCTACTGAAAAAAACAAAAAAAACTGCTTCTTGAACTCTGGATAGATTATTTTGCAGGGAGAAGAAATATACAGATGTGATGCAAATCTATTATCTCTGACCTAACTGCAGTGTCATTTGGTCAATAGCAGTCAGCGCCAGTTTTTCCATATGGCACAGGTGGATTTCTGCAGAGCTGTAATTGATCAGTGAGGCTGGATCTGCATGTGAGTTTAACATAATGAGCCTGGCAGAGGGAGGTCTGCAGCAAAGAGGGAGCAGCACAAACCCGCCAAGCCGTTTCGATTGTTTGGTCTTTAAGTGCCACAGGAGGAAGAAGTTTATTGAAAGAATTGCCAAACTTTATTGCATTAATTGCCTTGTCCGCGAGACTGCATTCAAAGCAAGCCGCTGAGTAGAATCGCCTTCTTCTGGAGAGGCTTTAAAAAAAATGGTGTTAATGAATTCATCCACCATTCAGTGCCCTTTTCTCCATGCAGGCACATTTTCTCACTGCAGACAAAAAATATTCAACATTTAAATAAGGATTAAAACGTTTCATTTATCTTATAAAACCTCTAACCTTTTGCTTATTGAGCTTGACTGAGTTAATTATTGTAACAAATATGCCCTTGAAAAATCACTGTAGAGCCAGATGATTATTCAAATGTTCAGTCATCTTCTGTGATTTGATAGTGTCTTTTGCATATTGACTATGCATGTCCTTTTCTTCCATAATTGATTTGCTTGTAAACAGCTTATTAGTGCAAAGATTGCTTTAGGACTCAATAAACTCATCTCATTAGGAGGGAAATGCATTAGTGCTGATTAATATGAAGCCTGAATACTGATGATGCGTCATGCAGGAGAGTGGGGTGTGACGTTTTCTTCTTCGCCTTCTCCTGGAAAACCTGCACGATCATTCTTTGTGTTTGGAACAAAGGAACAATGCACTGTCAGTCTGCATGGAGCACCAGAAAGCATGTTAGCATCCACCTCAGCTGTTCAGTCCATCTGTGTGCTCTCGCTTTGTATTTGAGCCACACACACACACACACACACACACACACACACACACACACACACACACACACACACACACACACACACACACACACACACACACACACACACGCTCTGCGGTACGCCAGTGGGCAGGGCTGGTGTGAGAATGCCATCTGTAGTCACACCATCAGATCCACCCTGGCGGCTGTCCACACCATGCCCTGCTTATTTATCACTGCCTGGCACATGGCAATGATGGTAATTGATTTTATTTAGGCCTCCTCTACCCTTCATCACTTCACCACCCCTTGTCTTTTCTTCCAAACTCCTCTGCCTCTCCACTCCATCCCAGTGCCAATCCAGAGGCTTTGGCATCTGCAACATTTTTTTTCTTCAAGTGTCAAGGAGATGGGTTATTGTAAATGAAGGGTTGTAGAGAAAATGCACTGAGAGCAGCATTAATTCTGTTGCATGTGCTGTAGTCACTGAATAGGCATTGTTCACTCAGGCTTGAGGCTCTGTATATCTGAAAGAAGGGTGGTGGGGAGCGGGGAGTGACAGTGCTGAGTGCTGCTGCTGCAGTGGGACAGCCATTGCTGGTTCAAGCTGAAGAAAGCAAGGTGGTCAATAACACTCAATGGCTGCCATGGGATTTTCATGTTAGGGGCCTCGTGTAGCCTGAGGAGACTCATTAGGAGCCAGGTACACTGAGTGGTAGTGCGATTCCCCTGCCAATTAACTCCAAATTGCTGACTCCACTTTATTGGGACTTTATAAAAGCCCAGTAAAGCACTCTCTGCTTGCCTGAGTTACCCTAACAACCATTATTATGTGGTAAATAAAACTAAACAAGACAACATGCAGAAACAGCCTGCCCTGTGTCAACTGGCCTGTTCGTCTACACACTGAAAGAAAATCAAAGGCTTTTAATGACTTTCACTTGAAATAAATAAATAGCTGTCAGGGTGTTCATGTTCATGGGTATGGACTATATACCTTAGTATGTGCCAGAAAGAGTGCCTCAATGTGAGTGCACTTAGCTTGAAGAATACATGCACATCAGATCAATAGTAGTTATATTTCATTGCACAGTTTTATTTAAAGATCACAAGAGAGCAATTTTAGGTATTGTAGAGATAATGAGAAAATGCACTGTGGGTCATTAAGATAAAGTTGCCAAATTTAAAAAGGCAGCATGAGTCCGGATATGAATTTATGTAACTGTATTTTTTTCTAAGATAGAAAACTTTAGTAGGGAAATTATTTTAATAATAATATAGTTGGTACCCATTTTAGAAAAGAGAGTGTTGTTTTTAGCAGACTTGATTACTAAAATAAGACATCATTGATTGTTGGATGCAGAAACACACTCTTTGCGTTTGTGCAAAGAGTGTGCACCAGTTTTGCATTCACGAGCAATTTGGATCGAGGGTTTTTTCCTGTGTGTGTCTGCGCTATCTCGAGCTGTCATTGCCTTTCCCCGTGCGAGCCGCCAGAAAACGAGCCAGGCATTGAGATGGGCGGCAGGTGGGAGGCAGGTCCAGGGAAAGATCAATGCAATTTGCAAAGTGCCTTCCACACAATTTCAGTGTTGGATTGTTTCCAGCAGGAAGACTGGAAGATACATAGCGAAGGATAGAAGTCATGACTCAACTTAACGTGGCAAAACTCGATGGCCTTTTTACCCTCACTGTCAGTGACATGGACTAACAGAAAGCAAATTAAGCTGTGCATTGTGCATCTCCTGCCTACCTGCCTGCTACATGCACCACTTCACTTAATACTACATGTTTAAGGCAAACAGGCCAGCTATCAAGATATTCTGCTACAGCACTAATGATACTCTCACTTTTGTCCCCTTTTCTACTTCCAGCTGTAAATTAATGCTCCACTCCAGCTCTGCGCCCAAGACTAAATCTTTTTTATATCTTACTTTGTCTCCTCAGCTGTAGGGCACAAGGAATTATCATCAACCATTTTTGGAGCATCATCCCCATCCAATTCTATTTTCTGACTCTTAATTGAGAAATGCCTTCAGGTTCATTAGTAATTAAAGGTTAATTTACATTAAGGCGGTTCCTTATGTTGCATTAATGATCATTATTTTCTCTGAAAATGTTATTCCGCTGCTGGTGAGTCTTTACCTCAAACTCACACTTGGCATGGGGCTGAATCCTTTTGGATAGCTCAGTGATGTTGTTATCTCATAGCACAAGCATCCATTGATTCTGCTTGTCTGACTTTAAATTAATGTACTTGTCACTCTTAGGTCTATTTCCCTCAGCCCTACTTTGCTTGTACAATGGGAAAACAACATTTCATGTTAAAGACAAAACAGACACACTGTCAGGCTAAGCTTCTGTTTTTTTATACATAAAATGAAACATTTCTCCTGGAGGGCTTGCATTCTGTGGCTAACAACCCTGACTCCTAGAAATGAGGCTTCTGTGCAAATAAATTATAGCACCAAATATGCTGCCAAGCAAATTCACAATAGCTCTTTGATATTTATTAACAAACACAAGCAAATTCCTCCTAATTGATGTATTTGGGAAGTCACAAATGTGTTGATATTAAGCATATCAGTGATATATTTACTGTGTTGTAGAGCAGTCTTGTTGATATTTTGTATGTTTTGGTACTCACAACATTTTTTTTAAGGCTGAAGGAAGATTGTAAGCTGCAAAGTGCTTCTGTAGCCAAACTCGACCATGATCCCTGGGATGAGAGCAATGCGAGGTCAAGCATACAGCTTTGAATACCTGCCCAACCTCATGGTCCTAATGCAATTCATAGATGTGTTTCCATTCATGGAAATGTGCCAAGATTATTTCGAAAAGCGGCAACCTCCATGAAGCTGATGCAAGTGCCAAAAACTGCATTTCATCTAGTGACCTCTAGAGGCTGACTAGAGTCAATCCCCATAGATTCCCATGCAGCACTAAAAAGCAGCCGAGTACAAAACACACACACACACACACACATGCACACACATGCACACACAGCTTTGTTGACTTTTTCTGCCTGGACACTGGAATTAGGGGTGTGGCTGCTTTAATTGACAACTGTCACACTTTCAAGGCGGTCACCTAAAAAATGGTAACTTCTGCCTCCAAAAAAGCAACATGGTAGCAGCCAAAATGCTAATGATGACACTTCAAAAGTGTGTACTCCTAACTCAGTAAGAGATGTCACAATGATTATGTTTTTTATACCGACTTTAATTTTATGCAGCCTGTAATGATTCATTTTAAGCAGTGCAACAAATTCTTTTTTTCTCCATTATTGTGTGCCAAAAACAGCCAAACAAGCAAAAAACACCCAAGTCCTAAATCTGATGGTCTTGCTGAACAATGAGATAGTTTCAGGTCAAGGACAGAAACCATTTGGGCCTCCCTTTTGAAAGTCTGTCGGTGGATCTTTGTCTTACAGGTCTCCAAGGACAGAAGCTGCACAAGGACTCTAAAAAAGGTCTGATGTACTCATTAAATCAATGACTTTTCCTCAGATGGCCTACTTTAGCTCACTCGCACACTGATCCTTGATCAGTGAACAGCATCTAAACACATCCAGAAGCCTCCCAGCAGCACCTGGTTTAAAAGATCTCATTTATTTTCCATTTCTCACCATCACTCTTTTGTGTCTCTTCGAATTATGACAAAACTGTCACTTTCATGTCACATTCTACTTATAGTCAGATATCACTTTTTGGTTTTTTACAGTATTTATTTTTGAAACAGTTTCTCACTGGTTTTGTACATTATGTGATGTGCCATCAGCGAACACACAGAAGAATTCAGAATATAACTGAAGACTCTGTTGAGGTGAAAGGAGCCTGTCAGTTGAAGTGAAGATTCATATAAATGGCTGTGTCCAAAATTTTGAGTGGTTAAATGGTGTTAATATATTAGTACTATTTTAGGCTTTACAATGGTCCACTTGTGACCAAACACCCTTACAGGAAGGATCAAAGGTTTGTAGCTGCAGCAGAGAGAGACTGAAGAGAGCTGGTCCTCTACCCTCTGCACTCCCTAACCTCAAATCACATGCTGTGTGATAATCTCCTCCTAGATTTGAGGTGGACTTCTGAAGAAGAACGACTGTTGGTTTTGCCCTGTGGCCACTGAAGAGGCTCTGACAGCTGCTGCTATTATAGCTCCTTTAACAACTTAAGTACTGCAATCAAAATACTTATCTTCATATTTTTTTATTTCCCAGTGCGAAACAATTAACGGAGGCCCACTGGACTTCTAAAAAAGACAGGCAGCTTGCCTTTGAATTGAAGATTTCATGAAGTCAGAAAAGACTTATTAGAATCACAAGATGAGATAACAAATGATCAGATTCATTTTTAATATGTAATGGGTCTGGTATCACACCATGCCACCATTTTTGCATTTACGTCCATCGTTTATTAATTTAAATGAAAATTTAAATCAAGGTTCATTTCAGTTTATGTCCCAAAGTTTAATTAAGGAGGTAAAATACATTTCCTGAAAGTAATAATGACAAATACGCTCCAGCCCAATGAAAATCTTAAAAACAAACAAAACTGCTTTACAAAACTGAAACACAATAACAGATTTGGGAACCATTACCAAAGCTCTGCCTTAGGCTCTCCAGTAGCACTCAGATTTATAGGAAGGTAAAAGTTTGCACATATAAGCAGGAAGCAGACCAGTCAAAGCTTTTAAAAACAAGCAGTGAAATATTAACGTCAATTCTAAAACTCACAGCAAGCCACTGAAGGGCAGCAAGGATTGGAAAAATGTGGCCACTGCTCCTTGTATGTGTTAAAAACCTGTCAACAGCATTTTGAATCAATTGCAGCCTATGGATGTTTCACCTGCTAATATCAGAATAAAGTGCATTACAGTGGTCAATTCTGGAGGAGATAAAAACATGGCTTTCCTTCTCTGAGTCCGCTGGGTAAAGAAATGACCTGCTCTTAGATATCCATCTCAGTTTGACAAGGCAAGACAGCACCGCTTTAGTCGCTGTGCACCAAAGGACAAGCGGAATATAAAGGGAATGAATATTTTATATATATATATATATATATATATATATATATATATATATATATATATATATATATATATATATAATCTTGAAGCCCTCATCAATACAAAGATTTTCAGGGGGCTGATTAAGATGTTGTAGTTTGAATCTGTACAGTTTAACAACACCTGTATTACGTTTTATATACAATATGGAACTTGACAGTTTTCAGTAGAAACACTGGTGCATATTTTGGAAGTACTATCTGGAGTCTGTTAATTTAATGGGTCTAGATGAGTAGATAGTATATATGAATCAGAAACCATCAAATGTCTTGAGCTTTATATATTTTTGTTGGGTTAATTTTACTTAACAGAAACCTTTTGGAAGTGGAGTGAACACACTGAAACTTTCAGTGCAACAGTACAGTAGTAAGATTCATTTCATCCTCTCACCCAGAAAAACAAAAAATATCCACAACCTCCACCTCCACCAAACTATCATGTATAGGGAGCTCCAGGCCCTATTCTTAGCCTGAGCCTCTGCAGTAGCAATAGCTGCAAGTGATAATACTTTAGGTTTAAGATTCTGAGTGAGAAACTGCAAAATGGGTTGTTTGTCAGAGATGGAGTGCCGAGTCGTTTCACCTTGTGAAAGTATTGAGAGCAACGAGACTAGCAGAGGTGTTGACTGGAAAACTTACACATATATAGCATCTTACAGCTCACTGCCAACAATTTATCAAACAGGAGACTTTCAACTATCCCAAAAGTTTGAATCAAAGTTAGTAAATTCCCTAATGCATAACTGACACTATTATCATTGCTCTGGATGTGTTTATGAATCTCAGGATCCAGAAACTGCTTCAAAACGTTCATAAGATTTTAAATAACTATATTTCATATATTACATTTCAGCTGAAAGCACCCATACCAGGCTGTTAAATGTTTTCACTTTGCTAAGCTAAAGAGCAGGTGCTGCAAACAGAATAAAAAACTGTATAGTAGCACAATCTCTCGATGGGGCAACGGTATCAAAACACTCACAGAGAAACATTTGCTCTTCTGTTTTTGCAGCATAATGTACTTTTCATTGTTTTATTGTCCATGCAAATTCCAAGGCTCTTTCATTGGCCTCGAGGAGAGCGGTCACAGCTCATTTACAGTCCATTCTAACACTGCTTTGGTAAAGAAGGCAGGGCAGCTGTATGTCCAGAGATAGACAAGGACATCCACAGGTTGTTGGTTCAATCATCAGCTTCTTTTTTTTTTTCTTTCAACATGACCAGAAAAATGGACCCACAGTTTGCCGCTGCTGGTAAAGGAAGTTTGTGAGTGTGCGCGTTTGTGTTTGTGTGTGAGAACGAGCGTGTCGTATGAAAGCTCTGAATGTATTTAAAGAAGAACAGTATGAATTTGTGCATAAATGGGTGAACGTAGCTTGTGGTCAAAGTGCTTTGAGTGGTCAATAATGCTATAAAAGCAGTTCATTTACCACTGCATGTTCTGTTGGAAAAACACTGAGGCTTAGAGAAGATTGATTTGTGGTCAGGGACTGAGCAAACACAAAGAAATGTGAAACACTGAATCAAGGAATAATAGTTATCTTGATTCTGGCCCAAGCACACCACAAAAGTGAAAACAGCTGTCATCTTTTTATGGGGATTGAAAATAAATGCTATTTACATGGATGTGAAGACATCATCTCTCTCATCACCTCCCTCTATTATCTGACAATGGAAGGCAAGCTTGTTGCCAATGGAATAAAGTCACCTTGCAACAGTAATAAAGAATAAACAAACTATGTACAACTCATGTTACCAAAATCATTACCATACCCTCCACTTCCAAAACTGCACTCAATCACTCTTTACACTTTTGGATGTTCCAGCTGCCAGGAATGGGAGGGGAAGAAGTAACTAACCAGTTGTAAAGTAATAGAACACTCAAAATTAGTCAAGTAAAAAAAAGACAAAATATTCAATACTGTGTGTATTTTGAGCTATTTGACACAGTTAAGCAAACAGTATTTTAAATGTGGATGTGTGCCCCTTTTTCATGTGCATACAGTAATAGTGGACACTCAATTTTGGATTACTTAGCTAAGTGTGGCAAATGTTAGCACCAGCAGTGCTAGCACCATTGACTGTATTGCTGGTTATAAATGGTTATTTGTCTAAGGTGTCCTTAGATCCCACTGTGAACCTGTGTCACACATTAATTAAATATGAATAATAAGTTTCACAAGCGAGTGTTTCTGGTGCCCACTGTAAAGGGCAGCATTTTTTCATAGTCAATTAATTTTATATGTGCCTATTTTTTATTGCTTCACAATTGGAACTGCTGTTGCAAATGTGACATCACTGATACATGTTGTGTTGTCGCTGGAGTAATTACAGTACAAAGAGTTTAGGATTGCCACGATACTAAAATTTCCAACTGGACGCTGACATCCAGGAAAATAATCATTACAATATTGAATAATATGGGCGACCAAATGACAAAAATTAAGAAGACCGGAACAATACTGATTCAAGCAAATGTATTCAGCTGCAACCCTGTTTGTATTCTGTGCTTTTTCTGGTGACTTGGCACCATATTTTGACTGCACATCAAATAGGTTGCCACTGTTTCTGTCTAGTTGCTGGTAGATTTTCTCAGCTTCAAGCAGGAAAAAAAATTCGCACCTTTTAGACACAAATAACTGTGCTATGCTGTTAAATTAACACCATCTAATAACAATGCAGAGGGGCAGGACTGATAACACTTGCCTCATTGCTCCAACATTAACATTACCATTTTATTATTAGCCATAGCTGCTAGATGCTACCCTAATGAAAGCAGAGAGCTAATGTAGCTATTGGGTACTTGCTAATAGCTAAATAGCTAACAGTAATGTGTGTGGCAGCCTGGTTCACATTTATGATAACTGTTTAATATTTAAATGCTGTTGAAACAGGAGTTTTGCTGAACTCCTAAAAGTCATCATAAAGACCAAGACTAAGACTTTGCCAGGTTTGCTGCCTGCTTGCCTCCCTGCTGTGGTGGAAGGGGCGATGATGACACTGTTGGTATAAATTCTGTTGTACATGAGTATCTAATCCAATTGTAATTTTTACTATTAATTAGGATCACAGTACCAGTGTTTTTTGACAATCCTACTAAGCACATACGCTGAAATAAGTAGGATCACATTTTCAGAATTTTGGTATCAAAAGGTACCATAAGTATCAGTGACATCCCTAATTTTCTTATTTAGATATTAAAGTGTGCAAAATGGATCAACAAACATATTTCTAGGGGTACCCTGTGGAAAAAACTTGATCTGACCAATGGCAGAAAAAGGGTCATCTTTGTATATGTAAAGCCCGTAAATTTGACACAAATCTGTGTGACAACCAATATGCAAGTCCTCTCAGGACAGTGAAGGTACAGAAAAATTGCAAAAAAACTACAGGCCTCAGTTAGCATGTTAGATGTCAAAGTTCATGACAGCCTAATTAGAAAAGCCTGAACAAGTGTGGTTTCTTTAGCAGGCTTGCCAGGAGAAAGGTTGGTCGAAAGTCATGAGTCATGCAACAGGACAATCGTTCCAAGCACACCAACAAATTTACAACAAATGGGCTGAAAAAGAAAAGGTGTTGCGATGGCGCTGTCAAAGTCCAGTCCTCGAGCTGCTGTGGAGGAACCCTTAAGAGAGCTGTACATTAAAAAAAAGCTTGCACACCTCAACGGACTGAAGCAGCACTGTAAGGAAGAGTGGGCCAAAATTCATCCACAATGGTGTGAGAGTCTGATAAAGTCATACAGAAAACTATCACATCAAGTCATTGCTAAAAATTGTTCTACAATCTACTGAATCGTAGGGTGTACTTAGTTTTTCAAAGGCCTGCAAAGAGTCCTGATTTCTTTCTTTGTCATATGATTATATGTTAATATATGGACATCAGTTCAACTGGTAGCATTTTTCCATCTGTTCCATCCAGAGTTAAACATAAAAAACATAAGAATTTTATCTCATCGATTACTGACAAAAATTTAAGAAAGGAGACAATGCTGCCTCATTTTTCCAAGTTCCACACTTTCAAGACCAGAGAAAATGTGGCGTAGAGATCTTGGGCTTTGTAACTGAGCAGAATCTTATTCCTAGTGATGTGTAACTCTCACTACATTGGCTGAGGGGCAAAGAAAGTGGTGCATGACTGGCAGCCATGAGAATGTCATTAGGATTAGCTATAAAATGTAGGCCATCCTCCATTTTCCTGGTATGGCCCACAGAGCAGCAGCACCTTATGTGTGCACTAAAGAGAAATATACTGCACAGAGAGGAGGACATTTCAGGTGATTCAATACTTTAAGAGGTTTTGGTTGAGTTTATTACTTACACAGGTTTTTTATAGATTTTAATCACCATACATCTTTGCAGTGGAGACAGCTAAGAAAATAGCATGCTTGCATTGCCTTGAACTTCAGGAGGCACAACATTTTGTGCAATTATATTTTAAGTGAGCAATGAAGCAAAGCATTTGCATGGAACTAAATGCCCCCCGCCCCCCCAACCCATCTATAATTTTGTTCTATTCTTGGCGGTGTGTAAGGGTGTTGTTTATTCAAAATTAGCTTAGATTTTTTTTTTTTTAATATGACAAATATTTTTATCAACTATAGACTTAACTCAAAGAGAGTAAAAACTGACCTGTGGATGAGGCAAGATCAAATGTGGAAAGACCACTACAGGCATCAGGACTCAACCTCTGGGGATCATGAATATTTGTAAAACTTGTTATGACATCCGTATAATTGCATTATATATTTAAGTCTGAAAAAATCTGTCAGCTGACTGACGCGCAGCTAAAAATTGATATGAATTTTGAATTCTTAAATGACTTAATTTGCAATGCAATTTTGGTCTTTTCAGCCCTCTGGGTGCAAATGAGATCACAGCAATGCACAACTTTAAGAGCTCCAGCTGCTAATGTGATCCTTCTACAGTATGAACCTGGTGGCTGTTAAGCTCTCATTAGATAATGCTCACTTTGCGGTGCAGATTTTGCTCTGCTTCATATATCTGATTATTAGCAGGCCATCAGCAGACTGTGACCGGTCAAATGACAAAACACATTTGAGTCAAAGGAGGAGGCTGAGAAAATACGTCTCAGGCCTGTGAATTAAGAAAGCAGCTTGCAACAGAGTCAATGAGCCACAATATGCAGAGTTTCAAGCAATGATGACTGCTGAAAAGCACATTATTATATAAGTGGAAACAGTTTATACAGTGTTTTTGTTGTTCACTAACCCACCTTAGAGCGGGGTGAATCATCCTCTGAGGAAAAAAGCATCGATTGGAGAGAAAAGCACCTGTGACAGAGCACTCTGTGTTTTTTATGAAATGGTCTACACATTGGGAGGCTTATTCATATCTGAGGCTTTGTGAAAACAAATGAATACTAAACATAAAGATTTTTTTTATCCCTCTGGTCTCTCGGGTGATGTGAGCACTCTGTCACCCTATAGATAACGTCCGTGGTAAAGTAGCTATTCAGGCTGTATTTAAGATGCTGCTGTAGAATGAATTGGCCTTACTGGGCTTGAAGTGATACAGTGGATTTCATTCAGTCACAGACACTATATGAGGAAGATCTCTCACTCAGCGAAGCCTAACTTGAAGTCTACAGGAGAATTCAGCAACAGCAAAGATAGCAGATACTTGAAAAAAGGTTGCCTTTGGCATATTTCTAGAAAAATACAAGTTCTCATTCTCATCTCTGAAGATACATTTACCAAGATAGTCACCAAAATGTTTTACAAAACTTTAACGGTAAATGTTTGTCTTTTAAAATGTAATATCTTCTATTGTCTGAAAGTTTGCCTATTTGTGTGGAGTTTTAAGTAACAAAAGAAAAAACAACACTGGACAGAGCAAAAGTCCCCCCCCCGTACTGGGGACACAATACAGGCCTGCTATGTGCAACATTACAGTAGCAAAATAGTGCTGGGAATAATTGGTCATTCGGTTGCTCCTTTTCCTTTTGCCCACAGATTCTCGTCAACCTACCACCTAAGGTTCTCTCTTGGCAGGGGAAGAACCAGAGTGTAAACTGCTCTGTTGCCTTCACCACCACACATCTTCATTCCTCTTCCTGTTCTCTACACTTCTTCTACTCCTGTTGACCCTGCTTTCATCTCTGTTGTGCTCAAGCCTAATATATTTGTTCTGCAGTATTCGCCTGGGGGCTCGCCAGATTTTGATGGATGCACTAATCTGCAGGTCATGATAAATGCTTACTTCATGGTCCAGTGGTTGTGTCCATTTGCATGGCTATGTGCCCACACAGAACCTACAGAGAGGCATGTTCAACCTACACAAACGTGTTTGCGCAGAATCCTCCAAAAACCCAGCAGCAGGTTGAAAGCTGATTGGCTGAACAGTGGGCTGGAACAGGGCAGGGAGCAACACACACAGAGCATGTGAAGCACAGATAGCGGTGGCAGTGGACATTTTTTCTTATTTTTAACCCTCAGTTTCACTTGAACTCTTTGTATGTTATAATTTCACTCTCCTCCACTGCCAGCAAGGGCCATTGACAGCACAACCAAGAACAGCCCACAGACCGGTTGTAACACTTGCTCTGGGTGCCACTAAATGGCTACAGCATGTAGGCAATAGTCCGCAATTAGGCTGTGTGTCCACTATGGTTGTCACAATAACTGAGATATGAATACAGCATTAATAATGCATACATGATAAGATCCTTTACAGTCATTTATTTGGTCTTTTTGTGTGCATTTGTACAATTTCAGCCTGTGTCTGCATGCCGTGTTATTTATTTATTTGGTGCTGGAAGATAGACCTAATTTTCAGAGCACTTCTCTCCAGCATTTGTTATTGAAAACATAAACAATCTTAAATTTTTCAAAACCATTTTCTCATTTGCCATTATTTGCAGTGAATCCTGGGATCAGTTTTTTTTTAAAAGCTGAACTGTTTCCTACTAAGAGGGTGTGAGTGCACCAAAAAAAGAAAAAGAAAAAGAAAAAAGATTTTGTAAGACTCACTTTAAGAAAATATTTTATATCTTCTTATCTGTTAGAATAAAATAAAAGTCTCAAACCTAGCAGCAGCTGCTTGTTCACAAACAAATATCACAAAGTAAGTGGTTGAAAAATTACAAACAGTATTCATTATGAAAGTACTTCTTAGGTAAAATGCCTACTTTCACAAGTATTTTCTTACTCAAACATAAACATTCATTATACTACCATTATTCTCTGTATAACGATGGATTCACTGTTATACAGACAGAATGACCAGGCGTGCCATTTGGGACTTTTAAATTAAAATTTAAGACAGAAATATTATTACATCATTTATTTGGAGTTTGGTAAGCTTTAAGTACTTTTGTTTTCTTTCTCTTTTTTTTTTTCCATTTTGCAAAAAATTCGCTGAGAAGTGCAAAATGGGCACAGGAAGTAACCATTACATTAGGGTGCAGATCTAGATCACTGGATCAGTTCTGCTAAAAGTGCCACAGATGTGAATGTGAGGCACTAATTGTCTGGCTTTCTGTGTTAGTGACAGACTGGTGATCTGTCTAAGATGCAAACTGCTTCTCACCCTATAAGCGGGTGCAGCTCCCCTGTGACCCTGAAGTTTTTTTATGTGCACGTTTTTTTATGATGGCAGGGAAAACCAGAGCTCCCATAGAAAACCCGCACAAACACAAGGAGAGCATGCAAACTGCACCCTGTTTGGACACCTCTTACTATGAGGCAGTAGTGCTAACACTGATCCACTGCACCAATTTCATATCTAATTTAACATAACCATGATATTAATATTATAAAACATTATACATCCTATTTATTTTGTTCATAATTGTCTTGTTTGTTTGTTTGTTTTTTATTTCAGAGCCTCGTGGTCATTTGTGTACATTTTGCAGATGAGGGAAAACTTGTTTTAATTTTGTAATGTGTGGTGTGTTTTATAAGAGGATGGCAGAGCATCTAGGTTATAATTAATGAAAGATGTCCTGCTGTTTTATTCTGCTTGATGGTACAGGGTAATACATTATTATTATAAACAGCATTTTCATTTTTCAGGTCAACAGTTTTTGTTTTTTGTTTTTTTTTCTTTCAGAAATGACTCAGCAATTATGTAAGTAAAGCAGCATCATTTTTGCAGTAAGGTCATTTTGGTCCAACGACTCTGTGCATTAATAACAAAAATGTAAACTCTAAGATAAAATTATTAGGAGTCTTAGTGCAGAAAAAAAATTACTGTTTCAAACAGTAAATTAAAATGATTTACATTTTTATCTACATGTATCTATTGTGTCTGTATTATCTATGTGTTATTATGTAATCTAGTACACATTTCACGAAAGGACGAGCCATATCAGGAGGCACAGTGTCCATTCTCAAAAAAATAAGAAAACACACACACACACACACACACACACACACACACACACACACACACACACACACACACACACACACACACACACACACACACACACACAGTTATTTTACAGTGAAAAACAGATGGCTAAGAGCTATTGACCTGGTGCAAGCAACATTGTACAGTATGACGTCAGCACATGTATTGATGAAAAGCTTCTGCTCACAAAGACAGCACAACACTGCAAGCTTACGCATCAACAAAGAAGATAAAAAGATAAAAGGAAGCCAGAAGTATGACAAACTCTAAATAGTAAAATGTTTAAAAGGTGAATGATTTTCTCTCTAAATAAAGTGTATTTACTGGCCATGAACACTTTCAACATTAAGCAAATACATTGGCTTGCAAAAGTATTCATACCCCTTGAACTTCTCCATATTTTAAAAAAGGGGGCTGAATACTTTTGCACACTGCACTTTTCAGTTTTTTATTTGTAAAAATGTTTTGAATCATGTATAATTTTCTTTCCACTTCACAATTGTATACCACTTTGTGTTGGTCTTTCACATTAAATTCTAGTGAAATATATTTATGTTTTTGGTTGTAATGTGATAAAATATGGAAAAGTTCAAGGGGTATGAATACTTTTGCGAGCCACTGTACGTTTGTCTGCTTGGGCTGGAGACTGCACTAATAACTAATAACTAATAATTAATCATAATGGATATTTGCAGGTCAGAAGTGTGATATGAATGTACCTGTTATGACAGATGAAAATATTTTCTAAAGGAACAGTTTGCCAGAGTAAATGACAACATAATAAACAGTGTATTTGATTACATACAGAATGTTTGACTGCCTGATGGGGTGGCATCTGAATGTTAGTGTAATGATATAGTTTTCATAAAGCTGGGGAAGCAGCAGCAAAGTGTTAGGAATGATTTTTGTTATTCTTGTATATGGGTAGGTGCAGATTGCTAAAAAAAATGGGGGGGGGGGGGGGGGGGGGGGGGGTCATTATTCCTGATTTGATTAAATGTGGGAAAAAAAGTGAAGAACAGTTATTGTTTTTCTTTCTGCTATCAAAGCGATGAGCCTGTCTACATTTAGTCAGAAATACAATCAATGTAATTACTACAATAATAGCAAGTGGAGTGAGACAGCAGCGAGCACTTTCTTTAGTAATTAACATTGCCAGTACAGAATAATTGACTTTAAACATAATCAAGCCTCCATCAGCTAAAAATATTATAAACTGATGGAGTTCTTTACTCTGTGACATTAAACAAGGTTTTCTAACATGTCTTTTCTTACTTGACGCATGTTTAATAAGACTCTTTATTTTTCTGTGAACACATTCTTTGGTTTAAAAACAGAAAATCTAAGAAAAAAAATCATGTCAGTGTATAGATACAGTATAGCTAAATTGATCCCACCTGCAGAGCTAAGTGAGCTAAGTGTTAGGGAATGTTTTAATAGGTTATAATTAGGGGTGGGACTCGATTAAAAAAATTAATCGAATTAATTACAAGCTTTGTAATTAATTAATCGAAATTAATCGCATTTTAATCGCATTTCAATATTTGACATGAGAAATATTAATTTAAGTTTGGTTGATGAATGAATCAATATACATAAGCTTAAACTTCAAAATCTTGTTTATTTTCCCACCAGTCTACTACACAGACCAATGAAGGGTGGAAGTGCTCCTGTGATAAGCAAACTCCTGAAATTAAAGTTAAGCATCATAACTGGATAGTTTTATTCAACATTAATGTCTCACTTGTTATAGTTGGAAATTAATCATTCTCTCAGCTGTATTCCTTGATGTTGAAATGTGTTATGCTTGTTTTAACAGCTTATTTTGAATTAAAGACTTAAAATTAAACCACAAAAAGGAGAAAAAGTTCGTTCTCCGTTTAACCAGCTGCTTTCACACAGCTGTGCTTCACACTCACGGTTGCTAGGCGACATGAGCTACGCAGAGGTGACGGCAGCTGATATGAAGGCTAGCTGCTCACTTCCGGCCTTTGTGGTGTTCGTGGGCTGCGAAAGACGTGGGCCGGGTCATTCGCAGGATGCGGCCCCTAATTTGGACATTGTGCGTCGATATAATCTGTATGCCGGGAACTCGCGCACTGAGAAACGTTCCACGGTGCAAAGTGCGATTAAAATGCGTTAAAAATTTTAACGCGTTAATTTCCCCGTAATTAATTAATCGAAATTAACGCGTTAAAGTCCCAGCCCTAGTTATAATATGTTCTAATTAGGGCAGCACGGTGGCGCAGTGGTTAGCACTGCTGCCTCACAGATAGAATACCATCTGGAAGGCCTGGGTTCGATTCCACCTTGGCCCAGGCCTCTCCCTCTCTCTGTGTGGAGTTTGCATGTTCTCCCTGTGCTTGCGTGGGTTTCCTCCGGGTACTCCGGTTTCCTCCCACATTCCAAAGACATGCACTTACTGGGGTTAGGTTAATTGGCTATTCTAAATTGCCCATAGGTGTGAATGAGAGTGTGAAAGGTTGTTCGTCTTTCTGTGTTGGCCCTGTGACAGGCTGACGACCTGTTCAGGATGTACCCTGCCTCTCGCCCTATGACAGCTGGGATAGGCTCCAGCCCCCCCGCGACCCAGAACAGGATAAGCGGAAGCGAATGGATGGATGGATGGATGTTCTAATTACTGCCACGTGTAACGCATTAACACACATATTTAATTCTTATCTATTTCATATCAAACAAATGAAACTGTCAACTTCAAGTGTTGGCAAAATCTATCTATCTATCTATCTATTGCTGTATTGAGGGAACTGCAAAAACAATTCAGCAAAAAAAAGCCATTTAAGTTAACAGATTACTAGAAATCTAACTTGCCTATTCCAAAGAGAGAGTGGATCAAATTTCTTGATATAATACTGTATGTATTGGCACCTGTGTTTACACTGATATTCAACCTCTCACTGAAACTGTGTGTGATTCCCACCTGCTTTAAAAAGTCCATCATAGTCCCTGTCCCAAAGAAGCCACACCCCAGCAGCCCCAATGACTTCAGGCCCATAGCACTCACCTCTGTGGTGATGAAGTGTTTTGAGAGCCTCATCAAGACATTCATCACCTCCTCACTGCCCACCACCCTTGACCCACTACAGTTTGCATACCGGCCAGACAGATCCACAGATGACGCCATATCCTTCCTCCTCCACAAGACCCTTTCACACATAGACACTGGTAAGGGGAACTATGTGAGAGTGCTGTTTGTAGATTACAGCTCAGCATTCAACACCATAGTTCCCTCCAGGCTGGTCTCTAAGCTGCTGGACCTGGGCCTGGGCCCATCCCTGTGCAGGTGGGTTCACAGCTTCCTGACCAGCAGACCACAGGTGGTACGAGTGGGTCACCTCACCTCATCCTCCCTCACCCTCAACACTGGATCCCCCCAAGGCTGTGTGCTCAGCCCTCTGCTGTATTCACTGTACACCCATGACTGCGAGGCCACGTCAGAGTCCAACGTCATCATCAAGTTTGCTGACGACACTGCTGTTGTGGGACTAATCTCTCACAATGAGGAGACAGCCTACAGGAGAGAGGTCTCCCGCCTGGAGAACTGGTGCCAGGAGAACCACCTCCTGCTCAACGTCAGCAAAACAAAGGAACTGATCGTGGACTTCAGCAGGAAGCAGCAGAGGGACTACCATCCACTTGTCATCAGTGGTGCTGAGGTGGAAAGAGTGGACACTTTCAAATACCTGGGAGTGACCATCTCACAGGACCTGTCCTGGACTCATCACATAAACATCACTGTGAAGAAGGCCAGACAGCGTCTCTACCTCCTCAGGCGGCTGAGAGACTTCAAGCTCCCACTCAAGGTGCTCAGGAACTTTTACACCTGCACCATCGAGAGCATCATGCGTGGGAGCATCACCACCTGGATGGGAAACTGCACCAAGCAGGACTTCATGGCCCTAAAAAGGGTGGTTCGTTCAGCTGAACGGACCATCAGAACCACCCTCCCCAACCTGCAGGACATTTACACCAAGCAGTGCAGGCTGAGGGCCATGAAGATCCTAAAACAGCCCAGCCACCCCGGACACTCTCTCTTCTCCCTGCTCCCATCAGGCCGGCGTTACCGCTGCCTGAGGGCTAAGACTGAAAGGTTGAAGAAGAGTTTTTACCCACAAGCCATCCGTCTGCTCAACTCTGAGCCCTAACTGGACCATTATTGCACAATGTAAATATTATAATTTATAAAAGTGTGTATAGTGTATAGTATATAGAGTATAGTGTATAGTGTGAATTACTTTTTTTTATTTTTATTCTTCTTATTTATATGTGTGTGTATATATGGTTGCAGGTACAAAATACATTTCACTGTGCATTGTACTGTGTATAACTGTGCATGTGACAAATAAACACTATCTTATCTATCTTATCTTATGTAGTTTTAGACAAGATTGTACAGAAAGAGAGTTTGCTATTTTTTTTCCTTTCCTGGGATATTTTTCAAATCCAGGAACTTGCACTAATTCCAGAAGAACTTATAATTAGATGAAGAGGGGCTAAAGCAATTTATCTCAGTATGGCCTGCTTATATGGAAAAGCAGTCTGGCTTCATTGTGCCATCTGAGGTCATTTAGTTTCAGAGTGGCCCTATAGCCCCTGGGACTACCCACCTGAATCATCCATTAATCTTCCATTCTAACAGATGTCTCTGCCACTTGATGCTCTATGCAAGGCCCTTTTGTCCAAATAATATAAAAGCATGCCACTCTATCCAGGAAAAAAAGGCACTTACTGCTTGTCCTGTAATTGCTGTATTATCTTCACATTCAGTGTCATTTAGGTTGTAATTTGTTTATGCTGTTGAAATACTAAGGTAATGAGGACTTAAAATAAGAAACACAAGATGTACAAAGGTTTGAATTCCAAAGAACGGGGCTAATGGCACATTCAGTGCCTCACTACTGAACTTCACTGAGGAGTGAAGTTGATCTGAGACACAATTATCCAGGAAGTCGGTGTCATTTATGTTGACATTGGTAGTCAAGACCACTCACACTACCACAAGCTACATTAGGAGAAAAAAAAATAGAACACTTAGTCCCTTGAGAGGGAAAAAGAGTTATTGCAAATCCCTATATAGTGTTTGCACCAATGTGTTAGTACTGTACACCAGCATCATCCAGTAGAGACATGAAAAATCAATGCCGAGGTACATTGTAGCCATTCTGGCGGTGGCCCAGCACCCTACTAAGCCAATTTCCCAGACATGGATTGAGCCCAATTTTCAATGAAAAGAACAATTCAATGAAGATATGCATTAAAAAAACAAGTTTTTAGGGGGCGCCCAGGTGGCTTAGCAGTGAAGGTGGCAACCACATACATACGCCGTGTTGTGGTGCGGGCAGTGCAGGCTTGAGTCCCGGCCTGCTGCCAGTTTGTCCGCGTGTCCTTCCCCCGTTTCCTGTCTCTCTCCACTACAGATAAAACCCACTGTGGCCAAAAATGGAAAAAAAAAAAGAAAAGTTTTTAGTCTTTGACCAGGCTTAATCCACCCATGGGAAAATCAGCCTATATGTCATTTTCCAATGTATTTACTGTTTTTTTTGGCTGCTGTTATAATTGATAATGCATCTTTTTTTGAATTTTTGAAGGTTGGTTTTCTCTTGTATCCTACTATTGGTTTCTCTTCCACTTCCTCCTTTTGCTGCTTTCCCTCCTTTGTGTGCATCTGTCCTCACTAGTCTCACCTGCAGACCTGCTGGATTATTTCCATCTATTTCCTTTCGATCTGTCCCCGATCACCTGTCACCCCTGTGTATATGTGCATTCCTGTCTTCCTTTATTCAGTTTGCACTGATGTTGAATTACTGTTTTGATTTACACTTTCTTTTTTGTGCACTTTCCAATACAGACTTATTTTTGTTGTTTGCTCTGTGTGCCTCTGTGTCCTACATTTGAATCTGTGTCCTACATTTGAGTTTGCTCTTCACTTCCCATTTTTCCTTGAATTTATTTTGTACAGATTTCCTTTCTGCTTGTACTTAAATCTTGGACACCTCACTCTTTCTATTGTATATGTTAGTGAGATGCTGCATGGAGATTAAGATGGCACGAGCAAAGCTGTTGTCCAGTTTAGTTGGAAAGCCTGGTCAGCAGGTGTGGGTCACTGTCAGAATGGAGAGACTGACCGGCCAGAATTTTTGGAAAACTGGTTGGCACACAAGAAGATTTCGTGGCACAGGATATAAGGCCTGGTTAACATAAGGACAAACAAATGCAAGAAGCTTGCCACACTACCACGACTGCTGATGGAACAATCCAGCAGAGAGGCAGGAAGAGCCAGGATAGATGTGTTGCTGCAGGTGTTAAGTTGATGCAGACCGGGTGTGCCAGCTGAGGATCCAGTGGGAGCTGGAGGACAGACATGCCCAGGAATCCTCCAAACACATCCAAGCAAGGGGACTAGGGGAATGGAGAAAGCAGGGAAAGCAAAAGGCAGGCCTGATGGTCATCTTTCACTTTGTAGCGGTCAGAACTACAGATCACATGATGATCTGCACAGGGGAACTTTTTTGCATAACCATGAAACTGCTTTGAGAATATATGTTTTTAAAAAGCCCCCTCACACTCATTTATTAATTCTTTTTTAAAATTATCATTACGTGCAACATTCTGTAATTAAAACTCAGCACGCATCAGTCTTTTGATCTCTGTATTATAAATAACAACTTCTGGAATGGTGAAGAAATGTGTGCTCGGGAAACAAAACTTTTACAATTAGAAATGAATTCCTTTTCTCAGACACCTGCATTCTAAAGAGTCGGTCTGTTCACTGAATGCAAACATTTTATTTTTATATTCTGAATAAATACTCTGCACTCAGTGCCTTGTATAATCTGACCCAAGTAAATTGAACTAGGGGAAATGAAACATTACCAGAGAGCTCTTGTATTGAAACCCATCCACCTTCTAATCAAGATTTTAATTATTTAACATGATTAGTGGCAATATTTGAAGGTCCCTTCCCCCACCACTGCTAGATATAAGGTTTATTGTCTGCATGTGATATGATCCTATTTGCACCTCAGCAGCCTGTGAAGGGTGTGAAGTCTCTAATTTGCGTGATCCATATGGCCTTTAATGCTGCTCAGCAGACCTGCTGAGCATTATTTTAGCGCACGGCACCCTGCTGCCTCTAAGCAGCTAATTTGGGTCTACAGAAAATAAATGTCTGCACTCTGTATTTACTGCAAGGCACTACTCCTTTTGTACTGTCATAACTGTGACCAGAAAAACACAGTCAAAGGCCAATCAGTTTAATAGCTGTGCTTTCAACGGCTTATAATCAAAGCTCCCTTTCTGTGAACTGCATGTTATGAAGTTATAAAAGTATTTGAAAATTCTAACTAAATAACATCAACAACATGACATGTTTTCTTTAGCCTTAAATGTCTTATGTTTGTGGGGGGGAGGGCTTGATGAGGGGATTCAGTGGGCCATGGTGTCAGAGGTGGCACACTGAACACACTACCATCTTCAACAGTGGCATTAGCTATAAGGTGTGAGGATGAGTCCAAGCATCCCAGAATTCATGATTTGCAGCAACTGATTAACTGTGCAAACTTAGAACGCAAGTTAATGCATCAGAACAGCATTATCCAGTTAATGGTTTATTAATGCACTGTGCTTTGGCTGTATGAGTATTTAACATTTAAAAGGTTTTCAGTCCTCATAGTATTTCAACCTGCAACTTTAATGCCTTGTTTCCTCTGTTTCCATTATACGTGTTGTTGAACAGGCAATGCTGAAGACTGTCTTTAAATGTTAATGTGGAGGATATAATTCTGATGTTAATGGCAGAAATGTAACAGATGGCTTTCAGAGTGTTGAAAGTTTAGATAATATCTAGCAGAGGCAATTTTGGATTTCTGCATGAGTTCATGTGTTAAAACTGCTGTATAGACACCAAGGATGTACAGCAGGGATGTACAAATCTTATCACGTAATTCTTGAAAAGCAAGCAAAATGGTATTTACCTAAATGTTCATTTGCTGCCCCATACCAGCAGAAACTGTAATTATGCCAGATTAATGCACATCCTTCCCCCCCCCCCCCCCCCTGTTTTCAAACTACTTTGTGCAGATTATAGGTTCATTATGTCCACAGACTTTAATAACATTTACAATATGTTCCAAGCTAAAATGAAACAGTGTGTTGTCATATTGTGTCAAGAGAAATTCAAAAGCTTTCACCTCATTTACTGCCTTAAAACAGACACATCCTTCAGAGGATCCATATAATAGTGCTACATTTTCCTGAGAGTATCTAGCAAACTAAGTAAATGTGTACCAACCTGGGAGCAGCCATCTAAACAACAGTTCAGGGATCAAATAATAAAGTCACCGTCTCTCTCTAGCCTTAGGACAGTAAAAAAAAGCATAGCTTAATTATTTTCCAAGTAAAATTGACCTCTAAAGTGATATGGCACAGTGAATGGAGGGGTAAGCCTCTGCTTATGGAGATAAGGAATAAAACAGTTTTCATAATACCTAATGATATACTTTTCTTTGTGAGAAGTTTTTCTTTTTTCTGTGGATGAGTGAAGATGTGCTGTTCTGTCAATTATTTTCAGTATGGCTATAAAGTAGACAACAAACATTTCACTGGAATACTGGTAAACATGAGCTTTCCTCTAAAGGAAAGGCTTATTGCCGATGTTGTGCCAACACTGGCAATAAGCCGGATTTGTTGCCTGTGGGTGTTGACTCCACCAGGGCTGCCTTTTGTCATGAATTCTGTTCATAATTTTTATGGACTGAATCTCTAGGCATAATGTGGGAAGACGGGAGCAGGAACTTGACAGAAAGATTGGGACTGTGGCTGCAGTGATCCGGACGCTGCACCGTCCTGGGAATGCCTCAGTATTCTCCAGGATAAGCTGAAGCAGGTGGCTGGGGAGAGGGAGGGCTGGATTTCTCTGCTTACGCTGTTGACCCAGCACCGGATAAATGGAAAACGATGGATGGATGGATGGACGGATGGATAAATGGTTGGATCTCTATTTTACACCATCCGCATCACACATTCATGGAAACTGTATCAGAGAAGAAGCACAGAGAACAATCGCTACCTGGAGGACAACAGGAAATGAATGCAACATACTTGCAATGTTATGTTTAAACAGACCGATAAACAGACCCTTAAAAGCCAAAAGCTCAGGCTTCAGGCAGCTCTGCACACTGGAACCCACTATTTGCTCATTATTTCCTTTCCATATGAAAATCAGTTAGCAGCAGAGGTGGGAAGTAACGAAGTACAAATACTTCGTTACTGTACTTAAGTAGATTTTTTAGGTATCTGTACTTTACTTGAGTATTTATTGAGTATTTTCTGAGTACTTTTTACTTTTACTCCCTACATTTTTACACAAGTATCGGTACTTTCTACTTCTTACATTTTCAAAACAGACTCGTTACTTTTTAACACGTCAGGGAGAAGTTTGCGTTTCCGGTCAGTGCGCCGTCAGTCATCAAGCGATCTGAGCCTAAACGGAGGAATAATAACACATAAGAGACAATCGTACTGGCGTATCCTCCATCACCGGGGCTTATCGGGTACAAAGGGATTAAATACACAAACCCATGTAATTAATGTCTCATTTATAGCGCTATAATCAGGGGTCACAGCGGGCCGGACCGAATCCGTAAGTTACGCTCGCAGGACACAAACAGCTTAGCTAGCGCTACTGAAGAGGAGCGAGCATGAAGGGAGTAACGTGTGGCAGGTAAATACAACATTTTTAAATGCTCAACAAATATCAGCAAACACACAAAGTGTGTGCAGTTTGTCACACAGTGTGTCTACTAGCTAAAAGAAGAGCTGCTGTATTTCAGGGAGAGCAAAGAGAGAGAAGTTCACTCAGAGATGGAGAAAGAGGAAGGAGAGGAAGAAGAGAGGCTAGAATTAAAGGTAAGGACTGGAAAATAAACTGAAGTATGCCGACTTTGTGTTATTCAAAGATTGTATGAAAATACTGCAGTTTAGTACGTAATAAACAGGTTATCTTGTTGTACTGTATTTACAGTAAAGCTCTGTGTTGGTGCACTTTGTGTTCATGGTCAGAGTTACAGGTTACATCAGTGCAGCAGAGATGAGTTTGAATCAAAGCTGCTGATGCTGAGATTCAGTCACTGAATCCAACATTTCTACAGCCTGTATGCTGTCAGTGTAGGGGATGGAGATCAGCTCAGAGAGCTGTGAAATACTGGGTTACATCTTTGTGAGTTCACTTCATCCACACAGAGCAGTAAACCTCAGAGCAGCAGCAGCAGGTCAGCTGATCACAGCCTGCACACCAACGTCATTTACTGCAGCTACAATAGAAAGTTGTGATTCTTCTCCCCATGCAGAGTCACTACAACTGATCTTAGGGTTCCTCCACCTGCTGAATCCCACTGTAACCCCTGAGTATCCTCATGTTGGTGTTTAGGTGGAGGCACAGTCACCCTCTACTATGGAGGACACAGAGAACAGAGCTGTGTTTAAATTCCTTTTCACAGTTTGTGATTCAAGCTGAGTACATTCATTAGAATTAAAATTTAGATTGGAATAACGTTTGTGTTCTCATGTATTATTTTATATTATTACAATAATATACAATAAGGTTCAGTTAGCTTTACACAAAAATAGCAGGTAGAAACGTCCTCCAAAGAGCTACTTTTACTTTCTTACTTTGAGTAAATTTCAGAGCCTGTACTTTTTTACTTTTACTTAAGTAAAGAAGTTGAACCAGTACTTCGACTTTTACCAAAGTATTTTTTAACACAAGTACTTGTACTTCTACTTAAGTACAGAATGTTACTGTAGTACTTTTGCCACCTCTGGTTAGCAGATTCTCCTCTGGCTTGGACTGTATTGAGCATCACAGTGAACAGGGTTCAGGACTATGGCTTTTGTAAGTTTCAGTAGCACCGCATAATAAAACACCTTAGGCAGTTCAAAAAGAAAAAAACATTAGAGTGGGTGCACACTGAGATAGTGCTCCTTAAATTTACTAGACAAAAGCAAAGCATTTCCATGCTACTGTGTGTTTCACAGGCACTGGGATATGTATGTTTTTGGGAGCTGTATTTCACTGTGTGGACTATACAGTACCAGTCAAAAGTTTGGACACACCATCTGTATTTTTTTTTCCTACATTTTAAATTAATACTGAAATCATCCACATTATGAAGGAACACATAAGGAATCATGTTGTAAACTAAAGTGTTAAATAAACCAAAATCAGCTTCATGAGGTGATCACCTGAAGTTGTTTTCCAACAGTCTTGAAGGAGCTCCCAGAGGTGTTGGCTGCTTTGCCTTCACTCTGTGATTCCAACTCATCCCAAACCATCTCACTTGGGTTTAGATCAGATGATTGTGGAGGACAGGTCATCTGAAGCAACACTCCATCAACCTCTTCCTTGGTCAAATAGCCCTTACGTACCCTGGAGGTGTGTTTGTGGTCATTGTCCTGATGATGGTCCCACTAAGCTCAAACCAGATGAGATGGCATGTTGCTGCAGAATGCTGTGGTAGCCATGCTGGTTATGTGTGCCTTGGATTTTGAATAAATTGCCAACAGTGTCACCGACAAAGCACCCCAATACCATCACACTTCCTCCTCCATACTTCACGGTGGGAACTACACATGCAGGAACCATCTGCTCACCTTTTCTGCATCTTACAAAAACACGGTGTTTGGAACCAGAAATCTCAAATTTGGACTCATCAGACCAAAGGACAGATTTCCACTGGTCTAATGTCCATTCCTCGTGTTCTTTGGCCCAAGCCATTCTCCTCCTCTTGTTGTTCTTCCTTAGAAGTGGCTTCTTTCAGAAATTCAACCATAAAGTCCAGATTCATGCAGTCTTCTCTGAACAGCTGATGTTGAGATGTGTGTGCTACTTGAACTCTGAAGCATTTAGGTGGGCTCTTATCTGGGGGGCTGTTAACTTGCTGTTTCTGAGGCTGGTAACTCTGATGAACTTAACCTGCACAACAGAGGAAACTCTTGGTCTTCCTTTCCTGGGGCGGTCCTGATGAGAGCCAGTTTCATAATAATGCTTAATGGTCTTTGCGACTGCACTTGAGGATAATTTCAAAGTTCAGAGAATTTTTCAGATTGACTGACCTTCATTTCTTAAAGTAATGATGAACTATTGTTTTTCCTTTTCTTAGTTAAGTAGTTCTCGCCATAATATGGATTAGAACATTACTTAAACAAGGCTATTCACTGTATACCGGCTCTACCTCTTCACAACACAACTGATGGTCTCAAACACATTAAGGGGGTAAGAAATTCAAGAAATTAACTCTTCATGAGGCACAGCTGTTAACTGAAAGCCATTCCAGGTGACTGCCTCATAAAGCTGAGTGAGAAAATGCCAAGATGTGCAAAGCTGTCATCTAAGCAAGAGATACCGACTTTGAAGAATCTAAAATATAAAACATGTTCTGGTTTGTTCAGCACTTTTTTGTTTACTAAATAATTCCATATGTGTTTCTTCATAGTTTGGATGACTCTAGCATTAATCTGCAATTTCTGAATAATGAAAAACCACAGAATTAGAAGGTGTCCAACTTTTGACTGGTACTGTGTGTGTGTGTGTGTGTGTGTGTGTGTGTGTGTGTGTGTGTGTGTGTGTGTGTGTGTGTGTGTGAAAATCAAGTAGACAGGGAGAAATCAGAGAATCCAAAAATTTTCCACCGCATTTCATACATTTGAAAAAACTATAAGTTACAATTGAAAACGTTATTTTTTACAGCTTTTTTTCTTTCACTAAATTCCATCAAAAACACCAAAACCATCAGCGCATTAATCTGACTTCTTAATACCTTTAGCCCAAAGTCATGAATCTTCAGGTCACAAATATAAAATTTGATTTGAGGAGAATTAATCCTAAAGACACTGGTCAGTTCCTGACCCTCCCCATAGCGTCAAAGTTCAATGCAATCATGCATCCAATAAAATATCTTAACATCTCCTAGATGAACTGTCACCAAACTTGATGCCAAAATGCATCCTACCTGACGACACATCCTAATGGCTACTGGAAGGAAATTTAGTTCAAACAATAATATTCAGCTTCAGAATTTTAACTGTGTTGTTCCCCTGACTTTACACACAGCACCATCATCTTGATTTCCATTTGTCCAAGACATATTCGTTGCTGATTGTTCAGTTGTTGTCACACAGTACAATTTTTGGGTCATCTGAAGGTTCCAGTCAATAACTGTGACAGAAATATAGCAACTGTGGTTGTCAGCCCTAAGCAGTGATCTTAGATCATCCTGGAAGACATCTTCACTGATGGCTGCTTTGGACCATTGGTAGTCTTCCTCAGTCAAACATAAATCAGCAGCCCTTGTGGCAAAGATGAGGTCAAAATGATGAATGATGTCAGACTTTGGGAAATTGAAAGGCCATATAATAGAAACGCTTGTTACCAGAGCTGGTCCTCCTTTTAAAAAATGACCTCATAGGTCATTTTTGAAGGCAGGTTTTATGGCCAATATCTACGTTTCAAAATAAAATTAAGTGACCTCTAGCAGTTGTGTGAATAACCTGTTCAGTTTTCCCCAACAAATTCCAAAGAAATACATAAATATGGATTTTCTCTGATTTCTGAAAAGTCTATGGGTACTAAATGGCATTAAATCCCACAGGAAAAGCTTAAACATTAAATAAGTGAACTGGCTCTAATATGTAGTGATTTTCTACTGTACTTGAACATTATACAACATGCCTTGTTCATACAAGGGCTTCAGCATTTGGCATCCAGACTGGAGCAGCCAGGGATTGAACCACCAATCATCTGATTATCAACCTCCTGAGCTACGCCCACGGTACGTGCTGATGTGACACATGACGCCACATGAAGGAGCGCTCATTTTGGAAACACTCATGTGGAGTTTTGGAACAAACATCTGATCTGGTCGTTCGGATTGGAGGACACTTTGGATTAACATATAGTTATTTTTGGTCATGCCAGTGCATGTGTTCACAAAAAGAAAAGAATATCGCCAGCCAGAAACTTAAGCATTCGCAACAGTGCATGAACTGTTTGACACAAGTCTTTGAGTATACCTTTTTACTGCTATTGGAGAACGTTTGTGTGCAGTTTGTCTGGCTCCTGCTACATTTTTGGGAGATTTGATCTCAGTGACACAGCAGTAAGTTATCATTCCAATCACGTTGTTGCCCTCTACAAGCGAGGCTCTGTTTTGTTTTGTTTTGTTTTTCATTCTAGCAAATGCATTTACTGCTTTCTGAAGAAAGTTTAGAGCAAAAGTGGGCCATGGTTGGGATAAGTGTTGTTATATTTGTCAAAGGAATCAAACCGCTAAACTTGCAGGGACAATTGTCCGTCATGTCCACCGCTGACAGTTTCTGTGTGACCCAATAATTGCCTTCCAGTCACAGACTTTGTGAACAAAGCACACTCCGCCTTGGTGTTAGCGATTTATTCCTTAACTTCTGCCCTCACAGCAGGTCAGTGTGGAAGGAAAAATAGTCCGTCTCACCATTTCCTCTGAATAAAGACAACCATTTTTAAGATTGTGGTGCTAAACAAGTGCCATAAAAATATATTTTTTACAATTGCAGCTCACTTGCTGTCATATTGAATAGAATTAAGTTATGGCTTTGTAGTTTAGCAGCTAAATTTTCCTTTTTTTAAGGGCCTGTGAGGAACAAATCATGTTCCTGGAGAAGCGACAGCCAACAAGTCGCCCACAATGGCTGACAAAAATAAAGCTGAAGCACTGATTCCCCTGAGCGCTGTTAAAGTGTCCCTCTAGAGCTGACCTGTTTTAAAAATTCTCTGATATTGCCAACTCATAACCTTTTCACTGTTTCCAACCTGTCTGGCTTTAATAAGGCCTGTTAAAACCACGGCAGGGCCCCAAACTCTACCACTTGAGACAATACACACACACACACACACACACACACACACACACACACACACACACACACACACACACACGAGTCAGACCATGACTTTTCTTAGAGTCCCATTCCTTGGTTACTCTAAGAAAAAACAACCTGTGCAGACAGAGGTCAGGTCTACACTAATCTAGATAATTCTGAAACCTTAACCATGTTGTCTCCCTCATGACTAACTGAGCCTTTTCAAAAATGATTTTTACAATAGACGTTAGACGTCTATAAGTAAGTAAGTAAAGTAATTTTTATTTATTTAGCGCTTTTCACAGACACTAGTCACAAAGCGCTGTACATCCAGAAAACGCACAAAAACAGACAGTAAATAAACACCATAATATCTAAAAACCAATAATGTAAAGCTAAAAATAATTAAACACCATAATAGCTAAAACTAAAATTCATTAAAATTTCTCAATAGAAGGCTTTTTTAAAAAGGAAAGTTTTTAACTGTTTTTTAAAAGAATCCACAGAGTCAGCTGAGCGTAGATGTAGAGGCAGACTGTTCCACAACCTTGGTGCCACTGACTGAAAGGCTCTGTCCACCCTAGTCTTTAGTCGTGTGCGGGGAACAACTAACAAATTCTGAGCCTGCGAACGAAGACAGCGAGAAGCAGTATATTTTATGAGAAGCTGGGAAATATAATCTGGAGCCTGGCCATTTAATGCTCTGTATTAGAATTTTAAAGTGAATCCTAAAATCGATTGGGAGCCAATGTAAGGAACGTAAAATCGGAGTAATGTGAGCTTCCTTGCTAGAATTTGTTAATAATCTGGCTGCAGTGTTTTGTATTGCTTGGAGACGTGAAAGAGATGATTTGTCCAAGCCAGTAAACAGGGCATTGCAATAATTTTAACCGCAAAGACACAAGTACATGAATACTGTGAGCAGGTCAGTGTCTACAGGCAATGTAAATGTGGGAGGGTCTCCCAGAAGGCCCAGAACTTGTGAAGGGATACCAACACAACAACTGGAAAAGCTGTTTGTTTGACTCCTTCACCTCTATTACATCTACTATTCTAATTGAAGAGGCATATTTTTTTTCCAGCACAAACATCAATTATTTAGGAGAATAATGCACACCTCAAATATAAAAGTATTAAGTTTAAAATGTTATGGCACTGTTTATATTACAGTTTGTGCAATAAGAAATGCAAGCATAACAATGGTTTACCCACACTGAGAAGCTTCTGAGCAGAGTCCCACCGAGGGTAATCTACACACACACACAAATATTTGCAGAAGAATATACAAAATCTGCAGGAAAGAGACAACCTGGAAGCACTCTGTGTTTTGCATGTAGTCCATTTGTAGTCCAGGTAATATGGGCTGACTGAGACACATGACAGTCAGTGTAGAGAGCAAAAGAAAAACCCTTTGGCGAAATGTAAATTCAGAACCACTGGCAATCGCCTGCAACAATTTAGTTTTTTTATTAGCTCATTAGCTCATGGCCCAACTGTAAATGCATGGAAATCTCGGCCTGGATTACAGTTATCCATTGTCCTCTGGCTACACACGACTTGCTGATACTTCAGGTGGTGCTCAAGTCATCAGCACACAAAGCAGACGGGTTTCTAAGGATATCTAAAATTCTGTTTGTTCAGTTCATGTGCTCTTTTTCATGTTAACAACAGCACAACACTATTTCATCTTAGTATGCTGCCTGATGTCCAGTGGAAAATAAAAAGGACATCAAATAATACTAAGCCCCTTTTTCTTTTAGCTAGTTCCAACTTACCTCCAGCCTTTTCTATAATCACTCATTTAGTGAAGGTCTCGCCATTGATGTACACTTTCTCTGCTAAATTACCGCACAAGCACAAAACACTAGTATTTTTAAACTGAACCTTAGATGAAAGCTGTCATGGATGAGAAAGAAATCAGGGCTCCAAGCCTGGCATGCAGAGCAGTGGCACTCGTGACGGCACATCCACCACACTGCTATAGTGCTACAAATTTGGGCATTGCATGGGGAGTACTTTTACTCTGTGATTAATGGGTAATGATGGGCTTTCAGCAGACACAGCGGGACACTGCTGCATGGCTTTATTCCCTGGGCTGTAATATTCAGGCAGTCGTTCAACAAACACTGCTCATCAGAAGCTTAGTTCTTCATTACACAGTGTACACTATATTTCTTTCATGTCTGCCAGGGTTATCACATACAAGAACATTTGATCCACTGAAAAACGATGGTCAAAACACGAGACATAAAAGCTCTCTGAAGAGGTAACGGTACAAACTGACTAACTAGGGCGTAACTTGGGTTATTTAGCCTCTAGTGTCAGCTGCTGAAAATGGGATTTTCCTTGTGACAGCACATTCTTGGAGTCCATAAAACAAAGTGTCAGCAGAAGTCTACCTCCCCTATATGGTTATATAACCTAGTGTGTGTCGCCAGAATAATTTAAGGGTTTCCAGTTATGATCATTCATAATTTCATTCAAAAAGTCCTAATACAAAACAACAACTCTCAGCCACAACTCGTAATACCAAACAGTGAAAAGAAGCAAACTGTACCAGATAATCTGTCAAACGTGGTGCAGGTGATGTTATGGCATGAACATGTATGGCTGCCAGTGGAGCCAGATCACGTGTGTTTATTGACAGTGTGACTGCTGATAGCAGTAGCAGAGTGAACTGTGAGGTTTACAGGGCTATAGTCTCTGCTCAGATTCAACCAAACACTGCAAAACTGATCTGACTGCGCTTCACAGTGCAAATGGATGATGACCCAAAGCACGCTGCAAAAGCAACCCAAGAGTTTCTCAATGCAAAGAAATGGGATATTATTCAATACAGTAGTCAGTCACCTGATCTCAACCCAGCAGAGCAGCTTTTCAGTTATTAAATACAAAACTGAATGCAAAGAGACCCACAAACAAGCTGCAACCAAAGGTGGCTGCAGTGAGGGCCTAGCAGAGCATCTCAGAGGCTGAAACACAGCTGATAGCTATGGGTTCTAGACTTCAGGCAGTTGACTGCAAAGCATTTAAAAATGATCATTAGTAAAGTTATGTTAGTTTGTCCAATTAATTTAGATCCCCTGAAATTGGGGATAAAATGCGTATAAAAATGGCTGTAATCTCCAAACACTTATTGCGTTTACTATTATTGTTGCTGTAGATCACCTTGAACTGAAGCTTAAAAGTCTGCACCTGAATCACATCTTAAATCCACAGTGGTACAGAGGCAAAATTACAAAAACTGTGTCATCATCCAGTAACTTTATATAACAGAAGAAGCTAATAGCTCTGGATTGTATCTTGGAGCATTTAAGGCAGAGCAGATGTGTGAAAAAGACTCCAGTGAATAGTCTTCACAGGTGTTACAGGATCATCTGCCTGTTGCTGCTGTAAGCACTGAGAACACTCTGCATTCTGAGTAATGTTGTTGCACTTATATTTGAGAGAACTGCGCAATGATTTCATGGTAAAAATCACACAATATTTGAATTAACATGAATGAGGAAGAGTGCAAAAGTCTGAGGTGAAGGCACATGATGCTGACAGGAAACTGTGTTTAATTCTTGGACCATCTCGGACCATTTTTACATTTTACTTTAATTTAATGAGTCAAAATGCTCATTTTTTAATTACCTAAAGTGACTAGTTTGGCCCAATTACATGAGAACATTTAAGGAGTACATGACAGCTTAATTGTTAAAATGTAACTACATGTTATACTAATGAGCTGCACAAACAATGTTATGGAGTCATATTTTATGGAGGATAGTTTTCTAGAATTAGATAAGCAGATTTTTCCATTTTGCTACTATAACTATCAAGGTACTCTAGCCACAAAGACTAGAAGTAACTGACCTCAGGGGGAAACAACTGACCTGACTATGTCCACAAGTAATAAAATCAGTTTTCTGACACCTCTGAGCTCACTGGGTGCTAGACTCTCAGCATCCAACTGAGAAATTGAAAAATAAATGGCAACGAATTAATAAAATGTCTGTATTAATTTCACGCAGATGTTTGCTTTTTCTAGGTTTTCCTTGGCTGCCTGTGGGTGGGAACAGGAGCCCTTATAAATTTGCTCTGCTTCAGTACATAATTCCACACATGATCCTGATGTTTATGAAAAAAACAACAGAAGGATAAATAAATCAACTGGACAACACTGTGCATTTTAATTGTTTTTGTTTGATTTTTTTTCTATTTAATATTCTGAGAGGCAGGAATTTTGTAGCCTGTAAACATCACTGCCTGAGTAAAAACAATTTAAATTCTCTTTCCCTCCCTTTTCTCCTGGCTGCGCTGCAAACCTGTAATTTCAAATTACATGTTGTTTTACCCTTCAATTTTTTCGGGTTCTGGATCAGTGGATAGGCAGCGTTGTTTACAGTCTAATTTGAATAGGTGGAGGAGTGACCTGCATCCCAAAGCAAACATTATACCATCCCTGGTGTAGAAATGGCATGCACAGTTGGAGCAAGGCGGTGCACGCTGCTGCAGTCTCTGAGCAGATCCCTCTGTTCCTGCCCTCCCTAGTTTGTGTTGACGCAGGTAACCCAGACAAGCTGACAATGTAGACAAAGTAGAAGCAGGGAGGGGAATGGTATGATTAATGGTCCTCAATAAGGACAGGCTCCAGAGGAAAGAGGACTGGAGCAGCAGTGCTTATAAATCCCAAGGATTTTCCGAGGCATGGATGAGTTAGGAAAGTTGCAAAGCAAATTCCTATTATACAAACTTCTTATTTAGAGAGGACTCCATGAGCTGCAGTATGTTCATGTGGCTAATATAATGGGCTCCACTTTGTGAACTGCTGTGTTAAACTGCCCCTTGAGGCTGGAAAATCTTTGAATTATCTGTGTTGTGACAAGCAACTGCAGCCCACCTACTACAGACAATTCCCATGTCCTCCACTAACCAAGTTTCCTTTGAAAACCCTTGTCTCACCTCCAAAACTGGAAGTTTCTGTTGTCTGAGCGGAGGGGATCCTCACAATTTGACTGCTGAGAATATCCTCGGATTTTACGTCGGCAGCTCTGTTTAATAGCTGTCGCAAATGAAAGCGGATGTGTGGCACTTTGAATGCCACGTACAAACTGACTGTATACATTTAAACACTATTACCTCTCCTGGTGTTGCAATTAGAGAACCCCTGCTCCCGTATTGTGGACCATTCCTCCGTTCCTCCACATCCAAGCGAGGTGAGAGCGGCGCACAGCACCAGACGGACCGGAGCGGGTTAGTGTGGATACACAGAAGGGCATCACACTCACGGACTCTGTACACCGCAACTCCAACACAAATGGATATTTACGTGGCTCTGTTGTCCCTTTTCTTTTTTACCACACCGGGTAAGTACAAACCTCGTGTTCACTCTGAGACTGCAATGAGTAATTTTGTTGTTGTGTGCTTTTCTTTTTCTCTTATCCCCCCCCCCACATACGCTTCCCAGTTTGCACCTTGCGCGCAAGGATTCCAGATTTCTGGCAGTGCCTGTGGATTACAGCGTATTTTAGTTACTTATTTTTTAATTCTTATTCTTTTTAATCACCCACAGTTTGAAGAGTTAGAACATCCTGTGGAGAAGACAGTTGATGGCTGCGGGCACAAACGGCGCATTTTCTTTTTTTTTTTAATTTAGTGGGCAGCCTTAGCAGTATCTTGCGTGGAAATAAAAACTGCGTGACTTTTTCCACAACCAGCCATTTTAAGCAGAGAAATGCATAAAGCAGTGAGCGTGTCTGTGTTTAAAGTGAATCCAAATTGTTGCTAAAACACTGTCAGGTTTACTCCTGTCAGCAGATTGTATACCCACCGCTTCACATCCTCTAATCTTCATTTCTCTTCTACAGATTTGGCTTTCGCTTCAGATCAAGACTACCAGATTGATATCATCAATGAACTTGACCTGGCAAATGCCACCTATGGAATTACCCAAGTGGCGGGTCTTCACAACAGCAGCAAAGCCTTCCTCTTCCGAGGTAATGCACGCACTCTGATCATGTTTTCTTCATTAGTCGCGCTGCTCAAGTTCAGAAATGTCTTTTGTCTTCTCTTTTATGATTACGCGCACACGCGCACGCTCTTTGCTCATTAGTAAGTGTGAGGAAAGCCACACAGCGCCACACCTTTTGGTGTCACCGGATTAGCGGGGATGCTGAGAGAGAACACTCCGGGGAGCCTGCTCTCATAATTACTTCACTCTCATTTTGTCCCATGCAGCAGATGCCCAGAGTCTTTTAGGCACACTGACGCGCTTCGTCTGTGTTAGATATCCGCAGCACTTTGATTGCTCCCAGTGATATCCGCTGCGTAATGCCAACAACTGGTGGTTAATGGAAATCAGGCTGCTTTCACTGAGGACCCTGAAGGACGCGCAGCATGTGGCTACAACGCCTAAAGCCTCAAAGAAAAAGTCAAACACAAATGGCAGCAGTATAAAAATGACAAACTCATTTAAACCGTAGCCCCGCTGAGTTTTGTTATGGTTTGAGATGGCTTACCGGTGTCATCAGATTGCTTTACTAGCTTGCTTCTCTTCACTGTGAAAAAGACTGTTTGGCACAACTTGTACCTTCTTCCTGTAGTGCCGTCAGCTTTGCAGAGGCGGAATTGTTAGAGTTGATGCGCACTGAGGAAAGAGTGTGATGCACAGCACTGATGGAAGAGAGGGAGACAGTCAGGGTTACTTACAAGTGATTAGTTGCTCTATAAGTGTTTGAGCGGTTTGATTCTCACTTCTCACAATTGCAGACAATTTGTCACTTAAACCTGCAAAAAAAAAAAGTTACCAGCAGTTAATTAAAAGTAGGCGCTGAGTCATTTTTACTTGTCTGATATTCAGAAAGGCTTCAGGTTTTTTTTTTGTGTGTGTGTGCCTGTTTTTACCCTGTTCCAACTCTTCAACAATACAGCACTGGGAATGAACCAGTGAGTCTTTGTTACTTTTCTCACATTACTATTCAAATTTAAAGGTACGGGCACTAACACCAGCAGCTCCAGGTTTTGATACTCACAGGGTTTCGTGTGGATGTGTGTGCGCAAGTGGTTTCATTTTCTCGAGGGTTTGGCTTGGTGAGCAACTGGCCCCGTATGAATGAGATCAGAGCAGCTTGGCCAAGTCTTTTGAGGTGAAGCTATCCAAGATTGAGGGCTGGAGGCCATACGGGATACACAGCCTTACTTTTTTACACGGCCCCACACAAGCCTACACATACACTCCCACTCCAAGCTGCTCTCCCTACAGTTTCTAGGCTTCCAGGGTTGAGGTGCTGAAGCCAGATAGGGAAACAGGAGGCCAACCGAAAGGGGAAAACTGGACCTGTGACTGCTGGAGAGGATGCTTGTGTTGAGACCTATTTAACACTTTGCCTAAAATCCTGCTGCTTTACTGGCCCTGTAACCTAGATGACTGCAGCCAAAGATTTAACAATTACTGGGTCTCTTGTGAAAAATAGGGAAGTTGATCTTAAGCCGCTGTGGCTGATCGCATCACTCATTACTAAAAATGACTTATTTATATTTTGTGCAATCATATTGTGCTCTGATCTCAATATTATATTTCATCTCTGAGATTGCAAAGTTGTAGAATAATGTGAAATTGAAATGTTGGGTAAATGGCTGGAAAAATGGGGCAAAGCAGCGTTCCAGTTAATGTGGGTAATACTGAAGGGAGTGTCTTTGGCTGGGACCAATCTCAGCATCTTTCAGTCGGCTGCTCTTTTTTTTTTTTTTGTTTTTTTTTAACAGATGGTTTGCATGAAAAAATAAGTTTCAGTATTACTTCCCTGTTATAATATCAATGCACCAGCACACACCGAAGGCCAGTTTGGAAAAGGCAAGTAGGTGCAGCCACTGCTAAAAGCTGCTTAGTTGAATTTGAGAATTGATTCTGTGATGAAAAGAAACAAAAATGCTAATAATGCTCTAATAATAATGCTCTCCACTGTGCACTGATAGCACTGATGCAAAGATCCTGCATATTTTTGATAGTTTGTACTTATTATCAACAGGACTGCTTACATTACTTGTTGTCTGTGATTTATTGAATAAACTTAGTTTGCCTAGACGAGCGCTGACCTAGTTTCTCATCCTACATTGGAACCCAGATTGTCAACCTCATTACTCAGACCCCCCTCTGTCCCAGCGTTGGTTTAGATTTAAAGTAATGATGATTATTAGTTTGTATTCTTGTATCCCCCGTGGGTATATTTTGCCTCTGTTGGTTTGTCAGTTTGGTCCAGAATGAAATATCTCAAGTTCATACAGATGCTGGTATTCGAGTCACATAAGACGTTCCCTGTGAGTCTGATAAAAGTGCACTTAGAGCTTGAAAATGCAGTATGAACGTTCTGTAAAACACCTGAGTGACAGCTGAGTACATTACAAGACATTCTTACTTCCCACTGAATAGACCTTCATATATAAGCTCAGCTCAAAGCATCAAGTTGCGTTTTCTTTCTATCCCTCCAAAACAAAAACCAAAAAACCAAAACAAATTAAAGCCTAAACTACAGCCCAGTCTTTGAGTACTTAGTTACTGTCTCTGGACCCAAGGTACAGTATAGGCCATATTCAAATTGTGTTCTGTCTAAATAGGTCAGTTCAATTTGTATTGCTGTTGATTTGCATCTGTGTGTCAATATATCAAGTGGATCCAACCATCCTTTATAGTCAGTAATCAGCTTGAGGAACATCATATTTGTCAGAGGAGGAAGAGTTTTTTTTTTTTTTTAACAGAATACCCAACGTGTGTGCTGTGAATTGTCTGCAAACACTCGCCAAGCAGATGTGAAACTGTGTAGAGTGTGATGCAGACTAGAAACGGAGACTGGTTTCCTCCAAAGCAAAAAAATGGCACCTTTGGAAACCTGTTAGTTTCATTGGTAAGGCACAGCTTTTTTTTTAGGAGGTGTTGGCAAACAAATCTGCATCTTCCATGCAGACTACAGGTGAATGTGGCAGTCAGCTAGTGACCAAAGCAATTATAGAGAGGTTTTTGGTGCAGTTGCAAGTGGTCTCACCTAGCAACAGCCAGCAACCACTCGCCAAGTAGTTGGGAATACACATTTTTCTCTAGTGAGGTTGGCAACTGATTTCTAGGCCTGTGTGACCTTATGAAACCATATCTTTGCACATTGCATGGAAAGGTTGTTCTTTGTTTTTGAAAGTTAAACAAAACCCCTAAATGCAAGAGGATGCAACATGACTGTCATCCAAAGGACAAATTTCTTTTAGTCTCTGAATTCTGAATATTTTCTGATATTTGTACATTTTGAAATAAAACGACCTAATTTCTTTTATATTTTATTTTCATGCCAATGCCACTCTTTTTTTTTAAAGATATAGTTTGGCCTTTATGGCGTTATTGACAGTTCTTTGCAGTAAATAGTGACAGGCCAGGACTTGAACCTGCGCTGACCGCACCATTCATGGTCCCCCACTCGCGCTCTGAGCCACTCTGGTACCCAATGCCACACTTTTTGTTATTGCAATATTTTAAGAATTTCAAATCCTTATTTAATTGTTTAAGGTAAAGATAAAGACAGTTTGGGACAATATTCAAATATTTACTGGTTACATGTTACGTGTAATATTCTGCTACACACCACGTGGTGAACTTGGCTTTATCTGAATATGTCTTGTCATTTTAAACCCGTCTGTTTCTTCATTGACTATCTTGCTCACAATCATTAGAGTTAAATAGTTAAATGGTAACAAATTAAGCTTTGATTCTGATCTCCCTGAGATCTTTTAATGTGTCTTCTTTCAACCTTTTAGGCCAATTATCCTTAACATACAGGAACTCTGTGGTCTGATAGTTAGGACCAAAATGGCTTGTAATTAACGTTTAATCGACCCTCCTGTCGATTCCAGTCAAATTTCTTTTTTCCCCGCACAGCCTTATTTAAAATAGAAATTCACAATGAAACACTTCAGCACTGTTTGATACGGTCTGGAGAGAGATTTGGCTTGCGTTTATTGCATTTGTATGACCACTTTATTATTTAAATTAGTATTTCTTTTTTATCTCCTGTAAATAACTGGAAAAAATGTAGCATGTAAAGTAAGCTACCTTGGATTGCAGCTGCAGAAAACGTTTCTGCAATGAGAAAGTTGAACTGCAGCTCCAGCCCTCAGTCTGTTTTCTTAACCTCTTTTTCATTTAGGGGTCACAAGGGGAAACAAACTCTTGTTGATGAAATGCAGCTCACCGATATCCGTTGCATTTGCTCCCCTTAAGCTGGGTCTAGACTCCAGGAGATTTAAAATTCCTATCAGGTTTGAAATTGAGTTGCATATGTGCAAGCTCATCGGTCCCATAATCATCTAACTCTCTACAGATTTTCCTCTCATAAGAATGCAAGCACTACGGGATTTGAACAACTATCAAAACACACATTACAAGGTAGTTTAAGATTATTGTGCAGAAGGAGCAATGCACCATGTCACATGATCTCATTGGGGTATAGTGATGTAAAGGAAATGCTTTAACATGAGCTGTACTTCGCAATGAGGGTAAAAAAACAAACAAAAACTAAAGCAGAAGGCAGAGTGAGTCTGGATGTGACAGCTGTTGGAGATACACAGTCAGCTCTGGGTGTCTATTCTTGAGCAAAACATCCAACAGCAACATATGTGAGGGCATACACACACAGACACACAAACAGTTCATGCTGGCTATAACTATACTCATTGAAATGAACTGACATGTTAAGAGTAGGCTGGGTTTATTGAAAAACAAGATGAAACAGGAGGGTATTTGTTAATTTGATTAATATGAAGGCCGCCCTCCCAAATCCTGTCATTTACTTTTGTGTTCTTCTGGATTTGTGTCTCTGATTGGCTATGGTGAAAACTCTGATGTAATTAGAGTTATCTGGATTTTTCTGTAAACCTTTGATATTAACCAGATATTCTGGGCTGAATATTAGTAGTGACCAAGGTCCCAGGCTACAGTCCTGGAGTGGGAGGGGACAACTGAGTAGAAATTGGGCCCAAAACTCCCGTAGTCTGATATGGCGTTGTTTGCAAAAATTTTTTAGCAAATTACAGCTTTTTTGTATCCTAGAAAATGTAAGAGACCCTTCAGTGATGCAGAGGATGGTGAAGAGCAGGTTGGGGGTTGGGGGGAAAGTTTATACACTTAAAGAAGTCAATAGATGTGTTTAGTTGGCTTGTTGTGATACTCCTCACATGGACAACCGTTGACTCATCTGCCTGTTTTAATATCGAGCCTCAGTCACAATAAGCTCATCATTAATGTGCCGCACCTCTTCTGTTTGATCTGTGCAACTGAAGTGTAAAAATCACAAGCTGCCATTTCATCAGGACTTATTTAGCACATATCAGTTTTTGCACTGTTTCAGTGAATATGAAACATAATAATAACCAGGACTTTGTTTGATACAGTTCTAGTTAAAAAAAAAAAAAAAGTGGGACTGGTGCAGCATTTCAGATTTTATGCTGCATAGACACGCAGCACCCGTGCTAATGCAGAGTTCATTCTGGGTCTCCTTCCCAGCATCTTTACTACATCACTTTGCAAGAAGCTGCAGCTCTCTCTTTCCACTCCGCCCATCAAAACCCTGACCAGAACTACGGGACAAGCACAAGTAATGTGAATACACTAAATTTCAGCACCAGAACAAAAGTTCCATAGTTAATACGTATCAGGCTTTTCATCATCTCTTTTTATCCCCATAGTTTATTCAGCTAATGTTGTTACCAAGAGGCCAAACAATAAGAGGTCAAACTGCAGGGGGATAAAATGAAGTGAAGAAATCTTCCAAAGTAAATGTGTATATGGTGTTTATCAAATCCTCAAACTGCAAACGGCCTCATACCACGAATGAGACTGGGCTTACAATGGAGATGATTTAACTTATTTCCTAGTACTTCAAGGTTAGAGAATATTAATGTCATTTTATATTTTTCTTATTAACAAATCCCAACTGAAGGTTAAAATCATGTAACTGTTGCTCCAAGGGCTCCGACTTTGCAAATTAGCCTGAAGCTTATTGGCTTCTGCTGCACATGTAAACTGTGCTGCAAATGTGTAAAACAGAAAGGTGCAGTAGGCATAGTTCTCCTAACCTCAACCCCATAGAGTCTCTGTGGAGTTCAGGTCAGGTGAGTTGGCTGGCCAATCCTGCACAGTAATAACATGGTCGGTAGACCATTTGGTAGCAGTTTTGGCACCGTGGGCAGGTGCTAAGTCCTGCTGGGAAAGGAAATTGAATAAAACTTGTCAACAGATGGAAGCATGAAATGTTCTAAAATCTCCTGGTAGATGGTTGTGTTGAGTATGCACTTTATAAAAAAAACAGTGAGCAACCACCAGCAGATCACACGGCACCCCAAATCATCACAGAATGCAAAACCTTCACCCTGGACTTCAAACTCCTTGGCTTGTGTGCTCTCCACTCTTCCTCCAGACTCTAGGACCTTGATTTCCAAAAGAAATCCAAAATTCATTTATCCACTTCTTTTTCTCCCTAACCCAGATTAGATACTTCTGATGATGTCTCTGGTTCAGGAGTGGCTCAGTATTAGGAATGTGGCAGTTGTAGCCCCTTTCCTGAACATGCCTGTGCATGGTGGCACTACACATTGACGTGGACTGACACACTAGCCTCTCGAGGCTGTGGTCATTCCTGTTGCTTGTGCACCTTTTCCTATCACACTTTTCCTTCCAGTCAACTTTCCATTAATGTGCTTTGATATAGCACTCTGCGAAAAGTCAGCCATTACAGCAATGACCTTCTGTGGCTTACACTCATTGTGGAGGGTGTCCGTGATCATTATCTGGACAACTGTCAGCAGTCTTCCCTGGGGTTGCGTGTACTGAAATAGGCTGAGGTACACACTATATATACTGCATTTTATTTGAGTTCTTTTTGCACATTTGTCACACTTAAATATTCCAGATCATCAAACACATTTTAATATTAGACAAAGATAACCTGAATAAATACAAAATGCAGTTTTTAAAATCATGATTTCATTCATTAAGGGGGGAAAAAAGCTATCCAAACCTACCTGGCCCTGTGTGAAAAAGTAATTGCCCCCTAAAACTAATAACTGGTTGTCCCACCCTTGGCAGCAAAAACTGCAATCAAGCATTTGCAATAACTGGTAATGAGTCTTTCACATCGCTGTGAGGGAATCTTGGCCCACTCTTCTTTGCAGAATTGAGGGGTTTCCTGTATGAGTGGCCTGTTTAAAGTCAATTACTTTTTCACACAGGGCCAAGTAGGTTTGGCTAACTTTTGTTCTCTTAATAAATGAAATCATTATTTTAAAACTGCATTTTGTATTCATTATCTTTGTCTAATATTAATGTTTGTTTGATCTGAAGCATTTAAGTGTGAGAAATATGCAAAAAAACTAAGAAATCAGGAAGGGGCAAACAAGAGGCAAATATTTTTTCATGGCACTGTACATCATAAATCATATATCATTGCTGCAGAATAGCATCCAAGATGCTGATCCTTTTCTTTTTAATTTTGACTTTACCAAACCCCCCCCCCCCCCCCCCCCAAAAAAAACAAAAAAACAAAAAAATCAAGAAACAAAAAACAAACAACAACAACAACAACAAAAAAAAAAACAGATTTTCACGTGTTTCACTCTAGTGGTCAGAATTTTAATAATAATGTTCTCTAAGTTGGAGTTAGGAAAGTGACTCACTCCAGTTTTAATGCCTGGCTTGAGGCAGGGCATGATGATTCCTGTGGAATACAATGATGCTGTCGCTGAACACATGGAATAGAAGGCTGCCTAATTATCTGTAATAGGGTACGTTTTCCATGCTGTCATCTCACAACTGTCAGGGAGTGGGAAGTTAAGACTGTGATCTGACATCTCACCAGATGCTGTGAGTAAAACTGCTCATGTATGCCTGGCCTGTATGTGGTATAGGTCTAACTGACCAAATTAACTATTCAAACACTATGAGGAAGATAGAAAACAGGTGCTACCTCGTCTGGTCAGCTGTATGAAAATTCATACAACTAACTTTTGTTATAGTGCTGGAAAGCTAGATATTGTTACTAAGCTTGTACCTAGGTTGCATTACTTTCAACTAAATTCAAGTTAAACTGTAGAGATTTTGATTCCCCCCCCCAAAAAAAAAAAAAAAACCCAAAACAAAACAAAACAAAAAAACCAAAACAAAACAAACAAACAAAAAACAAAAAACAAAAAACAATTCAGTAACAAAGAGGCTTTTTTTTTCTCCATATTAAACATTTTATAAATCTGCAGTGAATGCAGTTCAAATCAATTGTAACTGTAGACAAATATTTGAGGTTATCCAGAATTACTACTAGGCTATTACATGCTTACAGATATATATTTTTATATATTTTTTCCACATATATCCATGTGTAGATACGAAGCCAGGATCCCTGGAGTAAAGTCAGCATGTGGTTCATGGAAATTTGAACATCCTTGGACACCCTGGAGGTCATGGTTATGGGAAGTGGGTAGGTTTTGTAACAGTTGGTGTGGAGGACAAAATGACACAATTTCAGTTATATTTAAAGAGCATCAGGGGACTGATTGGACAGAAAAATCATTGGTGACATATAGTGAGGTCTGAACTCTGTATTTATAGGTTTTGACATCTTGTTAAACTGGAATTGGAACGGAAATTGAAAAAAGGAGGAAAAGTATCGACATCCATAGAAGAAAGACGGAAGAACTAAATGGAACAATAACCACATTTTAACATAGTTTATTTAGTATAACTGCCATTTTTCCTTAACATTAAACATAGTAATGTTTGCATCATGCTTTAAAAACTAGTGTCACAGAACATAATCCTAGGTTGGCACCTCGTATTGTGCTTCAGCCATGGAAGTCAAAGAAAATGAGCAGCTATGTGTAAAATGGTAATCAGCACCATGGCAGAGTGAACAGCTCCTCTCCAGACTCACTGCAGTTAACTCGGGATGAAATTTCAAGTGTCAAACTAAAAGAAAGAGGAACCAGAATTAGAGTGGCTTATTTGAAGCACAGTTAGAAGTTATTATAAAAGACAGACATAACATAATATTCCTAAATTATCCAGGTTTCTGAATTCAGGTTATCATTAAGTGAATCCTTTTAAGAAAGCACATTTTACTTTTGTGCAGAGAAATACTACCACAGCTTCAGTCAGGGATTTATTATCAGTATGAAATGCTGTAGCACAGAAATAAGACCAGCTTTACTCAACAAGAATTGCTGGAGCACAAATGTCTTTATATAATGGGTTTAAATGGAGAAAAAGCTCTTCAGCGCTCATAGCCTCAGGGTCTGCTGGAATCTCTTATAAGAATGAAAGAACAATATCTGGTGCCATTTAATGGTGTTTAGGTGACTTCTGCTTGATCAGATAATGCAGAGTGTTTGGTGTACAGCAGGGTTGTCAACATACCACAATTTCAAACTTGATAACGAAACCCAGGAAAATACTCGATACTGTTTTTGATACCACAGAGCAAAAATGACAAAGAAATAAAGAGTCTTTTAAGAAAAAAAAAACAAAACAATAAGATAATAATTACAAACAAAACAAAAAAACACAGTAACTGTAAGTTACAAATACCTAGTATTAAAAAACAAAAAGACATTATATTAGGTCATCTGAGGTACTGTTGTGCTTCTGGTGACTTGGCAACATATTTTCATTGCCGATCAAATAGAGCTGTTAAGGTAGCGGCTACTGTTTCTATTTTCTGGAAGACTGTTTCTCAGCTTCAATCTGGGACTGTAAGAGAAACATAAATAATAGAAACATAAATTAGAAACAAATAATGGTGTTATCCGGTTAGATTAACATTACAGACGGGCAGGAATGATAGCGTTGGCTGCCCACCCCCCCACATTAACTATTACTTGATTATAGCTGCTATTTAAACCATAACCCACGGCTAACATGACTATCAGGTATTTGCTAATATTTATAATTGTGTGCCAGCTGGGTTAACATTTATGTTGTGTTTAATATTTCAATGTCATTACAGGGGTTTTACTAAACTCTCCTCATAAAGTGCTGTTCAGTGTTGTGAGCACGAATTCAGCTGTTAATGAAGGAGAGACTGTGTGTCTGTATGCATTTATGAAGCATTATAGGGAACGCAGTTCTGTGTGAAGGTGTGTGTGTGAGATGGAGAATGCGAAGATGCTACGGTTGGTATCAGTACTGTTGCAAATGAATATTTAATTCAACATTAATTTTTAGTATCGAATTAGTGTCCCGAGTATTTTTCTTTGACAACCCTAGCGGAGAGAGGAGAATGAACTTAAAAAAGCAAACAAAAATAAAACCTTGGGGTTGACTTGCAAAAGTTTTGATCATAATCTGCACATTATCTGTCAGCAAGGCTGCCTTCGTGCATTGTATTTCCTAATTCTTTGCTTTTCCGTGCTACTGGTTCTCCTGCAGAGCCCCATTTAACTCTCAATTGTCTTTTAATAGATTAAGCGGTGCTTTAACTACTGTCATATCTTGTGGTGACAGGTGTCTTTAAATAATTTAATGTGATCATTCAGTGGCTCATTTTAGCATCAACAGTGATTTAATCCATCAACTCTGCATAATTGACAGAGTTCATGATTGAACTGAGGGCCGGTTATATCTGGCTCTTTACAGATTGATTCTTGAAACACCACAAAAACACAAATGCCTTGAACCTAAAATGTTTGGTCTTTCCATTTTTGTTTTTTTAGTATTGCAGGTCTACCCTCAGGTAACTGTGGAAGGTAGAAGGTTAACAAGACAGGCGCTACATTCACATCCCACCCTGCAGGTTCCCTTTCTTCTGAGCATATCAGCACTGTGCATGTTAGTCCTGTTTTAGAAAGTCAAAATATGCCAATCTTTGATGTGCTCTGGTGAAATGTTATCATGCTTGTGTCAGGCAATTGGGCAGGCAGAAGGTTTGGCTCCACTCGAACGGATCTGTCTCTTCTCTTCTGGTGGATGGGAGACTAAGCTGCATGTAACAAAATAGAAAAGGAAAATGGCCAATTAAAGAGCCAGATTTAGCTCATAATTGCAGATCCTGCGCTGAAATTAGGCAGTAGGTGGTTTAAGGAGGAGAATTAGGTGATGAAACATTTAGAAATCTTGATAAATACAAACACACTGCGGGCACAATATGATATGCTATTTTTATCTCGAGTTGTTTTTTGTACTAATTCTGCAGGTTTGTAGTAAAATGGCTAGAAACTGAGAGATTTCAGTGTGGTCTCAGTCTCTCCTGCATCCATGGTGTTGCTATTTATACCTCCCCTCCCCTCTTCTGACTGCATAGCAGAGCCGGGTTGCATATGGCACAGATATTACAGAGAGAGAGAGCCCTATGCTGCCAGGCCCGAGAGGCTGTGGGCAGTTCACAGGCTGCGAGCAGCTAAGGCAGGCTACAACTCTAAAGTCTACAGCGCGCAATCCCAGCCACTGAATCCAATGGAGGCTATCAAACCTTTCATCTTTTATGTATGAGCTTCCTGGCTGTCCTACTGCTAGAGGAGGCGAGACACTGGTCCCACCTCACAGGAACCTCCGTGGAATTATTCCATCTGAATAATTCATCTTACATGAGTGCGATATCTTTTAAAGGGACAGACATCTATTGCCCCTTCCACCCCCACCCAGATGTCAAATTAAAGGCAGCGCACAGGATATATTTTCAGATACAAGTGCCATTTATTTTGAGTGTAGGAAATGTGATCTTATCTGGCATAGCCATAACTAAAATACATATAATTGGTATACAGTATCATGGTCTTCTAGGATCAGGATCAATAATGAGAATTATTGAGAAGCCCTTTAGTAAAGGTCCTCTGAACAGAATTTTTTTTTTTTGGTCCAGACTGGACTTTGTTGTATGTTTTGCTTTCATCCTATTTATTTTAGTAGGTGTTTTTTTTTTTTTTTTTATCATCAAAGTTTAACTCCTGTACATCCTCTGATGTGTATTTTGTTTGCTGTTATGTTCACTTCTGGTTAGTTTTGAACTTGCACATGAGATCTTTATTTTTATCCCTGCTGAAGGTGTGTCACGTATTTATAGCAATGTCAGCCTGCAGGCTGTTTGATATTTGTCACCAGCCAAAAATATGTCAGCATTTAGTGAATATTTTTTTTTTAACAATTTTTGAACTGACATCTACATATACATACAATAAAATAACTATTTTTGGGCAGTGTGGGTATGCATGTTGAGCTGTGCTTGAAAACGTTCTTTGAGAATCAGAGTTGTCACCGGATTACACAAAGAGAAAGGGTTTCCCTGTGGGATCAATAAAGGCCACGCATTGAACTGATTTATAAAGACATGTTATGTATTTTGAGATAGAATGGTGCATTGTTTTTATAGGCATGTAGTGGTACATGCAGCGCTGGTGTTATGGACGAGCCTCTTGGCCCAGTGAAATCACTGCCTCCCCCCCAGCTGAATTCTGTTCATATACTACAACTACTGTACAAGTTACATGAATTCATGCAATTTGCTAAGGAAGAACTTAAACACCCATACTGCTGATAAGTTATTGCAGTGTGAGCTCAATTTAATTATTGGGTTAACAGTTGTTTAATGCTTCTGCAGCAATCGTGGCAACCACCACGACTGGGCAGGACGCTAAGTGGATGGACCTTTTGGAAAGTGCCCCTCATGTCTCTTTGAAACTAAAACAAGGTCATTCATCAGCTTGTGCAGCTAATTTTAAAGCATGATCCTACTCAAAAATTGCAAAACAAATGGAAATCTGTTGAGGATATTCTGTGGTCAGAGTCAGCTGTCCTAAAGTGCGGTGAGTTCATTGATCACTTTTGCACCCAGAGAAAATATTGCTCTTTTGTTTTCTGCTTTGCCTCTGCAATCTAATCTTTGCACTTTTATAACTGTGGCTACATTTCTCCGGTCGTGTACTGTGCTTGTATGGTTGTAGTTGTGCATAGCGTCTGTGAGTGACTTGAGGCAAATGACTTCAACCAAATGTGTTACTCTACTACGAGCCTGACAGCCTACTGTCTTGTGAATCAAATACTTTTAGATGTCTCTATATGTGTACTTGCACTATGTGAACCAAAATTCCAGAACAAAAGGTACATCCAAAAGTTTTGGCTATGGATGTTGCTTTTTAGCTTTAGCATGCTGCCAAAGTTAGCATGGTACTATACTGTGATGGGCAGACACAATACCAATTTTGTTAAACAGTATAGAATGTGTTAATGTAAACTACGTGCAGAATTTGGATTTTATTCTTCATTTTGTAGAACTCACTCCGGATGTAAATATCAAGTTCTTTGTTGCTTGGTCTTCAATACTGTTATGGCAGTGTTACAGCAGCAATTTAGTAGTCTGTACCAGTACCAGTAGAATTACACGATTCTTGATACCAAAACAAAAAGTTAGCTGTGAGGTATGATGTTTACAGGGCAGCTGTCTCAAGCAAAATGGTAAGATGTATTTCTGGGTAACAAAAGAGGGACAACACTTTGGATGTTGTTGGATTTATTGTTGAATTGAATCTCATTTACCTTGAATTCTTTGACCAGATCTTAATGATATTTTAGATGCTTCGTGAAATTGGAAGTATTGCCTCCCTTGGTCTGAAAAGCATGAGAGTATGGATTTCACAACTATCACCACAACTGCAGCAATCACAATCTTCCATGTGTAGTTTTTGCAGTCTCATGAATAGTTTTTCTTGTGATTGTGGCCATTATTTTTTCTTCTTCTTTAGCATATAAAGGTAGACTAGAACACCTGTAGACATTTACTGCCCCTGTCAGCTCTGAAAGAACTGCACCCTCTTTACATACTGCCCAGGGTCCCTACAGCGCTTAAAAAAGAATTAAACTCACAGTCTTCATTGGAGATGAGTTTGGAGCATCAGACTGGGAGTCACTGAGAGAAAGGAGATCGTTGTTAGATCCGTGGGTAGCAGAGTTTTCAGGTCCAGAAACAGAAGGCAATGAATGTTCAGGCTTTCTTGTGAGATTAGTAGTTTGGTCCGGGGAAGATGCAATGGTTTGCTCATGAACAGGTCATAGGAGGGGGGGTTAATGGTGATGAAGGCAGTTCCAGAAGGTGATTTCCAGAAGGCAAACCAGCTCAGCAAAACAGTAAGGGAGATCCAAAAAACTGTGAATCCTTGGATCCACAGGAAAGGACACCGAAAGGAGGAGCAAGGAAAGCATGTCAAAAACAGCAAACAATCCGGTGAAGATTAGATGCACAAGCTAATTAAATTTGAACAACGGGTGAGTAGGCCGAAGAGGAATTCCAGCCAAAGGCGGGAGAGAGAAACACAACCAAACCAGTGCCCACATGACAATTTTCTGTATAGCAGAGAAAAGAATTTCATATACTGTTAATCCCTACCCTAATTTCTAACAGGTTTATAAACAAAAAAATGTACAAAATAGTATATTATTTGTATTTGATTTTATCTTTTGTGATTTAGCACATAGCTTTCCAGATGGTAAAATGATTTTTTTTAAAAGATTGCTTTCGCTCTAAAGTTGGTTCTAATCTCTGCAGGACATCTGGTCATAGAAATTGTAAGCCTGGCTCATCTAGCTCATTCTTGTGTGCACCGTATACACTCGCACACATACACAGTAGATAGTTACTTCTTTAATAATACCACCATGCACTGCAGCATCCCTACAGAGTTCACCACACAGAAGGAAGCTGGATTGTTTTCTCCCTTTAACGAATCATGAAGTCTATTTTTATGTTTTAGACAGCAGTGAATGTCTTTCTTTGTCTATACAGAGCCCTTAGATGTTTCTCTTATGAACAATGCAAGTATAAAACGGACTGTTGAAAGCTCCTTCTAAAGTCTGGTTTATTATCACACACAGAGAAATGTAATCTACAATACAACATGCTCATCTTTAATTCCACAGCTGCATGATTGGAAAGTGGCACAGTAACCTCAGCATGGAGCAATTAAACCCTGTCTATTTATCGTTGTCTCAAACTGTTCGTGGAAGGTGCAAGAATGAGCCTTCAGCACCTTCCAATCTCTATCAGAATCCTGATATAATTAGCCCTGCTTTGTCATGCCTGGGGCCATTGTCTTTCTTTTGATGGTATCACAGTCACATTGTAATTGGATTCACTTCCACTCTGGTGGCTTTATAACCCATCATAGATCGGATCTGGAATTTGTTGTGTTATGGCTAATTACAGCTAATGACCTTTTGGTAGCACCTAAACACATGAGATGCACATTAGCAGCCAAAATCTTAACCAAAGAGCTGCACAGAAGAAGGATATAATAATAAGAGTTATCTTAATGTTAATAATAATAATGATGATAATGCCAATGATAATAATGATAATGAAAAAAAAAATTATTTAGCATGCACCGAACTGTTTGAGTTTGCGTTTACCTTGTTTCATCTTTTCATTCAGTGTTGTACGTTAAAATAATTTTAGAAACTGAACTTTATAAATTATTACCTAACCAAAAAAAATCAAAAATCAAATAATAATAATAAAATTACAATTAAAAGTTAACATGCAATTTTTATGTAAAGAATACTATTTACTATATAGGGCAGCACAGTGGTGCAGTGGTTAGCACTGTTGCCTCACAGTAAGAAGTTCCAGGGTTCTGTGTGGAGTTCTCCTCGAGTTTGTGTGGGTTTTCGCTGGTTTCCTCCCACAGTCCACAGGGGGTTAGGGTAATTGGTGGCTCTAAATTGCCCATAGAGGTGAACATGAGTGCAAATGGTTGTCTGTCTCTGTTAGCCCTGCAACAAGCTGGCAACCTGTCCAGGGTGTACCCTGCCTCTCGGATAAGCATAAGAAAATGGATGGATGGATGGATGAATACTATTTACTTCTAACTTACTTTAACCGATACTAGGTTTGGGTGGAATTTTAAAATTGTTGAACCAGAAACTCCACTATCTGGCAGTTGTGATATAATCACAAACCCACTTGTTTGTGGAAAAGGATCCAAAACCGTCAGCCCAAGGGTGGAAATGAAGCAGTATGATGCCTTGTATCCGCTTCAGTGTCTGTGAAGAGCTAGAAGCTTTTGGCTATTTTACTTAGCAAAATAGTCTGTTAGCTTAGGGGTTTGTCAGACAGGGCAATGTTTGTTGTTAATATCTACTATATAATTCCAGGTCTTCACAGTACTACGCTTGCTAGCTGAACGCGGTCCAGTACATGATCATTTTCAGAGGAATTGTTTTTTTTCCTTTGGTTTGTTAAGCCACTTAACAATAAGCTTGTTTAATAGCACCTGAGAGAATAAAAGTGGTCATACCATATATTTACTTTCAAGCTTGTTAGGATTGTACAAACTCTGTTTTTCCCCTTATATACTTTTGTTCAATGTATGTTTGCACGTTTCAGTACATCGCTGCACCTATTTCCCATCTTCGAAAAGACAAAGGAATGAGGGGTGGGCCAAGACTTTTGCACAGTACTGTATATGATATGTCCTTCAAAAGCATAACACAAATAAAACTTCCTAACTTTCCCATAAAAAACAACAAAAGAAAACTGATCTTTAGTAAAGGTATAGAAGTAATTGGGGAGTTGGCATCCACCAGGCTCATCTGCTATTGGTTTTGTCAGGGACTGTCAACACCAACGGGCTGGTTACCAAGACAACACTGACACCATTATAGCTTTGCATTGCTAGTAATTTGCCATACCGCAAGATGCAACCACAGCAGCTTCAAGGCAAAAGGTGTTACTGACAACCTTTAAACTCAAGCTGAGGGCCGTAACTTGCCGGAGCGATCGCTGAGCATATCGCTGTTGCCATGTGAACACCTCGCCAGCCCAGTCTGGATGATTTTCATGTTTCAACTTCATGTGATGAAGTTCCTCAATGCCTTTAGGCACCTTACACCTCACTGTGTCATTTCTAACTTTGTGTGTGTGTGTTTCTCTGTGTGTGTTTCCTCTTAATCACTTTGATGAACCAACATAAATTACACTGGTTAACTGTCGCAATTAAGCTGATTTTGTTGATGACACCCGTGGCTCTTCTCTGCTTTACCAGAGATTCCCGAATCTTTGATACGGCAACCTAAGATGACATTCTGAGAATGCCTGGGCTCATATTTAGGGGTAACTTGTAAATTCAGAGCTGTAATGCAAAAGTTAAAAAAAAAAGTTGGAAGAATGGTGCAATAGGGCAGCAATGTTGAGTCATATCCACACAGGTTCAGATTGCATTGAATTGAGATGATGAAAGTTTGGAAGACAAGTACAGGAAGAACAAATTCCTCCTCTAGAGCAGTGGTTCCCAAATTGATAGCCTTCAGTTAAGCCCAGATGTGCCATATGGTTCTGTGTCAACCATTCATATTGTAAATGATTGAATTTTTATTTATCATATTAATAATTAATATGCATCCTGATAAGGTAATGGAAGCAATTTATGTGCTAGATAGGCTTTCTGCAGTCCAAAGCGAAGCAAAAAAAAAAAAAAAAACCTAAAAGGTGGCATTAAAGGTCCCTTAAAATATAAAATGGTAGGGTATAATTTTCCGACCGAAGCAAGATTACGAGGCCCAACACAACACAGCGAGGAGCAATCATAACTCTGCCCTAAGTTATGGAGAAAAATGTTTTTGGATATGTGTCATAATGACTTCCATTGAGTCAAATAATTCCTCTGAGGTGCAGCACGACGCATACAGTTTTCTGGAGAGTCATGCATTTTTATATGTCCTTAATCGAGGTGGGGTTCTTTTTGTATTCGCCCTTTCACAGGGTAACTAGGAGGCTGTGGCCAGCTTGAGTTTGTGGCAGTTAACAATGGATTAAAACTGTGATGATTTTTCACAGGACAGGGAAAAGAAAATGTATTCATAGAAAAAATTCAAATAATCTTGCAGCCTTTTCGAGGGCTGTAACAGATATAATACTCATAACACTGTTTCTTCTCTATGCACAAAGCTTTGGAGCCAGTGTTTATGTCCAGACATCCTCTTCTGTTTGTTCACAATATAAGTTATAATTGAGAACATTTTCATTTTGTATCTCTCTAGATTTACCAGATATGTGTCGGTGCATAAAGATTCCAACATTTCTGTTGATATCTGTTGGTTTTTGTGTACGTTTTTAAAATTTGTGTCTGTTATTTTTTTTTCCCTTTCATACATTTATAGTCATACCCATTTCTGGCCACTGAAACCATTCATTCACTAAGTTTTCTTCATTTGAGGAGATGAAGTCAGCCAGTTACCTTTTGGTGTGTTCAACAACAGTCGGTATATTAGGGGTGTCTCGCTAACCTGGCTATCTACATAGTTTTGCATCCATCGGTCATTTTCCTGTAAAATACTGTAATTATCAAGAAAAAGAGGTTGGTTATGATCATCTGCGTGGCTAAACATCTATCTGTGTATCTTGGAAACATCTGTATATTTTCTTTTAACCAGCATCATTAACACACAAGAAACATCTTTGATTTCCAAGAATGACTTTAGTTATACCTGTAAACTTCTCAGTTCATTTTTGATCATTTTTCTTTCTGTGAACAATATTAAGTCACCAAACATCAACAAGAACATTGTTTTTATATTTCCGATTATGAAAATGAATCATACTGTGGCTTTATTTGCAGTTATATAAACAGAAAAAAAAGGCTAAACCACAACTGTAATGCAAAAAATATCTCTGACGTGAATGGTGCGACTTCGCTCAGAGTTGGATGAGTGATACATTTTGGCTCAGAAACTGCGGTTTTGTTCCAAAACGTAGAACCTGTCAAACTTTTTTCCACTGCTTAGATTGAGAAGAAAAGCCCATTTTTGTGTGTGTGTGCCTTCCTGTCAGTCTGTCTGCAACATTTGTTGGTTTTAATTTGTTATCAGACCTTCATTGCACAGTATTGGGGTGCACCAGTACCTCACCTGGAAGAACGCAAGCCACGGCCTGTATTCTCTCTTAACTCGTCTCCAGCTCAAGTAAAAGCAAATAATGTAATTTTTAAAAAGAACATGTGAGATATCGTTGGATATGTACTGTACCTGTCGCAATGATTTTTAGCTTGAGCACATGCAAAGACCGACCACAGAATCCTTCAGTAAATGATCAAAGTATGCTGGAATTTAAAAAAATAAATAAAAAATATGTGAGTGGAAGCTGCCATTTTGTGTCATTTGGGGTTAAAGGAGGAAAAAGGATACCAAAACACAGTTAGAAATGTTGCTGCTCTACTTGACTGCAACCCTTTTCATGTCTTACAGTTGTGTCTCTAAGGCGAGTTACTTTGATGGAAACTGAAGAGGCGCATTCAGTAAATAAAATGAGCTTGCTATTTGCTTCCTCAGCAGGCATTGCAACGTGAATACATCACCCTCTTAAAATATTGGGCCTAAGTGATTTTTTTTTTTCAGGTTTTCCAGAAAAGAAAAACAAACTGAACCAAACACTGAACATGAGATGATTGATGTAAAAATAAAACTTTCATGGATATGCACAATGTGTCCTTTAATATCAGGGCCATAATGCATCAAGTTATGACAATAGCGAGACGAGTCTCTCACCTCCAACTTGTCACATACAGGACCTTGTACTGTATCACTCTCACTCGAACAAATAAAAAAATACAGGTTACTGAACAGAGCTTTTTGAACAACTGAAATGAATTGCAGTATATCTCACTGTATTTAACATTATTTATATGGAATTGCACCTCCACAAGTTGAGCAAATCAGGTTGGGGTTGAACAACTGTCACCGTAACCCATATAATGGAAATGCAAAAGGCTGGAGCCAATCCCAGCTGCCATAGGGAGAGAGGCTGTATTCATTTATACATTTAATTCCAAAAATGAATGGTGAGAAGAGTCAAATGATTGTAGTCAGATACATTTGTGCACCACAGACATGGTTAAAAATAAGGGTCTAGGATTCAGCTCTGATCATAATATGAAGACAAATAGTGAGAGAGGTTCTCCAGTCTAATGTAAAAATGGCTTGACAGCATATTTCTGGACATGGAACATATTAGTTCTCATTTGCAAGTATAATTCTACATTTTCCCATAATAGTGATCCACCCACTCAGTTAGTGATTAGTTGCAAGGGACAGTTCCATTCTTAGCTCTTTATCTCTTGATCACTTTTGTCTGTCAAGAAATTAATTTGCGCTGTGAAATGTCAAGAAATTATGAAAATAACTGACATGTTCCAATAGCTCTTTTTTGTTAATCAACTTGCAGTTACGTAAGGTAACATTTTATGGGGGAATTCGCACATTAACAGTAACAAATAAGAGAAACAAGATAAGAAAGCAGAAAACATTTATATAAGAGTGCTGCTCTTCTTTCCATTTACATAAATACTTGAAAAAATTAAAGGAACACTTTTTAATCAGAGTATAGCATCAGGTCAGTTAAGCTTCTGGGATGTTGATCGGGTCAGGAAGTAGCAGAGGGGATTTTTAATCAGTTTCAGCTGCTTTGGTGTTAATGAAATTAACAACAGGTGCACTAGAGGGGCGACAATGAGACAACCCCCAAAACAGGAATGGTTTTACAGGTGGAGGACACTCACATTTTTCCCTCATCTTTTCTGACTGTGTTTTACTAGTTTTGCATTTGGCTAGAGTCAGTGTCACTGATATAGGCATGAGGTGATACCTGGACCCTACAGAGGTAGTCAAACTCCTCCAGGATGGCACCTCAATATGTACCATTGCCAGAAGGTTTGCTGTGTCTCAGAGCACAGTCTCAAGAGCATGGAGGAGATTCCAGGAGACAAGCAGTTACTCTAGGAGATCTGGACAGGGCTGTAGGAGCTCCTTAACCCATCAGCAGGACCAGTATCTGCTCCTTTGCGCGAGGACGAACAGGATGAGCTCTGCCACTGGTGTGAATGTCTCTGAGTTCATGAGTATGGGCTGAGGGCCAACGTCATCTAGTGGGTCCCGTGGTCACTGCCCTGCACCATAGAACCCGATTGGCATTTGCCATAGAATACCAGAATTAGCAGGTCCACCATTGGCACCCTGTGCTTTTCACAGATGAGAGCAGGTTCACCCTGAGCACAGACGTGAAAGAGTCTGGAGAAGACATGGAGACCGTGATGGCACCTGTAACATGGTTCAGAATGACTGGTTTAGTGGTGGGTCAGTGATGTCTGGGGAGGCATATCCATGGAGGGAGGCACAGACCTTTACAGGCTAGGCAATGACACCCTGACTGCCATTAGGTCTCGGGATGAAATCCTTGGAGCCATTGTCAGAACCTGCGCTGCTGCAGTGGGTCCTGGGTTCTTCCTGTTGCCCAACGATGCTCAGCCTCATGTGTGGACAGTATGCAGGCAGTTCCTGGAGGATGAAGGAATTGATACAACTGACTGGCCCCCAATGCTTGCCTGACCTAAATCCAATAGAATACTTCTGGGACATTATGTTTCAGTCCATCCAATGCTGCCAGGTTGCACCTCAGACTGTCCAGGAGCTCAGTGATGCCCTGGTTCAGATCTGGGAGGAGATCCCCCAGGATAACATCCATCTCATTAGCAGCTTTCCCTGCTACTACCGAGTACCATTCTGAATTGCACCGATTTTCAGGATATCTTTGAATTCAGTCCTTTGTAGATTGATAATTTCCATTTCCATCAACGATGTTGCATCATTTCATTCCTAACACATTACCCAGTCCATATCAGTATAGATACCCAGCATGATTTTTATTTTTTGCTGATGTGTTTTCAAAGTGTTCCTTTAATTTTTTTTGGGACATTGTAGGAGTGAATATTTATATTTTTTGGCATTCTTGACAACTTCAGTTGACTAATTGACTGCCCTTGACCAACTAATGGATCAATCAACCAGTTTTTCATTACGAGAGCAGAGCTTATTTACTCACTACCCCCTCTTGTTATTACACCTGGCTGAGTGAACCCAACATATTGAGCAGGATGAGTAGGATATGTACTACCTGCCAGGCTCATACCAGCAGTTTATGAACACTAAAGCTTTAACTTTGCGGTACTAAATGACTGAGCCCCGCTAATGCATCACAATGTCATTACCTTCAGAGAAGGGAAGGTGCACCAAACATGTGCTCACACTCTCTCTCTCTCACACGCACACTCACTCTCTCTCGCTCTCTCACACGCACACACACACACACACGGGAGGAAGGCCACAGAGATTTTTCAGGCTCGTGTTATACTCAGCTTGCTTCTCCACGCTTGAGAGGCGATAACGTTTGTCATGAAGACAGAGGAAAAATCTGGAGTGCCATTTGTTTTAATAATTCACCGTTTCTGACTTCATAATCAACCCCAACACAGTTGGAGTCACTAAACCTGGTAGCTTCCTCTCCAAATGGAGTCCCATGTGAATAATCTGTTGCTGACACGTGTTGGGAGTACACATACAGATATTGCTCCGCACGCATCAGCTAGTTTACATTTCCAGTCGTCTGTATTTGATGAGCTAGCTCCTTCCTTTTTTTGCCTGTGTGTGAACTGATGCTCCATTTGCTCAGATAAGAGAGGGAGGGAACAGTTTGTGTTGTTTGTCTTGCTGTGCCTTTCTTTTTTTTTTTTTTAGAGAAGTATTAGTCTGTGTGCTCACTGGCAGGGTGGTAGTGTTTTCAGATACTTCCAGAGCTACGTGTAGGGCTGAAACATATGAAAAAAAAAAAAATGCCTTATGTAGTGCATTTCCTGGATTGTCTGATGGCAGGATGAGGCAAGATTATAAGAAGAGTTTAGCATGTTGTTTCTTTAGAATCCATGCTCATGCCTGCTGAAAACCAGAACCTTTGAAGACAGTCTATCTTTTGCTTGGTAGTTGTATCAAAATTATTTATGCACTGAATAGGAGTGGGTGATATATACCCAACATTATATCATGATATTTAAAGGAAATTTACTATGATGATGTTTCTGACAATATAGAAAAAAATGCTACCCAAAATAGAAGGGCACTCAGTAGAACGCATACCTCATGGATGAGATCTACATAAACAAATAATGGCATATATAAAGTCTGGATATTTCTTATTCAGCCCTAATAGAATCCTCAAAAAAAACAAAATGAAAAAAAAAGAAAAACATTTGTGGAGATATGAATTTTATATGTGTATATGATTTTTGTGTAGGGCTTGTAGCTCACTTTGCACTGTTGAATTTTAATTTAAACTACAAAAAGACTGAATTATCAGCAGTATTTGTTTATACCTAAATATCACATTTCATTGCAATAGGTGAAAAATTCACTAAGATATAAATTTTAAAATTTCACCAATGATGAGAGAGAGGGATTTTTTTTAAATAAAAAAAAAAATTAATGGTGACCTTGACCTTTGACATTTGAAAATGAAATCATATATTCTTGGGCCCCCAAGGAATATTTTATCAATTTTGGTTCAAAACATTTTGAATTAGGTATTTTTAACATTTTTGAAAATTTTCTGGTGACCTTTGACCTTGAAAATAAAATCATATTTGCTACAAAACTTTTTGAGTTTGAGTTGCTAACAGACAAACAAACAGGAGTGAAAACATAACCTCCCTCCACCTATCGGTGGGCGAGGTAAACATAACCTCCTTGGTGGAGGTAAAAAATACTGAAGATATTTTACTGGTGATTGCAGCACGCAGGCTGCAGCATTTATAAGTGCAAACAAAATTAATGGCCTTTTCCATCCTTCTTTTCCAATGAGCTACTGTAACTGAGGACAGACTATCCAAGTCAAGATGTGAATCTATTGCCACAAGGTGCCAGCAGCAGCAGCAGCATTATAATGCAGTAGTAGTGGCAAAGTATCATATCCAGTGACACAGAATAACCACCAACTCTGACTTAACAATCCAAAATGGTGGCTATGAGCATAAACAGCAGTAAAACTGTAAAACCTTTAATCTGTACTAACAGTGTTGTGTACTGTATTTGTGACTCGCTAGATAAACCATATGCAGAGCTTTGACCAGGCTCTATCTATGAATGTGCTGCAGCGGCGCTTTCAAGTATGGAAAAACAAACACTTTGCTGAATTGCTTGTTATTCATGAATGGTTCTACTTTTCTAAGAAGCAAAATAAATCTTGCTTTTCCAACTTTACTGCTGTAATGTGCTCAACTTGAAAGTGACATCACTCCAGCCTCGACACATGACTCCTGAGGCAAAGGTTCACACGTCACCAGCTGCTAGTATCGTCTCCTTCCTCGCCTGGTGTTACTTGATGGTGTTTTTGCCAGTGGGGAATCATGTTACCATCAATGAACAGTGGAACAGTGGGAATAATTTTCTTGCATATTTTGCAAAGTATTGTGCTTTGCTGGAAGTTCTTGAAGTAGCTCCCTTTTTACGTGATCATCATTGGAAGCTGACACATGGCTCTTACTTTCAGAAATGTCTGGACTTGTTCATTGTTGTGTACGCTAGGGAACGTAAACACGTGCTCTATCACTGATACCAAGATATGACACGTCTTTATCACGTAAACATTTATACTGTTATTATCATGAACAATATGATATGGCACAGGCCTAGCACTGAATACATCATATGTCATCTCAGCATAGTTAATATTGGAAGGTAAGACTCTCCAATACTCCGATGAGTATTGGGTATAAGAATAAAAATTGTTTGATTTCTTTGGATGCAGTAGGGTATCTTTAATTGCAACTTTATTGACTTATGTTATGAATTGTTCACTGGTCTTGGTTTTTGCACTTTTGATTGTCATATGGAGCACTAGCTTTAAGTTTTCCTAAAACTAAGCAAGTATTTTTCAGAATAAGTTAGACCTCAGTCACACAGACCAAGAGACAGTTTGCAACCTCCTGGCAACCTCTGTTCACTAGAGGTTGCCAGGGGGTGTATTCCTTGACCAGTTGATGAGTGGTTGCTGGCAGTCACTGTGAAATCGGTTGCTAAAAACTTGAGTTGCAGAGGCTTAGAGACTGATCAGTGAACCCCTGGCAACCACAGGTCACTAGGGACAAATATGTAATCCCCAACTGGTTGGTAAGTAGTTGATGGTATTCACTAGGTGAAAGTTTTTGCAAGTAGGTGCTGCACTAAAAAACTCCTTGTGATTTCTCCGGTTGCTAGCAGAATGTTGCAGTTTGCCTAGAAGACGCAGACTTGAAGACACTTGCCAGCTACAGGGGTTGGACAATGAAACTGAAACACCTGGTTTTAGACCACAATAATTTATTAGTATGGTGTAGGGCCTCCTTTTGCGGCCAATACAGCGTCAATTCGTCTTGGGAATGACATATACAAGTCCTGCACAGTGGTCAGAGGGATTTTAAGCCATTCTTCTTGCAGGATAGTGGCCAGGTCACGACGTGATGCTGGTGGAGGAAAACACCCCAAAGTGGCTCAATAATATTTAGATCTGGTGACTGTGCAGGCCATGGGAGATGTTCAACTTCACTTTCATATTCATCAAACCAATCTTTCACCAGTCTTGCTGTGTGTATTGGTGCATTGTCATCCTGATACATGGCACCACCTTAAGGATACAATGTTTGAACCATTGGATGCACACGGTCCTCCAGAATGGTTCGGTAGTCCTTGGCAGTGACACGCCCATCTAGCACAAGTATTGGGCCAAGGGAATGCCATGATATGGCAGCCCAAACCATCACTGATCCACCCCCATGCTTCACTCTGGGCATGCAACAGTCTGGGTGCTACGCTTCTTTGGGGCTTCTCCACACCGTAACTCTCCCGGATGTGGGGTAAACAGTAAAGGTGGACTCATCAGAGAACAATACATTTTTCACATTCTCCACAGCCCAAGATTTGCGCTCCTTGCACCATTGAAACCGACGTTTGGCATTGGCACGAGTGACCAAAGGTTTGGCTATAGCAGCCCGGCCGTGTATATTGACCCTGTGGAGCTCCTGACGGACAGTTTTGGTGGAAACAGGAGAGTTGAGGTGCACATTTAATTCTGCTGTGATTTGGGCAGCCGTGGTTTTATGTTTTTTGGATACAATCCGGGTTAGCACCCGAACATCCCTTGCTTCCTCTTGCGTCCACAGTTAATCCTGTTGGATGTGGTTCGTCCTTCTTGGTGGTATGCTGACATTACCCTGGATACCGTGGCTCTTGATACATCACAAAGACTTGCTGTCTTGGTCACAGATGCGCCAGCAAGATGTGCACCAACAATTTGTCCTCTTTTGAACTCTGGTATGTCACCCATAATGTTGTGTGCATTGCAATATTTTGAGCAAAACTGTGCTCTTACCCTGCTAATTGGACCTTCACACTCTGCTCTTACTGGTGCAATGTGCAGTTAATGAAGATTGGCCACCAGGCTGGTCCAATTTAGCCATGAAACCTCCCACACTAAAATAACAGGTGTTTCAGTTTCATTGTCCAACCCCTGTACTTGCTGTAGTGAAACTGTGAAAAATACAAAGCAAAGCAGAAACAGAATGTTTGCCTTCATCATTTTTGTTGCAGTGGAAAAGCACAAATGTTACTTTGAAGGCATGCTCTCCATTTCCAGTTTATGTTGCATTTTAGTTCGGTTTCAGTACCGCTCAGCAAGTAGTTGGTGAATGTTTGCAGACAAGTCAGTGTTTTCCATGCAAACTACTGTTGACCACAGTAGTCTGCTAGCAACCAAAGCAATTACAAGGAGGTTTTCAGTGCAGCACCCTCTTTGCGACCAATTTCACCTGGCAACACCCAACAACCTACAGCAACCACAGGCCACTACTAATGACCTGTGGTTGACAGGTGGTCACCGACTGGTTTCTTGGCCTGTGTGACTGAGGCCTAAAAAATCGACCATAATTTGTTTATAGTCTCATTCCTTTATTTTCACACATCATATTCAGAGCAGCCACATCCTGTGAGGGCAGCTGCTATATGGTGAAAACCTTCAGGATTTTTTTATTTGTTTAATTGTTAAGCAGCTGCAGGATTGAAATAAAAGAAATGCCATTGATTATAGTATAGAACAGGATAAAAGAGAAAGGAAAACTGGCGGTTGTCATATCACAGCCCAGTGTTTAATGTCAAATTTGACACATGTAAATGATTTTATATGTGGTTGTTGCAGGTGTTTGCTGTAGTGGTGTTGGGCTCTTAAGAGATGGTTTCTGGGAAAGCAGCCAGGTGCCCTTGAGTGACCTTTGGCTGTATTATCTGCTCGTGTGTCACCTTCATGTATGTCGTGATCTGATTGTATCTCCCAGCCGTGCTCTGCTTGCCTTCCACGCTGCACCACTTGTTTGCTCTACCCCCACTGTTTTTTATTCCCATCCTCTCTCTCTTATTAAAGGATAAAGGAATGCAGCGGGATTCATGCGGAGGTAAACAATGCGGCTGTCGCTGTCAGCTTGTCCATATGAAAGAATGATTAAGGAGCCTGCCATAAACATGATTGCGTGATGATGAGGTTATTTGCCGATTTGTTGCTTTATTTGACATTTAACGACACAGTAGTTGAGAGCTCTTAGAGGATGATTTATCATGAATATAAGGGTACAGTACTTACGGTCGCTGTTAGTCAAGCCATATCCTGACATCATATTTTTCAAGTATGCAGAGCATGGCTAATTGAGATAAATAGCTGTGCAAGCAGTGCAGATGATAGGATGGAGACTGTCTGGTTGGCAAGCCTGCTGGCTGGTGTTGTCCCGTTCTTGGATCCAGTGAATGGCTGTTTGTCATGTGGAGCAGTACGAGGAGAATGAAGAGGTAATTAAGCTTGGCTGTGTTGTGATGTGTGCAACTTGCTGTTCAAGCTTCCCTGATTCTCTGCAGGGGCCGTGGCTATACAGCTGTGCATACCTTTAGAGTTAGCCATACTCCCAGCAGTGGGTCTATTGGAGGCCTGACGGATACTGATACAGCACCTCAAAACTCTCTATGGTCTGCTAAATTAGCTCACATCTCAATTCCACCTATTTCCCCTGTGAATTTGTGTTCTTTATATGTATGTGTGTCTGTGTGTATCTCGATGCTGCATGTGTACAGTGTGAGTGGTTTAAAGCCTGGAGTGCCAGCTCTGGTGTTAAAACCTGCCCACAGCAGAGGAGGATTGTGTAAAGCTGTGGGGGGTGGAGCTGATTATGGATAGGATCTAAGCCTGGAGAGTTGTTAACAAAACACATGCACACATACACACAAACACACAAATGCTTACAATATAGAGAGAGAGATTAGTCCCCAGTGGGGCTGTACTTGAGCAGCATACATTTGAATATCTTGGGTTTAAACAAAATCTAAGTATTTTTAAAATAGTTGACTGAAATAAGCACATGGATGCTTTTGGTTTTGTTTTTTGTCTTTTTACCAATGCACATTTTCAGCAGTCTCAGTTATGGCACGAAGAAAGTTAAAAGAGCATTCTGAAAGATGTCTGTGAAAAAAATCTAAATCAAACACAAAATGGGGAAAAATAGGATTTTGAAAAACACTTTGAAAACACATCAGATCTCAATGGGGTAAAAACAACCTGGATATCTATTCTGATATGAACTGTGTAGTGTGTTAGAAGTCCCAGAGGTGTTCTTTTGGATTTAGGTCAGGTGAGCGTGGGGCCAGTCAGTAGTATCAATCCCCTCATCCTCCAGGAACTGCCTACATACTCTCGCCACATGAGGCTGGGCATTGTCGTACACAAGGAGGAACCCAGGACCCACTGCATCAGCAGAGGGTCTGACAGTGGCTCCAAGGATTTCATCCTGATACTGTACCTAATGGCAGTCAGGGTGCAGTTGCCTAGCCTTTAGAGATCTGTGCTTCCCTCTATGGATATGCCTCCACAGGCCATCACTAACCCACCAGCAACCAGCAGCATAATGTTCTCCATGGCTTCTCCAGACACTTTCACGTCTTACACATGAGTTCAGGGTGAACCTGCTATCATCTTTGAAAAGCACAGCGCACAAGTGGTGGATCGGCTAATTCTGGTATTCTATGGCAAATGCCAGTCAGGCTCCACTTTACATGCAGTGAGCATAGTAGGGGTGCGGGAAATTTTTGATTCTTAGATGCATCTCAATGCGCAACGTGGAAGATTCAGAATCGATTCACAAATGACAACAATCGATTGTCTAGACGTTAGCTCTAACTGAGAACGTAATGAGCGGAACATAAAGAGCGGAACTCAGACGAGCGGAGGTGTTGCACCCGGACAGTCTGTGCTGCGCACATAACAAAGATGCAAGATGGAAGAGCGGCAAATCCAGCCGGCACCTTCTGCACTAAAAGCTAGTGTGTGGAAGCATGAAAACATCCATTGACAAGAGCTACACCATATGCAAGTTGTGTCAAACAAAGCTCAAATATTTTGGAAACACGACAAACATGAGGAACTATGTTATTCAAAATAAGCTGAAGTCAACAAGCATTATTTTTGTATGAGAGCTGCTAGCACATAATTATACTCTTGTGTGGAAGTTGTGGTTTTGGTACCACATATTTGTTTGTTGTTTGCACATAATGTTGGTTAAGAGTTGGCATTTGCTGAAATCTTGTTAATTTACTACAAACATGCTGCTACAGGTGCACTTTTTCAGTTTGTATTTCTTTGTTCAGTTCTCTGGAATGCATGGCCTTGTACTTGCCATATTGCTTTCATTTGATTTAATATAAATATAAAATAAAATGGGAGTTTTAAAATGAAAATAAAATTGAAGTTAATTCATCATGGATTGCTACTACCAAGATGCATCGATAATCGGTTTATAATCGAATCGTAGAGTGCTTGGAGATTCCCACCGCTAGAGCATAGGGTCTACTAGAGGATGTTGGGCCTTCAGGCCACCCTAATGAAGTTTGTTTCTGAGACATTCACATCAGTGGTTTGCTGAAGGTCATTTTTTAGCTCTGGCAGTGCTCATCCTGTCCCTCCTTGCACAAAGGAGCAGATACTGGTCCTGCTGATGGGTTAGGGGCCTTCTATGGCCCTGTCCAGCTCTCCTAGAGTAACTGCTTGTCTCCTGGAAGCTCCTCCATGTTCTTGAGTATGTGCCGGGAAACACAGCAAACCTTCTGGCAATGGCACGTATTGATGTGTCATCCTGGAGGAGTAGGACTACCTGTGCAACTTCTGTAGGGTCCAGGTATCACCTCATGCTATCAATAATTGCACTGACTCTAGACAAATGCAAAACTAGTGAAAGAACAGTCAGAAAAGATGAGGAGGGGCGCCTCGGTGGCTTAGTGGTGAAGCTGGCGACCACATGCACATGCCGTGTTGGGTTGCGATGCTGGCGGCGCGGGTTCACGTCCCGGCCCGTTGCCAGTTTGCCCGCGTGTCTTCCCCTGTATCTTTCCCCCATTTCCTGTCTCTCTCTACTGTCAGTAAACGCTGCTGTGGCCAAAAATGCAAAAAAAAAGAAAAGATGAGGAGGGAAAAATGTCAGTGTCTTCCACCTGTAAAACCATCTCTATTTTGGGGGTTGTCTCATTGTTGCCCCTCTAGTGCACCTGTTGTTAATTTCATTAACACCAAAGCAGCTGAAACTGATTAACAACCCCATCTGCTACTTACTGACCCGATCAACATCCCAGAAGCTTAATTGACTTGATGCTATATTTATGCTTATGTTTCACTCAGCAACCCAGTGTGAGCATGAGGAATTTAAATTCATTCAGCTCAAGAACCATATCTTCTGGCTATAATCTCATTCCTTAATCCATACATCTGCACACATAACTGCAAACAGTTCATCACTGGGTTCACAGGTTTGCTTTGCATGAGTTTTGGTGTGTGTTTGAGGTATAACGTGCAACTGTTGTTGCCTCTGGAGGAAATCAAAGTGGAAGGTCATTATTCTAACCACTATCTAATATCCCCCTCGCTGGATTATGTGTCAGTGTTGTACATTATTTTTCTTTAAGTGACAGTTGATGACTCTCCCTCAGATGAATGGCCTTTATTTCTCTGAGTTTCATCCTTATTTATGGTAATCAAACTGCCCTCGATCTGGTGGCTTCTGATAAAGGGCTGTTAGGTTGGTCAGAGGCCACACGAGGAGGATGTTTTCTGCAGCCCATCTTGTTGAATACATGACACAAGATATCGCTTCGATAACCTACCAGTTCGAACTTGCAGGATGTTTAATGTTTAGAGTCAGGTTATTTTCTTGCAAAGGGAAGGAAAGCTTGAACTGAATCATCAATGTTTTATCAATTCATATTTATGAATTTTTCAGCAGCTGGGGAGTTCTTGAAATGCAAGCCAAGTCGACTTAGGAGAATCTTGCTGAGAGCTCTGCTGTGTTTGTAGCCTGTTTGACGTGCACTCACAGTCTCCTTCACGTGCATCAAAGTGTGTTTTCCCTTTGTTTTTTCTGCAATCGCTGTTCGGCTTCTCTGGCTTTTGCCAGTTTGTATTATAACTGAATAGTCTTTACATTTTACGGTAACTTTGCCACTTGTCTGAGACAGCCTTGTTGTTATTTATTTGACCTTTGTAATGTCTGCATGTGTTTTTTTTTTTTTTCTTTCTGCATTCTGCTTTAGATGGAAAACTGTACGCTGAATTTGGTGCATCTTTGCTTCAGCTGTAGGCAAAGCAAAGTGCCATCAGTGCTTGCTGCTGACATATAGTTTTTTGTCTTTGACAGCTCTGTGTGTGTGTTTGCTTTATTTCCATTTCCAGTCATGCCTCAGTCCTTTATCTCCACTTCTAGCCCAGCCCTTCTTCTGCAATCGAGTTTCTCTCTGCTTTTTCACTCTCCACTGCAGACCTGCCTTGAGCAGCTGAAAGCAGGCTAGCTCCTCAGGGACGCTCTGCTGTGTACTGGATGGATGACTGGCTGGCTAGCTTCATGTGTGGATGTACAGAGTGGAGAACTTGAAGTGAGGAAATTACGATCACTGGATTCTTTCAGGATCACGGGGGGGCACCTTTGAAAGTTTACAAGTGTCATATGTACTGTATTTTTGCTTGTGTAGCTTTATAGTTGAGGGCATATAACAGGGAGACTTGTTGTGTGCATTTGTGTGTTAGCTTTTATTTTTAAATTTTTCCTACATTTTTTAAAATAATTTGGTCACTGACATAATCCCTTTTAAGTCTTCCCTTTCTGTTGATCTGATGGCATCTGAACATGTCAGATTGGTCACTTTTCCATAAATGTCAATGAGGCTTTCTCAACATTTTCATATGATTGTCAGCCTGACAGAAGTCTGAATGCATGCAGTCACGCTCTAGACTCCTGCTCGAACTCTCCTGCTTTTTGCTCCTTTCAATCTTAGTTGCAGTCTGATGCTTTAAGAAAACCTCAGTTGCTCATTTATTTAAAAAAAAAAGGAAAAAAAAAAGGTAATATATGTAAGGAGGCTTTTTTTTCTGCACTTGGGACGAAGTCTGAAGGCTTTTTCCACATTTCAGCACTAAGACTCATCCATAAATTTCACAGGGTGCAAAGGATGCAGTCTGCATGCCTTGAGGTGCCAGAGGTGCACGCAAACCTCTCCAAACTTCTTTCATGTGTGTTGGTTTCCCTCATTCACATTGCTCCACAAATTTACATTTATTACAGATTGGAATATCTGCAAACTACAACTTCACAGTAATGTCTTTACAACTCTGGAGGTGTGACAGGTCAGATTAACAAGATTCACTGGTACAGGAGCTGAAATTGGTTAGTTGCTTCCAGCCATTTTAGGAAGTTGTAGCTTTATAGCATGACTCAGGTTTCCTCCTGAGTTTATTACAATCCTGCAGCATCAGACAGCAGCAGGATCCATCCATCAGGCTTTCTAAAGCAAGAGAGTCGAGCGCACCGTAACACCGCAACATAATCAATTAGTTACATAAATTATCTCTGGCATGGAGACGAGATCAGAAGCTAACAGAACATGACATGGTGTAGTTCACTACAGAAAGGTGAGCTGTCATATAGAGTTGAAGCTTTGGAGTGAAGCCGGTTGCTTGTCCTGCGTTGCTTTGTTGCTGACAGTTGGTTGCTGGTGGACATTCCAGGCTCAGGTTGCTGTGGTAACGCTGTCCCATGTCAGTCAAAAGGATCCTTCGTGCTCACTGGCAGTTGCTGCAGTTGTTTGCCTCAAAGTTGAGAATACTTCATGTTGCCGGTGGTTATTTCACTCATCGTCAATTGATCATCACGTCACTGATGCATTGTTGCTTTCTGTCGAGCCCCTGTGACTTGGGCGGTGGTGGGTGAATATGGGGTGCAGCCACTCTCATTATCACTGCAGCTATCAGAGATAGCCACTAAGTGATGAAATCTTTTGTATATCATGTGATCTACTGTCAAATGTAGTGCACAATATTCTATTAGTAAGTCATTCCTACGTTCCATTGTTGGATTAATGTAAAAGTGACCTAAGTCCAAATTGCAGAACTTGGTCAACTGATGAAGTCAACTCTGTTACAAATCATGCCACTGCTGTTAGCCAGCAGAGCTGCTTGACTTCCCCAAAGACAAAAATATGAACCAGCAGAAGAGGATGTACGCCAACAACAGAGCAAGAAAAATAAGCGGCTTACATACAAGAAGTCTTCTGACAGGACTGATAGTAGTTTGAGTCGAGATGAATGATATGCATGCATATAGGGTTTGAATGCTAATATGCAATGCAGATGTCTTTAATTATTCAGTGTGTAATTTATCCTGGTACTCCATGAGCTTTGGTTTGGGATTTTTTTATTTGAGCACTCTTTGTTCCCCATCTGTAATTTACTTGCTGTAGAGACACTAAACCAGGTGGCCAGTCAGTCAATTATCAGGATAAATTTCAGTGTGGTGCTTCATGATATTAATTAACAATGTGGCCAAAAAGTGCAACTTGCAGCATACAAAAATCCATTATATTGACTCACAGCTGGCCCGAGTTCTGCTAATTGGACGTGATTCACAGTCACAATTGGACCAAGTTCACAGATATGAAAACCAGGCCAAATATGGCAGGCGTCTCTAAGCCAAAATCATCTCACATTTGGTTCTCAGGTGCCAGAACACAGCCAAATATGCCATCACATCATAATAACTAATACTTAATAGCTGGTATCAAGAATTGTAATAAGGATTTCAAGAGTTCAAGAGCCAAAATAATGAAATAACATAGAATTCAACTTTACAATATAGCAGAAATTATTACTATTAAATAAAAAATAAAGTAAGTTATGTCTTTTAACTATACTTAATCAATAGGCTCTAAATTTATGTTTAAAGATTTCATCATTTCCAGCTGTTCTTTGCTCCATCAGCAGACTGCTCTGCTCGCTTGTAACAGAAAAGCTAGAAACTTGAAAAGATACTATACTGCAGCAACAGCATGAAGGGCTTTACAAACAACTTCAATGACGTTAATGAATGAATGAAGTTAAAAGGAAATTTGGAAACTGCTGGGATTTCAGTGCAACGACTCGAGAACAGGTGTAACATGTTCTCTCTGGTCCTCGTAGTGTTTGGGACTTTGGGATCTGTTGTAGCTTTATAGCAGTTTTGGGTAGAACAGATAATAAAACCTTACAGTCAGCAGTCAGGTCAGCGTGACGGTCGCTCAGCGAAAGAATTTCAGTCATGTTTACTTTTTCTATTTAATCTCGTCATAATGTATTCTTTCCATTTGTTTTGATTTTCCTTTTTAGAGTTTTTTTTAAATTCTGTTTTGAGTTATTTATAAATTTTCAACATAATCCAAATATTTCAAATCAGCATGTTGTAGGTACTTGCCTTTAATATGTATGAGCACAACTCCTGCAATATTTGCAGTATTATTAGGATTAAGATGATCCGAGTGGGGGGGGGACACCTGCTGAGTTGGTGACTACATTGACGGATGGCTGAGAGAAATTTGGGTTCTGTCAGCAGCGTTTTCCCAGAGGAAGGACTGACAGGTTTTTGATGGTCAGTGAAAAACATTTTTCAGGTTTGGTGTCACCTGCCAACATCACTCTATCCTTTGTGGGTTCAGTTAATTGGCTTCAACTGATACCAGGAAACTTTGATGTGTTGTTCTTCTCTTCGTGTAATTTTAATGTTGTTCCTTACTGTAACAGCAGCCTCTGAGCAGCTGTCAGTAGTGCCGAATATGTTGCTGCTGGGACTTTAAACACGAGACAGCCAGATTGGCTGTACCGTGCAAAGATGCTCTTTGATCTGACGCTCGAGTACAGATGGCGTGTTTGTATATCTGCATGAAAACATGTATCATTCACTTCATCTGGATGAAGGTTAGACTGTATTAGCTGTTATTTAGGATTAAAGCTTTGCTGTGAGTTTTAGGCCTCTGTGGAAAAATATAATGGACAAAATGTCTCTTTGATTAGCCCAAAAAAAAAAAGATACTTGATGATCTAACCTTGGGATCAGTGAAATTGTTGGTGACAAATCAACATTAATCATCTTACTTGTTTTTTTTTTTAAAGAGATGCACTTTCACTTTTGCAAGTTTGCACAGGTGCACAGATATTTTTATGGCTGGTCTTCTTGCATATCGTCACCCTCTTAAAATAATGGCCCAAGTCAAGTTTTTTTTAACAAAAGTTTTATTTTTTCCTAAATCATCATTATTTTAAGAGGGTGACGATGTGTATCTGTGGGAGTTTCCCTTTCAGAATGAAGCATTTTGTGGAGGGGGAGTATATTTAAAAGAATCATACAAACATGATTTAAAGCGACTGTTGCGATTTGGCGCTATATAAATAAAACTGAATTGAATGAGTGAAAGTATGTGGCAGGCAATTTACTGCAGCATGTGCTACATTTAATGCAGAAGAAGTCATATTTTGGACCTGATGTGGCTGTGATGGTTTTTGCTGGGAGGCCTAATTTATTTGGAACGACAGGAGATGTTATCAGAATGGGTGTGTAATTGTTGTGAATGAACTGCTCAAAACTGTGAGTGTGGCACCAAAACCTTGGATCTGTCTTGTGACTCTTCACTGACTCCTCATCCCTAAAGTTAAGAGCCAAGCCCTGCACATTTCTGGCTCTCAGTAATACGGGTATTTAAAAAAAAAAAAAAAAAGGAGCAGAGCTTCACTGAACTGAACGTGAAGCGCTGGAGAGAGAGACAAGAATCCCAGTGCATGCAACAAACGATCAGTCCACAATTACACACTGAAGTGCACAAAAAAGACAGATATGAAGTGGGTTAAATCCTACAAAATGCCATATTGATTGCAGCCTCACATGGCACGCAGAAAAGCAAACAAACCAAAAAAAAAAAAAAAAAAAACGAGCAGTGCAGACATTTATGTTTGTGGCACAGTAGCTTCATTAATACATGTATGGCTCGGGATCTCGGTGTGAATGATCTTCTGAACATCATACAGGTGTGCTATTACACACAGGTTTCCAGTTTATATGGTGGAATAGTCTGTAATCCATCCTTTGGATAAATCCTGTGCTCCACCTGAGCTGTCAGTTTCATAGAATAGTTGTTTCAGCTTACAAGATCACCCACAGTCCCCAGCAAACCGCCCGTTCCTGGCTGCACATTTTTGTGATACTTTGCCCTGCTCAGTATGCGTGGTCCAAAGCCATTTTAATAATGGTCTCAGATTGGAGTCAGCTTTAGCCTCCTGGATAAAAGTTGTCAGTCTTTTAAATTTAAAATATTTTCCCCAAAAATGCAATTGAAAATGTAGTTTATTTGTATGGGAACAACATGTGTAGGAGGCAGCACTGGCATGGAGCGATGCATATTATTGTTTGTCCCATCGAGCAGGAAACTGACTTTTTTTTTTTTTTTTGTTTTGTTTTTTTTGGGCCAGTTGCTGGCCTCATGGACTCTGGCCTCCTAGGAAACTCTGCCCTGATCTACTTTGTGCCTTTAGCAAAGACTTGAACATAGTACAGTAATGTGCTTATCTGGCTGTGATATGGCTTTTCCATATCTGGCTAGCCAGGAGTCTGCATGGACATGACTGGCTGTGTCTTTGGTGTGTAAAGTCTCTTTGGGCTGCAGCTGAACTCCTCTTCCTCACTGCCACTTAAAGAGGCCATCTGTAAGATTTAGCCAAGCTGGGGTGGACCCGCCAGGCTCCTGATTAAAGTGATGAGCTGTAAAATCGAAAGGGAAGGGGGGGTTGACAGCTGGCTTCTGCCTGCTACACCGAGCTTCGTCTTGTCTGCTTGGAGACGAACCTTCCCGCTCTACCTGCTCCCTCTGCCACTGTAAATGGGTTTGTTTATGTCTGCGAGCTCGAGACTGCTATATGGTAGACTGCTAGAATGCCTTGCTTTAGTTCTGCTCCTAGCACAATATTGATCCATCATAATTAGTGGACTGTTGGGTAGTTATGACACTGACAGCTTTTATTGTTTGGGGAGTTTTGGTACTTTTTTTTGGTCAATTACATTTTAAATGCAGCAGATTTTGACAGACTTTTGTAAATTAGCATCTCAGCACTGTGTGTGTTTGTTTGCTGCATTAGTGTCTGTTAGCATTTTGTGGTTCAGTCTTTACACAAGTGCCTGCATATAAAAGTAGGCAGCATTTAAACCAAATTCTCTTGTAAAAGTAAACTGTATTTTTATAAGCTAAGGTGTGCATATATTGTGGAATTATAAAAGCAAAATTGTTGAATGTAAATGATGCTTTTCAGTATTTTAAAGCTTCAGTGTCAAATGAAAATCTATTGAGATTGTAAGCCAAGATTTAAAAGCAAATCTGGTGGTGGCAGTTTTTAACTGAAGTCAGCTGTGTGCTCATTACGATAAGTGAGATGGCAATTTGTAATGCCAGCCTACCCATATGAGCTGCCTTACACATTACAAAACGTCTCAGAACTAATAGAAGTCAGAATATTTTTTTCATCTTTACTGCTGTCGTCATCATTTTTGTTTTTGGTATGTTTGTTAGCAAATTTGCAGGGGAAAAAAAATCCCTATCTTTGGCCCTCTGGAGTCAAAATGACATTGTTGATTTAAGATGATGCAGCAGCAGGATGCAGCCTCGGTGAGTCGCTGTTTCAACTTGTGTCAAAAGTGTGGAACTCAAACTGCGTACCAGGTTTTAAATTGTGTTGATTGACCAAATAAAACCAGAGTTGTGATCGATAAGTTACACCATGCTTTTTTCTGTATATTGTCCTCGCATGTGATGAGCGTTTGGTAAAAACAGGATCATCGCCAGCAGGAAGTGCTTGCGAGCAAACAAACAAACAAACACGAAATCCCCTTCCTTATTGGTGGAAAAATGCACTACATCAACCAATCTAAACTTATATGGCAATGTGTGGCGTTTTGGTTCTGCAAGAACGGGTGCAAGTTGTGAGGGCGATGGGGCGAAAGAGAAACATTGATGGCGAGTTTTGAAATTTGAGAGATTTGACAGATTGTAGTGTGTTTGGAGTGTATAGTTAGTGTGTAGTGTACTGTGTTTAGTGTGTTGTGTAGTCATGGATGAGGCAGATGCTGCCAAAAAGTCACCAAAGGCAGACTCAAATGTAAATGCTGTCTTCAGGTGTACAACAGAGGAGTGACACACCTGGAAGTGTCAGATGGGCCCCTCTGTGTTGTGGTGGACAGGACCTGTTTGTTGGAGTGGCACAAATAATTTCACATTAAGGCAACTCCATGGCCTTAATGTGGAACTCAGACCTACAGAAAATCTGTGGCGGGAGCTAAAGCTTTGTGTTGCCAAGCCACAGCCAAGAAACCGAAAGAATTTAGAGAGTTTCTGTAAAGAAGAGTGGGCCAACATCCCTTCTGAGATGTGTTCAAACCCAGTGCCCAACTGCAAAACACATCTTAGAGCTGCGCTTTCCAACAAGGGTTTCTCCACCAAATACTAAGTCATATTTTGTCTGCGTATCAAATACTTATTTCACCCAGTGACATGCAAATCAAATTATAACTTTTATGCATTGCGTTTTTTCTGGATTTGTGCTTTATACTCTGTCCATTACATCACTTTCTATTATTACCTCCACTGTACTGTCTAATAATATCTTTTATTAACACAATATCCTGCTAATTTATTAGTCCACAAACATTTTATGCCATGAAAATGTCTCTTTTTCATGACATATCGTCCCTTTAGAATTTAAGGGTTCTATCTGACATTTTTGACAAAATTGACAAAATTTTCTTATTCGTTGACTGCTTAATCAACAATATGTAAGAGATTTTTTCAATTATATACAACTTGGGCCATTTTATTCACAAAACAAAAAGGTTCTATCTGCAAAATCAAGCTTTAACTTAGTATTATAAGGTTCTATTTTTTAATATCTCAAAACTGGTCAGAATGCAGATGGAACCTTATCATTCTAAGGGGACGATACTTAAAACCCAACAACCTACTGCATGTTTTACTGTAAGGAACTTCTCTGCAAACATTTATGTCTTTCCTCTTCCAAAAGATATTTCATGACATGTCAAAAAAACAATTACATATGATTTCATAGCATCCCAACTTTTTGGAAGTGGTGCAGCTAAGAATCTGAAAAGAAGACAAGAGACCTATCCAGTTGTTTTAAATATTGCCAGGGCTGCAACTGTGGCTACTGTGGCACCCGACACAGGAAAGTGGAAAAGAGGTAGTTGTAAGTAATGCTGTACTGAAGCTATCCTAAAGCTGTTGCTTAACATGCAAGCTGAAGCACGAATGTCCATTGCTACCATTACTTTGTAGAAGTGTTCTTCACTGAAGATAAACTACAGTTTATCCCCCGTTCTCATTTGCAGCCAAACTCATTTGCACAAGAATAAGAGTCTGCTTTGGTTTGTTTGCTGTTTATATTGAGTGGTGCTCATTACGACAGTTTGTCTGTATTGATCATAGCTGTGAGGAGTGTGAACGTGACTGCTGACTTACTACAGCTGCTTTGTGTATGTGATAGGATTTTACGTGTCTGTCAAGTGAAGGAAAGAAAAGCGTGAAATCTTAACAGTATCGTCTCATCATAAAAAGAGTGCTGTGTCTCTGCAGATTTGAAGTGGTGATCTAATGACTTGCTCTGGTCTGAGAGCCTGCATGTTGAACTGGGGGGGTGAGGAAGTGGCTCCCTATCAACAGGGCTGTGACGGTGGGGAGGCCAAGTGTGAGGTCAGGCCGGCCACTGTCACCCTGGGGAGATTTAAAAGCCATGTGCTGAGACAGCCACAGGCTCCTTTTCACTGGACTGTCTGTCAACTGGCTACAGCTGGGAGTGTGGAACCATGGCAACCTCTCATTCACGCACTGCTGCTTTAAATGGCATAAAGCTGCATATCACACAGTGTTTAAGATCTGGCATTGATACTATAGCACAAAGTCAAGTTCATGTTACATTTAAATACTGCATTTAGAATGCTGATAGGCCCAGTGACTGTGTCAGTGCTTGTTGCTCATTGTATGGCCTGTGTTTGCAGGGTGTTCTAGAATCAGCGGTCCTGATGTAAATGGCTGTGTGCTGTATCCCCCCCAAAATGAAGTCATCTTCAAAAAACAGAAGATTCCTCACATGTACATCTAAGAAAAAGTAACCCCTGCTAACTTGGGAAATCCTTGTACTATGATAGCAATAAGGGTTTATTAGAGAGTTGAAGGTGTGCTGACTAAGGTGTTAACTTGTTTGTAACTGAATCGCCTGACTGGTCATGTTTTTCTGCTTAGGTTTTGTCCCTTTGGAGTACAGCAGTTACTTGGCGAGCAAAGGGAATGTGATCTGAACTTAAAGAAATAATGGTCAAAACTCCAAATACTATGAGACAGAGATTGGAGATAACTATAGTTATATTTTTTCAAGCTATAAAACTGTAGGCAAGAGCGCTATCCAAATGCAGCTGTACATATAGGTACCAGGGGCAAAATCTTGATTTTCCTCGCCTCTCCTTTATCTTTCTGTCTTTACGAGGACATAAAGTTATTTTACATCACACACACACACACACACACACACACACACACATGCAAAGTTTGCAGTCTATGTGTATGAAGTTGTGGATGAAGCCTGCTGGCATCAACAGATCATTTTTTTCCCCCAAACACAGGCTGCCAGACAGAACTGCCAAAACAGTTTGAGAGATATTTTCAAAGTGTAAAGGTGTTACTTTGTGTTTCGCCATGTGTGATTAGCTCGCTTAATATGTCGCTTGCGCTTTTGCCAAGTGCGCACGGAGGAGGCAGACGGCGCATCGCCTGTGAAAAGAGTTGACACAAGCTCATGATTTCTTTCCATTTCATTTTATTCCTTCAGATGTTGGGAGAGCAGTTCACGCCCCGGCACACATCACAGAAAAAGTGGTACAGCTGTTCAGGAGTAAAAGTGAGTTTACCTTCTTGGCCTCCATCCAGCAGAAGTCCTCCACGTCAGGAGTCATATTCTCTATCCACGAGTCAGAACACAGGTAATCCAGCTGTAATCCTCTTCATTTTGGCCCACAGCCCCTTTTCTGTATAACTTTTCTTCCGTGGATTGCAGAGCATGCTCGTAGACTGGATTTCTCATCTTACTCTTAGCTGGTTGCAGAAAGCTGTTGATAAGTAAATTAAAGAGCAGTGCACTATTACAGCATTATCAATGTAAGTCAGAGCATGATGGGAGGGCCAGTCACTGGAATAAAGGAGCATTTCAACCTTCACGCTGTGGGCAGAAAGATAACCTTCCATATTTAGTGTTTCTGAGATGACTGTGAGGTACCAAGCAATATAAGAATGCAGCATTCTGTCACGCAATGCTGTATAAACAAGCACACAGCAAACAACTGGAACATATGGCCTTGTAATTGAGCTGCCACGAACTACCAGAATAAAAAAACAAAACAAAACAGATGTGCATTGTTTATGCTGACAAAATGTGAGAATATCGGTGTTGCTGTTAATGAATTTGTGCCAGTGGACTACGGTTTTGTCTCTTATGTGAGCTCACCTCTGGCTCCCTGAGGAGCTATGAATTGTTTCTAAAGGGCAGGCGACAATGATTTTCCTCCTATACTCTAAAAGTAAAAGCCTTAAGTTCTCTAAAACATGCCGTTGAAGTGAGTATTTGAGGTAATGATTATTTTCTTTTTGCTGAGGATCAATACGTAGGCAAAATTGTACATAATGGGAGAGCTGATGGAGGGAGCTGGTCCTCTAAAACGTAGTAAGCAAGACATTCACTGAAAAGTTGTAATAGATGTATAGCATTGTTTGAGCACCTCCCATTTTTTAAAAAATATTTCACTAGATACAGTGATTTATTTAAATGTGCAATTATACATGGAAATACAGTAAATAAGGCAAAATAACAGAGTTTGTACAATTCTTACGAGTTTGAAAGTCAATATTTGGTATGACCCCTTTATTCTTCTGCACAGCCTGAACTCTCTTTGGCAGCTTTCCTGTAATTTCTTTGAGTAGTCTGCAGGAGTAACTCTCCAGGCTTCTTAAAGGATACTGAAATCTCTTCTGTGGATGTTTGGCTGCCTTTTGTTCCATTTTCTGTTAAGATGATTTCACTCTGTTTCAGTAATGTTGAGGTTCTTGCACAGTACTGTACTTCTGCTTTTTATGCTAAACACAAAAAGCTGCATTATACTAGTTCAAGTTAAGAGCTTTATGTTGCCTTATTTTTCATGTGTCACATTTCTGATAATGTGCTTGAATCGGTTTTGTCCTTACCAGTTACAACATTAAATGCTGCATTCATGTTAATCCATGGCATTGCATTCATTCAGTGCATTTATTTTCACATAGGCTGTTGCAACATGAGAAATTCAAGTTTTTTTCAGGTTTTAATGCATGGATATGTTACTTTCATTTACGTAAAGAGTGAGTTTTTGGGGGATTCTCTTTTGAGTACACAACCTAAATTCATTGGGGTGTACGTGCAGGCCTGTGTACTTATTTCTTTGAGCACATATATGATCCACTCTTGAAGAGAAATGTGTTGCCCCCTGCTGTGCTTTAAAGGTGACCCTGAGAGATGCTTTTCAGTTCCTCTTCCTCTATCACACTCTCTGCCTGTCTCTCTCACTTTCTTTCTCACATTACCTGCAGGCATAATTGCCACACAGTGGGTTGGCCAAACAACAGCAAGCAAAGCTAAATGGGGCCAGTTGACTGTACTGCCCTCCTCCTTCAGGCACAATGACATGCACTATGCAACATATGCAGCCCTGAGAAGTGCTGGATCTAAGCAGATGTTACATTAAAGGTGCTCAGCCACACTCAGACACACCCGCTTAGATATAAACATACTAATAAACACACCGGTAAACACACCCAGTCAGATATAGTAATTTCTAAGCCATTTATAGCATAAATTGTTCTAAAAATAGTCAGGATAGGGCCATTACACCAAGTTATAATTAAGGTTTATTGATGTCTTTCCTGAATTTAGACATTGATTTTATTTTACCAGATTTTGGGCAACAGGTCTTCCAGCCAAAACAGTAAAATACATAATTTATTATCAACATTAAAAATTACCATTTGCTCCTGATCCCAAACCTCGACTGGTATAATTATTGTTTGTCAGTTCCATTTCAAATCATTCATGACTTCATGACTTCAGGTCTTCCACTGGTGTGTTTAAGGTGTAGTTAGACTTAGGCAAAACCTGCTTCTAGTCAGGTATCTTTCATCCTGCTGGAGAGATTACATCTCTCGGCTGACCTGGTAACTCTTCGGTGTTCCCCTGGATAAGCGGGAGGAGGTGGCTGGCGAGAGGGAGGTCTGGGCTTCTCTTCTTGGGCTGCTGCTCTGTGGATGGATATTTTTAATAACCCAGATTTCAATAGGTGGATATAACATTTTTCACAGGACCGCTTATAATAATTTAACTAGCCAATACTCAAATACTTTTTTGTAAATGTATCTGTCCCAAATGACAGATTCTGAATAATTTTTGAGATATTCATGTTCAAACATTCCCTCGCATTTCAATGTGCAAAAAGAAAGGCACAAAAATGGGTTGATGGACCAAATTGACGGAAAAATATTTGATAAATGAAGCTAAAATTTCACAGCAATCATAACATTTTTCTCAAACTTTGGACCATAAAATTTTAATGCAAATCGGAGATGGCTGAGCAGAAGGCCCACGCTGATTTGAGATGGAACGACCTGAACTGAAGGCTTTAAGAACACCCTAAATATAATGAATTACAATAATCTGGCCTCAGTGTAATAAATAGATGGACTAACCTTTCGGCATCACTCTAATTTTTTATCAATACTACACAGATGAAAGAAAGCTGTCCAACATATTTGTTTAATGTACACATTAAAGGCCGTAACCTGACCAGAAATGACTCCAAGATTCCTCACAGTGTAGGACAAGATAATGTCATTCAGACTGAGTGTCTGTGTTTCTCAGAATTTTAGGGCCTGGTGCAATAACTTCAGTTTTGTCCAAATTTAAAAAACTTAAAGGCCATCCGGGTCTTTATGTCTATATCGATAAATATTCAACATTTAAGACTCCATTTGAATTGAGGAGAACCTGTGATTTCTTTCTTGCAATTTGGGTGAAATTGATTATGTAACGTTCAAAAATGATATAAGCATAAATCCTTTGACCTTTTATTCCTCAAGCAGAGCAAAATAAACCCCCAAGTGGCTAACTGACATTCACAACCTGTCATTTTTCTTCATATATTGTGTATTGTGAGGTATCGCAAAAGAGAGATTCGGATGCAAATCTAACCCAGCTAGGCCACAGCAGGATGAAGTTATTCTGAGACGAGTTGTTTTGTGAGAGAGACCGCCACACTGTGAGTGTAATTAAATTTGGTGAGATGGGCACAGCCTTGACTGGCTTGGTGCAGACCTGTGCTCCATTGTGACTGAGGATTTGTTCTGAACCTCTGAATCCTCTCTGAAGACCCTATTAGCCCTCCGCCGATGCCCATTCTTTCCCATTATAACACAGGCCTCCCATTCAGCCACCGAACAGACAGCTACTGTAGCCCTACGGCTCAACCAAATCCAATCAGACATTTCTTCTCTCTCTCTCTCCTTCTTTCCTTCTTCATCTTTCTCTCTGCACAATCAAACCATCCTGTCTTCCCTCCCACCTACTCTGCTAACTCTGCTTTCCCAATATGATAATATTCTTTTCTCGCCCCTCCTCTCCTCCTCCGCTTTCCTCATCCTCCAAGTGAAAATGCCTTTTGAATGCAAGCATTTCTTGGTGCCCCATGCTAAAGCAGAAAAAAAGTGTTTTTTCTCGCGCCCAGCACTGGGGAATGGGGAGGAAGGTTTATTGCTGCTCCACTAGACTGAATAGAACAAAAGAATCCTATTTCTGCCTAGACAGCAGTTTTCTGGGTACCAGTAACGCTCTCATTGTCAGCAAGTGGCAATAGCTCTGTGATGAAGTAACTCAAAGCCTGGTCTCTCCACTGCTCTTCCCACCTGTGCACTCAAAGATGCTCAGCCATTGTCCTCCAGCAGCTCTGTTCATCTGGCTGCCCTTTTGTCACTCTACAGGTCTGCCTCTCCCTCAGTGCCTCACTTCATAAGCACACACAGGTTCTTCCCTTTTAAGGAAACATGCTGAGGAGAAGAGGGACTTGTTAGGCTAGACTTGTTGGTAAAAGTTTGTGAGTGCTGGAATTATATTTATATCAGTACTCGCTTGACCACGAGAGAGACAAATTGGATCTCACCGATTTTTAGATGCTGACTTGTGTTAAAGTTTAACACATATTACTAAAAAAAAAAAAAAACGTGTCACCGTCATTTAGAAAAACACACTGACTATTTAGTTTTGGCTTTCCCCGGCAGATGATGCCAAAATTATCCTAAAAGGAACTGTTTGGCATTAAGTTGCCATAATAAATCACTGCTTCCACTGCCTGTCTGTTTATTTCATGCTACAAGATTGATCTGCAGAATTTTTCAAAGCTTCTTCTGCCATCAAATGGGATTTGTGTTTGAATGTTGGAGAAAGGGAACCTGCTGGCCGCGGTCCTGGACTCCTGATCTCCCCTGTGGAGTAGAGCTGAGGATGAGCCATGCCCTCTCACCTCTGACGGATGCCAGTTTCCGCAATGAACTCCCTTGATTATTCTGGAAAGTGCACTCGCTGGCAGGGTTTACTTTAAAGGTGTGCAATACAGTAGAAATGCTCACTGACATTGATTCTTTTGGCCTCGTCTGGATTTAATAGATACTCCTTTCCCAGAATTACAGTGTTTGCTCTGCAGTTACTTTTTCCCTTCTTACATGTGTATGAAAATTACCTCGACAAAGGCAAATATAAATGCAGGTCTAATATCATTACAGGTAATAGTACTGGAACAGTACTGTTTTCACACCTTAAACTGTATTAATTTATTTTTGGCCTCTTGAGGGTCTCCAAATCTCACATCCACTGAAGTTCTTGTTTGGTGACTCTTTTCAGGATTTGGAGTTGTGTACATGTTCACTTGATGGATGCGAGGTTAATATTAGCTCTGCAGGTTTGGTTTACTTGCACTTCTGATGTAGGATGTTTCACTCTTTTGAATGGCCTCTCAGTAACGTTGCCTGTTTGTCATTTGGTCACCAGCACATTGGAAAACAGTGGGTTGTTGCTTCATGGAGTGGTGTCGCTAATAGTGTTGAGATGGCGCAGTTATCCAGCAGTGACTGTGGTAAACCAGGAGATGAGGCCAACCTGGATGATGCCATTTTCACTCAGAACATTAAGGCATCAAAAATAAGTCATATGTCAAAGCTCTTCTGTTCTCAAGATGGTTTTGACAACATTTGGTTTGTCAGCTGCTGCTCTCATTTCTGTTATGCTGCCTTTGAAAACTAAGCATGTCATTGGGCAGTGCCGCTCCCTGTCTGGCTAAGAACCCTGCAGGGAGGCAACCTTGATAGCACGAGGCCCTGAGGAAAAGAAATTACTCACGCACAGCAGTGGCTGTGCTTGCTTTCTAGCAACAAAAGGCATTCTTAGAGTGAATCTGCCTCAAACTTCCCAGAAACGTCTGTGTTTGTTATTAGTTTGAATGACAGAATCCTCCCAACACCCCTGAAACAGCCAGACCTCTCCCACCTGCCCAACTATCTTTGGACCCCAGGGACCTTCACTAGCTTTATCACTGGATGTCTACTCCTACTACTACTACTGTTTTTAATGTCTCAGAAGAAAAAATATACATTTTGAATTAAGAATGTCTTCCTTAATGAAATGATTTTTCTGTCATCTTCCTGTCACTGAAGCAGTTTGTCTCTATGATAATTTGTGGCTAGTGGAGGTGGAAATTGCCGGAGACCCTATGATACAATATCATGATACTTAAATTATGATATAATGTTAGTGTGATTTTAAACATGCTGGATATTGCAATAACCTATATTGAGATTTATTCGGATTTACTGCCCTTTTCAACTTTAAATTATGTCTCCAAAGTAAACTTTGTCAATACCAATTCAGCATAGTATCATAGCACTAGTAGCATAGAATCACAACGAGTCATTAAAAAGAAGGAGGGATATCTTGGACTAGAGTAATTGCTGAGTCGAAGATCTCTGGTGCCCAAAGTAAGGTCAAAAAAATAAAAAACAATCCATGGAAAGCCATTCCTGAGCCATATGCTTGATTTTTGGCAGATGCACCCCTCTTTTTACTTTTTAGTCACTCCACTACTTCCTGTACCCAAACGATTCATTGACTGTTTAAACCTGACATCATCATCACCCTCATTATAATGAACCTGAGGTGGTCTCCCTCACACAGTGCTTGGCTGGTAATAATGTCACACTGAACACACTCCAAACTGTGAAAATGAGAATTGATTTCTTCTTGCACATCACATCCCATTGATCTATATACCTCAAGCTGCGCTTTGGTGTTAAAGTCGTACCTATCAGCTACTACCCTCTGACGTGATGACAACATTTGCTAAATCCACAAACTCCTATCAAGTATAGCCTTCTCGTGGCAACTGAAGCACAACGCCCCACAACCAATCCTGGTCATATTTTACAGGTCAGTAGAGAAGGCATCGGTGTGCTTTGCCATTGTCGTATCTGCTTTCCCTCCTTCTCCTCCCATTCCATGGACAAGCTCCAGAGTGCTGACCTTCCTATTGAGCAGATAATTGGCTGTCATCTGCCTTCCATGAAATAGCTGCATGACACTGGAGGTGAGGAAAAAGGGCAGGATGATATACAGCTAACCCAGAACTCTCTGGCAGCCATTCATTTCCAAAACTTTTCTCCCACAGACGATGCCACTGGATTTTGATAAAGAACACTTGTCACCTCAACAGCTTCCTCCCACAGCTGTCACAGCACTTCCGAGACTTTCTATAGTCCACAATCTCCATCTCAGGAGGCGCAGCCGACAACCCTGCTGCTGTGGCTGTTTATTTATCACATAGTAGTTTGGACCACCAGCTTCTCTGGTCTCAGCAGACTGATAATACTATAGAAAAAGAGGCTAGTGGAATTTGTAATGGTATTTAAGTGTTATGTCCCCATTAACAATCATACCATCATGTGTCACTTGGAATATTGCTCTGCAGCTTCCACATAAAGAATTATTTGTCCATTTTTAGAAATGCATGGCTTCATGCTAGTAGCAGCTAGTGGCCTTGGGAGGCTCAAAGACTAAAAACTGATATGCCAGTTTGTGGTTATTGCAACCATTAATCTCACAGAGTCTCTGCTGATTATCTGGCAACTGCTAACAACCAAAAATAGTGGGGAAAATAACCAGAGCCACATTGTCGTTTTCCACCTTATTTTGCATGTATTAAAAAAAGGATATTTACATAGCTTTTTTTTTTTTTTTTTTGCTGTAAATGGTGCACATAGTCAGCTTCTTATTAAAACTTAATATTACGTGCCGTACCACTCAAATGTTTTGGGTCACTTTGGGTACTCGTTTTTTATTTCTTCTCGAAATTACCATTACATTGATCACAAGGCAGTTTTATTAAAAATCATTGCATGCATTTTCACTGCTGTGCAGATAATACCCAGCTTTATCTATCGATGAAGCCAGATGACACACATCAATTAGTTAAACTGCAGGAATGTCTAAAAGACATAAAGGACTGGATGACCTCTAATTTCCTGCTTCTGAATTCACATAAAACTGAAATTCTTGTACTTGGCTCTACAAACCTTAGAAACATGGTGTCTAACCACATACTTACTCTGGATGGCATTACTTTGGCCTCCAGTAACACTGTGAGAAATCTTGGAGTCATTTTTGACCAGGATATGTCCTTCAGTGCACATATTAAACAAATATGTAGGACTACTTTTTTGCATTTGTGCAATATTTCTAAAATTAGAAACATCCTGTCTCAGAGTGATGCTGAAAAGTTAATTGATGCATTTATTACCATGATGTACTGAGTGTTTCTTCTTCATTCACCACTTTTTACTCTCTATGTGTTTATCCACCACTCTGCATTTAATCATTAGTTATTAATGTGTGGATCTCTTCCACAGCATGTCTTTTGTCCTGTCTCTCTCCCCTCACCCCCAACCAGTCGTGGCAGATGACTGCCCCTCCCCGAGCCTCTTTCTCTCTGAGGTTTCTTCCTGTAAAAAAGGGAGTTTTTCCTTCCCACTGTCACTAAGTGCTTGGAGGTCATAGGAGGTCATTTTGACTGTTGAGTTTTTTTTGTAATTATTGTATGGTCTTTACTTTATAAAGTTCCTTGAGACGACTGATTTGACTCTATATAAATAAAATTGAATCGAATAAATCCTGTCAGTGAGTATTGAAATCATTAATCAGTGATCATTTTTAATGTAATACATACATTGACAGAGAAAGACCTATCATCAGTCCTGTGTTTCACTTGCACATTGTGTTACCTAATGGAGCGTTATCATATTAAGGACTCTCTGATCATATTAGTGCAGTGGGAAACTATTGTGCTGATAATGCATGTACTGACAGAATCTAATTTGTCAGTACATATATTAAATTTGGTTAATTGCATATCTGGAGCATAAACCTTTGAGGGTTTGATTTTAGTCTAAAAAAATTTAAACTAACCTACAGCAAACAAACAAAATCTAAACTAAACAAATAACTCTTTATTCTGATACTTCTCAGCTTAATAATCAAATCAGAAACAAGGTTTAATCCAGCAGTATATACTACTCCCTTGGCTCTTACAGGTATCATATATTAAAGGTGCTAGTTGACGACCTGTGAAGTATATGATTTGCAAACTGGAGACTGTGATGTAGTTGTCTTCTTGCTCTTTTGTGCACCAATATTTTTAAATTCTTTTTTTTTTTTATTCTGGTCAGAGCCAGTTTGTACTGTTAAATGAAGGGAGTCGTAGACACAGTACCCACAGAGACTGATGCTCTAGACCAGGGCTCTTCAACTCCGGGCCTCGAGAGCCCCTGCCCTGCAGGTTTTAGATGTCTCTGCTTCAACACACCTGAGTCAAATATAGAAGTCATTAGCAGGACTCTGGAGAACTTGACTGCATCCTGAGGAGGTAATTCAGCCATTTGATTCAGGTGTGTTGGATCAGGGACACATCTAAAACCTGCAGGGCAGGGGCTCTCGAGGCCCGGAGTTGAAGAGCCCTGCTCTAGACCCACGACCAACAGGAAAATGCAGAAAAATAATTGACAGTGGTATCGAAGCTTACTAAAATATTATTTTCACTGTACAGTGTTTTTTATGATTCAGAGTCTTTATGTTTGTTTTTTGAAATTAATAATGGCTCACTGGGCTATTTTTTTATGTTACAAACCCGGAGAGAAATTTCACTCATACACTAATATTAAGTATTCGCTCGTCTGCCACACACATGAACTTGAGTGACATCCCATCCCATGATCTGAATCTGATGACACCAGGGAATGTTGTACAGTCTTAAAGACTGTAACTTGTGAAGTGAAGGACAAGATTTTAATTGATTCATATGCTGTCACAAAAACTTTTAGATCCATCCATCCATCCATTTTCTTCCGCTTATCCGGGGCCGGGTCGCGGGGGCAGAAGCCTAAGCAGAGAAGCCCAAGCTTCCCTCTCCGTCTGCAGTGATGCGGACGCTGCACCGGTCCGTCGTGGTGAAGAGGGAGCTTAGCGTAAAAGCGAGGCTCTCGATTTACCGGTTGATCTACGTTCCTACCCTCACCTATGGTCACGAGCTTTGGGTAGTGACCGAAAGAATAAGATCGCGAATACAAGCGGCAGAAATGAGTTTCCTTCGAAGGGTGGCTGGCCTCTCCCTTAGAGATAAGGTGAGGAGTGCGGCCATCCGGGAGGGGCTCGGAGTAGAGCCGCTGCTCCTCCACATCGAAAGGAGCCAGTTGAGGTGGCTCGGGCATCTGATTAGGATGCCTCCTGGCCGCCTCCTGGGTGAGGTGTTCCGGGCATGTCCCACCGGGAGGAGGCCCCGTGGTAGACCCAGGACACGCTGGAGAGATTGTGTATCTCGGCTGGCCTGGGAACGCCTTGGGGTCCCTCCGGATGGGCTGGAGGAGGAGGTGACTTTTAGATCCATGCATGAGAAAAAAGCGACTGGACCTGACTCCAGCTTGGCACCAGCTGCTTCAGCTCTCAGTTGATACACAGACTGTGCCAGAAATATGGGAAAAAAATCCATCAAAAATACCATTTCCAAAAAGGCATGTCCTCAGGAGGACAATAATTATAGGCCTGTCTCATTTACTTCAAATTTTTAAAATCACTAGAGAGGCTTATGTAAATGAACTGATGTGGGGCCACTGCTAGATAAATACCAGTTTGCCTACACAAGAAAACGTAGTACAAATGATGCCATATTAACATTAATGCATTTTATCTTAAAGCACCTTGAAAAGCCAGGTTCACTGTTGTTAGACTGTTGTTTGTTGATTTTAGCTCAGCTTTTAACTCAATTCAGCCACACATACTCCTTGAAAAGTTGGTGCAGATGAATGTAAACCACTTTGTAACCAGGTGGTATCACTCTTTCCTTACCAATAGGCCAAAGCAAGTCAAATTCAACTCTACTCATTCAGATTCAGATGATCTTTAATTGAGCCGCATTCTTGCATGTCTGTCTCTTTAACCTTAATATTGTGTGCTCCACTGCCAGTTTCAGTGGGCACACATACTAGTAATCCTATTGTGAGGAGCAGCTTGTGTATATGGACCCAGCTTCGTAAACACTTTGGACTTATACAAGCCCTGGTGTCCATGCCCCTAACCTCTAACATCCTCCTCAAGCCATCCCTTATAGATACAACCTTTCTTACGTGGTCTAGAAAAGGTATAAAATGTGTGAGGGACCTCTTTGTAAATGGGACATTCATTCCTTTTGATCATTTGGTAACGGAATTTGGGCTATCAAACTCACATTTTTCAGATATTTACAGGTCCGGGAATTTTGTCCATGCTCACTTTCCTTTATTTAAGCCAAGAAGTTACTTAAATCCGGGCGGTCGGGTGGTGTGTCCCAGTTATATGCTGTCATTCAAGCCATAAAATGTCCATCTCTTTTGCCTTTAAAGATGCAGTGCGAGGAGGACCTAAACATAGAACTGACAGATGAAATCTGGCAGAGGGCTATACATAAAATATACACATCATCTATATGTGTTAGGCACAGATTAATACAATTTAAGATTTTTAATCGCCTGTACCTCTCTAGGACCAAACTAGCCAGAATGTATCCTTCTGTCCATCCAAATTGCATTCGCTGTCATCAAGCTGTCGCTGTCAGAGATCTTCAGCACATTTACATATATTTGTAAAGAGAAGACTGATCCAGACCCTATCAGTGCCATATTTGGGGTAGTGCATACTAATAGCAAGATCTCCAAAAGTCAATCTCAAATGATAGCATTTTCTACATTAGTAGCACGTCGATTAATTCTTTCTAATTGGAAAGCCCCCACACCCCCAAAACATTCCTGTTGGGTATGTGACGTCATGTCTTTCCTCCAGCTAGAAGCAATAAGAAGTACAGTCCAAAATCCAGCTGAAAAGTTTCATAAGATATGACAACCGTTCCTAGCATTCTACGACAAAATATTTGATGCATATTGTTTGGATTAGAATTAACTTGTTCACATCTATACCCCCCCTCTTTCTTTCTGTTTTTTTTTTTTTTTTTTTAACTTTTCTGATGTTTGTGTCTGTCCTTTTAGCAATTCTTTAGGCTCCACCTTGTGGTGGCATTGGGGAAGGTAAAACTTTGTTATAAGCCCCTGTGTGACAAAAGAACATATGTGGACTTGTGTTTCTTTTTTTGTTTGAATTTGTTGTTGTTTCCTATAATCAAAACAATAAAAGTACTTTGAAATACTCATTCAGATACATTGGTAAAGCAGCACTGGCGCCCAGAGGTGTGACGGTTCGCCATATTTGTTTTCCTTAAATACAAATGGCTGTGTGAGTTCTGAGCCAAATCAGCATATTGTGAAATTTTCTGCTGGCACTGTCGTTCTCAGCCAAGTACTCCAATGACTATACTAACCATGAACTTCACATAAACACCTGCAAGACTGTTGAAATGCTGTTGATCTCAGTTCACCGGGTGACCGGAACCCTGTGACCATAGACAATAATGCCATTAAACAGGTGACCTCATACAAATACCTTGGCGTTCACGTTGACGGTGACTTGAGTTAGCAGACACAGGTTGCCACCGCTTCTACTTTTTATCCATTTTCTGTGGCGACTCTGGTTATTCTGCATTTGTAAAAAAGCATAATGTTAATCTTTTATAGAGCAACAATAGAGATCATTCTACGGTACGGTCTCTCCAGCTATTTGGGAATCTAACAGCTAAATTAAAAACTAAAATCTACAATTTAACAAGAACAGCAGGTAGGATTATGGGTCGCATTCCATTTAATCTCCAGGAACTCTGGCAGGCAGTCATTTTACAGGCAAATAATGTTTTAACTGACTGCTCCCATGTTTTGCACACAGAGTATGTATTGTTGAATTCAGGGGTTTCTCTCTGTAAATATAACAGGTATAAGCACTCATTTGTACCTTTGTCAATTAATCTAATAAATAAGCAAACATGAAAAGTACATATGGCTAATTCTGCATAGCTTTTTATAAATTGTATATTGTATTTTATTAATTTTTTTTATTGAAGGTTTTCTTGCTCATGTAATTTTTATTGTGTTATCTTACTATATTTATTGGATTTTAGCGGTGTTGTTGATCTGAGTGTTGTACTGTGCAGTGGTATCGTTATCTCATTAAATCGAGTCAAATTTCTCCCAAGGGACATACATACAAAATCTTGATCTTGCTCTCTACATATTGTTTTTGAGCTAATCTGAAAGCCACGTGAAGTTTGGAAGTCTGCACTGACTGACTGCAGAAAGTTTGTGACCTCAGTGCGCTATGCACCTCAGCACCTGCTGACCCCGCTCTGTCATTTTATGTGGCCTACCACTTTGTGGTTGAGTTGCTGTTGTTCCCAATTGCTTATAATACCACCAACAATTAATTAACTGTGGAATATGTAGTTGTGAGGAAATATTTTCTAATCCACACAGCCTTAAAAGTATGGGTCAAAAGTACACACACACCCACACTAATATTTGGTTAAATAACTCTTAGCGAATTACACCTCATCCAGACACTTTTGATAGTCAACGTGTTTCTGGTATAATTCTGGCTGAATGTTTGACCACTTTTCTTGGCAGAATTGGCAGAGTTCATTTAAATTGGTTGGTTTCCTGGTATGGACCAGGCTTTTAAGCATTATCCACAAATTTTCGATGGGGTTGAGGTCTGGGCTTTTCATGGAGCCATTTCTAAATGACTGCAGATTCTGAGGGCACCAGGTCAAACAATTCTACATAAGTACATGTTATTCTAATCTATCACTACTTTGCCATGGTCTGGAAGAAGACCCAAACTTTCACCCTAAGATAAGAGAAAATTAGTTAAGCTGTTCAGGAACAACCTAGGAACCAACAAGGCTCAAACCTGCCATGAAATGGAAACTGCTGGAATACCAGTGTCACTGTCCACGATGAAGCTAGTTTTCTATTGCCATGAACTAAGAAGGTATCAACCAAGAAATAAGCCCCTGCTCCAAAATTGACAGCTTCAAGCTTGCTTGAAATTTGCAGCTGCTTACATGGACAAGCCAAAAATCTTCTGGAGAAAAGTTTTATTTTCAGACAAGACAAAGATTGAGCTATTTGGCCACAATGGCAAGAAGTATGTTTGGAGGAGTAAAGGTGAGGCTTTCAAACCAAAGAACACTGTACCAGCTGTCAAGCATGTTGGCACCTGCGTCATCCTCTGGGGCTGTTTTGCGGCCAGTGGTACTGGTACAATCCATACAGTTGATAGAATAATGAAGAAGGAGGACTACCGCCATATTCTTCAACTTCACCTCAAATCAGCAGTTAGATAATTGAAACTGGGGCACAAATGTGCGTCCCACTTTGACCACAACTGTAGCTGTTACGCCTGAGGTCTATATTACTTTCCTGGACTATTTTTTTGGTTCTCTAGTCTGCAAATTTAATACTCTGGTTTAGTCGCTCTCTCAGCAGTGTGGATTTTAGCTTCAGCAGTCAGTCCCGACAGCTATATTAAGTTCTATCAACCTACTGTACATTCCCAGTACCTGCCCAGAGAGATATAGTTAGCCACTACTGGTGACCACACTGAAGCATTTAGCATTTAGCAGCTGAATTGAAATATATTTACAACACCTCAGCTGTTGGTGGAGACCAAACACAAAAACTAGAATATAATTTTGCTCTATATCTGTATGGACTTGTAAATGGAGGTTTTCAACTGATTTTCATGCATTTTTTTTCTCTGTGCAAGTGTAAGGTAATTATTACTTACCGTGGTTATTATTAAGAACTTTGTCCTCTGCAGCTTTTTAATATGGTAACAGAACAATAAGGTCTTTAAGTGTTCAAAAGACGCTGCTTAGAAGTGTACTGTAGCATTTTTTTGGTTCAAATCTGGAGGACACAGGCTGTGTGGCGTTTGCATTTATCTGTCATCCTTTTGTCTACTACCATTGTTTACCTTGTTAAGTTGATGTTAAACATTTACCTTCCTTAGAGTCGTTTCAGTGGATTCTCTGCAACCCTGTGAAAAATTAAGTACATCCTTACTGCTTCTATAGGAATTAAGAAAGTTAGTAGCATGCTCCTACTAACCCTAGCAGGTTGCTGGTCAGGTGTGCATTATCACACAGTTTTCCCAGGAGTGAATGTCCCAGCAAACGAGCTACATCTCTACAGGCCTCAGTTAGTATGTCAAGTGTTAAAGTTCATGACAGTACAAACAAAAAAACACTGAAAAAGTCTGACATGTTTGGAAGGGTTGCCAGGAGAAAGTCTCTTCTCTTTAGAAAGAACATGGCAGCATGGTTTAGGTCTGCAAATGTGTATCTGAACAAACCACAAGACCTCTGGACCAATTTCCTTTGGACAGATGAGACCAAAGTGGAGGTGTTTGGCCACAATTCACAGCACCACATTTGGAGTAACCCAAACACAGCATATCAGCAGAAACACCTCATAACAACTGTCAAGCACTGTGGTGGAGGGGTGATGATTTGAGCCTTGTTTTGTTTTGCAGCCAGTGGACCTGGACACCTCATTAAGTCAACCATGAACTTCTCTGTATACCAAAGTATTCTGCAGTCATCTGTCCAACAGTTAAAGTTTGGCCCAAATTTGGTTATGCAACAGGACAGTGAAGCAGAGCAGCAAATCTGCAACAGCATGGCCGAAAAAGAAAAGATTCAAGGTGCTACAATGGCCCGGTGGAAGTTCAGACCGCTACCTGAGTGGGCCAAAAATCCTGCTCAATGTGAGTCATACAGAAAACAGTGACTTCAAGTTATTGCTGCTGAAGGTGGCGCTACAAGCTATGGGATCAAGAGGTGTACTTAGTTTTATTTTACAGAACTGCAAAGAATCATCTGAAAGCTTTACTATCACATGACTGTATGTACTCATAAAGCAAAGTTCAGAAAATGGGGCCTGTAGTCTAATGTTTTGCTATCAAATCAGATCCAAACTTATTCCAATAAAAACAAGTCTCCCTCTACCCCTGCCAGCCACATTTTAGTTTTGTTTGACATGTAAACATTTTTTCTGAAAGCTGTGTATGCTCACATTAGGAGTCTGTTGGAGCACCACAGTTCCTGTTAGTAAAAAGCAGCTTTTTACAATGGTGGTTATGAAAGGATCAGCAATGAAAAGAAAGCATTTAAATGGTGATAAGGCTCATTTTTTATATTTTGTACAGAGAAGTACCAAAACAGATATGTCATTTTTATTAGCTGTCAGCCTGCACCGTTCATAACAAATGGACTGCCTGCCAATAGATTATTCCCCGTCATTAAATATGCTGTAATGCGAGGGTACAATAGCTACCACTAAATACTTCATAAAATAAGCGCTCGCTGTGAAGTGGAGTTAATGCCTTTGATGATTATTTCATGAGTCAAATCAGGATTTCTGCTCGTTCGGAGATTTCAATCCTCTTGAAGCCCAGAGGAGGCTTCCATCAGTGGAAGAGACCTGGAGAGCTCTCGTTCTCTTTTTGCGCCTCGTTCAGTGCAAATGATTCTTCTCCAGCTGACGAGTATCAGCGGCTCTGTGTCCTGCAGCATGACGGAGACGGGCTGTCAGGTCGGTGCGCCGGCGTAGGCCCAGAGTGATGTATTCATTTAATTTCAGAAAGGTGACATGCTGCACAAAGACAACCTTCCAGAGCGGTCAGTCGAACTCTACCCTTTCTCTCACACACACGTGCGCCCACGTTCGTAATGAAGCAGCCCCTACTCGAAATCTGCAAATGCAATTCAATGTTGTAGAAAAAAAAAAACATTTCCCTGTGATGCCTGTTAAATTACTGCATGATAATTGTTTTAGCACTAACTTAGCCTGCTGCGTGGGGGGTTGATGGGCCGTCATTAGCTGTGTGGAAAAGGTTTGAGCTGAGCTGAACCCTACAGTACAAGACGGCGTGCACGCATCATCATCACCAAGTCTTTTCTTTTCCTTTGTCTTGTCTTCTTCTTGCTTTGGTTGCAAAAATTAAAATGCTTCATTCTTCAGTTTTTTTTTTTAAACATTTAATGCAAACTTCACATTGCTTGAGATGTATTTGTTATTACAACCTGACCTTAACCTTGAGTTTTGATTGACACTGGGGCAAGCGTTAAGGTAGTCAAGGTCAGATAAAAAATTCACTAAACAGCCGGCCTCAAAAGCAAGCACAACAGTAACAAACAGCCGCTTTACATGTAACAATCAACTCTCGTAAGTTTGTCATGTTTATGATAGGTTACGTTGTCTTGGTTAATACCAAGCTGTCAAACAATTCAATCTCATTTGCATTAAAAATGACATCATTAAAAGAAAAACATTCATTAAAAACTGCTTCACATGCTGGCATCGTGAGTATGGCAGCAACATAGCTTCTTCTTTACTGCCAAACTTACAGCATATGGAGGGGTAATCTTTTAATCATCCTTCACACTTTAGAGATTGACTTCCCAGTTCACCTTTGACCCACTGCGCCTACATCGTTACAGTATGTGTGCACACTTACCCTCCTGGGGTTTTTGTTTTTGTTGATTTCTTCTGAGTTTCACTTACTTGCCGAACAGGGAAATGGATAAATCTCCCGCCCCGTAACTTTGATTGATATTCTGTGGAGTACGTCCACTCTCCCTTTTCATAAATATGCATGAGAGCTGTTGAGCTTTGGTATTGAGTAGCTAGGCTTGATCCCTGTGTGAGTCTGTGTTTTTTTTTTTTTTGTTCCTGAATATATTGGCGTAGGTGACATTCTGGGCTACGTTTGGTTACGTATTAGGGAGCTGTGCTTGGCAGATGCAGTGTAATTTTTGTGTGAATGTGTGTGTGCTTCGGGCCAGAGGTTCCAGAGCTGGGGTCACTTTCAGCCGCAGGGAAACTGAAATGTCACGACTTGTTGCCTGCGGCTCTTGGGCTGCTGCTGTTTGTGCCTGGCTGGCTCTTAATTTAGCGTGCCTGATGAGGGTGGAGAGTAGAGCACACATGGTGCAGAGAAGAGCTAAAGTTAAACGCCTGCAGTCACACCACAAAGTGAGGATTGCAGGTGAAACTGAGAGAAACATTTTTTTTTTCTTTTTTTCCTCAACATGTTTGGTTAGCTGAACTTTCTACTTAAAGGTTATGATGAGCAATCTGTTCCTCTTTTTACTATGTTTCTACCCGAGGTCCACGCGACTCTGCCAGTTTTGAAACACCAAATTTGAGACTTTTAGAAATGCTGCTGACCCAGTTTTAGTTTTGATGGATACATTTCTACAGTTCTGAGCTTTTCAGAGTGGTCCGCACAGACGAGTAGTTTTGCTGCCTGATTGGGCCAGGCAGAAAAATTAAAACTGCTCAAACATGTTGCCATATTTGCTTTGCAGCCTCTCTCCATCTGTAGCTTTTCTGTTGGTATGACCTTCTCCTCACATCTTATTTTCAGTAACAGTATGTCCAAAAAAGGAAATATTATATATATATATTTTTTTATCATTTTCACACTTATCTTTTAAAAAAACCTTGTCCACATAAAGTGTTTGTTGTTTTTTAGTTTCCCTCCCCTTGTCCAGAAAACTGAGCATCTGTGACCTGTGACTTGTTCCCCTGCAGTTACTTTGAGCTGGAAAGCAGCGGGGTGAGAGAGGAGATCCGCTATCACTACCGCTTCAAAGGCAAGCCACGTTCTGAATCCTTCCCCTACCGCCTCGCTGATGGCCAGTGGCACAAGATCGCCCTTACCATCAGCGCCTCCCACCTACTTCTGCATGTTGACTGTAACAGGTAACACACACACACACACACACACACACACACACACACATGCGCGCGCGGGGGCAACGCACTTGAGCACCTTGACATCTGTCACGAGCGACTGTGCTGAGTAATTTTTACCATGCTCCTTTGAAGTGACACGACTAATGAGCTGCCTGTGTTTATCAAGGTAAATATTTGTTCAGTACGACCTCAGTGTGGAGAACAGGCTGTTAGCAGGGCTGACAGTACAACAGCCAAGGACAGGCTAACACTTGGAAAGAGCGTGTAAGAGAGAGGCTGTATATTGATATAACATCCTGTGTGTCTCTGTATAGGATGTGTCTTCAGCTCACACTGTTGTTTAATGAAGTGGAAGGTACCAATGATATAATCGCCTCATTGATTGGCCAGTGAATAACGTTATCTAAAGAGAACACTCGAGGCTGATCTATAAACATGCACTTCAGTTGTGACAGCCATTCTCAGCCCTCACATCCTCTCCTGAGACCCAGGAAGGCATCATTTGTCCTTTTTTTTTTTTTTAAATACAGTTGCTACACAGAACAAGTGAGGTAAACTTGAGTGGAGGTAATGCTCTGTCACCACTTGAGAATGAAAGATGATATGATGCACGCGAGGATTGCACTGTAACATTGATTTTTCACAGATGCCTATTATACCCATCAGGCTGGTGGTTTGATTAATTATCGCTGCAGTGGCTGTCTCTCTCTGACGATAGTGTGGCGAAGATAAAGGAGGGCATCAGAGTGTTATTGGATAGAAAAGATCAAAACATCATTTGAATCCAAGTATTTTGCTTATGCTGTTATTTTGAGCTGAGCTGATGTAATTAATACAGTGAGACTGAGTGGGTTGGTTTGGTGCTATTTGTCATTAGCTCGTGGCTGTGTATGGTATAAAAGTGAAGCCTGCCTGAGCCGCAGGGCTGCGACTGTGTGTCACTCCTGCTTACGTTTACTGAGTCTAGGCATTGTCTCACTATGGTACTGTTCAATATCACATCACCAGAAGCACAGGAAATAATGCTTAAAGGACGTGTAAAAAGTAGCCAGTCCACAATGTGTATTAATACAAATATCTGATATATTTAATAATAATGGCATGCATTGCACACACCACCAACAAATACTCTTTAGAGGTGCACATCTAATAAATATCTACTTGATCAGGTCATTCAATAAGACAAACCTTAAATTTGCATTGATTTTCTTATTCTCATTTACCGATACATGCATGGAATTTGAAGGCCTGTGCCCAGAACTATTACGTCAAGCTCGTCTTCTCAAAGCAAGGCGAGTGAGAGTGTGAATGTCAACATGTTTACCCAGGCTTTTTTACTCCACGTGGCCGTGTCAGACCGACAAGCTCATCAGCAGCCCCGCTTTTCAGCTCCTGCCTCTGTCTGCTCATCTGCATTCGCCCCCATCTGCAGCGGCGCCAGCTGAAGCCACCTGCTGCTCAGTTTTCAAAATGCCTTCAAAGTAGCAATCGCAGCTCATAACGCCTTTCACCTGAGCAACAACACCACACTTTAGTCTGATGGGAGTCGTTTTTTTTTCCAGACACACCGTGTGATTGTCACCATCAGCTCATCTCCTGCCATAATCTCAAAATACATGTCGAACCCTTGCTGTGACTGTTCTGTGCTTTTGGTTGGCACAACAAAAACAGTCAAACTTGTTCATTTGGCCCCGCCTACAGCAGGCAGAAGGGCAGCTACAAGGGCAATGACCTCTGCGTCTTTGGCCCAGATCCTTTTAAATCAGCAGTGCTGGGTACATACAGGAAACCATGAGATTTATAGAGAACTAAAAACACATTAGGTCAAACTAACAGACTTTGCAGTTGAACAGAGTATATTTTTCATCCATAACTGTACAGTGATAAAGCTTAAAATTGGATGCTTCTTTTTGCTGATAAACACTTAAGTGTCCAGAATGACCGGTCAGGTTTGCCCAAGCCCTCCATAAACTTATCATAAACACTGAGGATAATTCATATAGGGGAGAGTTTCCATTACAAAGAAACACAGTTGCCAAATTCTGGTTTTAATAGTCAATCTACAGTCTGATTTTACAGGTACATTTCATATTTTTTTATGGAGCACTTATACTGATTAGGTCCATGCTTCACAAACATAGACATACGTTAATGTTAATCAAGTAAATTTGGCTTTTCAAAATGACAAAACAAACACAATAAAAAAAAATGCATATTCATATCAATCTAACCTGATACTCTCATTTTTATTAGTGTTGGGAATATTTCCTTATTGCAAACAAACTGGCAGACCCATTAGCCTTGAGATTTTAAGTGTATAATTTCTGCACTAAACCACACTTTATTGATTTCAAGGCTCATTAAATGCTTTTAAGTGTCTGTAAATGGGAGACGGAGCAATTTATCGTCACATCCTCGGGTGGACTTAAGCTTGTAGTGCTTCTCTGGCTTTTGCTTTATTGATGTTGTTGGGCTGCCTAGGCTCATATTTAACTGCAAAGTCAATAAGGCTCACAGTTGCAATGCAAAGAGTAACAATACAAAAACAATATTTGTCAATATTTAATATACCAAAGTCATAGTTTTGCTTTTTGGGAAGTGTGCTGATTTGCTTTCTTGGCAAGTGCCAGACAGAAAAGAAACTCAATAACACCTTCATGTCTGTCTGTTGAATATGAAGCCAGACCCAGCAGGAAACTTGCTGTACTTCCTCTTGGGAGGTTACCGAAGGACATTCTAGGAAATTAATATCACACTCCCCAATGTCACATTTCTTTCTCCCGCTTTTGCTCCTATGAATGGCTTTAAAATAATAATTTCAGTTGCAATTTGTATTCAGACACAGTTTAAATGTCTTTGACCCACATCGCTCATCACCATAATCATTTTTAAATGAATTGAATGTTCCCCTATGTATATTTTGGACATTGCTCACGTTGGGAAAAGAGATTTGTTCATCAGTGCCCTGTCCTCTAGAGACTGCTGTCCCTTCATAAAGTCTGGCAGGTCAATGCGAACAATATTTTTGTCCATTTCTAAAGTGATTTCCACGTCTCATATTTCATTTATTTTATGTGGAAAGTGGACAAAAATGGAATACATAAAAAACACAGGATACACAAACTCTTATTTTTAATTCATGCCGTCTTTTAAACACATTAATTGGAGTAATTATATTTGCTAAGCAGTAGTTACTGTAACAGTTCCTGAGGTTTTGACATTTGCTGCATGAGAAAGATGAGAATTGGCAAAATGATCTTCCACTTGACTGAACTGATCCATTTAGATATCCCTGTCATGCATTGTTTGATACAAGACGAAAATCCCATTCTGCAGGGCAGCAGCTTCAATTTTTGCATGTCATCGTGTTTGACTGCACTGTGCAAGTCACTGTGTCCAAGTGGAGGGCTCTTACCTTGGATTAGGATTTGGAATTAATCTGAAGGTGGATCCGAATCCTGAGAATTCACGGAAATGTACCTCTTTCCTCTGCTGTCCTTGTGTAAGATTGATTGAAAAGAGGAAAATATGACACAGTTAAAGAGATGTATACAAAATGGACTGTACACAGTGGGATAAAGCCTGCCAATAAACATCCATCCATCTGGATCCATCCAGATATGCAGACTGCCCACCGGCCCCAGCCAGATGGGTGGATTCAAACCCAGGATCTTCTGTCTGTGAGGCAACAGTGCTAACCACTGCACCACCATGCTGCCCAGCAATAAAAATCAGGAAAAGTGCTGCATAATAAAGTAATGGAAACATTCTGATGACATATTATGCCACATTTAAAGTTAATTAGCACTGAACTGAATGACAAGTTGAAAATAATAACTGATAGTGTTTCTGAGGGTATCAGGTTATACGGTGCTCCTGCAGTCTCAAAACTATGATGTAACTGGAGCCGGAGTTAAATCAAAGGATTTTTCATCCTCAGTGTTACTGTTCAGCCAAGACAGCGTGATCTTCTGTCCTTTAGACACACAAAATGTATTTCTTAGTTGCTTCAGTGCAGATATTTTGGAAATAGGCTCTCTGCCACACGGCCTATCCATTAAGTTACACAAGACAACCCTCCACCCAATCCTTTTAACAACAAAATCAATCATCTGGTGCCTCCATTTCATTTGTGTGCCCTGGCTGGTTCAAGTGGCGCTTCAGGAAATCTGTAGCATACTCTAAATGAAACCCCCATGAAGCTATATTTGTCTCAATTTAGTTTATTTGATTTCTGCAGTTGAAATTGTTCCAGAAAATGTCATAAAATGCTCAAATGATTGTTGTGTCATGGAGTAAAATTACAATTTAACCCTGAGATGTGGCATCAGCCTGGACTATAATCAGGCATTATTAAAAAAAAAAAAAGGGTGATTTTCTTGAGACCTTCTAAAGACCCAACAGTAAGAAGATGGAAATTAGTCCAATATTATATCTCTCTTCAGTTGTTTGGTCGGCTCTGATCACCACCCCACACATGTTTGGTAGTGGCATAAAAGTGAATATTAAACTAACAAATCTAGATGAATCCAGAGCTGCTTGACCTCAGTGTTTTTCCCCTCACACATGCACTGCTGTGGACTCATCCTCATCTTATCTGACTCAGTCTCTGTCAGTAAATATGTTTATTCTGTGCATTGATTAATGTGGCTTACCTCCAAGCTTATCAGCTTAGTTCAGCACAGTTTATTCACATATTTATTTTTTAGTAACGACCTAATAAATGATCCGGATCCATTACATGAAATGTAGTTTACAAGTTTGGCAAAGCTGCACTCCAATTTATTGTCAATAAACATTAAGCAAGACTGGAAAAGTTCACTTGTCCTTTGATTTCTTAAATATATCTGTGAGCACCAGATGAAGGATAAGAGAATCAAGCCAGAGCACTTTCATATATGAGAGAGTTGTGTTGCTGTTAAAACTCCCAGAGGGTTTGAGCCTGATTACTGATACTCAGATATCTGGCTGAAACCAGATATTGAAAAGGGGAAAAAGACAACTTATTTTCCTGACCTAAAGGTATTTACAGCAACTCCTTTAATTCATGAAGGATCACCGCAGTGGATGGATCCACACACTTTATTTGGCACAGATTTTCCACTGTACACCCTTCCAGGCAGGAACCCTCTCATTTATCTGGGTTGGGACTGATACTAGGAGTACAGTAGCTTGTGACTCCTTGAGGCTGAGTTTGTGTCTCCTCTTGAAATCAAACCAGAGGTCTTTCATGTGTACGACAAATGTGTTAACCAGTCTATCACTGACCTACTTTATATCAAACCAGAAATTACAATAATGTTTCCTTAAATTCATTTACTTTAATGCCATATTTCCTCTAATAGTGCTCAGCTGCTACATGTTGTTAGCATGAGGCTGCCACCCTCAACACTTTATGTATCCATTTCAAATAAAAAGTTTTTCAGTTTCTTTTCATTTTGTTTCATTTCTCCACAATACTTTTATTTTGAAAGACCTTGCAGAATGTGCTGTAAGGCCAGTGTAGGGAGAGGAGCAGAATGTGATATGTTGTAGCTGATGAAATAGTCAGACAGACCAAGATGAAGATGAGGCTTAATATCCTATTCAAAGCCGGTCTTTGTCAGACATTTGTGTGATCAGTTATGCTTGATTAAAGTATTTAAACTTGCTACGCTAGGTTCAGCAGTTACATAACCTTAGAAACGAGCCACAATGCATTTGTGCATGCATCTATCATTAATTATCATTAATTTCAAAAATAGCACTACACCCCTGACTGCATGTCAGCAAGCTGTGTAGGTCTGTGGAAGCAATACAGGATTCTGCTGTTGTTTAACCACTGACTTCAAACCTTAATGTTAGTGAAGCAGTTTATCAGTTTATTTATGCAAACTGCATCACTAATTATATACACAACCAAATCCTCCAATCACTGTGATATCATTGCCATCATTTACGATTCTGTTCCCACTGAAAGTAAAAGTCACAGACATCTAGACTAAGAATTGCTGTTCTGCCTGCCCGCTGCTTTGTAGACAAAACTTGTTATAACTTTCCTGTCAAGATGAAAAATGAATTTTCTGTTTTGCCTCAGCAGCATTTTAGGAACCTTTCAGTGAACAGCTCAGACATTTGTAAATAAGGACATGTGTTGCACTCAGATGTGTGGATGGAGGAGATGGCTGCAGTGTGTTCCCTCATAAGGCGACAGTGGTTTTGGTAAACTAACTGGTACCCATTCACACACACATTCACACAGTGCTTTATTCTGTAACTTTAAACTCATTCTAGTTATCACACACACACAAACACACTCCAACTGATGGGGTTCAGTACCTTGGTCAAGGGCACTTCGACATGCACACTGAAGGAGCTGCTCATCAAACCGCCACCACTGATTGGTGGACAACCCTCTCTACTACTTCAGCCTTTTTAGGTCCCCTGCCTTTGCTTCCACCTATCATTTTATTTTAACTGTGTTAGTTTAGGTAATGTTTTTCTACACCCAGATTTATATTATATCATCTGCAGCAGTGCAACTGCAGAGCCTAGACAAGGTCAGATGCCGTACTGTGTAATTATGATTTCTAATTTTTCCTAATTGAATTAGGGGCAGATATCCAGCACATACACCCTTCCCTTTTTGTGTTTGGACCTAAATAGCTAATAGCTGTAATGACAATTACACCACCATGTGGTTGTCCCCTACCCGCAGAAGGTCATGTTATGCCCAGAGCGGCTTCTGTTCTCATGGGCTCGTTCCTCTTTTCAGTATTTTAGTTAATCAACACTTTGTGATGACTTTATATTCTCAGTCACCAATTTCAACTCTTATTTGATGATGTATTATGATCATTTTGTAAGTTATGTTATATTATGTAGAATCAAATGGATTAAAAAAAAAAGTAGGGTCTGCATCACAGCAGATCTGCCTTGTGATTGATAAATCTCTACTATGACAATCCAGCCCTACCACTGACCAATTTGATTACACATAAAAAGGTCTGTCACCTGTAAAACTCATGATGATGTCAAAAATGAAAATGGTATTTCAAACCAGAGGAAAAAACAAGCAAAAAACAAATGCAACAAAAAACTTATACAGGGTTGGGCAATTAATTTTCACAAGGAGCCACTTGAGAAACTGGGTCTGTTGTGGAGGACCTCACCAATAGGCTGAACTCAAGTCTGCTCAGTATTAATTTATCCCCTTATTAACATCTACTGGTAAGAGTATATGTTACAATTAGGCAATGAAAATGCGAAATCTCAACTGTGATTTGTATAAAATTTAAAGTCCTATTTTGCCTATAGTTTAATTACTTCATTTGCAGTTTTTCATTTACTTTCTTGTACAGTGAGAGAAATCAAGTCTGTTTTGGCCAACGAAACATTTGAATTTCTGCTCTCAGGTCCCACGCTCTTTTTCCCACTTTGGCAGCTGTGTGGTAGCCTACGTCTATGTTCAGTGTGCTTGCCGTGATGAAGTTAGGTATTTTAGATCAACATGATGGTTAACTTTTAGCAATGACTTATACAACACCTTTTGTTGTATTATACGATACAAAAATATCTATTTCAGTTCTGGATTCAATTCAGTCACTTGATCTTGCTTCAAAAGTCCGGCATTTTTCACTGTCAGACTTGGAAAGCCGTTGGTTCTAACACATGCCAGTTTGTCCAATTTCAGCTCCAGCCTATCCAAGCATGCCGTTACCTCCATAAACACTCCCTGTTGTAATCCCATTCATTGAGCACATTGCTGCAAGCTCCTCCATAACACATGTACACGTACAATGATGAGTAAGTAGGCTGTGTTACGGACATCACAGAACTATGGAGAAAAAGACAAAATTGTCCACTTTGTTTTTCAACTGACACTCCAGCTTTCCAATAATGCCATCAATCCGTCTTGTTATGGTTGTCAAATGCTTCTTTTTTCCCAGAGCATATTAGCCCGCCAGAGTGTACCAAACACTGCTTGACGAACTCCCCATCAGAGAGTGGCTAACTGTTTTTTTGCAATTTTGTGGAAAATCACAAAGCTGGTCTTGACTGCTCCATCCCTGAATGTGTAAAGCTCAGTAAAAAAAATAAGTCCTTGTTGCCAGAAAGGTTCAGATGTCCATTCCCGTTCTGCATCAGTCGAGTTCATGTATTTCTCAGCATGTTTAGTCTCCTAATGGCGATTCAAACTGTAATCCTTAAACACAGCAATCTGCTCTCTACAAACTAAACAGATGGTTTACCTCTGAAAATTAATACTTAGAAGTCCATGTCTTGATTAAAATCTCTACGTTCTGTATCAGTCTCTCTTTTTTTCAGTGTGCGCTGACAAACTCACTTCTCTCAAACGGCTGTTTCAGTGCATTTACGGTGAAGCTGCATTTGCGCGCACAGATGTAAAAATTAAAAATATATAAATAAATAGCAGTCACCTTCAAAATACAAACAATACAGTTGTATTGTAATGTCCCACAAAGTTGCAAAATACAGCCATTCTAATGGAGAGTTTATCAAAGAGTGTTTGGTGGTGGTGGTGGGACAAACTGCATGATTTATATTTATATTTACTTTTGAATCTTAATTTCCCATTGACCTCACACAGGCCCATCAGGGCCAACGAAATGGCCGTATGTGGCCCTGGGGCCCTACAATGCCCACGTCTGTCTTAATACAAGGTTAGTAGCTGTATCCTGAGCTCATAATTGCATTTAAGTCTTCATTAGTGGTTTTCGTTCCTTGGTTGCCATGGAAACAGGCCTGGGCAAAATTTTTATCCTGTTATTTGGTCATGCTTTTGCCATAATTAGTGCACAACAATATTCTCAGAGGAAGAACCCTCTAGCAAAGATGATACTTTCATAAACACAAAATATAATATGTGTTCATAATTCCTGAATTGCAAAAGTGATGCAGAAAGGATTTTTAAAATGGTCCATTTTTCTATGTCTGATGATTTTTTGTGTCTCAGTCTGTTGTCTGTGTGTAAGTTATAGTGCTATTTAGACAAATGTCTATTTAATTTTTATATATTTTTTTCTATTTATTGGTAGAGCATCATTGACAGAGACATATTAAAATAAAGAGCTGAGAAACCAGTGATGATGGAAGAAGAGACAGCTCAGCTGAGTTCTTGTTTGTGGATGAGAGCAAGTTTTTTTCTCTGCTGTGCATCCTTTTTTTTTTTTGTCAATTCTGCATTGTGTGCACACTGTAGAAGTACAAAGTGGTAGTAGTAGTAGAAAGTAGTCTACTTTGTCCATGTTTGTTTTAGTTATGTGAAGTCCCCCTTAAAGAGATGGACACAAAATAAAATGTAATAAAGGAAGATTTTAAAAACATTAAAAAAAAAATATATATATATATGAATATATTGCACATGATTTTTATCAGCCACAGAAATAATTGGTGATTTGGGAGCACGGAGCGACTTTTCTGCTCCAAAATTTAAAGTAAGTGCACTTAAACTGTTGCCTCATTAAACAGACATGATATATATATATATATATATATATATGGACACAACTTTTGGCTGAAACTATATGATCAATGATGAAATAAGAACTTCACTTTCTAAACCTAGCTCGGTTTCACTCCTTTAAAGTCAAAGATGAAGGCTTTTTGTTTTTGCCTCAGTTTTGCGTATCTGATGCTCATTTTATATTTAAAGTTATGTAAAGGGTGCATCATTGTGTGTGCTTACCTTTGTACTCTCTCTCCTGGAGGTTTTTGTTGTACAGAGCGTGGGTGTCACAGCAACAGACTTTGAGCACTCATCACTGACAAACTTTATTTACGGATAAGCTGAATAACTGAATAACAAATGGACCTGATTTAGACTTTTTCAAGTTCAGTGTGGAGTCAGAAGTTCAGTGAGGCTTTGTGTTAGTCATACTTCGCGATACACAGGTGGTTTGAATTCTGACAGAATTTTTATTCCCTTGTTATTCAAGGTCAAGGATTTGACAAGGATTTATTGATACTGCTCCATTAGCTGCAGTGAGGTGGCTGAATGGCTGCAATGACTGTTAGAGAAAGTCTTCATTTAGCTGTGGAACGAGGCAGCTGTCTGATACTGCATAAAATATAAATACCTCAAGAGAAGATTATTACAAAATCTGCTCTGGTTTCAGGTATGCTATACTGACAACACCCGGCACAATGATGTGAGTGTGTAGATGGTATGGAGGAGACACTAAAAGACCTGCGAGAAGAATCAACAACTTTGGTGATCCCTTTACTTTAGTACTAATGTCAGGCTGATTTTGTATTTATGTCTTTTTTGAACAGAAAGAGTTCTGCTCTGTTTTTTTGTGTTTAAGTCCACTTAACCTTGACAGTAAATTTGAAACCTGCGCCACAGCAATATTACAGCAAGCAGTGTCTGACTTTAAAGCTGCTGCACAGGTGTCTGGAGTTTGCATGTTCTTTCTGTTCCTGTGTGGTTTTTCTTGGGCTGCTCTGGTTTCCCCTCAGAGTGTGATTTAGGTCATAGCTGCAGATTTCCTTAGGTTTTCCCTGAGGATACCTCCAAATTACCCTTCATGTATTTCAGTTCCTCCAACCTTTTTGTCCCTTTTCATGAATCATCTGGTCCTTAGTAGGTCTTAAAATTTGGTAAATACAATGATAACAAAAACTAAGTGCACCCTTACTGTTTCCATAGGAATTAAGAGTTTCAGTAGCAATCAGCTGCGCTTAATTAATTGGCCATCAGCAAGTGTGCGCACCTTTCATAAAAGGAGAAGATCTGGCAGTTTGCTGGTCTGAAGCATTCAGGTTTGTGCTAATACGCTGCCAAGGAGGAAAGACATCGGCAATGATAGCCAAGGAGTTGTTGCTACTCCTCAATCTGGGAAGGGTTGTAAGTCAATTTCCAAACAATTTGAAGCATATCATTCCACAGTGAGAAAGATTATTCACAAGTATTTATAACAGTTCCCAATCTACACAAATTCAGACCATGCAGCGCTCAGAGAAATTGCAAAAATCCCAAGTACTGCATCTTAAATTCTACAAACCTCAGTTAGCATGTGAAATGTTAAAGTTCCTGACAGCACAATCAGAAAAAAACTGAATAAGTGTGGCTTGTTTGGAAGGGTTGCCGGGAGAAAGTCTCAGCACAGCTTAGGTTTGCATAATTTCATCTGAACAAACTGCAAGATTTCTGGAACAATGCCCTTTGGAGAGATGAGCTCAGAGTAGAGATGTTTGGCCATAATCCACAGCACCATGTCTAGTGAAAACCAAACAAAGCACATCAGCACAGACACCTCATACCAACTGTCAGGCATGGTGGTGGAGGGGTGATGATTTGGGATTGTTTAATTTGTTTAATTTGGGATTGGTTTTGCAGCCACAGGACCAGTCATTGTGTTGATCATGAACTCTTCCGTGTACCAAAGCATTCTAGAGTCAAATCTGATGTCGTCTGTCTGACAGTTAAAACTTGGCCAAAACTGGGTCCAACTTGCTTTAAAAAAAAAAAAAAAAAATCAGTTTTTGGCTTTTTCAGCTCAGAGTGAAATTGTTGCCAGTTGCATCGTGTTTCTTTTTCTCTGTCTGTCTCGTGGTGGTTGTGTTGTGTGATGTTTTAATTAAGCTTTCAAAACAGCTGACTGTCAGGGCTGATTACTAGCTCCAACACAGAGTCTGATTAAACGTCGGGATATGGGCGCAAAATAGAAGATTATGTAAATAATGTGACACTGACTTTTTTTACCTGGGTGACACATTGGAAGGTCAGACAGAGTTTGTATTGGAGAACTGCTGCAATGATTAGTTTCTTAATTGATTTGTTTGCAAACAAGATTAATTTTGATCCAAAAAAATTGCTCATGCAATTTACAAGCAAAATGCCAAACATTCTCTGATTGTAGCTCCCCGAGTGGAACTGCTTTTACTCTGTTTGGTATCACATTACATGAAAGATCAGATTTGGAAAGTGGATTGTTGGTTCAGCAATTTAGTGATGACAAATTAAGATTTGGGAACTATTTCATGTTGGAATAATCATGATAAATACTTAATGATTAAAATCAGCTGCAGTCCTACATGAGAGCAAAGAAATGTGATTATTAAGTTTTGAAATGGGTTGGGTTGTCTGTTCCATCTTAGAAATAGACTGTTTGCTCGCTGTGCCTTTCAATCAACCCTCAGCTTTTGTAAAGCCATTGTCTAGTTCACATTTATACAGTTTCATGATCAAGTATATAGTTTAACATACGTTATGAAATATCGTCTGTTTCATTACACACTTGGTTAATGAAGGAAGGCGGACACTTGGAGCTCTCCTCCTTAAAGATACAATAATATGCTGTGACTCCTACTGCTTTTGTGTCCAGCAGCTAGAAAATGACATTGTGCTTTGCTCATTAAAGAAGCCAGTGAGCTGGAAGTTTTTGTTTTTTTTTCTTACCTGCTAAGCAGTTCATCTGCCTAGCCAAAACTATCATTAGGATAAGAAAAAGGCTGTTAGAGTGGCGCATGGAACATTAGGTTAATGATAGGTGCAAGGAAGTGGATTTATTTTTGAAAATATGTTTTGTTTTGTTTTGTCCAAAGTATTTCTGTATTATGTATTTTTACATAAATTACACAGGTTTAGGTTATAGCTAAGCCCTGCTTAAAATTACTTAAAAGCCCTTCTCAAATTAAAAGAAGGCAAACCCTTTAAATGTTATTCCAAATGAGGAATTCAGGTATAGCTTTTTAATTTCCTGTGAAGGGCAGTGCCTGTTCTGCTCAGCGGAGCAGCAACCACTCGTTGCTTTATTACCTGATCATTGACGCCCCAGCTAAGAGGAGGGTACTGTGCCAAGAATAGTAATGAGCTGAAATCAGGTTAATAATGCTACATGATGCTGTCTGTAACCCTGTAACCTTGGTACTGATGACCTTGTCCTTGAAAAGGTTAGTGCTTGAGACACAGTATCTCTGACAGGAAGGCTCTTTTGTTTGACTGAGCTGTTGTATTGTCACAGTTTCATAGGACACACAGCGAAAGCAGATAGGAAATTATATGTGTCCTTTGGGTCTTTAATCAACGGAGTATCTCCAGCAAAATAAAATGCATTTAGATCATGGGTGGCTGTTCTTCCAGGGCAGCAGCTCATACAGACCCCTGAGTAATTACTCCTCCCGCACTTGGCAAGCTAATGAAGGAAATTTTTAAATGTCAATGAAGTGGTGGTGGTGGTTGTAAAGCCGTTTCTTCATTTGATTTTCTGCAGCCTGTGAGTCAGGCTGCACAGAACCATTTCTAACATCCGACAGGAATTTTCAGTCAAGTGTTGCAATCCAGCCATTCAAATGATGCAATTGTTAGAAGTGATTATTTTCCCTCAGGGTGCACTTATCGCCTGAAATTAATTTAAGTCGTAAACTGGTAAACTAGCAATCCTGATGTGAATGAATCTGGTGCTAATCAGCTTTTTTGTGGTGTTGTTTACAGCAAAACTATTTCCCTCTGATCTTTTTTTTTTTCTTTCTTTTTTTTTTTTTTAAAGGGGCTCCTTGCCTTCAATCATACATGTCAGTACTGCTATGTGTTGAGTTATTCAGATACACTTAGCAATTTGTCTCCAAACAATCATGGTTCGATTCAACTGACTGCAGTCACTCTCAGAAAGATTGGGGAAAGTTTGTAAATCATTACTATTTTAACTTATAAACCCAGATAGATTGCCAGCAAGTTGAGTCAGCCGAGGAGTGCAGCTCGTCTTTGATGCATCTTGGCAATTTATCACAGTTAATTGCTGTATTGTCACAAAGAGATTAGGTAATTAGGTAAGTGTCAAATTGACCCCATTCAATTGCAGCCCTTCTTGACCAAAGTGTCTTTGAAAACGGCAACTGACTGCAAGTGGTCGCAGACCTGGTCTCCAAAGCAAGCGTTTCAAAGGCAAGTACATTACACACAGTCACAGTTTTTTTTTCCCCCTAGTGTGGCTGTAGCATTAGAAAAGGATACCATGCTAGAGTGTCATGATGTGGTGTGCAGGTTAATCTGACATCTGGTCTTACAAAAAAATAATAAAATATCTCTATTAATAATAACATGAAATTGAAACATTATTTTCAGACTGAACTAAGGCCTGCTGAAAACAATAAATTTGAATGTCACAGCCAAAACAGAGACAAAAAAAAGGCACCAGCAAAAGCTTGCTGTAAAGCTACGCTGTTCTGTATGAATGTCAGGCGCCTGGTATGAACCACTCTGCATTAACACACTGCAAGTTTACACAATGATCTCAATATTTGTCTTCTTTTTTTTTGTTTGCCTAGCACAAGATGCCATGTTATTTTAATCTTCTGAACATTATTATCTCCTTCCAACCATCCATTTTCTTAACTTCTTATCCAATTCATGTTCATGGATGGGTGGAGCTTATTCTAGCTGACATAGGGTGAGAGTCTAGGTACAGTTTGGACAGGCTGCCAGTTCATTGCAGGCCTGACACAGGTCACAGGGCTACTACAGATCATTATCTCCTTTTCTTTTGTAAAGCATGGCCCAGTGTAAACTATGCTAAAAGCAAAGGACACATTAGAGCACCTTTCCTTGGCTTTTGACCTGCTGTTATCATTCAATTCAATTTTAATTATACAGTGCCAAATCACAACAAACCGTCAAATCAAGGTGCATTATATTGTAAGGTAAAACCCTACAATAATTACAGAGAAAACTCAACAGTCAAAATGACCCCATATGAGCAAGCACTTGGCGACAGTTGGAAGCAAAAACTCCCTTTTAACAGGAAGAAACCTCCAGCAGAACCAGGCTCAGGGAGGGGCAGTCATCTGCCACGACTAGTTGGGGTTGAGGGCAGAGAGACATGGTGTGGAAGAGAGCCAGAGATTAATCATTACAAATGATTAAATGCAGAGTGGAGTATAAACAGAGTAAAAAGAGGTGAATGAAAAGAAATACTCAGTGCATTATGGGAACCCCCCCAGCAGCCTAGGTCTATAGCAGCATAATTAAAGGAATGGTTCAGGGTCATGGGATCCAGCTCCAACTATGAGCTTAATCAAAAAGGTATGTTTTAAGCTTAATCTTAAAAATAGAGAGGGTGTCTGTCTCCCGAATATTAATTGGAAGCTGGTTCCACAGAAGAGGCGCCTGAAAGCTGAAGGCTCTGCCTCCCATTCTACTCTTAAGTATCCTAGGAACCACAAGTAAGCCAGCAGTCTGAGAGCGAAGTGCTCTATTGGGGTGATATGGGACTATGAGGTCTTTAAGATAAGATGGGGCCTGATTATTCAAGAGCTTTTAGGACAGCTTGATAATAATGAATTACAATAGTCCAGTCTAGACGTAATAAATGCATGAATTAGCTTTTCAGCATCACTCTGAGAAAGATTCTAATTTTTAAAATATTACACAAATGCAAAAAAGCAGTCCTACATTGCGTAATATGTGCGTTGAAGAACATATCATAGTCAAAAATGACTCCCAAGTGTTGCTGGAGGACAAGGTAATGCCATCCAGAGTAACTATCTGGTTAGACACCATGTTTCTAAGGTTTGTAGGGCTGAGGACAGTAACTTCAGTTTTATCTGAATTTTGAAGCGGGATATTAGAGGTCATCCAGGCCTTGATTTCTTTAAGACATTCTGGCAGTTTAACTAATTGGGTGAAGGATGTATGGTGTAAATACAATCGGTCCTAGCACAGAACCCTGTGGAACTCCGTAATTAAAGGATAAGCACATTACCAATGTATTACTTTGCATCGATGTAAATCACCCCTAGAAACAACAGCAATGTTATTTTTGATGATGTGGTTCATCAATTGATAAGCTGAAGCTGTTTGTTATGCCAGCTAATCAGTTGTCTGCTAATACATCATCAATCTCCCATTGATGATGTATTACCATGTATCAGTCAAACAAAACAGCATGGACAGTGTGCAGATCAGTGATATATTGGACCTTTCTCATGAAAACTTTTAGAGTCAAAGTGAAAGTGGCTCATGAATCAGTTGATTTAATCAATGATGAACTAGAAAATCGGGAAGTTACGCCTGTGGCTTTATCTGCCTCCTTCACCACTGCTTTCTCCTCTCTCATCTCCACCTCATTCTCTTCCTGAAAGAGGCTCTATAACACACAAAAATGTTCATAAACATTTTTATTCCCAATATTGTTGCAGTTTTTTAATGTTTAGCAGAATAGATACACTAGCTATTCCACACAACGTTATGGTGCGCTAAGAACACTACATATACAGCAATACATTAATGTTGCACAAGCGAAAATACATTTAGACGAGCCCCTAACTCTATTTAGAATAGGTTTGGCGTATTTTGTTGTAATTCTGTTAAAGCTGACAGCCACTCAGAAGAGACCTTCCATCAGCAGCTGTAGGTTGAATGAACAAAATGGCAGCCATAGTTTTCTAGTAGGATTGGTCACTGTTTGGCATGAAAAATCCTGACAAAACCAGTGCTGAAAATCTCCAGACCAAAGAAATATGATAAAATCACATTTTTTTCATCCAATTTAAAAAAATTCAAAGAGTCTTTTCATCCTTGGAATGAGCCCTAAAGAATTAATCAGAAATGCAATTTCCTGAAAAATTAATTTTGTTGTGGTATAGCTAGATATACAACCCTCTTGTCTCCAGACAGCTGACAAGAACGAGCTAAACAACAACAGCTGGTTGTAAGCTAACATTATGCAAGCTAATGTTAGGCTTGAGTGTCCTAAAAATCACACAGATAAACAGTTTGATTACATCGTATGAGAGTTTATTCACTAAGATCCAGAGTCCAACAATGTTAGACCCACTTCAAAGACAGTTTCAGCAACACTGGCTAACAGCAGCACTTGCAGCGGTACCAATTATCTACAGAAAAGTCCTAGAAATCAAAATCCTGAAAACAACTCAACTTAGCATCACTGTCATCAGACACAAGTGAGCTGCTCTCACTTATGGACCTGTATCGGACTCAGTTTCACAGCCTCCTCCAGAGTAAATATATGTGGATGCTCCACAACTGGCATTGTGATGTAAACAGCGATCTTAGTCTTCTGTTTCTATTCCATATGTCAGAACAAGATCTAGAGTGTGGTTAAGGTGGTGGGTGGGCTCATTTACATTTTGAGAGAAGCCAAGTGAATCTAATAATAGATTAAATGCAGTGCTGAGGCTGTCATTTTCAGCATCTACATGGATATTAAAATCACCCACTATAATTATTTTATCTGAACTGAGGAATAAATCCGATTTAAAAAGTCTGAGAAATCAGAGAAAAACTCTGAGTAAGGGCCAGGTGGACGATAGATAATAAAACAGATTTTTGAATTTTCCAATTAAGGTCGACAAGGCTAAGAGTCAGACTTTCAAATTAATAAAAAACTTTGTCTGGGTCTTTATTTAATTAATAAACTGGAATTGAAGATTGCTGCTACTCCTCCTCTTCGACCTGTGCTTTGAGCATTTTGATGGTTAGTGTGACTCGGGGGTGTTGATTCATTTAAATTAACATATTCATCCTGCTGTAACCAGGTTTCTGTAAGGCAGAATAAATCAATATGTTTATCAATTATTAAATCTTTTACTAAAAGGGTCTTAGAAAAGAGAGACCTAATGTTTAATAATCCACATTTAACTGTTTGAATCGTTGGCGCAGTTGAGGATGCTATATTGTTTTTTCTTTTTGAATTTTTATGCTTAAGTTGTTTTTTGCTGATTTTAGGTTTGTTTTTAGTGGTCTGGGAGCAGGCACCGACTCTATGGGAATGGCAGGACGAAAGAAGCTGCAGAGAGGCGTGTAAGACTGCAACCCTGCCTCCTGGTGTCAGCGCTGGGTAGTCACGTTTTGTGGGGTTTAATAAATTCGGCCAGATTTCTGGCTTAATTCAATATTAACTTGAACTCCAATTGGCGTAACCGGGTGTCATTGCTGCCAATGTGAATTAATATTTACATTTAGCCTTCGTCAGCAGTTTCAAATTTCCTTGAATGTTGCCTGCTCTGGCCCCTGGAAGACATTTGACTATGGTTGCTGGTGCCTCAGTGGGTGTGTTGCTGGTTTGGGAAAAACAGTTTGAGACATGTATGGGTTGGTGGTGTACCGGGGCTGCATGGCTTTGAATTGTCCACATCTGGGTCATTTCACTTGGTAAAGAATCTTGTTGAGCATTAAAAGAAATGCTACCACATCAGAGACCACTAGATCATCAGAACACCAGCAGTTTTCTTCCATTTTTGTTGCTTTTTTCTTTATATTCCTGCTTAGCATTAGAAGCTGTTGATGTCACATTCTAGTGTACTTTTATGTAATATATCTATAGTACATCTGGTGGTCATGATCTGTGCAATGAAAAGTGATGTTGCTCAAATATTTGACTTTGTTTTCAGGAACAGATAAGAGGCAGTTAGTCCTCCCAGTAGTTTTCCTGTCCGAGGTTCACCATTGTTTTGTGTCAGGTGTGATGGAGTGTGTCATTACCTCAGCCATCCTCTGTTGAGCTGAGCAGGGTCCAACCCACCTCCTCCAGGCAGGTGGTCCAGCTCAGTCCCCTGGTGGTGAGGAGGAGGAGGACAGGAGGAGCTTTGTACTCCAGGGGAAACACACATACACAATCATAGATTGTGTATGTGTGTACCAACCTCTCTTTCTTATTATTTTTTAAAATATATCTGCAGCTACAGTAATCGTGCATTATCAGAAAAGGATGTGAGGTTTTATCACCAGATAAGGTCATTGTTGGGGTGATGTAATTATAGATATCGGACAGTGTGGAAGCAGACAAGCAGCATTTCCTCTGGGAACTGGGTGACAATGAAGACTCCATGTTCATATACATACTGTAGGTAAAACCAGTTGTATCTGCCGCACCAACTGGGAAGGAAAGGAATTTGGGTCATTTTATCCATTAAACATGATACATCTGCCATCTTATTAGGATATGTTCTAGTTTCCTTTTTCAGTTCTTAACAGTTAGTTTTACTTCCTGCTTTTTTAGCACAAGATTTGAAAAAACAAACAAAAATGTAAAAAAATCAAAAGTGTTGCTAAAAGATAACCTGTCTTTCTTCCATTAAGGCTTTCTCTTTCATTCCTGCTGGAAGATTACGTGGCCTGGACTTAACAGTGAATGGGAACATTGATTCAAATCACATGTCTGCCATCTCAGAGCATAATGGTAGCATCTTTCAACCGCTGTGGGTGGCAGAGCTCCAGTCTGAGCTGGTAAACTTCAATTCATTTTCAGCACTTGAGACATGAGAGAAACTTGATGCCCTTTTAGAAGCAGATGCTGCAGAGCTGCCATGACAGCTGCCTAAATTTACAGTAGTGCTTCCACTGAAATAAGAAAATACAGGGGCATGAAAGAAAACCAATACAATTCATCATCTTCACACCGCTGAGGACCAGGGCTAAAGCTAATATGATATATTTGATTAAACTAGCATTTTTTTTTGTATTAATGACTTAAAAAATAATGCTTTTGTGTCCTGAAATCACTCTATTCATCAATTACTGGTTATCACAATTTAAACAAATGAAGTTCATGTAAGCAAACAGCACCATACATGTTTAGGCTTTAGGCTCTTGCTTGGGAAAATGGTGCCAATCTGACAAAATTTAGCAACAGGTTCCAAACAAATTAATAACAAGCTCTTCAATTCATACAAATAAACACAATGAAAAGCTTTATTCTATATCTGTAGGAAATGGTTACATTTTTCATCACAATTTCATACGATCTGCCGTCAGTATTGTTTCTGTTAGACATTGAAACCTGAAATAAAGGGCTATACAGTGCATTTTGGATATAAAAGCTTGAGAAACTGAAATAAGTGAACGTGTCATTATGCAGCATTTTAAAAACCCCACTCCCCACTTTACAAAAATGTCCACAGAAATAAAAAGTAACATACAGAAAATGGCAAAGTCAAAGTGCACAGGCAGAGAAGCAGAGGAATATGCAAACAACCAAACACCTTCATTTAGGTTGGTACATAAATGAATGAAAGCATCATGAGTGAAAGGAGTTTTACTTCCATTATTTTTGTGTCTTTGTGTTGCTGATTTTTTATAGGAATATCTCACAGGTGTCTATATGTGTATTAGCGCTGCTGTATCATCCTTGAAACAACAGTATGATTCCTCACCATGAATTTGTCATTCCTCACAGACATTTGTCATTGTGTGGAAGGGATACTGACAATATACTTGCTTGATGACCTGTGTATGTGTGTATGGGTTTTAATGCTTCATATGTTGTTTGAAAATGGTTCTGCAACCACAAACCAGATGAGATTCAAACATTGGACATTTGAGCTCTTCTAGTGCTGCAGGAAACTTAAACTACAGGAAAATTGTGCACCAGTGATTAAAAACACCAAATTTATACAGAATACTCTTTTATGATGTCTGTTTTTATAAAGTCCATTAGCCATTAGAAGACTCAAGATGATGGCCTATTTTTTAAGGTGGCTGTCAACAAAGGCAGGAATTTTTTTCAGAGAAAATAAACTAGACTTACGTTTTTGAACTATTTGATGCTGAACTCTTTTTGATCTTTTTGAACATAGAGAACACTAACCAGCTAATCTCATGGACTTGATAGTTTAGTTAGATTAGTTATATGAGTTAGCCAGTTTAACAAATAGCTGGGCAACATATTGTACAGTAGGTGCATTGGTCACCTCACATCAAGAAGGTTCCAGGTTTGAACCTGTCCAAAAACATGCTTGTTGTGTTCATTGATGATTCAAAAATCGATGTTGGTGTGACCGTAAATGTGTATGCGTAAATGTATGGGATACATGAAATGCATTGAATCGGTTAGTAATAAACTGGCACTGGATGGACATTAAATTTCCGAACCTAGCATCATAGTGCTATCAAAGGGTAAATGGGTAATCCCTTGACCTGCACCACCTTGTGCAGCTTCAACTGTTATTGGACCACTGGACAAACATATAATATATGTGTAATTGCAATTATCTTTCTGTGTCTCTGGAGTCGTATTAGTTGTCTACTCTTTTCTGTTGTCTATTCTTTTGTCAGTCAGTTTCTAAATACATGGACTTTGTTAAGCATGATAAGAACATTTATTTGTATATTGTGGAAAGTAAATAAAATGTTGACAAATTTCTGTTCATTTTTAAATCTAATATATCACTACTTATCTTGTTGCACAAAGTCTGTATCACCTTCCTTTCCATTTATGTAAAGTAGAGACAATGATACACTGTGTGAGACAATTAATACTGCTTAACACCTAGAATCACTGCTGACAGCGAGGTGTTACTGTGAGATATAGTCAAAATCATTGCCCTGTGATGCCAGGCTGTCAGTTCTGAAGCATTCTTAACACTCTATATAAAGGAGGAAGAGAACTGCATTTTTGGCTTGTAGGTACTGTAGAGGAAATATTTTCTAGGGAACTTATGAAGTTTCAAGTTTCAGCTGAGCTAAAAGGTAACCACTGTAAGGCAGATTTTTTTTAGTTTATTGTAAAGGTACATACAGCTACAAGCATAGCTACAGAGCATGCAGTATATTGGCATGAAGAAGGTACCGGTCAGAAACTCTCCTTGTACAGCAGAGTAGAAATCCACATGCAAATGAGCTGAAATTCATATCCAATCAGAGTAAATGGACTGTAACTGAGAATCATCCCAATTATTATGAGCACATTAGAGTTAGTAGGGCATAATTTGTATTCACAAAGGAAAGGTTGTCTCATGGTAATTCTTGTGCATTTTGTTCACAATATATCCCTTTATTCTTGTCCATATTCATGCCCATTGTAGAGAGTGATGTGGATTGTGTAATACAAATGTAGTCTATGATTATCTAGGCTTGGCTGATGCAGAAGATCACATATTGTAGACATCCATTCAAAATAGCTGGATTATGACATGTGGATTGTCTCAAGGGCTTCTCAGGATGGATGTAGACTGTAATATTGGTCATCATTTGTGTGGAGCAGTCCAAAATTGCAAAGAATTGTGGCGATATATTTGGTCATGGTTTTAAAACAGTGGTTCTATGTTGCACTGAGAGTGTCAAAGATGGCCATTGCAATAGTTTTGTGACTGAATATTGGACAAAGTCTAACAGTGTAGAAATTTAGAAGGACTCCTCTGGGACTTATACTACAAACTATGTCTACTACAGCCAGAGCAGATGTAGTTTGTAGTAGTATGTCTACTACACATGAAAGAGAGTGCTACAAATTATTTAAGATCCAGCCCCCCATGACCCTGAAAAGGATAAGTGGAAGAGGATGGATGGATGGATGGATGGATGGATGGATGGATGGATGGATGGATGGGTGATCATGCTGTAGGAGTGCATTGATCCTCACTGATCAATGGATTCTGGCTCCATTGTTGGGGGGAAAAACAAAATAAAGGTGTAAGGTGCAAGGTTATATTTAGGATCCCAACAAAGAAGATAATGTAGTTGTTGTGGCAGCAGAAGACTCATACGTGTATGTATAATTTGAAGTACAAAACAAAAATGTAGTCATATACTCACCTAGCAAATTCATTTTCAATCTGGACATGTTTAAGTTTGCCCATGAATGCTGGCCTTTTGAGATTAGTTCAAACGTTTTAAGGTTTCATGAGATGATTCTCCACTGGATTATAATTTGATAAGGCACACTAAAATCCAGTCTAGGTTAAATACACACATTGGAAACTTTTCACACATTTTTTTAGGTGCCTGCCACAGTTACCAGTAATCTCCCACCCGCCTTCACTGACTTGGCATATCCCAGCTTGTGCTTTTGGCAGGGGATAAACTGAGAGCTTTGAGAATTATGTCCATGGTGAGGCAAGTGATTCAAAAGGGACATTAACTCCCAATTTCTGACTTCATCTCTCTGCCAGAAGAAAGACACAAACATGACAGAAAATGTCTCAAGCTCAACTAGTGGAAAATTGAAAGTGGTCTGGAGTTTAGTGTGGACGGCAGATATTGGCAGAGCAAAAATGATGGCTGTGAATGAGACTGTTCTTTTGAAGTGAAGCCATGAAGGCTGTCAAAGACCTAAATAAATTGTCAAACTTTTGAAGATGGAAACTATTTGTTTTTGATTGATTATTATTATTTTTTTTTACATCCTTAAGTCAGACCGATGTGGCTTTTTGTTAGCATTTGTGGCTTTATTTAGGACTTAATTTTTCTTTATATTGACTCTTATCAGTAGCTTGAATACAAACTTGGGAAGCTGCAAGCCAGCAGTGCTGAAATCATGACTGCCCCAGATTAAATGTAGTTTATTCAATTCAGTCAGTAAATCACTGGAAATGAGGTGGCCTGGCAGCATATTGCAATGGACTGTCAACAAAATATGTGCTGTGCGGTAAGACGTGGATTTACACAGTCTACCATACGGTGCTTCCACACTTCTAGCAGCTCATAAGGCAGTACTTTCCACATTTCAGAATTTTCTCTTCGCCTCATTGAATGATGGCGAGTGGCGCCACACCTGCCTGACTCTTTCTTCTATGTCTAGATGTGGGTCTTTCTTATTTTAACTCAGTGACATACAGACAGACAATGATAAAGGTTAACAGGAGATGTGTAAAAGTGGAGCTGCCCCATTTTTGCTGGTTATGGATCAAGTGATGGGCCTACTTCATCTGGCTACAATGGAGATACCTGTTCGTACTCATACCAGCGACAACTCTCGGAAGGGGATCTATTATACTTTCCTTTATTTTCTGTCATATGCATAATGTTAGTGGTGGATGCTCATATTAATCATGGACACAATTTCAAATAATGAGGTCAGTGTAAATACAAGTAATGCCTGTGAGCCAAAAGCTCAGGCTTCAAACTGCTCTAAATACTCAGTTTTGACAGTTTTTCTTCCACTCTTGGCTCTGTATAATGCCACTGAGAGTGGATCTTATTAATATGATATTATCAGGCAATCGGCTCTGGTTTTGAGTGCAGAAGCCTCACCCACCTTCTGTTCAAATGTTTCTCTGTATCTGCAGGAGGGAAGACACTCAGAAGAAATTTGATGAGGAGAGGGAGCTAAAATGTTTTCAAAGGATGAACTGAGGGACTGCAGCCAAATATAAAATAACTAAGGATTATTTTGAATTGAATCATGCAAAGCTACCTCATAGAGTGCAGTAGAAATGTCAAAAAATGTGGAGAAAGCCAAGCTACTTTGTTAGAATCCACCTGAACAGCAAATGGATGATTGGTGTTGTGTAAATGAAGGCCTGAGGTGATAATTATCTCCTTTCGATCCTTCCATATACAACTGAAACTGGGCTACATGCTGCGCACATCATAGGTATGACATGAATGGCAGGTATGACAGAATGGTCTGAAGTTGGCTATATTGCTGAAGATGAATTGCCTGCGGTGCTTCATCTGGACACTCTTACTCTGTTGCAACATTTCTAGCTGATCATTAAAAAAAAATCTAATCACTGTTTTGGGATTTTTTTTTCCATATATTTTTGCCAGTCTCAGCGGTAAATGCCAGTCTGCGTTCATTCAGCTGAATGCTGTAATGTAAAAAAGCAGCTGCAGGAATCTTTCAGTACACATTTGCAGAATTTAGTTCTGATAATGCTCTGAGAGAGGGAGCTGGCTAACAGGGAGGCTGATATCACTGAGATAAAATTACAAGCAGTCGAGCAGCATCGTGCATTTACAGGCAAACTGAGTGCTTTGACCCTTAACTCTGATATCTGAAGAAGCAAAGCTGTGAAGTTCTGGGTAGTCTGTCTTCGTTTCAGTCCCCACAAACCTAGAAGAGGATAGAGGGTTTTTTTTTTAAGTATTTTTTTTTTGCCTTTATTGCAACAGGACAATTGAGCGTTGAGAGCAAATTTAGGAGAACAGCAGGGGAAATCCGTACAACAAATGGGGTGGATTCAGACCTGGCTGCAATAGCCTTAAAGCATATGGGTCACCTGCTCATCCCGGTGAACCAAACTGACAGAAGAAACACCATGATTTAAAAAAAAAAAAAAATGCACAGTTAGGGTTTCTAAATATTTTCATCCTCCATTTACCTTCACTGGAGGCAAACACTTCTATGAGCACATTTTCTGCATCAAATTAAGTCACAATCATCTGCATGGTGAGGTACCACCATGGTAAGAGGGGAAATATAATGTCAAACAATGATCATACAACGACACAGTCACTGCAGTTATTTTCATAGTCTTCTGTGCTCTTGGTTATAAAATTTTACCTATTTGCATTGAGTCCTGGCAATAGCAGTGCACTCTTAATCACACTCTACAGTGTATGTCCTGTGACAATCAGCTGCTGCCAGACTGCAACTACACCTGGGAGCACATCACTGTTCTAATTGGCATTGCTATTCTCCAGTGTTCTTTCTGTGAAACTCCTAGTGTTGATCACTGCTGAGCTGTTGATAGGAAAAGGTGAAGGAAACCAAAAACAGAAAGATTGGAGTTTGGGAGGGGAAAAAAAAAAGGTATGATCACATGACCTCTACGCTCGCTATTGTGGTGATAACTCGCCCAGCAGGTGGGAAATCACACAGCTATGGTATAAATAGCCTTAATATACTGCACTGCTAATTCACCAGCATGGAGAACCACAATACTGTTTAACAACAGTAGTTAAAGGTAATCCATCCATTATGTAAAGTCTTTATTTTATTTTGTAATTCTCCACAGGATGCCGTTGTAGCCATGATCTGCCAGCTTTGTGCTAAATCTCTTACCTTCCCCTTGTCTAAGGAAAGTAGATTGTCTGAGGTGCCGCTGGCTTTTTATGAGGGCCTGAAACTACAAAGCTGCATGAATTAACAGCAGTAATGATCTCTTGACACAATAGGGCATCATTTCACTCAGTGTTAACAGCAAAAACACTGCTCAAAGGACCTTTAAGTATAAGTCAGAGGAATGAAAAACGACCGTGCCTTGATGCAGGTGGGATGAGTACTGTCATATATAAAGATCAATCACCTGTTCACCCGTTGACCTTTCGAGCTCACAGATCTCACTTTCAGTCCTGTACTCAGTTATGGAAACACGCTCCAACAATATTAAAGTCCTGAACATAACATAACCACTACTCAATTATAGAAGTGCTGTTGTGTAGGCTTTGCTGTAAACTGAAACCAAATTAGTACTGCTGCCAGTATGCTATGTAGGCTAACATCCAGTGAACCTAAAAGATAATGTCTCCGTTCTGACACTCCTGTTAGGACAGTTTTACTACCACTGCTTTTGGTGGGGTAGTGAACATTTATAGCATGTCGAGCCTTTGCCCACACCTAATTTTAAATTCATCTGATAAAAATTGGTTATCCTGTTAGTTAGCTAGCTAGCATTAGCATCAGCGTTGATGACTAGTTTTCCAGCCACTCGCTAAAACTCTGATTGATGGTCGATTGCCTTCTAAACAACGAAGGTAGCGAGATCAAAAGTGAACGGCCTTCCACACTCAAACCTTTGACCGTTAAACGACTACTGTTCGCTGCACGTAGCCACACTTGCCTGCATGAACTGAAGCAAGCACTCAAAATAGTAAGTGTAAGTATGGTAGTATGAGATTTGAGGCACAGCACAAGAAATAAATCAGCTTTCTACTCATACTGGCTCCTGTTGTGAGAAGGAGGAAGAAAAAGCTGACAAATTGTTCTTAGACATGCTCAAAGAGGCCTATTGCAGCTCGCTGGCATCTGTAAGCCCACCTTACTGGAAGGAATAAATGGTGTTGAATGACACTGAGGATGTTTGCCTTGATAATGCCAAAGCCTGTTTGTGTCTGTGTCAGGAGTCGGGCGGTTAATCCAGCCTACATTCCAGGTCCAGATATCAATACTGTGTTAGAGAGCCGTTGGGCAAGACCAGCTGTCATGCTTGAGGAGAGCAGCCTCTGCTCTACACTCTCTGCTTTCTATGAAAGGAGGGGGTGTACAGGAAGGAGCGGGGACACATATATTCTGCTGGATTTACTTTTGTATTCAGCTGTGTTGGATCGCTGCTCGTGCCAGGCCAGGACAAAAAGAGAAACCTGTTTGTGTCCGTGTCGTTATCATAACCAAATATTTCCTTCTGGTTTTTTTGTTGGCAGGATTTATGAGCGAGTGATAGACCCTCCCCAGATGGAGCTCACCCCGGGCAGTGGAGTGTGGCTTGGCCAGCACAGCCACAAGCACGGTCTGTTTAAGGTAAGACTCCACAGATGATACACACACTTTATGCACCTTCATGCTTCACATTCAAGACTGCCTAGTGCAATTGGCCAGATTTCCAGTAGGTTGTGTGGGGGAAGAGCGCCAGCGGTAAGATGCAAGAGTAAAGTACCGAGGGCTTACAGAGGAGCTGTGAAAAGCTCAGCTTGAGCTTTGAAACCCTTGTTCCCAAGCCCATCACAATGATGTCGATTTCTAATCTGTGCTCATTTTCTCCAGCCTCTGCATGCACTCACAGCATGGGGTGGACGTGGCAGAGCATCACGAGGACATGCACATTCCCTTGATATTCCCACCTCTTCTGCCCACCTGTCGTGCAATCAATGGGCCTTTTACTTTTTTGACATTGGTTAGCCAATAGGTCCTATTGCGATGTGATTTACCTCTCCTCTTCATGCTTTGACACTATCGCTGCTGCACAGGAGCACTGTTCCTTCACCGTCTACATGTACCTTCGCCTTCATCCCCTTTTGCACCGAGGCTTCAAGGAGCTCCTTCTTTTAGTGAAAGGCTCTGGTCTTGAAAGACGCAGCCCCATCATGCAGTTCCCTACCTGCAGTCAGCTCAGTGCCTTCCATGTGCAGGGAGCACTCAAAAGTGTTTGTCAGCAGCAGAGGCAGATGATGTGGAAGAGCAAAATCTTGTGTGAAGTGACTGAGGGAATGAGGAAGTTCTCCCTTCAGGCTGACGCTAAGTTAAGATGAGAGATATGTTGGCATCATGTCTGACAGGTGCACTTGTAACTCCTTGTATCAGGGACCTGTTGCTCGGTGTATCATAAGGATTATTTAGAGCTATAGCGCTTCTTCTTTTTGTTCTGCCAGTATCCTAATAATCTCCTCCTATTCACATGGTAAGTTGTTACATCTAAAGTGGCAAGACGTCTAAGTGAAGATGCTATTTGACTTTTCTTTAAAAATATAATGCTATTATTTTTGCATTGCAAATGATAGCATGAGATCAACAATTCAAAAGTTGAAACTTTGAAAAATGCAAATGAAGTTCAGAATCTCACCGTTTTTCTTTTTTCACGTGCACGGACTCCACGAGGATATCGGATCATACTGGTAAAACATTTTCATTTTTTTTAACACATTGTTCCAAGGAGCATCTTGTGAAGTCAAGAATACTCGGCTGTGTGTGCCGCTCTCTTTGAATACTTGAGTCTAGCCACAATTTCGCACTTAGAAAATCGCTCTTGACTGATGACACTTTCCCTCCATCCTGTTGCTATTTCTCCCACTATCACAGCTACTTAGTATGCAGTGTTCTGCTGGAAACGTGAGGTACAGCCATATTTATAACAAATTAACAATAGCTGGAGGCTTACGTACTTGTACAATCCAAATAGACCAAATTTGTGTCATTGGAAAGAAATTCCTGGAAAGGATACAGCTCAGAGGTGTCTTTTTTTTGTCCAAAGGAGTTGATGTGGTCAGTGCCACATCAACCAAACCTAGAAATAATGCAAAACTGCGAAGATATACCTTCTTCATTTTACTGTTTTGTCTACTGCTTCTTTCTTTTTTCTTTGTTTTGCTTGTTTTTACTACTTTAGGAAAAGGCAATCTGACTTAAAATCTCAGTTGTAGGCTTGTTGTTTTAATATTCTCCAGTCTTTAATATTTATATCCAAGTCTTCAAGTAGAAAAATAAAAATTAAAGCAGAGGGACACAGCAACCCTCCAAAAATACACCATTAGTACCTCTAAATCATTTGCTCAACCTGTACACAAACAGAATGTAAAAAGTTTGAAAATGTGGCCCTGCTTATTGTCCAGCGTCTTTGCGATTCTCTTCACATTTTCCCTATTGCTCCTTTCTTTAACCTGCTAAAGATGAGGGGATAAACGGAGCCTACTTAGGTTTTCCTCACAGCTAAAGCTGAGAAGGGCTTGTTGGGAAACAGGGGTTAAAAAAAAAAAAAAGAGGCAAGAGGTGAAGGAAAGAAAAAAATAGCCAAGAGCTATAGAAGTAACACTGCAGATAGAGATAGGAGGTGAAATAAAGCAGCAGCTGTAATCTATCGCATTCAGTGCGCGGGAGTGGGATAATGATAAGACGGGCTAACTAGGCCTTTAAATAAAGCATATTGAGCCCTTGCAGTAGCTTGGGATGCTCTTCATCCTCTCAACACTCCTCCTCCAGGGAGCCTCTCCATCTGAGGGAGCAACTGTAATAAATTATCTTTATCTAGAATCCATTGTGCCAAGGATGCCGACTCCTCGGGGATGCTGCAAGCTCGTTTGGAACCACTGCTTTTGTGAAACGCTCTGCGTTTCATGCACTACAGGACAATAATGAATCTAACATGGACAATGATGGAATGCTTGAATGCATTACAAAAGGCAGTGTGAAGCTTCAGAACTGAACTTGGCTCTCTTTTACCTTACCTGCATCTCCTTTTGTCCTCCATAACCTGGTTGTTTCAGTTTTCCTTTGGATTTTCTTCACGCATTTCACCTTTTTCAACATATTACTCAAACATTATTAATTTGGCTATCCTCGGCTATGTTCGCTCTCCTCAACCCAGTATCAGTTGTAATACAGTAGAGTCTGGGGTTAATTTAGCCTACTTCTCAAAACAGAATGGAAAATAAACTCATGGGATGAACTGGAAAAATCAGCATATTGTGGAATAAATTTGAATTTTATGAAGAGCTGAACTTTAAAAATCCTGTCTGTTTTCCTTGTAGTTGCTGCAAATTGCCTTGTTCATTGTTTAAGGATAGGGGTTTTTGTTTTATATCAATGTATGAATTATCTGTATTTTTATTCAAAGTGCTAGTTGGTGAACTGATAAATAAAACTCCACCATTACTCATTTACAAAGTTTCCTTCCCATCAGCACATAAAATAAATTCTCCACTCTCGAACCATCTTTCCGTGCCTGTCCTTAAATTTAGGTTAATGTCCTTGTTGTGTCACCAAGTGTTTATCAGGAAGCCTCCCATTGGGTTTTAGTGCGTAGGGCACTCGATTAATGACACACACAAAATTTTTGCATGCAATTGGATGAATTTTACAGCTAAGACAACATTTCAAACATCCTTGTCTGAAGTTGAAGCTGTTTATGCCATAATAAGTTAACATGTATATGTGTTTTTTGCTTGAAAACAGAACCATGTAATGTGCACTTTCCTTTGTGTGGCACTGTAGCAAAGTGTACTGAGCTGTCTCTCAAATCTGCATATGAGGTCAAAGTTTTTACTATTCCTTTAGGCCCTTTTGATAATTCGTTACAAACACAGTTTACAACATTTGATGACCTTCAACCCCCCGCTATTGAACAGAAATGCCATGTTGTGCATGATCAAACTGAGGAACAAAGTATTGCTGAATAAAAGCTCTTCTAGGATAATAAGTATCTGTCAGTATTACCTAAAGGCAAAGCTCAGGTCAGCCTGGGCTATTATTGCTGTATAAATAAAATAACTGGGGATTGTAACTGCAGACATACAAAGTAAACATACAAAGCTAATTTTATAGCACTAATAGGAAACTGAAACATGAACTTTTGTGGATACAAAAAAAACAAATGCTTCCATACCTGGATGAGCATTATAAGCATGCATACCTCATACATTTGCACTCCCTGTGAACACTTTCATCAGCCATATTCATTCCTTTCCCCATCCCGCGTCAGAACCAAACCTTAAATCCAGCCTCGCTCTAATCCAAACCCCAAAGGCTAACCAAACCTTAAAGGTGCCCAGAAAGCCAAGGTTTCATCATTTTTAGGGAAAGCATTGGTTTCTCATCAGTGCAGAACACACACACACACACAGACACACCCACGCACAGTCTTTGTGTACCTTCTATAATTATTTGGGTAGTGACATGCTGATTGGTCCATATATTTCTGGAAAGTGGGTTTTCTGTGTGTGTGTGTGTGTGTTTTTACCATTTTTGTGGATTTTTATATTTTAAATTATTATCAAAAATATTTCAGTTACAGGTATAGAGTGAGTTTAGAGTGAGTATGGGCTTGAAAGGGAGACTCCTCTGCCTTGGTTTAACAGTATTTACACCCAAACTGCAGGAAGAGTTCAGGCATCACAGCTCTTTGATATGTTTTTCAAGGGACCAAATTAATAATTGGATAGTTGACACTTTACAAATATTTCCTAACCTAGCTGTATTTTTAATTGCTTTCTCTCTGTACTGCAGCACACTGACTTCGATGCGCTTGAACTGACAATTTTCAGCTTTATTCGAAAGAAGTTGACATTCACATCAGATGAACAGTGTAGGAACTCTAGTCTGCACTCAGGGCCAGGCTGAAATACTAATTAAGTCCTACGATCTGGAGTCAGCTCAGGCCAGTCTTCACACATTCAAAACAGGTCACAGACTGAAGAGTTTTGTGAGAATTTTTTTTTCTATTTTCTGTTTATTGAAATAACACATCTTTCATTCTTATTACTACACACAACATTGTTTAAAAAAAAGCAAATATATCTATATTGCAGCGGTATCTTGTCTTTTTCATTAACATTGTGTTGACATGATAGACAATAATGTCAGGCTGAAAGCAGACAGTCTGATATTCACTCCTCTTGTACCTCAGTTTTTATTAGCTTTTGTCCGTACTGATAAGTCATGAATGTAATTTAGTTCAGTTTTTGTTAAAATTTTAAGTCACTGATCAGTGAAGTTCACCCACCTAAATATTACTGCAGACCAAGCAGTGGCACCCTCCATTGGCAACAGCTTCCCTCAGTGGAGCATTGTGTCCCGGCATGGTGCAAAAACTGGAACAAGCCTGATCCATGGAGATGCACGGCAACAATCAGAACGCAAAGGATACAACGTGCTGTGTCAGACGCCACAAGACACCCGCAGAGTCTTTGCCCTACTGGGCCAGAGTTCTGTTTGTGGAACATTGTTTGCAGCTTGATGTGGCTCATCTGTGGATCTCAGTGGAGTCAGGACAGAAACGCGTCTCTGCATAATGCAGTGCGTTTCAGCAGCACTCTAAAAACCGCATCCCCCAAAATCATGAAGTTGACTTAACACTTCTCTGAAGCACTTTGTGCAAAAACTGATGATTAGAACCTTCAGGAGGTTAGGACTCTGAGGAGGAATGCATTAGCTGTTATGCTAGGTGTATCTAACAAACAGCAATTTCTGGTTTAGCTGCCTGATAAACTGGAAATGGCTGCAACATTTATCAAAATTTGTATTAGCTCTTTTTAATATATCTGCATTCACAAACAATATCCAGCAGACATCCACACAGCTGACGCCATCAAGGGCTAACACACAAACACATATACGTCCATGCACACACAACCAGTCTAGAACCATAGTTTAATCTAGCATGCATGGAGACATACGGTGAATTATGTCCTAACCACTGCACCACTGGTTGCCCCTGCACCATCTTATTAATTTGAAATCCAATGTGCAGTGATACAGATATTAAAAAAAAAATCAATGGTGACACTGTTTTACACTGTATGCAACTTAAAATACCGCTGTGTGATGCTGTCATAGTGCTGCACTGAGAGCTTGGACATTATTTCTAAATGTTTATAATATATTCATCGACACAAACTTTGGCAGTGCAACATATGTACTGTATATGTGCATGCTTTATGTTTGTGTGTGAGGGAGAGGAGAGTTTTTATGACCTCTGTTCAAATTACTCACTGATCACTGACAGTGATGTGTGGTCAGAGCTGCTGTATTACACCACTGGGACAGACATCTGTGATCTACACCTTCATTTCCATTCGATGTGACACTGACAATCTTTTCTTCACCATCCACTGCTCACACTGCCTGTATGTGTGAGAGAAAGTGTGGGTGTGTGTGTGTGTGTGTGTGTGTGTGTCCTCAGTCTGTGCTGCAAGCCTGTTTGCCTCAAGGCTTTCTCTCTTTCTCTCTCTCTCTCTCTCTCTGTGAAATAAAGGCAGCTGTTGCTTGCATCACCAGGCCAGACCAAATGCACTGTAAAAAGATTTGACACACATATAGCAGAGAGGACGATGCAGATTGTGCTTGAGGTATAGAATTCTAATGTCCTTCCAGCATGTGTTATCAGTCACCGCTTCGAAGGAATGGAGAAAGTATATTACCCCCTTTGGTGTGTGTGTGTGTGTGTGTTTGTGTGTGGGCACCCTGGTGTTTTACTAGTTCGGCTTTCCATTAGAGAGGGTGCCTTTTTTCCAAGATTGTTCCTTGTGGTCATCATGAAGCCTCGATTTACCAGTCGTCCACCTCTAGAGATAGTCTGTCATTCAGCGTGATTGACAGCCAGTCTTTTAAAAGAGCGAACTCTCAGTTATAGGCCATTTACCACTGCCTGTATGTGCCTTATACTGCAGTCCAGTTAGAAATGATGCTGCATGTTTAGGACTGTAGTTTTTAAACAGCTGCACTTGAAATAAAATGAAATACATCAGCTAATTACACTTTTAGATAATACTTTTATATATTTTGCAGAGACTGGTTCTCCATCAGTTTATTTATTTAGTTTAGATTTTGGTGCAGTTTCAAACTTGTTATTAAACGTACAGTCATTTTTTGAGGTTATTTAATAGAAAAAAGAATACTCATAAATATACATGGATCAGTGTGTGATTACATCTTCAAACTAATTGATGCATTCTCATAAACTTAGAATAAATACATTAAAAATACATAGGAGTGGGTGCCATGTTTCCCTGTCATCTTAAATACAGTGGCTGAGATACGCATTGCCATTCCACTGAATTACATTTTATTATGTGCTAACAACCAATCACATATGTAGAAGAAAGCTCATTGGATTTGTGTGGTGTTGGAGGCAAATTTTAATTCGTGCCTGTAACACAAAGACTGAAGATATGAAGGGTCAAACCTATGTTTTATCATCTGAGATGGGGTCCCTTTCTCCAAAGAAGTGGAAATGCCAAGGAAAGAGACAACGCGATTGGCATCTGCATAAAATGTCACCCTCTTCCTCCTCACATCAAGCCACATCTCATGAACTGAAGTCAGGGCTCTAACACGCTAAAACGTGCATAAACACATTTATTTTTTCCTGAAACTGTCTCAGTTATGTATTTTCAGCAGATTAGATATGTGACCCGGCAGCTCCAGGCAGCTGAAAATGAGCCTGCTAATGCTAGGCTTGAGTGTCCTGAAAAACACACTTTCCCTCTGATAAACAGTTTGATGACATTCTCACATCGTATGAGAGTTTATTTGGGAAGTGACCGAGTTCAACAATGTTAGGTCCGCTTCAAAGAAAGTTTAATTAACGCCGGCCAAATAGCAGCTAACAGAGGCTAACAGCAGTGTTAATTTTGACAGCAAATTTTGATTTAGTTTTATTCTTTTGATGAAAATGTAATTTAGTTTTAGTCCTAATTTAGTCATCTGAATAGTTTTAGTCGATGAATTATCGTAAGAATATAGTCGACTAGATTAGGTGTGGTGATTTTCTCTTAACACAAATGCCAAACTGGGAAAAACACTTTATCGTGCATGACATTAAAATGCTTATCTTTGCATGGAGAGCTGGGTGACTGGCTTGCAGATGTCGTTTAAGATTTGTCGTGTTTTTACTTGAGATAGTCGCCCCACATGGTTTACACCTTGTTTTGTTCTCTTGTTCTCTTTCTCCTTGCTGACATTGTTTACGTAACTTAATTGGCCTTCCCGGGTTTAGAGCAAATTTGTGCAACTGTGCATCTGATTGGATGTTCTCCTTACTTGTTCCGGCCTTTCACAAAATTAAATAAGTTCTGATTGGATCTCGTCCCCACCAAGCATTTTCGTCTTGTTTTCAGTCGTTGACGAAAGTGTCAGTTAATTTCATCATCATTTTTATCCTTTTAGGTAGTTTTTATTTAGTTATCATCCCGTTTTCGTCATGAAAAAAAGGGTCGTTGACGAAAACTGACGAAAAAATTTCGTCAACGAAATTAACACTGGCTAACAGCAGCAACTAACAGTGGCAAAACCAGTAGAGCTTACTGACAGAAAACTTCAGGATATCCTCAACAACTCACCTCAACATTGCTGTCATCGGTCAGAAGTGAGCTTCACTGACTCATCAACCTGCATTGGACTCCTTTCACAAAGTTTTACAGCCTCCTCCAGAGTAAATAGACGTGGTCACTTTTCACCACTCGTCTGATGGCAGCAGTCCGTGTGAGTCAGGTCCAGGAACTCCTAGCCTTCCTGTTATAGACTTGGACACAAGAATCAGCCCGTGTGATGACAGACATCAGATCCCAGAGTTTATCTCCTCCAGCCCCACTCGAGGTTCACCTGCACCCATCCCCTTCCCTGTCTCCTCCCCTCCACCTTCTCGCATCTCTTTGACGGGGTGGCTGTAGCTCAGTAGGTAGAGCAGGTCACCTACTGATCGGAAGGTCAGCAGTTCGATTCCTGGCTACTCCAGGCTACATGCCAATGTATCCTTGGGCAAGATACTTAACCCCAAGTTGCTCTCTGACCGTCCTGTCGGAGTGTGAATGTTAGTTAATTAAAAGCACTTAGCTTAGTAGAAACATGGAAGTGCTTGTATGAATGTGAGTGTATTTGTAAATGTAAAACATGTTGTGTAAGCGCTTTGAGTGCTCTGACTGAGTAGAAAAGCGCTATATAAGAGCTAGTCCATTTACCATTCTTAGTTGGAGTCTTTGGCATCAACGGTATCTGTTCCACAAAAACTTTAACGTTGGCCATAACTTCTGTAACAAGCTAGACCACTCCAACTCTGCACATTGGTTCACTAGGGCTAAATTCTGACAAAGCGCCATAACTCTAGTTATTTGTCCCCCTTTTTTGGCTTTAAAATTCAACTAAAACTTTAAAGTTAGACAAAAAAACCCCATTAACATTGGCCATAACTTCTATTTTTTTATCATTACCCTTAATTTTTCTTTTCTAAGCCATTTCTTCATCAGGAGGTACTTGCCCATTACCTTGACCTTCAAATAACCTTTACAGTCATTTTTGACATTAATATTGGTCATTACTTTTTGTTTTTTAACCACATTCTTTCTTACTCACATGCATTCTACCTTACAGTATGACCTTCACCATCAAATTACCTTGACCTTGAACATCTTCCATATTTATCCTTAGTACATCTTTAGTACACTGTGCTTTTATGTTGTGAATGTGGAATGTATTACATTTATTCATTTTAGTATTGTCTATTATTGTGAATATGTGAGTATGTCCATAGTTTGGTAAGTTACACAAACACGGCCTGTACAATTGCTGTGTACCATGTGCATAATTTATCTTTCATTTTGAACAATAAACATGTTCTTTTCCTTTGTAGGAGACATATTTCGCCTAATTCTATGTTTTGGGCACATCCTTTTTTTATGTATATATGAATGTGATTGTTCAGTGCTTTAGTTTGTGCAGAAACTTTTTGCACCCTTGCTTTTATACGTTTCACCCTGTTTCTTATGCTTCTCCCGCCTCCTGTCTTTTTCAGTGCCACCATCTCCAAACCATGCATCATAGCAGGACTCACTACCATCGTGTATACCTTCCCTTTCACTCTTTCTGCTATCCTTCTGCCACAAATCAACCCTGACACTCGTGTCCACCCACTCCACCCTGCCTGCACTCTCTCCTTCACTTCCAATCCACCCACTCTCCTAGCCACCTCCATACCTTCATAGGTGTGTCATCTAGACAAACCACCTTTCCACTCTTCATCCTATTCATAGCTGCCCTCATTTCCTCCTCACTAATCCTCTGCACTTCATGATTCACTAACTGTTCTCCATCTGTCCTCCTCATTCTCATTTTCTACATTCATCAGGTACTCAAAATATTCCTTCATCTTCTCAACACACTCTAAACTTGTTAGCACATTTCCATCTCTGTCTTTAATCACCCAAATCTGCTGCACATCCTTTCCAACTCGATCTTCCTCCCTATCCAGTCAATCTTTATGATCCGCATGTGTGATGTGGCAAAAATTTACACAAGATTTGCGAGTTTTGAGTGAAATGTCTAGGCAACTGGCAATTTAAAATGTATTTTTTAAAAATTTATGGTGTTTTTTTTGTTTGTTTGTTTGTTAATGTTAACATGTTAATGTGGTAATTTTATAATTTTGCTCAAAGGGGGACACACTATGATGTTTTCTGTCATATATGTGTCATTACAATGGTGAATGCTCATATTAAACTTGGACAAAGTTTGCCATAATGAAGTCAGTGTATGTGCAAATAATCTAATGTGAGCCAGAAGCTCAGGCTTTAAACTGCTCTATGTGCTCTACCTTTATCTGTCTTTAGAAAATATGATTATTCTGTCAGTTTTTATTGCGAGCATGAATCGAAGCAAAGATAGCCCCACTCACCTGCTGTTTAAACTGCTTGTCTGGGACAGGTAGCTAATTGGAAGAAAGTTGGCTTAAAATGAAGGGCAGAGAGCTAAAGCTGCTCCTTCAGTCAGTGGATGAACTGAAGTGTTGCAACAAGGTCCAGTGTAAGAAAACTAAGGATTATTTCAAACTCTGAATCACGAAAGCCACTCTGTTCAAGTCCAAGGATGCAATTGTGGAGCTGAAAATGAAAATAATGCCTTTATTTATATTGTCTTCTTTTCTATTTTCACTTCACCCCTCCCTCTCTGTTGGCAGGGCATTATTCAGGATGTGAAGCTGATTTTTGCTCCCAATGGCTACATCACACAGTGTCCTAATCTTAATCGCAGTAAGTATCGCAGCTACATAGCATTGAGCATTAACAACATGATAAAGAGGAAAAATAACTTTTTCCATTAGTGTGTGATGTTAAAAAACTGCAGTGTGTCAGCCAGTGGTCACCTCTGTGAAAAGCTTTGAAAGGCTCTGTCTCTACAGAAAAAAAAGCTCTCTCCATTTTTGTCTCCTTCCTCTACTCTAGCAAAGTAGGGTCTTTATTGTGCTGTATTTCAGATTTAGTGCAGTCTCCCCTCTCTTTGGCTCCTCCATCTGTTTACTGTCAAAAAGCAGATTAAGATACAGGACCACCGCTGCACTACTATCTCTGTCACTTGATCAATAAGGCAATCACACCTTGGTGCTTTATTGCTGATAGTAACAACAGGCTCAGACAGAGAGTCTACAGCTATGTAAAGCTTCCCTTTTGTTTACTGTTGGTTGAGCCGTGCCCAAATAAATGTAGTCATTCTAATGATTTCTCTCTTTTCTCCGCTGATTTCCTATCTAAAATGCTTTCCACTTGCTTTTCTCTTTCTTTTTCCTTCTCTGTTTTGGTGCTTGCTGTTCATCCGTTGAGCCTGTCCCACCTGCAGTGATTTCCTGAGCCTGGTGCAAGGCATCATGGACCTTCAGGAGCTACTGGCTAAGATGACCTTGAAGGTAAGAACAAAGAACAACCTCCCACATAGAAAACTACTATAACCGAGTCATAAGAGAATGAGAACCTTAGGAAACTCTACAGTATACTATACAGTATCACCACAGTCTTAAAGAGAGGCTTTGCAGATAAAAGAAACATCAAATATGCAAAATGTTGGCAACCGTGTCTTAAAGACTTAAATTAAGATATCACCTAATACCTTTTCAAGTTGCAGCCTGACACATAAATAAAAATGAATAAATAACTTCCTTCTTCACTGCAGCTGGAGAAATCCAGCACCTTTGATTTTGTTGTTGCCTTCACTGAAGCACATTATTCTGTCTCCTCTGAAGTCTGTCTCATTTTTGTTTAATTTCAACAACACGGTGCCCAGTAAAGACAGAAGTTATTGTTAGGGAAACATGAAAAAAACAAAACGAACACACACCCTTATCTGTCTTTTGAAAATATGATTATTCTGTCAGTTATTATTGTGAGCATGAATTGAAGTGGGTTTGGGGGAAAAAAAAAACGGTACAAAAGATATTAGCTGGCATGGAAACGGAAAACAGAAAACAGACAATTACTTGGTTCCAGATGATCCCATTTTATTTTTTGTTCTGTTTTGCAGTTCTCACTTTGAATACAATTGGATCACAACAATGGGATGAAATGTGAATGCATGCACTTTATTATAGCTCCTTGGTCTTTCGAAGAGCCTGATTATAAAGTAAAAGTGTTGATGGCAAACCTTGCAGGTACAGGGTTAATCCCACTTCTCAAAAACACAGCGTCTGGACAAGATGGAGATTAGGTCAAAAAGTTAACCTGAGCCATCAGTAAAAAGATGTCCCTGTAAAAGAAGACCCTAACCCTATCTGTTTTGATTTATTATATACACACACACAGTGAGACATAACCCTATCCATACATCTGTCCATATTCTTCCGCTTATCCAATCCAGAGTCGCAGGGAGGCTGGAGCCTATCGCAGCTGTGACAGGAGAAAAGGCACGGTACACTGTGGACAGGTCGCCACCCTGTTACAGGGCTAAAACAGAGAATCAGACATTGTGATAAAGATAACGATGAAATTGTGATAAAGACAATATATGTTAAAGCTTTATGACGCCAGAGTTCATTTAAGTATTGTTTTGGAAACTCCAAATATGTCCTGGGTCAGTTTGACCAGAGGGATACCAGAGGTTCCTGAAAGTGTAGACAATACAAGGGTTAAGCAGTATAAAGGCTTTATACACCATGATAACTTTGATGATATTAGGTTTTTCACACACACACACACACACACACACATACACACGAGACATGTGAACACAGGGTTCATAAAGGTGTCCTGAAATGGTTGTACAACCAGGGGCATGCAGGCAAGATGCATTCAGCCTTTGAGCCATAGTGTAAACCATTTCTAAGACTGAATGTCTGCAATGAATGTGTCATGAACTTTGTGTGTGCGTGATTGAGTGTGCGCACTCTGCATGAGTGTGTGCTATCAGGTGAGAGTGGATGAAACAAAGACATCTCGCTGGGTGGTTGAGCTGTAGAATCATTGTCAGTGTAAATAAGGATGAGATGAAGAACATCAGCCTACCGCTGCGTCAGTACCTCCTACTTCACATGAGCACAGCTCGACCTATTGCCCCCTGACCTCACTGCATATACAAGTCACAGCAGGGGGAATGCAGTCATCTCCACTGTTAAATGGATCTCTGCCTCCATGCCGTAGAAAATAGAGGAATTCAGCATGAGGTGAATAATTGCTTGGTCCTGAGCGTGTGATGTGGAGTGTCAAGGTGAGGTGAGATGACAACGAACTCTTCTGTTGTGTGGATTAGCATGGCAGCATTTGCATGTATGGGATGGAGCCCAGGTGTGCCTTTGTGCCAAAAAAAATTGTAGTAGAAAAAGCTCAGGACCACCGTTTCATGATAGCCCAGCATGCAGTGTTGGATTCAGTTTTGTTTAAAATGTTGGTTCACTCCAGTTACTAAAAAAGAAAGAAAAACAGGTTTTCTCAAACTACCGCGTGTGTATGCATATATGTATGTATCCATGTGTATCATTTTAATTCTTAAAATTGGTAGATATTTGATGTCTTTCAATTTTGGGCTCGGTTTTCAAACAGATTCCTGTTTTTGCAGAGCAGCTGTTATATGATGTTTGTTCCTTATTTATTACTAAGCATACTGAATAATCCATTCGAACTAAGATAAATATTCCCTTTGAAAACCTTTGCATCATCTCAGAAATCAGTTGTTCCAAAGACGGCGTTAGGGAAAAGTTGGTCTTTACCGCAGGGCCAGTTTCACAGAAGCAGTTACTGTACACTTTTCATTGGAGGAAAATAAATATATATGTATAAATGTCTAGGGTACCAGGATTATTAACATCTATAATATAACACTCAAACCCTTAAAATTACATTTATTATGTGTTGTAGTTGATCTCAAAACGAGCGGTGACGTCACGTGTACGTTATGCGTACTTGGTTGTTTGTGATTACATTTGAATAATTTTTAGTGCAGTGGCACTTTGTGGTCACTGGAATGTGTTGTCATGCATATCTGCAACTAAGCATTCATCAAACAGTGACACTAATACTGCCTGTAATTGATTACTTTGTCTTTTACAGTGAATATGTATCTTACAAAGAAGTAGAACAATAAATATGTTTGGTGCTTCTGAACAGCCATCTGACTACATGAAGATAAAAAGAATGACATGATAAATTAACATGCACGAAGCAAACAAGAGCCACAGGCCTGAGAAAAACCACCCATAGGGTGAGTTTTTGCTATAATAATAATCATAATCATCCTCATCATCATAAAAGTGGGCAGCAGGGTGGCGCAGTGGTTAGCACTGTTGCCTCACAGTAAGAAGGTCCTGAGTTGTGGCCGGGGCCTTTCTGTGTGGACTTCGCATGTTCTCGCTGTGTCTGCTTGGGTTCTACTCTGACTTCCTCCCACATGCAGTTACTGGGGTCAGGTTGACTGCTGATTCTAAATTGGTCATGTGTGAGAATGCTAGCATGTATGATCGTCTTTCCCTGTGTTAGCCCTGCGACAGATTAACGACTTGTCCAGGGTGTACCCTCCCTCTCTCCCTATGACAACTGGGATAGGCTCCAACCCCCCCCCATCCCACTACCCTGAATTGGGTAAACAGATATATGTACTATTAATACAAATACTGGTGTAAGGAAATCAAACTGGTTAAAGGGAGAGTATTGAAAAAAACATCAGTTTCTTCCTAATTCACTAAAATGTGCAGGCGAGTCATTCTGCAAATTAAAAATCCTGCATATTAAGCCCAGGTTCTAAGTCATTACTATCACTTGAATTAAAGATGCACTGATGTATTGGGTTTCAAACAAAATCCCAGTGTGTGTTTGTTTCATTGTTCCAACTAAAATATGATAAGTTCTTAATGGCAGACAATTCAGATCTTGATTACAAACAAAATCTAATTAAGAGCTCATTGGCCTGAGACTCATTGGTCCCCAGAATGTGATCGAATTTTACTTTTCCATGCTTGACACGTCTTTCAGACAGTCTGGAATACAGACAAGCAATGAATAAAGTAATGCAAACAGAGTAAATGTCATAATGCATCTTTTCCCCGTGCCTTCCTGTGTTTGAACTTTGTGTATAGCTGGGACTTTATTTCACACCTCTCTCAGGCTCTTGTATGCACCATAGGAGATACACGCCTGTTAACCTCTGACTTCTTTATGCAGCATCATGGCACCATTTGATGCTCACATTGTACAGGAAAGGTATTCCTCTGTGGTGCCTGAAGGCAGCCTCCCAGCCTTTGAAATTGCATTTCAAACATTTTGTTTTGGGCTTTGACAGGACACATCTCTACTATTCACAACTCGTACAGCTTTCCAGCAGCCAGCTGGGACTACTCTAAATGAAGTAAAAAGCCTCAGTGACATCCAGCATTTCTCTTTTTTTCCTGAAAAGCCTCTATCATTTCCCAGCTACTCCTATCTTTTTGACACCGAGACCTGAGCAGATCTCAGAGGAGCAAAGTGCTGGAAAGGCAGGGCTGCAAACCGTCTAAGTGGACCTACAGTTTCTGAGTGTTCACATCGGTTTTCAAATTTCTCCAGCTGCCCACCTCTGAAATAGAACTCTGATTGTGTGTGTGTGTGTGTGTGTGTGTGTGTTGTATTATTATGTAAAAAAAAAAAAAAAAGCATTTTTTACAAGATCCACTTTTGCAATTTAATATGTTTAATATCTACTTGTAATTTCACCCTCATGATGCAAACCCCATTGTGTTGCCTGTGAATACAATAAAAGACCTGAGCAGAACAGAATATCTCAGAGTTGTAAAATTCTGATTTCAAGCTCTCACTTTTCAGTCTAACCCACCCTGTGACACTGTCTCACCATACAGTTGTCAAAGACGCATCACTTGTGTTGAGAGAAAGCTGTGAAGAGTGTTCAGCATGAAATAAGCTGCGGAAGAAGGGCTGATCAGCATGTAGGAATATAAGAGGGGTGAGGCAGGATCGAAGCTGTTAGTCCTGTCATTTCTCAGTAGATTATAGCCTAAGGTCTCAAGCATGAGCTGAATGATGACGACTTATTATTCGATGTGCCCTGCTAATGAGTGGCTCCCAATGGAGCACCTTTCAGTGAAAAACCATCCAGGGCATGCCAGGGGGGTGAGGGGGGTGGGGGGTGGGGGTGGGGGGGTGGGGGTAAACAGGCTTGTGCACTCAGACTTCTGGTGATTCTGTGTACAGCTGAACTACGCCGAGTCTAGGCTGACCCAGCTGGAGGGATGTCATTGTGAGAGGACCTGCAGTGCAAATGGTCTGGTCTACCGGGATAAGGAGCTGTGGGTAGAGCCTGAGAACTGCAGGAATTGTGCATGCAAGGTGAGTGCCGCCCTCATCCTCACAATCAAAGAGCAAGACCTTGGCTTTCAGCGATTTACTTTCAGCTACCACACCCTGAAAACGTCCATATCAAGCACTTTAATCTTACATTAGTGACACATAATAGTGTAGCAGCAACTTAGCAGCAACTTTTTCTTTAATGCAGTCTTTCCAACCCCCTATGTCCTCCACACCTACCACTTAGCTTTCTTGACTTGCCTTACCTCCTATTCACTCAGCCCGAGCATCATCTCTCTCTCTGCCTCCTGCCTGCCTCCCAGTAAGTGCCCCCTAATCAGCTTGCCTGCCTACACTCATACATAGGAGCCAGACTTTAAAATGTGTTGAATCAGGCCATCGCTGGCCTTGAGGAATTAGACTTGCTGCATCATTGCACATCAAGCACAGGGTGAAGTTTAGTCAGTCTGGTTTCCTCCCATGGACATGCCATTAACTGATAACCATGGTGTTCTTGGGAATTATTTCAAATGACTCTTGGAATGAAGAGGTGCTCGCAGAGAAAGGCATCGGTCTCAAAAATGAAGACAGTCCTTAAGGACATCAGGTCACTCTTGCTCAGTCTCATCTGTGTGATTATATGACATCATCATTTGTGTATTATTCGTAAATAGCACAGCGTCAGTTTCAGACTAGTTCTCACTGTAGGGTTATGAATAGTTTGGTTAGTTTATATGATGCTACTACTCTAGGAGTACTAGCTTTTCAGAGTTATACTCACACAGTATATACAGTATAATACCTATGGATATTGCTCAGGTGGTAGTGCAGGTTGTCAGTTGCAGGGTTGGCCAGCAATTTCTTGGGTGAGCATGTGAATAAGACACCTGTTGTAAAGCACTCTTTAAACCTTAGCCGAGGTTGAAAAGGTTTAAAGCCTTTTGAGGCTTTAAACCTTAGCCTCAAAAGGTGCAAATTATCCAAGCCTCAGTGGATGAAAACATATATCACACTGTATGTGTTACATATTTAGTGGGAACCCCCCTCAGATAAAGATACAAAATTACATAAATGCTAAGCAAATGTGTCCTACAGTACACTGAGACACAGGAGGAAGGAGGAGACGTACATTCAAAGTGAATTTTTCAGCAGTGCCAAAGGCAAAAGCAGTATGGGCACACTGAGCTTTAGTTTTTTTGCTCGAAATGTTTGCATATCTTTATTCATTTAAAAAAAGAACACCTGCTCTTACAGAATGGTGTGGTGGAGTGTCGCAGGATTTTCTGTCCTCCAGCAAACTGCTCAGAAGACTTGCTGCCCGTACATGTCGATGGAAATTGCTGCAAGACATGCAGGCGTAAGTATCTGGATCTTGCGTGCAGGATGCAAAAAAGCCAAACCTGTGAAAACTGTGTAGGCTAACAGTGATACTTGGCAGGATATGCCAAAAGCTTTGATTTTGGTAAGTTTTAATTCCCATTTAACTAGCTTACTAGCTATAGTAGTAACCTAGCCATAGAAAGTATAAAAAAATGGTTGTAGCTACTGTGACATCGTTTTTTCGCGTCTGAACTCCCATTTTGAAGCCGTGTTTTCGCCATTGCCATCGTGGTTGCAAAAAATGGATGTGACAAGGAAGGGTGGGTCTGACTGAATCCTGCTTGCTCATTGGTTAAAGAATTGTGTTTGACAAGTTATTAGCCAGTGAACAAGTGGAAAATACCACAGCAAATCCTCCTTTTTGAAACACGGTATGTCCAAGATTCATAATATAGATTTCATTTTTTTAGCCATTATGACCCAAAGTTATTAGTGACTAAGACCATGAACTCAGTAACAAAGTCTTTGCAGCGGAAGCTGTTCTCCAGTAAACTTCTATAGGACCAGACTGTGATTTGCAACTACAGCTATCGCCATCTGGTGGCCTCGACATGGAATGCAGGTTTAAGGAAATTTTGCTTTGGCATTGTTTTTCCAACCAGGAAGCTACAGCCTTCATATTTTTTTTACTGTCTACGTTCCTAGCACTATATACATATGTGGATTTTTAAAATTAATTAATGAATTAATTTTTTTAATTGCCAGATTTTTTAAATTTATTTTATTTAACCTTTATTTATACAGGTAATCCCATTGAATCTCAGTGTCTCATTTGCAAGAGAGACCTGTTTCCCAAACATAATAAATTTACAACAATAAAATAAAAGCAAATTTAAGCAGTGGGTCTGAACCAGTCTACCACTTCACTTAGACTACTTGCAGTAGCTGATGCTGATCTAGTCTACATGCAACAGTGATTATTTTCAGTTGTGGTAGACATGACAAAACACTTGTTAATCTATAAATCTGAGGAGCCAGCATTAGATGGGGTAAAAATTAGGAAAGACTGCGTGGTGCCATATATCTGCCACCTCTTTTAGGCTCTAAGTGGCTGATAACTGCCATGTGAGCATGTAACAGAAGGAAGCTTCACTAATGTTCATCTGTCAGTTTTGGGAATGCACTTGTTAACCTGCTAGCTTAATGTTTGTGACACCCTCTGCAACATTTCTTCTGAAGTGACAAAGCAATAGAAGATTTCTGATCTTGCTAAACCTTTTTGCAGCAGTGTAACAATGTCATGCTGCTTCCCGTTATTTGGTAGCAAGAGGCAGTCATTGGCCCAGCCACAAAATATAGCTTTGCACTAAAACAGAAACTAGCATTGTCATTCACTATTCTCTGTAATTGATAGCTGATGATTTGCTCCGTAGTGAGTGGTTACATTTAGATTTTGAAAACCCAGCAGTTGTTAGATTGTAGCTACTGATATTCATGAAGGTCGCACTTGTGGCTGAAAGGGTCAGCAGTGGACTTGGCTATGTTTTTGTTTTTTCCCCAAATGCTTTGCTGCTCTGCCTCTAAATTGGGATTTTGCAGCCAGAATTGAAAGCGGAAAGGATTTCTGCAGGTCTGTGTGAACAGGCAGAAAACATTCTCAGAGTGATATAGTCGCAGACTTTGGTTTGTTCACAAACCTGTAAATTTGCAAAATCATTTAAAGGAAAAGCAGAGAATTTGCACATCTAGTATTTTTTTTTCTTTACTCCTCAGGGCTGTTGTTTGTGGGCAACGTTCTTCTGACACAGTGAAATCAGAGTAAGGTTTTCCTTGAGAGCAAACATCACAGTCATCTGATTTTTATGGAAGCTGAAATGGAATCCCTATTTCAAGTATAAAGCACACAGAGGTCTGGTAACTGCTTACAGACAACTGTGTCTCTTACTATACTGCAAAAACACTAAATCCCTGAAGTATAGACATCCTTTGAATAATTCCAGCCTTCTCTGCCTCCCTCCGTTCACTCCTTGCTCGTCTTCCTCCCCTGTGAACATCAGAGCTCTGGCACAAACGCATGAGGGAGCGGCGCTCCGGAGCTGCAACCGAGTGCTCCACGGTCCTGCACCCCGGAGAGGAGAAAAGCAGGACTTCATATCATATGCTTCACTTTCTATTTCTGCTTTATTACCAGAGGAATATGCAGAAGAGCCTTCCTCTGTTGTATTCTTAATGCGCTGTTACATTTCCTTTCCGCTTACGCACTCTAGCCAAGAACAACTTTGTTTCTAACGGAATTATCTATGCAGAACTTCAGGCTGGAAACTTTTTTTTCCCCCCTTCTCGCAGGCAGTCTCCAATTCTCATAGTGTTGGTTGAAGAATTATTAAATTTCTGGTGCTTCATAGTTGTTGTGCCTATCTAAACAAAGTGATATAGAAACTGTCATGTCCTGTTTTTATTTATTTATTTATTTTTTATTTGTTTGTTTTTCGCCTGCAGCAAAATGTACCTACATGGGACAGACGTTTTCTGAGGGACAACGCTTTTTGTCGAGGAGCTGCAGGGAATGCAAGGTAACACTTCTTTTATTGCACCATCCTTTCCCCAGCATTTAGTCTTTATAGTGCAACCACCAGACAGCGCTTCTTTGGAACATGAATGTGCAGTGCTTGTGTGTGTGCGGTGGACTGCTTGGTGTTTTATTCAATTAACCAGCAGGCCTTATTAGTTTTCCCACCCTCCTGCAATCTGTTCAATCTGCCTTTTTTTTTCACCGCTCTAATGGTGAGATAGCCAGGTAATTAGAATAACTTATGAACACAGCAACACAAAGGCCTGATTTGAATCAGAGCTTCATCATTGCGTGGATTATAATTGAAGTCATTATTCCAGTTCAGCGTAGAACAGAGGTGGGCTTTCTCCACTGAGAAGCCATTTATCTTTAAAGACACTATTTTAAGGAGAAAATTAGCTTTTATGCATTTAATTGCTGACAAAGAACCACACATTGGATTCCTGGACTCTTTATTAGCCCTCAGAGACCCTGAAACATCATTAAACAGCAACTGTTTTTAAAGCTTTGTTTCAAGCAGTTACAACCACCTTTACTCCTGGACGTAAGATCTACTAAATATCCAATTTGTGGACTAATTATATTTAAAAAGAGGTTGAAAGATGTTTTGTTTTTTGAGCCCTCTGCCGTTTGGTACAAAGACAGCCTGTAAATTTCAGCAGTGGTGCTTGTGTCTAGTTGTGCTTTTTTTTTTTTTTTCTAGTGACATGTCAGATTTAGAAGCATGTGTCTTACGAGAACCGATCTAATCTGTATCCTTCCGCCTCCAGATTTTTGCTGTGGCCTCTCACCCCTGCAGTGGGAGAGTGGGGAAAAGCGATTAGAAATGTGTGCACTGACATCCGATATGTGGAGCAAAGACAAAAGTGAAGGGAAAGAGGGGGGAGGGCCATTCTAGGCCTAATTATGAAGTATTATGATGTGTGACGTTACTCATTCTGCTCCACAGGTTAGAGCCATTAAGGTCAGTCTATCTCAAATCAGTAAATTTTATGCTTTTTTTTTTTTTTTTTGCACATTGAAATCTGAGGCAATGTTTGTATATCAATATCTCAAAAACCATTACAGATAACAGATTACAGATTTCACTGGCCTTTCTTACCATCAAGATGAACCAGACTCTGCCATTTGGGACAGATACATTAAAATATGTCTGAGTATTGGGTAAATAAAATATGAAAAAAATTTAAGTTGTTTTGTAAAACATGAAACTGTTAGTCACAAAAGTGAAGCAAATATCACAAGTTGTACCACAAAAATAACTATCAGTAGGTAGTCTAATCTGAATAGAACTAAATTCTGGAGTTTCCAGATGGTACTTTACTTATAACTCAGAAAATATGTGCATATTTTTTATTTTCAAGACCTTCTCTACCTAACGTTTCAAGAGCTTGTGCTGTGGAGCGCACCCTTAATTCAGGTAATCTTTGAAAGACACTAAGAGGTATTAAAAACCCAACAAGTGTCAATGTAATTTTTTTTGCATATAAAAATAAATATTGCAAAACAGTTAAGAGTAATGAAAAAGGGATCATTTCATGTGAGTAGTCTTACTGTATCCACATGGTGCAATTCATAGTGAAGCTGAAAATTTCATGTACAAAGCTAAAAGTTCACTCACTTCAATCATTATATATGCCCGAACTTGTTGCTCCTAAGAGGTGAAAGGTGGCGGATAAAAGGCAGGAAGTTATATAGGGGAACACGTGCCCATAATCTTCGGGATAAAGGTGGGGTTAAGCTGCATACTGACCTTTGTATTGTAACGTGAGGGTTCGGGATATGCCACTGATTCTCTCTTAGCTAAACGGAAACAGCGCAATGGACACGGATAATTTTCTCAGCTGCCGCTTTGTTTACTCCACCACACATTTTTGTGCACACCACAACTTCCTTGTTCCCACTTCCCGTGAGACTCACACAACCAATCAGAAGCCAGGAACTCCTAGCCTTAAGTAAATGTGGGAAAACCACAAAGGTACATTCAACACCGCATTAAAACTTCACTGAAATGTGCATCATTAAACATCCTAACGTACTTACCAAAAACATGTAAACACTAAATATAAATGCAAATATGTATATGCTTAGCTTCTGTAACCGCATTTCTATAAACTAACTGAAGTAAAAGTTTACCTCTAAACTTTACAGTATTATCTCGGGAAAACTAAACGCACGACTGATTCACTGAGAGAGCGTGCATCTCCCCTACGTGTTTAGCCAACGCTAAAGCAATCAACAGGGCTGTGTTCAAGGACAGCAATTTTAACTCACCCTGTTCCAGGGTTCAAACTGGGAACAGGAGAGCACAGCTAACACTGTGGGAAAGGCCCACAATGGAGCCCTAGATGTACGTAATTTGCAACATGCACACTTCATAAAACGACATTACAGGGGATTCTGGCCCACAGTGGAGAAGGCTTTATCCTTGTCAATTAGGGCTTGAAGAAATGACAGAATCACTGTTGCAGTCCACTGAAATGGGATGGGCTGTGATCCGAGGCACCAGTTGTCAAACACATGCCACTTATGCTTGCACAATGTCCTAGTAGATGATGCTCTAGCACACTAAATAGTCTCAGTAAAACTCTGAGGGAGCCCAGCTGTGTTCTGATTAAACCACTCATGGGCCAAGCCCATAGAGATAGCCTCTCTGGGTGGGGGAAAAATATATCCCCAAATATCCCCAAAGTTCAAAATTCCTGGTACATGAGTTGCTCTCAGTGACAACAGGTGAATGCTGCACAAGACTCCCCTTTTCTTTTGATGTAGGTCATAACCGTGGCATTGTCAGGGCTCAGTGACAGGCCGAATGGCAGAACCACAAACTTAAACACTATCCCCTGGAAAGCAAATCTTAGATACGGGGATGTTGAAATTAGCATCCTTCAGGTTGACTGATGTGAACCAGTCACCTGCTTGTACAGACCTTAGCACTTTTCTATTAAGTGGTCGTACCTGGTACCAGGTACTTTTTTAGTACCTACTCAGCCAAGGTTCCAAGCCAACTAAGTTGCGTCGAAAATGTGACCTCAAGAGACTGCATACCACTGATTGGCCAGGGAGTGATGTCACTAGATGAGTCATGAGAGCGACTCATTTACAGGACTCAAACCTGCTGTTTTTAAAACCAGGTGAGAGACCTTGAGGGACAACAGAGGTGTTGAGGAGCCCTCCTTTTCCTCACTTGTCAGGTTTGTGAGCACAAGCCAGTGTGCTCACTCCTGGACAACCATAGGTTGTAGTCTGTATCACCACTTTCTGGAAGTGGAGAACATGGTCACTTATGACACTGAGTGGTATCTGGTTTAGCTGTCATGTCCTTTTCCCATTTTTTTTTTTTTTTTGCTTACTGCAATTTCTTGAAATGACCACAAGATTTTTACAACCTCAGTTTGCACAGTGGGACACGGAATGTTGATAGCAGCTGCGTGCTTGCACATGTCCTGCATGTTGAGTTTCAGGGGAGATGTTGGTGCAGGTTTATCAACTTTGCAGCAAAGCTAATGCTAGCCAGGGAAATGAAGCCTTCCTCCTTGTCAGACAACAGGAGCTCTGAGTCGACCGACTCGTCTCCATCCTCGTTAGCATCTCCTCACAGGGTGACCCCGGCAGGGGAGAAGCCCTCACATCTTTGGGAAAGCAGTAGTGATGAGCTGAGGGTCTACCTCTGGCCTGACATTGCAGCCAAGTCCCTGAGCATCTCCATGCACCACAGCAGCCTCACAGAACAAAGGGTCGCTGCCCAACAGGTTTGCTGTTTGCATCAGTTTGCATGCGCAGTAGGTACATGTTATGATGTTGTAGTGATGTTGGTGGACATCAAGGCAGCCTGAGCACTGGATAAGCCCAGGCATGCTGCACACACGGTGTGTATATCCCAGGTGGAAATCTTTTTGCCGCAAAGACAAAGTTTTCCAGCTTTGTTTGGGTTGTTAGCTGTAGCCATGGTTAGCTAGGGGGCTATGAATGCTAGCGAGCCTGACATCCGACTAAAGTTCGGAGAAGAAAATTTCTATTCCACGACTGATGTGGGGTGAAGTCATGCTACTTCTCTAAAGGTATTGCTACCTAATATGAGAAACCGCTAGTTCTGATGGGTATTGCTACCTAATGGTGAAGGTAGTGGTACCTTATTAGCAAAGTGTTGCTACTTTGCTTTGGGAAAGTATTGCTCCTAAGTACTGGCTACAGGACAGTATTGCTACTGCTTGTGAGCTAGTTGTTTATAGCTCACAAGCAGTAGCAATACTGGCCACAGATTCTAGTGCACAACCAGGTTTGTTGGTTGTGCACTAGAATCTGTGGCCAGTTTAGCTTAGTGCCCAATAGCAATTATGAACTGAGAAGTGAGATTAGGTTTTTGAATGACACGTGACGCTATGTCAGCCTTTCATATAGGGAGGCCCTAGCCCCTCCTGATATGGGCGTCACTGAGCCAACCTGTGGCATTTGAGCTTCTGATGAGGTCACCACAAGATGTTCCCCATAGTGAGACACAAAATGCTATTAAAGAGAACTCTCTTAGTGTTTTCGCATATTTAAGGCCAGCGACTACAAATCCTGTGTGTTTGAATATTTGCAAAAGCACTTCATCAGATTTTAGTTTGATTAGCAGCCTCTGAGTCAGCCACTGCTTTCAGCTGAAAGCTGGGTCACCTCTAGGGATGATTAGTGCTCAGGAACTCCAAATAGATTTGTCACCAAAAAACTGAGCATTTCCATTACTTTGGTATTTACACATCCAGTGTACAGCAGTTTGATTCCTTTAAAGCAGGTTTTAACTTGAAAACCAACCAAACATTCAATGAAAGGAACTTTTTACCTGTTTATATTGCTTTTGGCTTAGTTCAGTTTTGATCATTTCAGTTTACCTCAGCATTTTTGCACATTTTAATTCCAAACGTCAGCATGCAGCATCAAAGTTACAGTACTTGCCCTGTACAACCTGTCAGTTCTCCAACTTCTATAGCCTTACATACTGACTGCAGTTTCGCTGAACATTGTCACTGAATATAAATTTATATTACGTTCCCCTACCTCTTTACCTCTCTGCAGACTTTGTTTTTCTGGGTCTTTTTTTAATATATAACTTTAATAAAATTCCTTAAAAAAATATGGTAAAAATGGCACTTTATTTACAGTCTGCCTTTCCTCTTGTCTTGCTTATACTAATGAACTCAGGGTACAGTTGTGTCTTTCAGAGATGTTGTTTACCACATCTGAAACTGCTACTTGTTAAACTGAATCCACTGTGCATAGACTTTTTCCTACCAGCATGGCATTGATCTCATCAGAGTTTTTAATAGTAATATAGAATAATGCCAATACTCACTGGTTTGACAAACATTAAAACAGAATTGTTTGTTAAAAGTGATTAAGCAAAAAGTGTTTCTCAAAAATAAAATGTTTCTATTTTTGGTTTTGGCATTTTTCAGTGCTATTTAACAGGCCTGCGTTGCTTTTTCACTTCACTTATGTATGGCACCGACATGCATGGTTAATTTATCTTGTTACTGTTAATATTGTTACTGTACCACTGTATATAGTTGTTTATAAACACTTAATAACAGAATGAAATATACATGTAACAATGATATATATACATATCTATATGTATTTGTCTTCTTTGCAAACTGCATAGTCAAGCTACATAGAAACCTGCTCAATTTTAAAGCCAAACAAACCCAAGCCATAAACCTTAGGTTTGATGTTTACGTGGAATTGGGATTCATACAAATTATTTTTTTTTTAAAATAACATAGATGTTAATAATTTCTGTAGGTGTGACGATGTTTGTGCAAAGTTTCGTTCAAATTGGCCTGCCCATTAAGGAGGACATAGGGTAGACATGGACATGCGCTACGATTGTTATAGGTATAAGATATTCTGACATTTTGCAGACTAGACAAACAGACTAAACTAAAGCTACATTCATAGTTTTATTAACTAGTTAATGAAAAATAGTTAATTAATTAATTTATTTGCCAATTGGCAACAGCAGAACAGTTTGACAAATGATCATTTTATAAAGCTGTCTAAAATGCTAGCAGATAACTTCCACCTTGAACAGCAAGGTGGCGTGGTGGGTAAAACTGCTGCCTCGCAGCTAGAACGACATCTAGAAGGCATGGGTTCGATTTCATCTTGGCCTGGGCCTCTCTGTGTGGAGTTTGCGTGTTCTGGCGACCTGTACTGGGTGTACCCTGCCTTTTGCTCGATGTCAGCTGGGAAAGGCTCCACCTGCCCCCACCCCCCCACCCCCCCCCCCCACCCCCACCCCTCCGCGACCCTAAAAAGGATAAAAGGATAGAGCAAGATTATTATTAGTTTTAAAGTCTATTATACTATTTATATGGTTTCTCTGACCACCAACTATTTTCCTCACTCATATTTTATATATTTAATAGTTCATCTTTAATACATCAATTGAAATACTGATGAAAATAACCATTACATGATCAGATAATGGCACAGAGGATAAAAGGTTCACAAAGCAACTGGACTGTTTATAGATGGCATGAGAAAGCAGTTAACACGGTTCCTGCAGTAGATAGAGATGACATTGAAGAAAGATGTGAAGGGCAAAGGCATCTTAGGGATTTAAGTCGATTGCTGAGACCTTGAGAGGCTTTGCGGGGCCACCAGAATGCCTGCATGCTGCTGCTATTTGTTTCGAAGGCTCAGGGGAAGATGACACAAAGTTGTATCTACAGTACCTTTGTTTACTTTCTTTGGTGCTGGGTATCTGCATCCTAACTATTATCTGTATACATGCTGACCTTTTGAATGTGAGCAGCACATACAACGAACGTTTCCTTTTCTTTTTTTTTTTATCATGGAACTGTTATGAAATCAAATATGAAATCAAATATTCAGCTTTTGACATCTGAAAGAAAAAAAATATGGGATCATTACATTTCCTTTTTCAGATTTTGAAATTGAAAGGTTTGCATAGGCAAAGACACCTTCATTAGCACGATGTAGCATCATAGATTGCATATCTTTAAACTTGTTTGCACTAACTTCCACTTTATTTTAACACCACAGGTCATTCTTCTGCTGGACATCAAATGTGTCATCAGATTATGCTTCTTATTGATGGATTCCAACATTTCATTCACTATGCAGTATAACCTTTTAAAAACAGCTGCTCTGAGTGTTTTAAATCAGGAAATGGGACTGCAGAGACTAAAACAAAAAAGTGTTGGCTTAAAGGTTGAAGAAGCAGTCCTGTGGCTGAGAGGTTGTGGTTTTAAATCCTAGACCAGATCAGATTGTATAATTGGTGGAAAAAGAATTTTCTCCTAATACGTAGACCTTCACGGCTTTGACCTGATCTCTGAAATCACAATGTCTTGCCTGTGTCTTGTCCTTTCAGAATGGCCTGATGGTGAAAGTCACAGAGACCTGTCCAGAGCTAAACTGCACCCTCAGTGAACAGATCTTACCAGATGGCAGATGCTGCAATGTTTGCAGAGGTACAACTTTTTTTTCGACTGCACTTTTCTCAGTTGCATGAATCATTTTATATTTGCATGTGCACACACCAGTACCGTGTCGCTGTGAGGAGTAAACATAGCCGTCTTCCCGATGCTGATTCAGGCTGTGCCTCTGCAATAATTTAGTGTCTCTCCCTTGCCATTCACTATGAATGCTTTTTGGCTGGCATACCTTTCAGAGCAGATTGGTCTTTCTGCTATAGAGCACCTGCTATGCCTATTTGCCTGAACCCCACTGCTTTGGCAGGGAGGTGCTACAGGGTAAATAGCCACTGGTAATTCAGTAAATACATCGAATAAACAAACTGCAGGAGGCTGTCATCTATAAAGACATAATAAAGAATCCCGGGGCAGGTGAGTGACGGAAATTGTGCTCTTGTTTAGGTTAAGATAGCATTTCTTAGACTCACCGTATTCACACAGGATAGGGATGAAATGATGAAATGTGGGTTCAAATAAAAGGTAAGGAAAATGCATGTTTGGGGACAGGAAAGAGAGGGAGGAAAAGAGATGGAGACGAGTAAAGCATAAAACAGCAACAAACAGAGATGAAAGGAAAGGGAATATAAAGGCTTCGACCTGAAGACCTTAGACGAGGAGGACGGGCAGATGGAAAAAAGCACATGAGACCAAAAGGGAACTTAAAAGAAATGAAAGGAAAAGAGATGATGACTAGGACTTGATATACTGTATTGAGAGTGTTAAGGAAAGATTGAGGAGAGCGCATAAAGAGAAAACAGGAGAGGAAGTTAAGAATAGAGGAAGGAGAAGACCTGAACGCCTTTTGTTGTAAAGAAAGGGAAGACGTGAAGAGCAGGTAAGGAGAGAAAGAGAGAGGGGAAAGGTATTCAGCATTAAGGAAAATATAGCTGAGAATGGAATAACTGACAAGGCTAGAGTAGATTTTATACAGTAAGGACTAGCAATTAAAGATCAGAGTCTCAGTGCCTCTCTTCTCCAACCCTTTTCCTTCCTCTTTGAGACACACACACACTCACTCAGTTGCTAAAAAGCAGAGCTGGCCATTATTCATTATCATTGTTTCCAAATCATCTCCAGACCTCCTTTTCACATTGTGACTTGGTACTTTATCACCACTCTGAGATGTAATTGTACCTCGCTGTTAAGTCTTCGGAGTTGCACTGGCTTTGTTAAATTGGTAATTACACAACTGTCCCGTAGTCTTCATGCCGCACTGAATTTCACTGAAAAAGAAAACAAAGGATTGTACAGTGAGGGGCTCGAAAATGTGCAGTGCAAACCAAAATCACATGTTTAAAACTGTACATAAACACACAATTGTTGGTCTTTCTGTATCGTCCTCATCATTCTGTGAGGACCCGCTGTAGATGATGCAGGGACTGAGGGGAAGAATAATGCAGGCACAAGTCTTTCTTCAATAATAGCTCTCTAGGCTCCCTGCCTCGCAGGGCTTTTATGTGCAGCCAGTCTGTCACTCATTACAGGACATGATGGGCTATATCAACTCATACCTACTGAGCAGGACACAATCATCTCAGTCTGTCTATAAGTCTGCATGTCTGTCTGTCATCTTCCTTATCTGTCAGAGTAATTCTTACTCCATCTGTCTATCTGTCGGGTCACATTTTTGTGCATGTGCAGAGTCTCACTGTGGTTTGGTTCAGATCACAAAGCATAGATAAATAATAGATGTAGCCACGGTTGCATCAACCATTGGACTACCATTTTTAAGCCATTGGAGCCAGAAATTATCATACAAGGATGAGAGAGGACAGTGCTAAGTTATCACCTAAATAGCTGTTGTGGGTAGTAAGACGTATTCACAGACTGCATGCACAATCACATCTAACATCTAACATCATAACAAACTATTATCAGATAATTGCATCAAAAATACTCCAAAAGGCACCAACACTGCAAAAGCGTGGTCAAGAGGTCCAATTCAGCTACTCCATTTAGCTGAGGTAATGTCTAGCAGGCAGCTAGCGGCTCCAGCCACTTGGGCCAAAGGTACATCTCCTTGTAACTGAGAGGTCCCTCAATCATTGCAAGACTTAGAGTTATGTAGAAATTCACCAGCTGGCAAAACCATGTTTATTTCTCCAAGAAAGTTGGGCATGGACACTATGGGAATTAACAGGCTTTTGTAGATGGTCTCAAGTGGCCATTTGAGGAACTGGCATTTCATCGTTTGGCTTCATTTTTCAGTCCTGGCAGTAGCTGCTTGGGCGGAGCAGCAGGGGGAAAAGAAAAAGTAGAGTTTAACTGGTGGGCACAGTTTCCTCTAGGAATTAAATGCAGTTGGTCTTTTGGGAAGCCGGCAATTGGAAGTTGTCATTCCAGTCAGAATTCCTGCTGTGCCGATTTCTATTCAAACGATTGCTCTTCTTCTGTAAAAGTGTCAATAATTATTCTATATTGCCTTGAGATAGTATCTCATATAAGTATTTCATTTATATGGCAACATTTGTTTGACTGCCTTTTTGTGTGTCTTCAGATTAGAATTTTCCAAACTGAAGTACACAAAGTTGTCCATTCCTCTTAACTCATGCAGTGTTTCACCTGTTGTGGCAAACATGATGCAGTTCTCATTTTCTTGGTATTTCAGTCATTTTTCTTTTCTGAAGCATCTTTTAAAGTAAGCACATCCTGATTCTGAGATTAACTTAAAATACCATGAAAGCAAATGAGCCAAAGAGCACCATGACTCAGTCAGCCGGGTGTGTGTATGTGCATGCTTTGTCTTGTTAGTGTGTGTGCATGCTTGCATGGAAAAATTTTATTAATGCAGCAGATTCATTTAAGCTCTACAATTAATATATACATCAGGCATCCCATTATTCACAGTGTTGTAGGTGACACAAACAAGGTTGCTCTTTTGTACATTTGTCTGCTTTTATCGCTGTGCTCAGTTACGCGTGTGTGTTTGTGTGTCTACACGCAGCTTTTTATAGCCTTGAGTGAGCAAATTTTAAGGTTTCCTTTGCTCCTTTCTTTCAGGTTATGACTTCTGCGCAGAGGGACTCATTTGTGGAGAAAACTCTGAGTGTAAAAACAGGAATACTAAAGCAGAGTGTGAATGCAAGAGCGGCTATGCCTCCATCCACGGGGATTCGACTTACTGTGAAGGTAGGACCATATTTTTACCAAACTCAGGTGAGCTGGGACCGGTGTGGCTGTCTCATAACAACTATTAGCACAGGATGTTAAAAGCAGAATGGGTGGCAGTGTGTTGAAGCGTTAAATTCACTGTTCTGTTTTAGGAGGGTGTTTATGAAGGCCGTGGGCTGAAGACTGAAATTTGTTATGAGCTCTGGGTATGACATAATGATGACTGGCTGTAAAGAGAACAAGGATTGTTCAGTGAAAGAACAGCTACGAAGCAGGGTCGGAACTTTTATTATGCTATTGGGGTTGGTGTTAAAATAGATTTTTTTTTTTTTATTATTAAACTTATAAGCCATTTGCTTCTTTGATAGGAGTCTGACAATGGAATTTTGACACTTTCCAAATTGACAGTGTAATAATGATGATGTCCTTTTGCGCTTATTGTGATGCAGTCAGTATGATTAGTATGTGGCAAAGACAAAAAATAAGATAGTTTTGATGTACTTACAGCAAGTATTCTTTGTTCAGAAAGCTGTGTATCCGGTGGGCTGATGCAGGCGTGTTCCTTTCGCGATAATTTGAAGCTTTTGCAAAAAAATCCAATCTTTTCTAACTTGCTGTTGGAAGGATTTCGCTGTGGTGTATTTTGGTGTAGAGGTCTGTAGAGTGATGCATGTTTTGCCCTCTTGCCACCTTATATTGCATGCTGCATTTTCCCTGGGAATCACGGCAGTCTGAAATCATCATTTTGCTCATTTTCAGCCTGTCTGAGAAAGTCCGTCATCAGGGTGCTTCAACTATGCAGATTTTTGGCTGAGTAAAAGCCTCAGTCTATGGGTGCTGGAGGCCCAGATTACTTGTGATGGGGCTAATGGCGTTATTTGATTAAGAGGCTTGGGAGCGTCAATCTGTGGATTGAAGGATTTGCTCAGTGCTCGGTGAAGTTGTCATTGGGTCGCAGCCACAACAGACTGAATCCACTAAACGTGCTGAGAGCTGTGTAGCCACAAGCCCTCCAGTCTGTCTGCTTTTGTTTGATCTGCATGGTAAAGAGGTTTACCCAGAGCACCACTCAATCCACAACAGTCCCACACCATATGAGTAAGGGCTGGGAAACGCTGATTGTTAGATCAACTATGTAAATCGTGGAGCCGTGGCTCTCAGCATTATCCATGTTTGGGGGTTGCACACTGAAGGCATCACAAATTTCTATTGTTACTGGATTAAGGGGGATCCAGCCGTACATCATGGTGATATTTGATTTGGCTTCACTCTCACCTCCCAACTTAAATTGGCTTACATTTGCATGTCTTTCAAGCAGACTGGGGTAATTGAATCCTTATTTGTAGGTTATAAACAAGGCATAAGAGTGTGATGGGGTGTCTTGACATCCTAATAGTTGTTTTATAGGGCAAATTAATTTCTCCACTTGTATTTTATAAACATGAGATTGTGTCGAGCTGTGGCTCTAAGCTGTCATTAAATGTGACTGTTACATCCTCATAAATGATTTAATGTGCCACTGAATAAGTGAAGATGAGATTATTTACTTGCAAACAGAGGGCTGTTTGAGCAAGGACGAGAGGATTTAAAAAGCTCCTTGTTTGAGGCTTCTGGCTTCCATTCAGCCACCTTTGTGGCCCCTTTTTTTTTTAACTGAAGATGTGATATTTGGCTGAGAACTTTGGCTCGGCTTGGACTGAAACACCTGATCTGTTGTAAAATGTTCTTTTAACCTTTTCTTTCCATTTAAACAGAAATTAAATTTGTAACACGTCTGTAAACATTTTGTAGCCTCAGAGTAATGCCTGATTAATCTGAAGCTTAGTTTGTTAATGAACTTAATGTTGGTTTGTTTTCATTCCTTTCATTTGCAAACTTTATAAAGTAGAATTACTTTTCTTTTACACTTGCAGGCTCATTTTAACAAGAGCACAAAAAATATACCAAATATGAATTTTCAAAACAAGTCAGTTTTTGTGCTTTTTGGGTTTTGGAGACAGATGGCTCGTCTACTGTACTTGTCTGCTTGTCTTAGCTAAGCATTCAGTGAATGGTTATTGTTTGAATCTCAAATTGTGATGACAACACATTTCTCTTCCTCTTTTTGGGTGACGCAAACATCAAGATTAAAGTTGCTTTTTCAGGTCAGCAAGTTAGCTGCTGGTTTCACTGGGAAAGAAAAAAAAAGTTAGCTCTGAACTGACAAAGGACAGTTCGCTAAAAAGAATAAGTTGATTCTAGCTGGCGAATGGTTGTTTATCGCTCTGTGTCAGCTGGATGGATGGATGGATGGATGGATGGATGGATGGATGGATGGATGATTCCAGCTGTGTAATGCCAGCGTCTTTTAATGTTCTGAGAGGAAAGGGGGATCTCTTTGAATAAAAACGCCTCTTTCAGCCATAGAAGTCAAAGAAGTTGGAGCATATTGTTGTCTGTCTGCTGAAGCATGTGTGACATAGACCTGATTTCTAAACGCAGGACGCAAACATGGTGAATGTGTTAATATTCAAAGCTATCTGCCTCTCTCAGAGAAAACAGGAATGTGCCTGCTTAGCAGAAAATGTACACATGTAGAAATGCAAACATGGGCGCACCCCAGTGATGGTCTGTGCCCTGTGTGGTTACCTATTCTATTAAAAAATGTATTACTGAATAGGGGCTGATATCTTTCTGCATTAAAGATGCAAGTCTCGTTGGAGACATTGCTCTGGGTCTCTGCTTTTCAACGCTTTTCCTTGATTACCGCCATCATCGAGCTCTGACCAGTACGAGAACATCACACGAGATGCTCTGCTCTTCTTCAGTTTTTATTTTTCGAACCTTAAATGCTGAAAGCGTCATTGCAGACTGCATGTACAAACAATTCCTGTGAAGCAGTCGCTGTTTTTTTCTGCTCTTGGCTCCGTGTGATGTCAGTGAGAGTGGATGTCCTTAGAGCACAGAAGCGCCACCCACCTGCTGCTGCAACCATCTGTTTAACTGGTGGAAGGCAGGTAAAACAGCTTGCATCATGCAGTGGATGAACTGAAGACCAGGGTGCAGTGTAAATAAGAATGATTTTAAACTGTGAATCATGCAAAGCTACGCTAGAGTTAAAAAATATGAATGCTGTATATGTAGGAGATATTTATTTATGGAACTAAAAGACTGAAATTCATCATGCATTATTCAGAGGGAACACTATGTTGGAAACTGAGGCGATAACACAGCAGCAAAACCTGACATTAAAACAAATGAATAAAAATAGTTTAAAAAAATGATTGTCTGGGAAACTGAAAACACTGTTACTCTTTTTCACTGGTTTTATGATTGTTATATGTGGCTAGATTTAATTAGTGTAGCTTAAATCTGAACTGACCTGCATCTATGTCTATTAGTTCTTGATGAAACAGAAATATCTGTGGCTTGGTCCAAATATGCTATTGGTATATTCAGATAAATTCGATATGCACGCTGGTGCTGAATCGCTAATTGCATTTATAGACAATACTAACTATGTCTTGTGTTTTGTGTTCTGTGTGTTTTGTTAGCTGCTTAGTGTGTCACACCACTTGATGCTGCTCCATTCAACACATCGCACATTTTAACGTTTGTGCTAATGAGCTTATCATAGGCTTATTATCCTCATCAGCTCTTGTTTATGCTGTCAGTGATATTCTTATAGTCCCAGTAGATCTACTGTATCCTCGCACAGCTCCAGAGGATGCGAACAGTAATGCTGCCGCTGCTGTTTTGATGACAGCTTGTTAATCGCAGCCTTAAAAAAAAAAAAAAAATTGCATTGTGTTGTTGACACACATTGGCTTGAATCCAGTCACAGTGAAGCTCTAAATAAAGTAGACATGCTGATGTGGAATATGGTTGCATCATCGAAGGGCAAACAACTTGATTCCCATGTCCTAGCTCGGTGCTGCAGGGACCCTCCTCCCAAATGGCTTGTTGTTACCCCAGAGCCTGCTCTGTATCTGCGGTAGGAGAAATCCCAGCATGCGTCCAATATTGAACCAAAGTGCATCCTAGGTAGTGGATGTGTTTCTTTCATTTTATATGTTCTCTACAAAGTCCTTTTTTTCCCCCCTCAATATACCCAAATGATATCAACTCTGCAGGACGCTTTTTTACAGCCTCTCAAGTGCCCTTTCTGTGCACTTCTTTCCTCTTTCATGTTTCAAATTAAAGGCACCATCACCACCCTGCGTCCTTGGAAATGTTTATGGGTGAGCACATTAGGGAAAAGTCAGAGCAGTTAGTAAGACGCTTGATTCGATTCAAGTATTTTCACATATGCAGAGTTGAAGCTTATTTCCATAGAAATGGTCTCAGGAGGTTGTTGTGGAGAATTCTCCTGCTGTTAAGAGCCCTCGTGGGTCACTCTGCCCACATTAATGGCAGCATTAGCTCCTGCTGTGCCCCGTAACTCTTCTGTAGCTCTTATGTGCAACTCAAACACCGGCTCGCCCTTGTTTCGCCCAGAAAGGTGGATTTGTTGCGGCACTTCATCAGCCGTGTGTTTTGGCCAGAGATCAGTTGCTAATTTCAGTTCAGGGTAATTACAATGCACTTGATCAAATGTATATTATGACTTCCTCTCTAATTCACAGGGCTGTCAGTCACTGGCTGTTTTTTTTTTTTTCTTCTTCTCTTAAGCATTTCATTTAGTGCACAGTTTCTTTCCTTTTATTTTCCCTGCTGTGGGTAATAAGATTAGTGTGGGGCCGACACATCAAACCTAACAGGGCTATTTCTGTTTGTTCAGCTCACTTTCATTTAGTTGTGGAACAGCCAAACTCCCTGGGCTCATGGACTCACTCTCTGATGTGTCCCCTAAGCTAACAGACTCCTGGGAGCTATTTTATGATGTCCCCGATCTCCAGTCAATCTCCACTGACACTGCAGCAGATTTCTCTCTTCATCTTTTCTTTGCTTTATCTCGCACCTCTTAGCTTTTACCTCTTACTGATAATATGGTGTGACTTTGGTGCTAATAGCATCACAGTTACTGCCACTGGGGTTGCTGCAACCGTCTTGGCTGACGTGTTGCCGTATTTCGTGACAGATTCTGGCTGGTTCAAAAGGTAATAAATCAGTCTAAGTGTTTGTATAACCCATTTCATGCATGATGAAGAACTTTTCTATGAAAAGAGGCAATCTTTTTATAAGGAAAGGGTCAAAGAGCAAAGAAAAAGGGGTCAATGCACCTATGAAAAGAAAATCTGTCATTCTTATGGTAATGGTGTTGCTGTGATAATACCGATGTGTCATCTTAGGTGATGAATAATTTAAAATATCACTGCTACTTCTTTGATTTGATGATCCTAAAAATAAATCTTCCTTTGCCAGTTTAACAAAATGCAAAAGAAAATAGCTTCATTTGCCTATATTTCACCATCCCTGAAAGAAGAAGCCATCTAGATTAGAAAGCCTGGGTTGAAAAATGTTTTTTGCACTCATCACTTGATAAATACTCTGTGAAGTTATGAAGAATACCAGTACAAATCTGTCAGCTTCCAAGAACTAATGTTTGTGCTTTTGTATGAGCCCTGCTCTTGTCAGCCCCTAAGCAAACTCTTGTGAATATTGTCCATAGAGAATTCATTCTTTGATGGTCTTGTTTTCGCTTCATACCTGTTTTGTGTGCACCAAACATTCATGACATCTTCCGGATGTTCGGTAGATGAAAAATATCTCGGACAGCTAATGCACATAATGTGCTCCATGTCTTTGTGACTCTTTTTTTTCTTTTTTAGATCTCTTTCTCTCTCAGCTACAACTTTTTGAGATGCTATCATTCATTGCAGAATAGACTTTTTTGTGGAAACCTGCGAAACCCTTCAATCGTGAAGAGTTGAAAAGAATCGCGTATGTAAACAGAAGCACACACAGCGTGGCCTCGTGTCTTGACTCCTCCTTGCAGAGATGTTCACATATCATCGAGTTGCATCCATATCCCACACCGAGGGGCGGATGAATTAGGATTTAGGAAGTTATTTGTGCTGGACTTTACCCATCTTGTCTCTCTGTGTTGCTGAGGCGCTGTTATCGTTTGGTTGCAGAAAAACTGGGATGAGATGGGCATTTAGCCTGGACGGGGCTGACCAGTAAACCAGCTAACAGACAGTCAGATGGAGGAAGAGCTGTATGGTAGTGGGAGGTTGCAGCTACAAACAGCACTACAGAAAGATCACTGGGAGTGCAAACCTGCAGGAACCATACCCTCAGAGGTGAAAATGAGCCAGTCAAGGGTAGCGGCTGCCTGCAGAGCTGCACAGTAGGAATGAAGGTGTTTATGTGCGTGTGAGTACAAGTCTGTTTGTGTGTGTGGTGTGTGCAGCTGTCCTGGGTTTTCAGATAAGCTCAAGAAAACACGATGCGTCTCCACCCAGAGTGCAGCACCTGCCCCATGCTACAGCTAATCCACTGAAGAACTGACAGTTTGTTTACTTTTTTTCCCGCTGAGTATGACCACACATAACACCGGGAACCTGGGAATTATGGAAATATACACATGTATTACCTGAAAAGTTTTTGCCATCTTGTATCACAGATCATTTATTGTTCTCAGTGTAGTACTGGCGAGCTAATATAGTACACAACAGAAATGAGTGCATCCTAAATTGGTATCATTTAAACGTCAAGGGATTTATAATTGTACTGTATCAATTCTCAATAAATGCATTATTTTGAAGTAGAGCATTTCCTCTGATGTTGGGTAAAATGTTAATAAAAACATAATGCCTGGGAACTGAGACCAGTCGCTGGTCTTTTGGGAGAGTAACATTGTCCCATTGTGGTCAGATACAGGATTCTAGCTGCTCAGCAGTCCTGGGTCGTCTTTGTCATATTTTTAGTTTCATGATACACCAGATGTTTTCATCTGGTTAACCGTCTGGACTGCAGGCAGGCCACTTTAGGACCTGGACTCTTCTACTACGAAGCTATGCTGTTGTTATCGATGCAGTGTGTGGTTTAGCATTGTCTTCCTGGAATTTGCAACGCCTTGCCTGATGTACTGTATGTGTGTGGGTATGTGGTCTGTGTGTGTTGGCGTTTGTGTGATGCTCGCTGAGCATTGGCCCTTGTGGGACATGGTCATGGACGGTGGGGGTTAGCCCTCCCTACATCTCCCCACTGGTTGTTGCTGACTGCCCCCCGGGATGTGGGTACCTGTTGGTTCCAGGGTGCGTGGCCACATAATTTGGCGTGATTGTTGGTCTGCTCCTTTGGGGTTTGTGTTCTGGGGCTGGCTCTACTAGGTGTGTGGCGGTTCTTGGGCTCCTGGGGCCTCGGCCGTGTTCTCCGGCAGGGTGGGCTGCTCGTTGCCTCTGGCTCTCTGGGGCTCTTGCCCTTTGGCTGTGAGGGCTCCAACTAGGGCCTCCCTCCTTCCTCTTCTGGGGTGCTCACGTGGTTGCCATGGGGTCTTCAGAGCTCCTGGGCGGCTGCAGACAGCTCGGGTCCCCTGGGTCTTTCTGTTTTTATTTCTGGCAGACTTCTCACCCTTTGTGAAAGACACAGACATTCACACTGTCACTCACACACACAGACACACACAAACAACACAAGATTGTTTGTGTATCTGTTTTTTCATTTTTTTTTCTCTTGCAGGTGCTGTGTGTGTTTTTTTTTGTTTGTTGCAGCAGCTGCTGTATGTTTCTACCTGTGCTCTGTCCCCTTATTCCTATCTTTTCTCTGATTTTCTCCCCCTTTTCCTTTTTTTCTTCTTGCTTGTTTTCTTTTCCTGCCTATCAGCCCTGGAAATATCATATTACACATGCACATGTGTAAATAATAACAGAAATGAATAAAAGAAAAAGAAAACACTAACAAGAGGAGCCCATGGAGAATTTATAGAGCTCATCTTGGAAAAGCCAATATGTTTAGCACAACAGTGCATTCAAATGGGAGCATATGTATATACCATATACGCCTTTCAGCACTGATGGCGCCTTTTCAGATGTGCAAGCTGCCAGTTCCATAGGCACTAATGCACCTCCATACCATCAGAGATGCAGGCTTTTGAACTGAGTGCCGATAACAAGCCAGATGGTCCCACTCCTCTTTAGTCTGGAGGACGTAGTATCCATATTTTGCCAAAACAATTTCAAATTTTGATTTGTCTGACCTCAGAACAGCTTTCCACTTTGCCTCAGTCCGTTTTAAATAAACTTTGTCCCAGAGAAGACAGCCATGTTTCTGGATCACATTCACACATGGCTTCTTCATTGCATGACAGAGCTTTAACGCGCTTTTGTGAATGGCACCGCAAACTGTGTTCACAGACAGTCTGGAAGTCTTCCTGAGCCCATGCAGTGGTTTCCATGATGAATCAATCCTGTTTTCAGTGCATTGTTGCCTGAGGACCAGAAGATCTCGAGCACCTTTTCCAATGCGCACATAGATTTCTCCAAATTGGTATCATGTACTGTAGATGATGGGATATTCAAGGTCTTCACAATTTTACGCTGAGGAACATTATTCTGAAATTGCTCCAGCTGTTTGTAGATGCAATTTTTTTTGTAGATTAATGAACCTCTACCCAACTCGATTTCTGCTCTTTTTATACCCAATCAGGTTACTGACCTGGTGTCAAATAAACTAATCAGTTGCAAAACATTTCTTTGGTAGTTTTATTGTAAAACCACTTATTTTTCCAGACTCTCCCCACTCCTGTTGCCTGTTGCTTTTACCCAGCATTTTCAGAATCAGATTTGCAGAAATATTGAAATTGATGCAAGAAGAACAGTGACTATCCCAACATGAGTGGAATCACAGTTGCAGCAGTAATCAGAAGGCATAGAACGAGCCATAGTACAGTAATCAGAGACTCAGTTGTTGTCCTCCTAAAATTATGCCATCACTAAAGACCTACTTGCACTTTGTGTGTGTGTGTGTGTGTGTGTGTGTCTATATATATATATATATATATATATATATATATATATATATATATATATATATATATATATATATATATATATATATATATATATATATATATATATAGATTTGTAGTTAGCGCTAGCAATGGGGTTAAGTCCGAGCTAGTCGCCGTGAGAGTCAGCTCGTCGTGACACGTTAGCTGAGCTCTACCAGTTGATCCAGCTAACAAATTAATGCTAACTGAAACCTAACACTGTTTAGGGTCGGTTAGCAAATTAATGCTAGCCAGACCTAACACGGTACTGACCCGCTAACAAGCTAATGCTAGCCGGACACCGAAAAGCTCGCCGTGACACGTTAGCCCAAGTTACACACACACACAACGGCTACCCTGCTAATTAAAACCAGGTGACCGCTGAAGACAGCTCGCCACGACGCGGTCGCTGTCCAGGGTGTATAACTACCAGTACACTTCTTTCGAAGGACTTACTCAGCACAATCCAGACTGAAAACTGGAGAACTGCGTTCGGCGACGTACTCCTCTACGGGACGCCTGAGAACTGTTAAACAGCTAACCAAGCCAGCCTGGACGCGCTGAGGGAGCCCGATGTAGTTTCTCACGGGAAGAAAGCGAGAATGAGTAGGGAGGAGCTGGTCAGCCGTGATAGTAGGAGGGGCGGGGCCCTGAGCACGGCTTGACAGGTCTGTCGAAGACAGACGTGGTGTCATTGGAGCTTCCGTAGTTGGTCACGCCAAGGCGATTCCCATAGTGAAACACCAAACGAAGTTAGAAAAAGAACTGACGTCACGGAAGCTCTTGCGCCATCTAGTGTTTTCGTTACGTAAAGCACATAATGTCGCTACAAGAAATGACACTATGAGTCAATCTGCAGGGAATTTAGTGGCAGAAATCCTAAATAATGAGTAGCTAATTAACACCCTGGCAAATGCATGAACTGGCCAACATAATGCTAGCAGCAGTGTTCCTAATCATACTACTGATGAAGAGTTTTATTCAGTGAATCTCTCAGGTCAGACAGCTCCTGCGTATCAAGCTAACAATAAGCAGAACATGCCCTCCACATCCACATCTCAGATTCTAGACAGGGCCTGTTGTTGTGGAGGGTGCCTGTGCATGTTCTGCGTAATGTTAGCTTGCATGCAGGAGCTGTCTGACCTGAGAGGTTCGCTGCATTTGGTCTTCCACGATGAAACAGTGAAGATGAACTGCAGATTGACTCATAGTGCCGCTTCTTGTAGCGACATTATGCGCTTTACGTTTAAACACTAGATGGCGCAGGAGCTTCCGTGACCTCAGCTTTCATTCAATATATTCAGACTTTCATTCAATATATTCAGACTTTCATTCAATATAATCAGACTTTCATTCAATATATTCAGACTTTCATTTAATATATTCAGAGTTCATTGTATACATTCATGTTTCATTCAATATATTCAGACTTTCATTTAATATATTCAGAGTTCATTGTATATATTCATGTTTCATTCAATATATTCAGACTCTTATTTTAATATATATATATACATTATTTTTTTTTTGTGTGTGTGTGTGTGTATGTGTGTGTATATAATGTGCATGTAATCCCTGTAAGCCAAAAGCTCAGGCTTCAGTCTGCTGTAAATGCTTCGGGTTTCAGGCAGGTTTTCTACTTTTGGCTTTTTGGCACAGATGCTCTTCATATGGTGATCTCAGGAACACACCGTGCGCTCACTGTGACCACAAAGCCCTACCCACCTGCTTTTCAAGCCTTTTGTTTACAAGGCCCAGCATAAGATCATCTGTGAAATTATGCATATCTACTCCAGTAGAGACCAAGAATAAAAAAAAATTGGAAATTGGCAAATCAGGTGCCCTTTAAGAACATGACAAAAAGCCTCATGAATGCATATTGGGAGCACATTCTTTAGTCAGGTGAGATCATGATCTAAGTGCTAAATATATCTCAGATGCGTTCCAGCATGTTTGCTGTAAGCTGGCTAAGACTACTTAGGTGAATACATAGTTCTGACAGCAGTAGTGGGAGTGTGATGAAATGGGGCTGCATGAGTACACATAGTGTTGGGGATATGACATTTACACATGGCACCATGAATTCCTGTGGATCTACCAAAATACCAGCTGACAAGATATACCCCAGTCTCCATAAGCTTTGCTTCAGAGGAATATTCTAGCATGCTAGTGATCTAAAGAGGGAAAAAGTGAAACCATGACATGGTCAAGTCTCCTGATTTGGATATGAGCTCTGGAGTTTTAATGGGAATAACAAGTCTTTTATTAAGAAACATTGTTCTTTAAAGGTGACCATACAAAGTACTGAAGAAGAAACCTAATCTCAGTATTGAAAGGTGTCCTGACTTGTGTTGCATTAAGTTCTTACTGTGGGCCCTGTATGTTTACACTGAGCAAATAACCTACTGTTCAACTTAGAAGTAATGGTAATATAAGGGGTGTACTCTCTTCTGTTCTATGATGATGTGTAGTGACAGGCATAATGCAAAAGAAAGTGAATTATTGATTGGAAACTGTTTAGATAATCCTCATTTGTTCTCATTCAGGCTGCGATGATGATGGGAGCAGCGGCACGCGTTTGTTTCTCGTGGCACTGGCGAGTGCCGCCGGCTAAATTGGCTCTCTCTCAGTGGCATTAAAGAGTAATTGGCTGTGTTTGTACTTGTGCGAATCAATCAGGTTTTTCTATGGGAACGCTGCCTCAGCTGTGTTAAAACAAGGATGTAATGCAAGAGAACGAATGAGCAGCTGCATCTGCTCTGCCTTTGCTTTGTTCATTGGTGGAGGAAATACAAACAGGAAGACAGACAGGCAGCAAGTCAGGTAGATAAAGACGAGGACAAGCTAAAAGGCAGCGGTGCAGCCTGCTGGGAGCTGTGCCCTTTGTAAAACTTTGTTGTTTGTCCTTTCCCCAGAAGAGCACATGTTCAACAATCAAAGTGGACATCCCCACTCACAGACAGGATGATGTCAGATTTCTGGATGCTGTCATCTATCCAGAACAGACAGTGTTGTGAAGAATTAATTGTCATCCTATAGAGGAGGGGCCTTGACAATAAATCTAGAACAGTGATTAAGATGATCTGTATATAGATGGCTTAAAAAAACAACCATTGTGCCCACAAAGAACTGTAACTCACTGAGTATTATCAAGGTTTTGGGTCGGGTTCAATTCTGCCTTAGAAGCATATCATCAAGTCGAACTGCTTTTGTCTCAATGCCTGAACTGCAGGTCAAGAGATATTTGTCTGCCAATCTAGCCACAATGGGGGTGGTTCTGCCCCCTAACTTGCGGAATAAATTGAAAAAAGAGAAAGAGGCACTTGTTCCTCCATCATTGTCGCTGCTGAAGTGCCCTTGACTCACAACTGCTCCAGTGAGCCAACCAGTGTCCTACAAAATAAGACTACAGTCACGCCTGGCAGCTTCCAAGTATGATTTTATGCAAATGTGTCAGTGTGAACTTCTTGAACAAAAGAGCGCTGTTCGTGTTCACAGCGAGTCTATCACAGAGAATAATTTTATTGCCGCTTAAATCTTCCATCACAACACTTTGCTCCGAAAATTAATTGTAGAGATCTGAGAAGTCCAGCTGTGCAAGAAACTCAAACAGGAAGACAGTCGTGAGTTTCAGACAAATCCCCAGGCTAGGTAAGTTTATTTAGAAATGAAAAGAGGGGCACGCAGTTAGAAATACCACTGTTTTCAGGCCAGCTTCTGTTTTCAACTCACCCTTCTGGTGAAATCAGTGCCAAATTTTGCAATTAACTTGGTGAGTACAGTGTTGTTATAGCTCATATCCCGTACAGTAAAGGTAAGAGGAAAACGTCTCGTTGCCAACAATCAAACAGAGAGACAGGAAATGAGAAATAAGATGACATAAAGCTCTTTTTCACTGCTGAGACAGAGATAATGAAGAAGAGGACAGTCTTGGGGAATAAAAGCAGGACTGTTTGCTAGCTTCTGTCCATAGTGCTTAGAGTCTGAGACTGTGAGGTGAGCTTCTCTGTGTGCAGCGAGTGGATTGACTCAGCCTACCATGTACTAGCACTGTCAGAGGTCTGCTGGAGGCACAGTGGGTGAGCACTCTGGTAAAAGGTCAGTGAAAGACCTGTAATCAATTACAGTTATTTCACTCAAACAACAGTCTACAGTGTGTCAGTGTACTACTGCTCCCTCCTCTCCCTCCTCGTCCCACTTCTCAAACCCTCTTCTGGGTAGCATCCATCTCTGCCATCTGCACTTCACTGACTGCACGTGTTCCAGCACAGCCAACGCCGTCCTTGGCTGCTTCGCTTCTGTCAGTTGCCTCATTCCTCACACGGTAGTCTATCCCTGCTTATTTCCGTTCAATTTGCTGACCATTTCTGAGCTGTTGGGGATTGGGCTGGTAATCCCTGAGCCAAAGGGTTTGCTGGCTCGCTTGCTCTGTATGGTCTGTGGGCTAAAGTGATCAAATTTCCACTGGAATTGAGCCTGAAAGCTGCTGTGCAAGCCTGAAAACTTATTCTCTCTAAGTATTCTAATGGGAGTGAATTCAGATTACCTAAAGGTCCGGGGTTTTTCATTGGCGTGGATCTGTGTGTGTGTGTGTGTGTGTGTGTGTGTGTGTGTGTGTGTGTGTGTGTGTGTGTGTGTGTGTGTGTGTGTGTGTGTGTGTGTGTGTGTGTGTGTGTGTGTGTGTGTGTGTGTGCGTGTGTTTCTTTCAAAGTAGTGTGATTTTAATAGTGTTCATAGAGGTTGTCTCTATATATGCTTTATTTGCAGACTTCCCACAAATTACCTCTTTAGGGACTCATTATGCATTATGTATTGATTTGAAATTTCACATTTCTCAGACTGTAATAAGTCATCTGCCAAAGTTATTGTTGCATATCGATACCTTATAATTACTCAGCTTTCAGAGGACACAATACTTTCATTTCTTTTATTTATCTTAATATTCCTTTAATGTTTTTTCTCTCTGCTGAGAGCAGTCTTTGTTATTGAAGGCAGAAGTCACATTTATACTGTGATATATTCTAAGAAGAGCTACACTGCAATACTGTAAAACTTCTACTAAGAATTTCTCAGTTTAAGTGTCACGTTCTACTCTTTCTTTTTTTTTAAAGCGCAGGCCATTTACATCTGAACTTATCTCACAGTTGCAGATTGGACTGACTCAATTTCAAGATCAGCTTCGACTATTGTGAGGCCTGGCAGGCAATTGGTTCTGCAGCAAGATGTAGGGGTTGAACTGTCTAAAATAAAGTTGCAGTGCTTTCTGATGTGGAGACACCCTCAAAGCAAACACGGCACTGAACAGCGGGAAACTGTAACTGCAGCTGCAGTTTGAGTGTGGAGAAAAATGGCATGTGGTAATTTGGCATTGCTCTTTGCTGAACCTGTTGCCAAATGTGCTGCAGGCATGAATACAGAGAGGTAGTCAAAACATGTTCCCTGCAAACTAGTTTTCAGTACTTGTAACACTGTCTTTGTCCTAATTCTATGGCCACGTAGCCCCAGCAGAACCTAAATTACCGTATTTTTAGGATTCTCTTTAATAATTTTTTTTTCTTTCCGGGGACATTAAATACTGCCAAAACTACAGGTGTCCTCACAGATATGTAAAATGTGTCCTACTGTCCACGACAGCACCGTGAAGCCTGGAGTTATGCTAAATAGTGAGATGAGTCTCTCATTCTTATCGTGTGGCATAATTTCAACTGTAAAGGATTCTTGGCAACACATGAGATAAGTTTAATTTTTCCACAGTTAGGGTTGATGCTGTGAAGAGGAACATTTAAGCTAAAACCAGTTTGAAATGTGCCTAATTTGGTGCATCAACCCAAACGGCAATGGAAAGCAAAATTAAAAAAGGAATTGAAAATTAAACCAAGTCCCAGATGGGACACGGACAATGTCATGGACCCTGCGTTGTACCCCAGATGATTATTTGTGGTTTTGAGAAGTGATTTTAATTTAAGCTCTCTTCTTTGTTTTTGAAATGTAGTTTAGCTTATTTTTTTTTGTGTGTCTGCTATTTTTCTTTCCCTGTGGCTCTTGTATATATTTAGCTTGTCATTCAAGTCTTATTATCTGCTGCTTTGTGTGGATTCTTTATGGTTTATTTTCTGCCCTTGTTACTTCAGTCCTTAGTTCTTAGTTTTAGTTAGTGGTGACTTTAAGGTTGCATTTATTTTGTTCTTCCTGTCACATCTCCAGTTATCTTTGTCTTTCAGTGTTTCCTTGTCTTCTCTTTGTATTGTGTTCAGTCTGTCTTCTTGTCACACTTATTTAGTGTGTGTGTATTCGGGTCTGTTTCTGCTTCCCTTAGTTACTTCCTGTCTTTGCTGTTAAAGGTTCAGTTCTGTCCTCTCTTATTCCCTAATCACATTTGTTTTGTTCCCCACCTGTTTCCTCTCTGCTCTTGTGTATATTTTGTCTCTGTCTTCTTTTGTCTTTTGTCATGTCATCTGTGTTGTTGTGTGTCCTCATAGCAGAGTACTCCCTGTATTGGTATTTCTAATCTTGGTTTCTATGTGCTTTCTGTAAGACCATTCCAAGTGACTTTTGGATTCCCTTCTTTGCTCTCTGTTTTCTTCCTAGACTTTGGACTTTGTATACTGAAGACTAATCAGCATTAACAGCTCACTTTTTGTTTACTTCTGTCTGCCTAGGAGTCCCACATTCAGGTCCTCAAAACAAACTTCCACACAGCCGGTCCTGACACTCCCAGCTTACAAAATTCTGAGCCGCTTCACTGCCACCACGCCAACCTCCAAATGTCTATTTTATCACTCTTAAAACGGCGACAAAGTCTTGGTTTCCAGTGTGTTTTAAAGGTACTGATGCACCCTGTGCGCACCTCTGTAATCCCAACCACCTCTGCTGTGTCCAGTGTGGCTGGTGTTGATAGCATGCCTAATTAATCATGATTATGAACAAGTTACAATAACCTGCGATTAACAAGTGGACGCAGTGACTAACAACGTAACCAGGCTGCTTGGGGTCAACCTATGAAATGGGACACAGCTGTATGTCATATGAATACAGACAATTAAAAAAAAGACATCTCCTACATATTTTGGCCAGAAGGTGAAGACGAGATTTCAGTCAAGTCTGGACACGGACAGTCACTCCTCCTCAGTCTTCCCTTTAGCCATTGCCAATCCGTTAATTACAGCAGCGACCGCAGGGACTAATGATCATGTTCCACAGGGTGGTAATGACACAATTATAACTGCGAGGATATCAGTCATCTCCAATTAGCTCATTCAGTGTCCTTGGCCTTTCAGACACACACGCACACACACAAACACACACACGCACAAACACTAGTGAATAAGACAAAAACTCAAATGACTTAATGTCATTGAACTAAATGACTGCCTTGCACAAGTTTCTTAAGTGACAGAGCTTTTTGAAAGACATAAATTAGCACCCAGTGCTGCATCCTGTGAATGCACAACTGTGTTTAAAAAATATATCAAGTCATAAATGAGTGATGTGTATTCAAGCTCAGTTTTTTTTTTTTGAGGAGATAAGATGGGTTGTATGCCAAGACTCTAAATTTGTCCTGAAGTTCAGCTTTGTTCAGGAATTGATTTTATCTGCCAGAGTACACTACGCGTCAAGGATTTTCCCTTGGAGTAGTGATTTTCTGCTCGGCTCCACAAAGCGCGACACCTCAGAGTGGTTTATGACCCGAATGTTCTGCCAGGCTGCCTTACATTCACACCATATTTAACGGCTGACAATTAAACCCGCCAACAACCTTTCGTTGTAACTGTCACAGCACTAATTTAATGCTCCAATGCAGCCAAGATGAGCTGTGACAGTATATGGAAGTGAGGATGATGCCACACACACATCATTTCTATAGAGCAAAGGCATACGCAAAGATGAAGGGCAGCTCATAACACTGAACGTTGTTTCAGACTTGATGGAGCACACTAGTGCATATTTTAAAAGGTGATTTCCAAATGCACAGAATAAACAGGAAAAAGATTTTCTTTTTTTAAATTTTCTGTTTGGGTTAACACTTTTCTGATATCTAATGTTGGCAGTAACTGGAGACACATAATGCCACTTTTTAAGGGACTTGTCTGAGGTAATTGGGGCGTGGCTGACAGTGCTAGCTGTCAGTCAAGCAAAACATATCACACAACAGCTTTGTCAGTCTTTTAATAGATTTGATATGGGTCTGATGTTTGTTTGTTTTAATAACTTTGGTACTTTAGTGGTCTGATGAACCCAGACTGTCCTCCCCTGGAAAACAGCCCCATAGACTACTGTACAAAAGTCTTTAGCCAACCCATTCATTTCTTTATATTTATGTGCAGACATACATGGAAATGCAGTTTATAAGAGTCTAAACTATTCTAATGAACTCTAAAAGTAATATTTGGTATCACCACCTATATCCTTCGACACAGCCTGAGCTCTTTTGTGCAAGCTTTACTGTAATTTCTTTAAGTAGTCTTCGGAAATAGTTCTCCAGGTTTCTGCAAGGTGAGTAGATGGATCAACCGAAGGGCCAGATGCATCTCTCCGGTCCTGAGTCAGGTCTTTGCTGGATTTTTCCCTATTTCTTAAGGACCTGACTTTCAGATACTGTTTATCTGCTGTAGAAAGTATTTTTTAGGCCTGCCACTTCTTCTTTTGTCCTCTACTTGCCCACTTTGCTCAAACATTTTAAGGATACGCTGCTGAGAGATGCCAAGTTTCAGCTTGTTGGTGCAAAAATGCTATTTTATGCCTGTCAAACGGTGTTATCTTTGACATTTTTTGTAGATTCAACAAAAGAAATGTTGTGACAGGCTGCTAGTAACAACTTGCTTTAATATATAATTAAAAATTGGTCCTTTACTAAGTTGTCTGTTATCTGTAGACATAACACTGGTTCATCCCTTGAGTCCCTTTTATGCCTGAATGATTCACAGGTCAGGCTTAACAAAGAAAGAAAGAAAATCTGGTCAGGAAGAAGGATTGGACTGAAATTGAGTGAAAAAACAGCCAAAAAAAAATAAAAAACTGTGAAAAGCCTTTAGAAAGCCTGGAGTACTATTACTCGTGACCACTTTTAAAAAAAATTACAAGAAAGTCTGGCTCACTGGAAGTGAAATATGAAGAAATGAGGGGTGCCTCAAGACTTTTGCACAGTACTGCATGTTGTTTGTATGAGCTGAAATTACGGCCTATAGTTACCTTATGACTTTGTCTGCACTTTTAGGCTTTCGGGCATTCAGTGGTGTAAAAATATGCATTTAAACCTAAATTATTCTTTCTCCTGCCTGCTTTATGTGCTTCATATGTCTGTTCTCATTCCCTTAGCAGCATTGTTGCTCCATTCTCTGTGTTGATATGTTATATGGTATCTTGGTGATGTCTGCTGTATCTCCTCACTTCTAAATGCCTGGTATGATTTTTGGTGTCAACAGCACCAAGTGCAAGAAATTGTGTGGCACTCAACTGTGCCAGGCTTCAAAGGGGTTTTCAACAGTTTCATAGCAACAGTGGGAGCCTCATCTAGTGGTTCCCCAAAAATATCTTCCAAGTGCTCCGAGCTATAATACAGATGCTCAAAGTACAAAGGGCCTCAGCTCTCAGCACCTGAAACCCAAAGCATGTCAACTCAGGCTGTCTTTGAGGAGTGTAGTTTAGCTGAAGTGCAGCAGTTCAGGCTGCCGACACAACGAGGGAAGAGTTCATCGATTTATTCAAGGTTAGCATGATCAAAGCTAAGGGAGGGTTATCATTTATAATTCAGCCAAATTCTGGCTTCCTTCTGTTGTGTAGCACACGTTTCAGAGGCTAATGGAGTCCAGAAAGAAACAGGTGTAGTGGAGGGGAGATAATCATCTGCTATTACTTAGTTGAAACAAAAGTTGACCGTCTCAGGTGGCTCACAGTTGCTGCTGTTTGCCCAGAACATCACACTTTAGATTATAGGTCTAAAACTAAGAGCTGGAAGGCAACTCTGGGACCATAATAGAGTTGTGTGTGTGTGTGTATGTGTACTGCTTTCTGATAAGGTTCCATCCACCTTTATTTGTTTAATAGGTGGTTACGTTCCAGTGCTCTGTTATCAGTGTTAAACATTAACCTCTGGGTTGCTGAGCTGTGAAAATTTAATTTGTCTGGTGGTCACCTGCTTTTGGCAAAAAACATCCAAACCAGAAGTAATTTATGAACAACTAATTAACATATGCAGAAAAAAAAAAACATTTAATGAATACAATGAACATTAACTGGAGCTTGTTTAACACATTGCTTTAAAGTAAATGTGGGACCCTTAATTAGAAAATTGCTGACATTCAGTTCTGGACTTCTGAAGTTATTAATGAGCCATTTAAAGTGGAAAAAAGTGAAAGGCTAAAACAGCAGCTCTAAAAACTTTTTGGAGGCTTGTATCTTTTTTCTTTAATTAATATTACTACTCAAATCATGTTTAATATTTTGAAGCAAGTGATCCAGTGGTGTTAACATATATAACTTTGGATTTCTATTCTTGGAATTACTCATTTTCTGCCTGTGACTGTGATCACGCATTTCTGCACTTTCAGATGAACTGACAGAACATGTGAGTGCATCAAAAATCCCCAGAGGTCCTTCCTACATTCATCACCACAGGGCTAATTAAGGGAGTGATGCGCTTGTTCAGTCTTCAGCTTTTTTTGGTTTTTGCAGAAAATCAAAAATGACAGCACGTGTAAAGGCAGAAGTTGTGCCTGAAAGGCCAGGTGTCAAGGTGAGTGTTTAAATGTTGTCAGTGAGGAAAAGCTGACTGATGCCTTCTGTTTATTGGCGCGCTTTCTCCCAAAGCTTTCATTCCTATAGCCAAGAGATGGCTGCACTGAAAGGCTGAGGGCGAATAAAGAGCAGCTGGTGGAGTTTTGCTTTGACCTTCATCTGGTGAACGTCCTGCAGTGGGCAGAGAAGAAGTCCCCGATGACAAGTGTGTAACTCCTCTGATGGATGACATACACACTAAGCTACTGGACAGACACACAAATGTGGCACGCACGCACATCTGTAGGCCATTTCTGTACTAGTGCAGTCCTTATAAAATACTGAAATTGCCATTTATTTATTTGTTCTCAGAGCAAACGTTCATTCTGTCCTTACACACATTCATGAATGGAAGTTATGCTGCATTTATTTGACCCACACACATTGTGAGCAGTTTAGGTATCACTTCAGATTCGTCAAACTTCTTGTATCGCAGACTCAGCGACTCACGGGGGGGGGGCTGTCTTACTTACTGGCACTAAATTTGGACGTTGACTCAATGAATGAAGTGTAAGAATTGCATGTAATGAATTTTACAGTGTGAAAAAGATATTTTTTAAATTATCCTATGTAGACTTTGTGTGTTGGGTCTGAATCAACAGTGATAAACCAGCTACATGACTGCCCACTGTGTGCAGTATATCCCAGTTCTATCCAGACAATAAATGGCAGCAATAAACAGAAATAAATAAGGGAAAATAAGGCTGTCTGGCTCAGCTTATTTACTGAGTATTTTCAACTGAAACAGTTTTCATCATATAACAAACCATGAGATTATTTATTTGAGCCGTGTCTCCAAAAATAGAGAAATTGCCTTCCCATACATCCGAACTACATCCTCTAACATTCAGCTTATCATTTGTTATCAGCATATCTTTTTCCATTTATGAAAGAGCTGTGACCTGACCATTTATGATAGGTTTGTAGTCTAACCAAGGAGGTTAGGAGCAAGTTTTTCTTTCTTTTGTTTTGGAGACAGGGTTGTTTATTTTCCTCCTGGAGTGCCTTGCCTACACTGGCAGAGATGAATTACTATAATCCTAAATGGAAAATGTCTAACGGAAAACTTGGAGCAGGTGAACGGGAATGAGAACAGCTGAATGATTCGATAAATGATTTCTGGGTTATCCCGAGGTGAGATCATTCAGTGAGTCACGTGGTGGACAAGGTGTCCTGTGCTTTAGTTGTTGATTTCATTACGAACAGTAATGATGTGGTAATGCCTTATCCTGTCAGAATACAGCAGCAGGATGTTGATGCCCTCCATTAACATAATGACAGGGCACACTATATTGTAAAGGCATATGGTGTCCATCTGATTGGCTGAGCTTAGGGTCAGCGATCAGGTTGGCACAATGAATAATGGGCTGAGAGGTTTCTGCTGCGTGTTTCCTTTGATGAAAAATGTTGCCATACAAAGCCTGTAATTAACTTAGCAGCTTGTAAACTGGTATTAAAGAACAACGTTGTCGGTTGTTTTTCTGAGATGATTTTCTCCATCCATTCAAGTTCTGTAACAGCTTTTCTCTTTCAAGGTCATGTGAGGATAACACTTTATCACATCATCCACCAGACAAGGCGCGGGTTTCCACGTTCGACCCTCGGCGCCTTTCCGAGGGCATCGTCTCTCTGTGGCTGTCCCAAAGTGCTCTAAGGGTAACACTGCCCAGAAACCAGTGTGTCTAAATTTGCCTTTCGTCTGCAGCAAAACATGGGCAGCACTCATTAAGGCTGATTACAACACTGGATAATGTCTGGGAGGTGAAATTTTGCAGATTTTTAGCACTGCCTCTTTTTAAGTCTCCTATGTCTACTTTTGTACTTCCTCGTTCAATAATAAATTCAACTCACTGACCCTTTGTTCTTGTGTATCGTTTTGTTGTGTGCAAGCACGCATCTCAAATAAGTGTCCTCAGGTGCAGACTGTGGTTCCGTTTAGGGGTCATCACAACAGGTGGTTACAGGATTCAGAGTGTTTTTTCCAGAATGCACAAAACGCGAGTCAGAACTCGGTGAATATTTATTGGTGGCGCTGAAGCTGAGTGGTTAACGGCTCCCGGAGAGTAAGCCATTTCCAAACTACAGCAAAAAAGACTGGATATGCAGTCCGACAGAGCCTAGTTTGTCTGTGGACATTAAATTTTGTCACAGACAGGCCTCGCTTTACCTTTGCTGAAGATTTTTAATCTCCTGTGAAATGGAAACAAAACTTTGCCTTCCCGAAGTCTCTGCTTTATAGACTGAGATATGCTGTTCAGTGCAGCGGCTGCAAAATTGCTCCCAATTAAATGTTCAGAAGAAAACCAAATAATGTCTGTGGTTGTGATTGGCAGAAGGTTAAACAGGCTCTTATCTGCAGGCACAGGATTTATAATCACACAGTGATGCTTGCACCACACCGCCACACCTGAGAGGCTGCTCTGTCTGCAAAGCCTTCTGCAAGGGTAGCTATCAGGCCATTAATCACAGTGCTGTAGCTGCCACCTGGCTGTTAATGCATGTGTTCACTAACGGCTTCCATCAGACCAGAGCTGGATCGGTTCAAGGTTCACTCGCATTGGTTAACCCAGCCCCCTCCACCACCCCCCTGCCCCGCCCCAAACATTCTTTTCACCCAGCTATTATTAAAGGGAACATGCACACTTTATCTTATTTAGAGGCAAAATGTCAGGGGCAACATTTACATACACGGGCCATTCTGTTGCTTAACAGTAATTTGGTTTTGAGTCAATGAATTTATATAAACCTCATGACCATTTACATCACGAGTACGGTGTGATGGGTAGTTATTACAATGCATTAACCTTGCTGCAGTTTCTGGGTAAATTATGCAACTATTGCGTGCGACCAGTGGTCAATCTCAGGAATTCACATCTTCACTTGGAAATGATCCACCCCACACCTCTACCACTCCCACTCAGTCAGGTTCAAAAGGCTTGTGGCAATATATTGAATCCACTGGTTACATGATTTGATTTGATATTAATTTTTTATTTTTTTAGAGAGCACAGTGTGAGGTCAAAGTCATTTTGAATCACTACAGCGATGGCACAAAGTTTTGAGAAAGACTCACCATCCAACTTTCAAGTAAACAGCCTCCAGGAATATTTGACACACTGACTTTGGTTACCTTGTTTCCTGAAGATCATTGCTAAGATATTTTGCTGACTGACTGATCCCACCAACAGTGACATATACAGACTGGCCAATTCATTAGGTCATTTATATGGGTATAAATAAGGGAAAATAAGGCTGTCTGGCTCAGCTTATTTACTGAGTATTTTCAACTGAAATAGTTTTCATCATATAACAAACCATGAGATTATTTATTTGAGCCGTGTCTCCAAAAATAGAGAAATTGCCTTCCCATACATCCGAACTACATCCTCTAACATTCAGCTTATCATTTGTTATCAGCATATCTTTTTCCATTTATGAAAGAGCTGTGACCTGACCATTTATGATAGGTTTGTAGTCTTTTTTTTTTTTTGCGTGTCCTTGCAGCCGCTGTCACTTGGTGTTGGCTCTCACTGCGGTATTGTATCACTTCCTGTTCCTGTTTCGGAGCACAGTGTTTTGCTGTCTGTTAGCTGTTATATCTGTATAACTCGATTTATCTGAATAATAACATATTTTTGTGTAATCTTCACCTACTTTAAATAGCATACTCTTTGCTGAATCACCTGTATTCACATTACTCACTTTATTTGTTTTTAGAAATTCGCTAGCTTAGCTCAGCTAGTAGCTTAGCCCTTAGCCGACTCACTACCAGCATGGCTTCTTCTCCTGTCTCTCCTGCACTTTCCTGCTCTGGGTGTCACATGTTTAGTTACTCCTCGGCCTCCTTTAGCAGTAACGGTACTTGTAATAAATGTAGTCTGTTTGTAGCTCTGGAGGCCAGGCTTTCTGAACTGGAGACTCGGCTCCGCACCCTGGAAAAACCTACATCTAGCCAGGCCCCTGTAGCGGGTGCGGACCATGGTAGCTTAGCCGCCGTTAGCTCCCCCCCAGCAGATCCCGAGCAGCAGGGAAAACAGGCCAGCTGGGTGACGGTGAGGAGGAAGCGTAGTCCTAAGCAGAAGCCCCGGGTACACCACCAACCTGTTCACGTCTCTAACCGTTTTTCTCCACTCGGCGACACACCCGCCGAGGAACAAACTCTGGTTATTGGTGACTCTGTTTTGAGAAACGTGAAGCTAGAGACACCGGCGACCATAGTCAAATGTCTTCCAGGGGCCAGAGCAGGCGACATTCATGGAAATTTGAAACTGCTGGCTAAGGCTAATCGTAGATTTGGTAAGATCATTATTCACGTCGGCAGTAATGACACCCGGTTACGCCAATCGGAGGTCACTAAAATTAATATTGACTCGGTGTGTAACTTTGCTAAAACGATGTCGGACTCTGTAGTTTTCTCTGGGCCCCTCCCCAATCAGACCAGGAGCGACATGTTTAGCCGCATGTTCTCCTTGAATCGCTGGCTGTCTGAGTGGTGTCCAAAAAATGACGTGGGCTTCATAGATAATTGGCAAAGTTTCTGGGGAAAACCTGGTCTTGTTAGGAGAGACGGCATCCATCCCACTTTGGATGGAGCAGCTCTCATTTCTAGAAATCTGGCCAAATTTATTAACCCTCCTAAAAACTGACTACCCAGGGTTGAGACCAGGAAGCAGAGTTGCAGTCTTACACGCCTCTCTGCAGCTTCTCTCCTCCTGCCATCCCCCCAAAACCCCATCCCCATAGAGTCGGTGCCTGCTCCCAGACCACCAAAAACCAAAGCTAAAATCAGCAAAAAGCTATTTAAGCATAAAAATTCAAAAACAATAAATAATACAGCTTCATCAACTGCACCAAAAAATAAAACAATTAAATGTGGATTATTAAACATTAGGTCTCTCTCTTCCAAGTCCCTATTAGTAAATGATTTAATAATTGATCAACGTATTGATTTATTCTGCCTTACAGAAACCTGGTTACAGCAGGATGAATATGTTAGTTTAAATGAATCAACACCCCTGAGTCACAGTAACTGTCAGAATGCTCGAAGCACAGGTCGAGGAGGAGGATTAGCTGCAATCTTCAATTCCAGTTTATTAATTAATCAAAGACCCAGACAAAGTTTTCATTCTTTTGAAAGCCTGACTCTTAGTCTTGTCCATCCTAATTGGGAAAATCAAAAACCTGTTTTATTTGTTATTATCTATCGTCCACCTGGTCCTTACTCAGAGTTTCTGTCTGATTTCTCAGACTTTTTATCTGATTTAGTGCTCAGTTCAGATAAAATAATTATAGTGGGTGATTTTAACATCCATGTAGATGCTGAGAATGACAGCCTCAACACTGCATTTAATCTATTGTTAGATTCAATTGGCTTCTCTCAAAATGTAAAGGAGCCCACCCACCACTTTAATCATACTCTGGATCTTGTCCTGACATATGGCATAGAAACTGAAGACTTAACAGTATTCCCTGAAAGCCCCCTCCTGTCTGATCATTTCTTAGTAACATTTACATTTACTTTAATGGATTACACAGCAGCGGGGAATAAGTTTTATTACAGTAGAAGTCTTTCTGAAAGTGCTGTAACTAAGTTTAAGGATCTAATTCCTTCATTGTTATGCTCTTCAGTGCCATGTGCCAACACAGTGCAGAGCAGCTACCTAAACTCTGCTCCCAGTGAGGTCGATTATCTCGTCAATAATTTTACATCCTCACTGCGTATAACTTTGGATACTGTGGCTCCTCTGAAAAGGAAAGCTTCAAATCAGAAGTGCCTGACTCCGTGGTATAATTCACAAACGCACAGCTTAAAGCAGATAACCCGAAAGCTGGAGAGGGAATGGCGTCTCACTAAATTAGAAGATGCTCATTTAGCCTGGAAAAAAAGTTTGTTGCTCTATAAAAAAGCCCTCCGTAAAGCTAGGACATCTTACTATTCATCATTAATTGAAGAAAATAAGAACAACCCCAGGTTTCTTTTCAGCACTGTAGCCAGGCTGACAAAGAGTCAGAGCTCTGTAGAGCCGAGTATTCCTTTCACGTTAACTAGTAGTGACTTCATGGATTTCTTTACAAATAAAATTTTAGACATTAGAGAAAAAATTATTCATAACCATCTCAAAGATTATTCTTCATGTTCGGCTGCTTTCAGCACTGCTGGTATTTGTTTAGACTCTTTTGCTCCAGTTGATCTTTCAGAGTTAACTTCAATAGTTACTTCCTCCAAACCAGCAACATGTTTGTTAGATCCCATTCCTACTAGACTGTTCAAAGAAGTCTTTCCAATTATTGATGCTTCAATCTTAAAAATGATCAATCAGTCTTTATTAGTTGGCTATGTACCACAGACCTTCAAGGTGGCTGTAATTAAACCTCTGCTTAAAAAGCCATCACTTGACCCAGTTGTCTTAGCTAATTATAGGCCAATCTCCAACCTTCCTTTTCTCTCAAAGATTCTTGAAAGAGTAGTTGTAAAACAGCTAACTGATCATCTGCAGAGGAACGGTTTATTTGAAGAGTTTCAGTCAGGTTTCAGAATTCATCACAGTACAGAAACAGCATTAGTGAAGGTTACAAATGATCTTCTTAGAGCCTCTGACAGTGGACTCATCTCTGTTCTTGTCCTGTTGGACCTCAGTGCAGCTTTTGATACTGTTGACCATAACATTCTATTACAGAGATTAGAGCATACTATAGGTATTAAAGGTACTGCACTGCAGTGGTTTGAATCATATTTATCTCATAGACTCCAATTTGTTCATGTAAATGGGGAGTCTTCTTCACACACTAAGGTTAATTATGGAGTTCCACAGGGTTCTGTGCTAGGACCAATTTTATTTACATTATACATGCTTCCCTTAGGCAGTATTATTAGAAAGCACTGCATCAATTTTCATTGTTATGCAGATGATACTCAGCTTTACCTATCAATGAAGCCAGATGACACACATCAATTAGTTAAACTGCAGGAATGTCTTAAAGACATTAAGGCCTGGATGACCTCTAATTTCCTGCTTCTAAATTCAGATAAAACTGAAATTCTTGTTCTCGGCCCCACAAATCTTAGAAACATGGTGTCTAACCAGATACTTACTATGGATGGCATTACTTTGGCCTCCAGTAACACTGTGAGAAATCTTGGAGTCATTTTTGACCAGGATATGTCCTTCAATGCACATATTAAACAAATATGTAGGACCGCTTTTTTGCATTTGCGCAATATTTCTAAAATTAGAAACATCCTTTCTCAGAGTGATGCTGAAAAGCTCATTCATGCATTTATTACTTCTAGGCTGGATTATTGTAATTCATTATTATCAGGCTGTCCTAAAAGCTTCCTGAAAAGCCTTCAGCTGATCCAAAATGCTGCAGCTAGAGTCCTGACAGGGACTAGAAAGAGAGAGCATATTTCTCCCATATTGGCTTCTCTTCATTGGCTCCCTGTTAAATCTAGAATAGAATTTAAAATTCTTCTCCTCACATACAAGGTCTTGAATAATCAGGCACCATCTTATCTCAAAGACCTCATAGTACCATATCACCCCAACAGAGCACTTCGCTCTCAGACTGCTGGCTTACTTGTGGTTCCTCGGATACTTAAGAGTAGAATGGGAGGCAGAGCCTTCAGCTTTCAGGCGCCTCTTCTGTGGAACCAGCTTCCAGCTTGGATTCGGGAGACAGACACCCTCTCTATTTTTAAGATTAGGCTTAAAACTTTCCTTTATGATAAAGCTTATAGTTAGGGCTGGATCAGGTGACCCTGAACCATCCCTTAGTTATGCTGCTATAGGCCTAGTCTGCTGGGGGGTTCACATAATGCACTGTTTCTCATTCACCTTATTTACGTTGTTTATACTCCACTCTGCATTTAATCATTAATTGATATTAATCTCTGGCTCTCTTCCACAGCATGTCTTTCTCTCCCCTCAGCCCAACCGGTCGCGGCAGATGACTGCCCCTCCCTGAGCCTGGTTCTGCTGGAGGTTTCTTCCTGTTAAAAGGGAGTTTTTCCTTTCCACTGTCGCCAAGTGCTTGCTCATAGGGGGTCGTTTTGACTGTTGGGTTTTTTCTGTATTATTGTAGGGTCTTTACCCACAATACAAAGCGCCTTGAGGCGACAGTTTGTTGTGATTTGGCGCTATATAAATAAAATTGAATTGAATAAAATTGAATTGAATTGAAATTGAATTGAATTGAATTAACCAAGGAGGTTAGGAGCAAGTTTTTCTTTCTTTTGTTTTGGAGACAGGGTTGTTTATTTTCCTCCTGGAGTGCCTTGCCTACACTGGCAGAGATGAATTACTATAATCCTAAATGGAAAATGTCTAACGGAAAACTTGGAGCAGGTGAACGGGAATGAGAACAGCTGAATGATTCGATAAATGATTTCTGGGTTATCCCGAGGTGAGATCATTCAGTGAGTCACGTGGTGGACAAGGTGTCCTGTGCTTTAGTTGTTGATTTCATTACGAACAGTAATGATGTGGTAATGCCTTATCCTGTCAGAATACAGCAGCAGGATGTTGATGCCCTCCATTAACATAATGACAGGGCACACTATATTGTAAAGGCATATGGTGTCCATCTGATTGGCTGAGCACCTTGCAAGTAACCCGTTTGTTTGAGATGATTTGAGCTTTGTGACATGGCGTGACACTGGTGGCAGCGGATGAGTACACGGTGGTCAGAAAGAGATTGAAATGATCAGCAGCAATATGCTCAATTGGTACCCAAAGTGTGCCAAGAGAATCTATTTCACACCATTACACCACCAGCAGCAGCCTCGACAGTTCATGCAAGGTGAGATGGATCAATGTTTTCATGTTGTTTATGCCGAATTCTGATCCTACCATCTGAATGTCATTGGAGAAATCCAGACTCATCAGACCAGGCAACTTTTTCTAACCTTTTTTGCCCAATTTTGGTGAGCGTGTGTGAATTGTAGCCGCAGTTTCCTGTTTTTAGCTGACAGAAGTGGCACCTGGTGTGGTCTTCTGCTGCTTCAAGGTTTGACATATTATCAGAAATGCTTTTCTAACTTGGTTGTAACAAGTGGTAACTGGCGTTACTGTTAGCTTCCTGTCAGCTTGAAGCTGTCTGGCCGTTCTGACCGCTGACATCAACAAGGCATTTTGACCCAGAGAACTGCCACACACTGGCGCTCACATTTTCTCTTTTTCAGACCATTCTCTGGAAACTCTAGAGATGGTTGTGCAGGAAAATCCCAGATCTGCACTTTCTGAAACATTCAGATGAGCCCATCTGGCATTAACTATGTTTACATGCCTGAATGTATAAGGCTGCTGCCGTGTCATTGGCTGGCTAAATATCTGCATTAATGAGCAAACACGTTTAGTTTACAAACTAAAAGATAAAGGCGTCGTCCCTTAGCTTGAGGTATGGAAGCCTAATAAAATACAGACTTCATCCTTAGAAAAAGTTAACTTTACCAGGAACAAAACTAAGAAAACCATTTTCTTCAGGGATGTTGTGTACTGTATTATCAAAAATGTGTAACCCATGTAAACATCAGATAATTCAAACATAACCTACCTGAAAAAAAATCACGAGGGAATATATTAGTGTCTCAGTTTAAAATCATTAAACATACTGCATCATTAACTGAACACAGACATCAGGCATTTATAGCTTTGAGAGTTGAGTTAGCTGAATTAGAAGGCACAAATTATCACTTGATTGTATTTTCAGGTCTAATTAGAGACACTGAGAGCTGCTCACTGTTTCACACCTTCACGCGAGAGCTCCTGTAGATGTAAACACCACACAGACACACACACACACACACACACACACGGGGGACCAGCAGTGCATGTGACAACTTTCACATCTGCTGCACTTCTTTTGTTTAATTTAGATTCTTAATAACTGATGAACTACTGAAGCCCCCCCCCCCCCCCCCCCCCCCCCCCCCCCCCAGTTTCTTCGGAATGCATTAGTCAGTCATAACAACATAATAGGGGTTGAAATGTAGAATAATCTCACCCTGAAAATGCTATATTTGAAAAAGTTATTGCTGGCTTTGAGTTGTAATTACTCCACGCTGTGCCAAACAGCTTGAAAATGTCCAAGTCTCTCCAAAACAGCTTTTATGATAACAAAATGTTGGATTTGTAACCCTCGGTGTACCACATCACTGGTTTACATGTTGAACATCACTTCATCGTGTCTCAAATATCTGTTCCAAAGAGCCAAAATCATCTGCACTCAATCCTATTTGTCCAGCGTGCCAGAATCAGCACTAAATGTGACCTTTATAAATATTAAATCATATAAATAGCCCTTATTCACACACAAATTATACTCCAAAATCATGGCCACGAATTTAAAATAATTGTTCATTTTTATTCAGAAAGGACACATAGAAAAACAACTCTAAATTCCCTTTATATCCCACACACAAATAATGATACAAAACAGGTTCATTTAATGACAAATAACTTGGAAAATACAATAAAGAGGTCATTCATGGGTACTAGGGCAGCCCATAATGACTTAGACACTAACTCTGGAAATGACTTCATATAAAAGCACAGATGCGAACATGTGATATCTTTTCAAGGTTGGAGCAGCTCATTTCCAAAAGGAGGACAGGAAAATGAGACTCTAAAGTTGCTTCTTCTGGGCTTGCGACGCATAGAGCTTTAATAATTCAGTAAACACAGAACTTCTTACATATGCATAAACATTTATAAATTCTAGATCAAGTAGGAAAGTAGTCCATAAGAATGTTTTCAGTGTTTGACCTGACACAAGTTCTACGCAGTGAGGAAAATGAACCTCTAGTAGCTCCGGGGCACTTTGTCTTCAAAACACCTCATATAGGTTTCTTATAGCTGCCTGCGAGCTATGCTGGTGGATCCTAAAGCGGGCCCACATTATACTGTTTGCTGGAGCTCAAAGTGAAGAAGCGGAACTCATCTGACAACAAGAAATGCAACGCAAATTAGCTCCATCCATCATTTCCTGAGATAACTAAAGTGGTCAAATGAGCATAAACCATGCTAACAGAAATAAACATTTTTTTTTTGTTTGTTTTATTCTAAATAACAAAAATCATGTGAACACATTCAGTGGCAGACTAAATAAACTGAGTCATACGTTATATTCAAGTGTCATTCCCGTTTCTCCTCGAAATCACATTCCTGGAATCAGGTACAAAAGTCATTTCAAGTTTCAGAGATTTTAGGAAAAGATCTTGCATTTAAAAAAAAGGGAAAGAAACGGTGGCGCAGTGGTTAGCACTGCTGCCTCACAGTTAGAATACCATCTGGAAGGCCTGGGTTCAATTCCACCTTGGCCCAGGCCTCTCCCTCTCTCTGTGTGGAGTTTGCATGTTCTCCCCGTGCTTGCGTGGGTTTCCTCCGGGTACTCCGGTTTCCTCCCACATTCCAAAGACATGCACTTACTGGGGTTAGGTTAATTGGCTAATCTAAATTGCCCATAGGTGTGACTGAGTGCGTGAATGTGAGTGTGAAAGGTTGTCTGTCACTCCGTGTTGGCCCTGCAACAGGCTGGCGACCTGTTCAGGGTGTACCCTGCCTCTCGCCCTATGACAGCTGGGATAGGCTCCAGCCCCCCCGCGACCCTTAACAGGATGTGCGGAAGCGAATGGATGGATGGATGGAAAGAAATGAGTGTAAGTATCCATTTTTGAGGTAGAGCTAGACAGACATAAAACCTGGTTGTGAGACATCATCTCAGAATGGTTTAGAATGGCTCAGAATGGTTCAGTCCAAAGGTTCACGGATCTTGGACTCCATTTGATTAAACATTAAAGCACATTACTTTGTATGACTGGACACGGCTTTAGGATAAGATTTGTGAAGAAAATTGTCCAGCACCTGCTCCTGAAGAGTATGATGTTCAGTTTAACAAGCTGGTGAGTGGAAATCACCTCCTGAGTTTCCTCCTAAGCTTTGCTGGTGACGGGCTCTCATTCAAGTTAACTCAGTAGTACTGTGACATACTGATTCCAGGTTTGTAAGACAAAGACACATCAGAAATTCCACTATGAGGTATTCACAGAGTATCTGAGCTGTAAAAATCACACACTGAATGGGTGATGACTGCAAAGGTGTCACCTGCTAAAGCCCCGTGTGGCACTTAAGAGAGTACCTTCATTTTAAAGGTTAATTCTACCAGTCAAGATAATCAAGTCCTCTGCTGGTTCATTAACCGCAGGCCTTTAGGTTTATATTCCAGTCTGCAACTTAAGACACCATTTCGGCAGACCTGTAAAGTACAAATATATATGGGGTAACGTCACGACTACCTGGGAAGTTTGGCAAAGGTCGGAAAAGGCAGCTGCCATTTCTTCTATCAGTGATAATTAAAATGCATATATTTATAAAAGGCAGTTCACTGTAATCCTGGTCACTCACACACAGATGTTATTGCTTCGATGCCACTCGGAGTAGCAATTCCTTAAAGAAGTGATACACAGTGTTTTGTGGCAGGTGCTGCAATAGATTGGAGACTTCCTTTTGCAGACCACACACACTCTCCTGCCGATGGTGCCTCGATATCTGGGGGCCACGTGGCTCATTTGCTCGACAAAGTATGCGGGCAGGTGACCTAACCCCAGAGAATCCGAGGCTTTAGCAGGTGAAACGTTGGTGGACAGAGGAGGATGCGAGCCAGGGGCCGAGTTAACGTGGGAAGGAGCTGAGGTAACAGGTACGCCGGATGAAGAGCACTGGCCCGCTTTGGATGGAGAGGCAGGAGGCACTGGGGCTGCAGAGGCAGGCGGGACTTTAAACGGCGAACTGAGAGTCAGTTTGAAAGGAGAGGGAGGCAACATATAATTATGCGGAGCCGAGCGGCTCGGACCGGAACCAATCTCGGCCAGGGACAGGATGAGCTGCTCCCTGAAGCTCTTCTGCGTGAGCATGGGCCGACTCTGCAGTTTGCACATTTCTTTGTGGAGGATGAAGGCGTTCACCGTGGCTATGTCCACAAAGTGATAAAACAGAGTCTTGTACCATTTGTGGGTCTTGTGTAGGACATTGTAGTAGCCAATGAGTGCGTCCGACAAGTCAACACCCCCCATGTACTGGTTGTAATCTTTGATGCAGCCTGGAATAGGCACGTGCCTCACTGTCCACTGCCCGTCTGCATTTTTCACTTTGCGCTTTGCCACGTCGTGGCTGTATGCTTTATGTATAGAGGAACACATCGTTACCTCCCTGGTGTCAAACCACCTAACAAACAACAACTCTCCTTTTCTGATCCACTGAATTGTGCCCCTTGGTGTTTTCTCTGGCACGTTATCCTTTTTCGTTTTGGGGAAACCAGCTACATTTGAACGAACTGTGCCACACGCCCAGATTTTTCTCTTGAGGAGATCAAGGAATAAAGTAGGGCTTGTGTAATAGTTATCCACGTAGAGCTTGTATCCTCTACCTAGAAACGGGATGTTCAGGAGTCGCATGACGGCATCGTAGCCCGCCCCCTTCCCACTGGGTTCACTTTCTCTTCCACCATACACATAAAAGTTAAGGGTGTAGCCGCACACTGAGTCTGCCAACACAAAAAGCTTAAACCCCCATTTTGTTGGCTTGTTTCTGATGTACTGCTTCAACCCGATCCTTGCTTTGCTCGCCACCATTCGTTCATCTATCGAGATATACTGGTGGGGGTGAAAGAATGTGCAGCAGGCCTCCAAAATCTGCTTGTAGAGCGGCTTTATCTTGCAAAGTCTGTCAAACCCAGGAGTCCCTTTTTTTTGGTCATTGGCCGCTTCAACAGCAGGATCATTCATGTGCAGACTGCGGGAAATGGCAAGGAAGCGTCTGCAAGGCATCACAGAGGCAGGAAATGGCAGGCGAAAGAGCTCAGATCCTCTCCAGTATTCCCTCAGAGTTTTTAGTGGTACAATACCCATATAAATGACAAGGCAGATGAAGGAGTACATATCGGCTGCTGTGACTGGGACCCACTTTTCCTTTTGGGCTTGGTGTTTGATTTTTCCATAGGCGTTGGTGTTTTTCACCAGTGTATCAATTACTGTGGCAGAGAAGAACAGCTGGAACAGCTCGAGGGGCGTGTAATGCGCTGTTCTGTTCAGCTGCGGCCCAGCGTCCCTCGCAGGTCTGAACCGTGGCTGAGGAGGCTCAACATCTTCCTCCTCAATACCGCGCCACCTGTCTTCATCATCTGCTTCACCCCCGTTCGCTTGCACATGCTGACTTTCCGCTTGCTGCTTCCCCCTCGTAGTGTTCTTACGTGGGGTGGGCGGCGTCTTGCGAGGGCAGGCGGAGGAGTCTTTTTTGGGCGTGGATGCACAGCGGCTCTTTTTTCGGCGGGGACTCCATTCCCACTTCTTAGGTGTGGATTTTAGGGGTGACAATGTTGTTGAAGCTGATGCAGAGGAGCATCGCCTCTTTGAAGCTCTTCTCCTCCTTGGCCTTATATCCAAGTCTTTTTCTGAACTGGATTCATCAGTGACGTCTTCCCTATACATAAAACAGACAGACAAGGGTCAGTTAAATAGGAGGTAATGCTTCTTCTCTCTTGATAGAATTGTTACTTGCAACCTCAACCCTGCTCTTCTAACACATCTAAAAGTGCAACAGTGAATTAAGTGGTCATTATCCTGACTAAAATAATATTAATGCTATTCATTTAAGTGCCACCACTTTAATATTTATATTATAAAACTTGTGAGAACATAATAATATTAATCCCACTGGAACTGGGAGCCCTGATATTACAAGCACTGTAGTGGAGTGGCTTAAGAAAATTATATGTTGATGAAGCATGGTGATGCAGGGGTTAGAGGGGCTGCCTTTTTGCATGGAGCTTTCATGTGACCTTTAATGTCATGCATTTTATTACCTTCATTTATTATTATTATCATAACCAATAGATCAGGTTAAATGTGCAGTTGAAAAAAAAGGGGGGGGGGGGTATTTTGTGCACACTGCACCCACCCCCACCGCCCCTCTCCATTGGACCACTTGTTTTGTAAAACCTAAGGCCGCCCCTGCGGGTCCGCATATGGTTTACGCTTTATGTTTTGTGCCGTGCTTGCACTAAACAAAAAGATGCGGCGCTAGTGGTGCACAAAAGACACTTATAATTATAGCGAGCAACCTGCAGCGCACAATAGGCGTGATATCCGTGTAGCCTTTGCGGGATTTCTGCAGATTGGCCCACCCGTGTCAACTTAAGGAAGGACAAAGGGCAGCGTGTACGGGCAGCGTGTACGGACAGGCGCAACACTACACTATCACTTTAGTCTGCCCGTGTTTGCCTCTGTGTGCCCAGCGCGTCGTACATAGTGAAGGCAGGTGCAATTTTGTTGGAGTACTCACTTATTTGATCCTCGGGCATGACTACTTGGGATGTAGTCCTCGTCGAGACTGCAATCGCTATACTCGCTCTCAGACTCCGACTCTGAGGAGAGTGCTGCCAATTCACTGTCAGAGTCTGAAAGAAACATCGCTTTCCAGTCTTTTCCTTCTGAAGAAAGTTTTAGCGGTGAGTTCCCTTCCCCAGAGGGTCCTTCCACTCCCCATTCGCCCTACGCAACACAACACTCATTCATTCACTCACACACACACACACACACACACACACACACACACACACACACACACACACACACACACACACACACACACACTTTTTTTACGCGGGGCCGCTGGTCCTATTGGATGTCCCACCTACTGCTTACCACATATAACGAACCAGCTCCATTGGCTCGCATAATGAAACACTCCTGGGATTGGCTGAGGAAACTTAATGACCTGTAGGTCCCTGTGATGGGGAGGGGGGGGGGGTCTAAATAACTGATGAACAGATGCACTTTGGGTAAAGCATAACTAACTTACTTTCAGTTAGTTTATGACAAAGTCCGTCAGGTTTGAAATGTAAAGTGTGGGATTAATCGAGGAATAAACGCTTATCTGCATTTGCAAGTGCCAGTAGTTTTTTGTTTGTTTGTTTAGCAGTACATATTAAAAATATTTAGCAATCCTATTTTTAAAATAATAAACGATTTTGGATCTAGCTTCACCTCGATGATTTAATGCTAATAATGCTTATGATCAATCACAGTGTCCCTTCCTGATGCTCACTTGGTTGGGCATATATAATACTGGCTATATGAAGGTTTGATTATTACTAATCTTTTTCTTTTTTTTTTTTTTTTTTGAGAGTAACAAAAATCCTTACTAATGCCACACAGCACAAAACAAATCACAAATTGAATTCATAGACATCATAGTGGGTGGCATTGTGGTGTAAATGTGGATTTTTATTTAATCCACACAAACCATTTTGCTGCACCACAACTGAAACCAGGCACCCCTGGTACTCCTCTCACCCCTTCAGCCGCAGGATCAGAAAGTTTATCAGCGTTGCGCAGACATCTGTAGTCTCTGCTGGTAGGTTTAGCTTGCTTTTCTGTATGAGTCATTGTGATTTGACTTTCTTATAAATGCAGCGCCATGAACAAATGAAAATATGCCCATTGTTCCCCTTAACGTGATTATCATTCTAAGTGAGGCATGCTGTTGATGCTCTGTTCTGAATTCATTTATTGACCATAAGCCACACATCGAGCATCATCATTCAGAAGCCCACATTGCTTTAATCTTGTGTGATACAATCATCATCTATCAGATATAATTTCTTTCTTGTGCTAGTGAGCATTTGTTTATCATTTTTTTTTTTTTTTAATCACCTCACAGAGTGCAAAGCATGGTGGATAAGTCTTTGATATGTGAATTTAGCAGCCTTACTATTATCTAAGACAGCGGATTTGTCAGCTGCGTGGGCAGGGCGACGTACACTAATGTGTTTGGAAGTGCAGGGATCTCATAATCATCTCTGCTATTTGCTGTGAGTCTGACCAGCCAGCAACAGCGTGACCTTGCGTCACCTTTCCCATTAAAACTCAAACAGTGGTGAGGAGACTGAATACACTCCCACTCGCTCTTAAAACGAAGGTTCTCGAAGCAGTGTGGAACGGAGCTGAATGAAGAAGCCCAAGCGATGAGGTTTAGAAGGTTATAGTCAAACGGTGTTGTCTGCCTCCTTTGCAAACTTTTTGCAACAAAAGATTTAAATCACTTTGGAGAAGGAAATTTTAGTTCTTAATAGAGTAGTTTGTATTTATTTAATCAAAGGTGAGGAATTATGACCTGGAAGTTTCATGTCTGTAAACATTTTTGCCAATATTGTCATTACAGAGTACACAAAAATGTGCAAGTGGTAAGTGCTTGTAAAACCTACTCAGGCTTTCTGTTTACAGCCAGAGTCATGAACAGGTCATGAATTATTCAGTCTGTCGTAGCTGTGAGTTCAGATTCTGTTTAAAGGTCCCATTTTAGTCACATTTGTGCCTTCTGTGAATCTGTTTTTCATTGCACCGTGTCCCAAGATACTGCAGGTTGTACGTCATCACTTATTTATATCAAATACTGGGAGGTTCTGCCGTGTGGAGGGTTAGCAGGTGGTGCAATTCCTGCTAGGTGCAAACACCTGCAACATAAACAAATCCAAACCAGTATGAGCAGAACTTGGATGGAAATTATCAAAGCAAAGTCATTTCTTAGCCTGACACTTACACTTCCTACACTTACATATCAGTGATCAAGGGTAGCTTTTAATAGCTTTCAGATTATCAAGCATTTAACAAATAGGTACTTTTCGAAATTCTCATAGCAAGACGGTACACTTGATTTTCACCTTTTCTTACACATTGTGTTTGAACGTTGTTCTCAGAAATCCCAGCAGGTGATGGTTAATCAGCCAAATATGCAACTGAGAGGAAGTGTGAGGAAATGAGGAAAGCTGCTCTTAGGTGTTATGCCATCATGCTATTATTTTACTGCACTGGTAGGTCGAGTGGTTGGAGATGGGTAGTCATACAATATATAATGCATTCTATCAGTTTCCATTAGAGAGAGATAAATGCAAGTCTTGAGGCCCCAGATTCACTATTTATTGTGTTAATTGTTGCATGCTTGAGTAAAATGTTCCCACTTCATTGATAATGTAAAACTGTGCTCTCTGCTGCAGAATAAGAGATGGATACAGCCACAAGCCAGGCCTCCAAATGATACACATTATAGATGTCACTCTTGTGTGCTGCTCTCTAAGCCCTGCTGACAGGAGGTGGTGTTGGTGTGTGTCTGCGTGGGAGGAGCTGGTGATGGCGATGACACATGTCGCAAGTCTTCAGTGGGAGTCTTAGAGGGTGTTTGAGCTGCAGATACAACCTCCATTCATGTTTAATTGAGTAGTGAAGGAGAAAAGTGTTGTTCTGGTTAGAAGTCCTGTGAGCAGAAGTTCTGTTCATTTGTTCCTTAAAGAAACATCTAGTGCAGTCGGTGCACTGCCATGTTTACAGAAGCTAAAGATTAAACATAGCAATACTCAAAGCTTGCTGCCATACACAGCTTCAGCCTGTTGAAGCATAGCTGCGGGACCTATGGGGTTGCACTGGGTACTGGTGGTCCCGAGCATTGCCAGGTGGGCTCTTTGTGAACTGGGCTTGTACAGATGTGCAGAATTTGCAGGCTGGGTCAGCGTCTAAAATTCCAGGGTCCGAGCAGAACATCGCACACATGATACGATTACTGTTATTCACTATACATATGAGTAGTGTTAATATTATGGTTGAACTGGTGTATATATCTCTCAATCACCCTGGAAGCTAAGATGTTCGGAAAAAAAAACAAACACAGCAGCAGCATTATTCTTGTTTTAATACCTAAGTTAAGGGCAGCACCCTCTCACACCCAAGGGAGAACCTTCTTACAGTGAGAGGGTTTTTGTTCCAACCTGGTTGGCTGGGGCCTTTCTTTTTAGAGTTTGTATGTTCTCCAAGTGCATGCGTGGGTTCTCTCCAGGTACGCTGGCTTCCTCCCACAGTCCAAAGATACCAGAGACATGCATGTTTGGTTAAATGGTGGGTAGGTGTGAATGTGAGTGTGAGTGGGAATGGTTGTCTGTCTCTCTTTGTTAACTTTGTGATAGACTGGCAGCCCGTCCAGGATGTACGTCGGCTTCCACTCTATGTTAGCTGTGACAGGCTCCACCCTCCCTGCGACCCTGAATTGGCTAAGCAGTTAAGGAGATGGACAAGCACAAGAACATGCATGTCAGGTTAATTGTTAAGTGGCCATAGGCATGCATGTAGTAGTGTGGCTGTGTGCCTCTCTGTGGCCTGACATGGACTGGCAACCTGCCCAGGGTGTTTGCAGCTTCCTGCCAAAAAGGCATCTAGTGTTGGTTCCAACACTGCTCTTCTTTTGAGTAGAATCTTCTCCCCACAGAAGTATCCATCGGTATGACAAAAACAAAAAAATCGATAAAAATACAACAAAAATAAAGTAGCTAGTTGTGATGTTTGTATATTGTGAAATTGTGACTGTAAGATTTAAAGAAATTAATGTGATATTGTCACAATGCTACTGTACATTTTCGCTTAGGTAAGAGGTGGTATATTGACTAGAGACTGACTACATCCTACCAGTAGTAATTCATTTTAAATAATTATGATGATGAATAACGGCAGTAGATCAGAAAACGATCATCTGGGTCATCATGGAAGACTCTGAGCAAAGGCCTACAATGTATTGCGATGGAAAGACTTCAGATTCACTGGTGGTGTGGACCTGAGAGAGCCAGATAGCAGTGTGTTTAAGAGTAAAAGAAAAGGCATCACGGTGATTGTGCTCCCGTACTTTTCTTGAGGCCTGTGGAACAACTAAAAGCAACGTGCATCCAGGTTTTATAACGGTTTCCTCAGAGGAATTATATATTTAGGACATACTGTAATGCATATTGCATCAATGTGGAAGCCTTCCCTTATTTTCAGCTGCATGCTTGACTGAGTTTCATGATGATCACCCCATGACAAGTCTCTAAAACTTTCATGATCGTCAAGTTAGGTGGCGTGCCTAAGAGAAAGCGATAAAGGGTTAAAAGAAATCTAGAAAGATAGCGGCATCATCTCTCAGCAGCACTCACAAGTAGTGGAAGAAAACAACTCCTTTGACACAGTACAAGGCCGATGTTTACTGTGATTGCCATAAAAACTAAAGGAGAATGAATGATTCAGACTACTGTGACAAAGTCTGCAACATCTGCTGCACTCTGCGCTCCCAAGGATTTCTACTCTCACTGGTGCCTAGCCTTCTGCTCATCCATGCACCCATCTTTATTTTATTCTACCCTTTCCTTTTTTTCATTTGCTCTCCATGTATCCAAGCTAATTCTCACACATCCAACTCTCAGCGCTTTCTGTGCACACTCCTCATGTGCAGCATACCTTGGTCTTCCTATTGCATCAACCAAACCCCTAGTCCGTGTTCATCTAGTTAACCTCAATATTCTTGCGGGTTGAGGTGTTGTACTTCCAAGTTTTGTTTGAATCAATGGTTCCCATGAACCGATCTAATTATCCTTTAGATTCATTACTGCTCTGTTTTCAAAAGTAAAAGTCAGTCAGAACCACTGTTGTCAAAAGAAGAAGGGCCAAAACTGCCCTTCCACATTGTCCATTTTTTATAAAAATACATAGCAGAGATGGTACAGCTTCACTTCATTTCTTGCCTGAACTAATGGTATGATCCATATGTAGACCTGAACCTTTCCTATAATGTGTATAATGTATAAAAGATGCAGCTTCCAGATCAGAAATATTAAGCCAGTGCCAAAGTGCCTTAAACCTGCATTCTATCTGAAGGCCACCAGATGGTGATGCCTGTGGTTGCTTGCATTCTTATAGAAGTCTATGGGACGAAACGACTTTCTGTCTTGACCTCTGTAAAAACTTATTGGCTTAAGACTTGTGATTGACAAGTTGTTAGCCAATGAGCAAGTGGTTTCTCAGTCAGAAACTGCTTGTTTTTTTCTTCCTTTAAACCAAGATGGCGATGGGGAAAAAACTTTGCTTCAAAACAGGATTTCAGAAACCAGTGGTGGCACCGTAGAAGCGTCCACCTTTAATCTGCGTATACTGCAGATAGCGGGCCAATACAAACCACAATGCAAACCTCTTGAAATATTTATAAATAAATAAATAAATAACAATAATCTCCAAAACTTTGATTTTAGGTTATTTTTCTGTAATGGTTACCAAACAGACACATTGCCAAAGTTGTCTCTGTGACTAAGCCTCATTTTGCCCACACAGACCAAACATCCATCGAGTATCTTGTATAGTTTGAGTACCTTTTATGAATGAAAATATGAAAAGATATCATTTCCTGCCTTCACAGACAAGCTTACTTTTTTTTTTTTTTCGATTCAAATGGTCAGCTCTGAAGAACGTGTGAATTTAACAAATTGCAACACTGGGAAAACAAATTACAGTCTAGAACTGATTTTGCAAATCCAAATCAAATCAAACCCCTGACCCCAGCAAACTAATATCTTTTAAAATACAATAACCGTCAGCGGACATTTTGTTCCAGTTTTTTTGCCCAGGCAGATTTTAGGCACTGTTAGAACTCTAGACCACCCTAACATTTCAAATACCAGCAGGCAGACCAAATTTTAACAGTTAACCTCACAATTTTATCTTTTAAATGAACTAAAAATGTTCACATTTCACCTTTAGCCACAACTAAACCAAAATTCTGTCAACTTTAACACTGATTTAAATTTAGCCAGCAGGGTGTTATCAGAGGAATCACAGCAAACCAATAAATCATGGAGAGGCATCCAGTCTCTGACCTCAACCTGATTATGGACTGTAATCAGTTTTTTATGAGCATGTAGTGAATTTCTCTGTGCCTCACTGACACGATCAACCAGCATTTGATTCACCATGAATAGAGCAATTTGGAAAAATGTCACATTGCAGTGTGAGAGAAAGCACGATAGAAGATATAAGCACTTCCAAAGGTAACAGCCATGGAGCTCATTAAATCTTCAAGCTGGCCACTTCTCTTATCAGTTTTCTCCTTTGAGCGAAGCCCCAGGCTCAAATGGCGTTTCGGTTCATGCCTTAAACTTACTGCATTCGCATCTACCAGATCTGAAATGGTACCCTTCAACCTGCTCCATTTGATAGGAACATATCTCCGTGTAGAGAAGTAAATGAGAGTGATTAGGCTTGATAATGTAAACCATGGCTATGCCATCAGTTCTAATTACACCCTGTGTTATATTTAGCTGTTTCTTTATGAGCTCACAGTTTAATTAATGACACAAAAAGCATCTTTATGTCCTTTAAAAGCTAAAAGATGTAAAAATAAATCCACATTAGAATACTTACATAATACAAACTCATTGATGCCGCCTTTTTCTGTTCATTGAGTTAGCATCATTATTACTTTATGCAATGGTTATGTGACATTTTGCAAGTAGGCCTGTTCAGTGCTCACTCCCTATTTTATGTAGTGGATGCATATTTAGTATTTTTCCTCTGCAATATTTCAGGACTCTATTGTTAAAGTGTCTGTGAATATCATTTTCTTTTGGAGGGACTTAAAATTCATTGAACAAAGATCCATTCACTGCAAGAGCGGTCAATGAATGCACCGTTAACAGCTAAGATTTCAGCCCCGGGGTATCATCAGAGCATTGTGAACAATGCAGCAATCACCCATGATATAGTTATCCCAGCGAGACAGTTCTCAGCAGAAAAATTACAGCACAAGTTGTTTGCCTAAATCCATAAAAGCACCTTTTTGGAGTTTTCCTGATAAGCCATCTCTCGTGGTCCTCTGAAAAAAATATTTTCTCAGGAAATAATTGGACTTTGTGTTAATGGCCCCAAGACGTCTTTGGACATATAAACTGGACAAGTTTGAGACTAAACATCTCCAACAACAGTCCGTTAGTTTTATCCATGACCATAATATCCCCTAAACGACTTTTATGTTCCAGAAGATACACCAACACTGAAATGAATCTTTATTTGTGTGGCTTTATGGATACTTTTGTATAACACCGGTTCTGTGTAAAATTAGTCATTCAAAGAAGATCGAGATGTGATGTGTACTCTGGGCCACAGGTTTTTATCTTCTCTTGCGGAATCATACATTTGCAAATTGAGACAAATGTGCCTTGAGCCTTTTTGACAGCAACCAAAAAAAGAAAAGCTTGTGCATTTTTTTTTAACAGCCACTGTTCCTGTTGCTTTAATGAAATGTGGATTCACTGCATAATGAGACAACTGTTGGTTACTGTGTAATTGTAACTGCTGTTATCACAGGGGACATACTCTGAACCTGGTTATTTCTATACTGCACTCATGACACAGAGGGAAGAAGAGTAAATGTGTCAAGTGATGAGCTTTTATACCTTTACAACATCTTACTAAAATGTGTATCACTTTGACTACTTTTTAGACACATTCAGGTATCTGGTAGTCATCTTATCTGCACAAGACACGTGTACTACAAGTGACTACAAGTGGGGTCACAGAAAAAATGGTCCACCTTGGGATGGGATCACAGCATCCTCAACACCTGTCAGTGTGTTAATATTCCATCTGTGTACTCAGTCATTACATTAATCTCAACTCAAATATTTTTTAATGCATCTTGTATGATTGTGACGCTATCGTCTTACGTCCTCGTAGTTCACACTGCAGTCGGTGTCTGATCAGAAATTAATCAGAAATGTGTGCATAGTTCAATCTGATTAGTCCAAATCAAATCGATGCTCGCGCAATCGTGTGAAAATTACAGCCTGCGTTCCTTTTTGCAGAATATAAATAAAGTGTCATTGTTTGAAGAAAACAGATGGGTCCTCTTTGGCTTGACCTCTCCAAGCCACGAAAGAAACTAGCGTGTAATGTTCGTGCGCTGCTGCACACGCTCTGCTGTCCTGGAGAGCGGCTGAGGTAATTGCTCCATTCGGCCCTAATTATCCAACATTGCTAAATGGATTTGTCAGTCTCTATAGCACCTAACAATCAGCCAGTGTAGAAATGTACATTTAAAGTAATGTGAGAGGCACATTACAGTGTATAATTCATTTTGCCCCAGGCGCACAAGCCACAGTGAGATGGCTCTTTATATCTGGCAAAATGGCAAACAGCTTTGCTGCTGCTCATACTGTATGTTGCTGTTTCTGTAATGCATTCATAATTCTCTTTTGCTGCACTTGTCTTCATTTTAAAGGGATAATTTTAAGTAGTCTGTCCTTGTTATTTATGCTTCATGCATTCCTGTGTTTGACCACGCTCGCCTGCTTTCTAGCCTTTTTGCACCGCTCTGCTGTTGTCATAAAGGTTCCTTCTCTTTTTTTTTTTTCCCACCATGTTACCTTCTTGTTGTTTTCGTTGCTCAGACATGTCGACACACTTTCTGATTAGGTGACAATCACAATATGAAACGCTGTCACTTGGCAGAAGAAAGGAAGCTGTGATTCTTTTAATCAAGCAGAAGGCTTGAGAAAACACAGCGGTGGATACAGGCGGGGATGTGCTCGAAACGAGCTCCTCTTTGATCCCGTTATGTTCTGGTGCTCTGACTCGCTCGGAGGTCGTCGGGGGACAGATGACAACTTCATGACCCAGTAAAGATTTGTGGTATCATCATGTGGGGAGGATATGGATGGTATAGGGAGGAACAGTCAGCGTTTAGCAGTGGTGACACAGATAATGCCACTACTTTAAGTAATAACGTACTTAACATAGCAAAGGTAAGATTGTGTCTTGGTTTTAATTTTTGTATAAAATATGACAACGCATGAATAGCTGCATGCTGTACAGTTATATTAATCATAATAAGAGTGCACTCTGTCCTGCAGTAACCCTTCACCTTAATCTGATTCTGTCAGCATGCATATGACATCTGAGATTTGAACAGATGAGATTTGAGTGCATCAATAGTGTGCTCGCTCTTTTCAGGGTTTTCATCTAGTTTCTATTGAGTTTGGGAATTCTCGGGCAGAGGGGGAGAAGGAGAGGGAACCTGATTGATTTGCAGGTTTCTTTGCTGACTGGCGAGAGACGAAGAAAGGCTTCTAAGTGCAAGGGATTGACAGAGGCAAGAGATGTGGGCTTTGAAGAGAGCAGCTTGCATTAAATTCAGTCAGCGGGAGGCTGTTGTCAGGGGTGTTATCTGGAAACAATGAAGCTAGTTTAAATGAAGCTCTAGGCTGAGTGGGGAAACCTCCTGTGATCAATAATGTGTCTGGTTGTTCTGAGCCAACCAGGCAAATTATGCCTTTCTCTTTAAATCTGGCAAATGAGAGATTTAAAGAGAAAGGAACCTCATCCCCTCGCTGCTGGTCGTGTTTGATCCTGAGATGTAGCATCAAAGTCTGAAAGGCCATTCTGTTATGATGAAGACAGAGAGTGGAGGGCTAACCTGGTTCAGGAAAAGACCCGAGAAAAACCAGGATGGATTAACGCTCAGGAGGAGACATAGTGGTCCGATTAGACTTGATGTTCTTTTTTTGTGCTTTCTTTCATTTGGTCTTTCAGGACAGTTAAATGTACTCAGACATACAAACCCCTCTGAACCACTTTATGCCACCTGCCAAGCTAGGAAACACAGTGTACCTCTATACGCATCTTATGTGCTTAACTCCAGATCTTGAGCATATACGGGTCAAAAAAGTGTACCATGTAATAAATACATGTATTTATAGCAAACAAAACAAACAAACAAACAAAAAAAAAAAAACAACTTGAAAATTGGTTGAAAATTCAGCGAGTTGTGATGATTTTTTGATTGCAGACCTCCTGTGCACAGTGTGCTAACACTTTGTTGTTTCTTAATCTTGATGCCATAATGTTGTGTTTGAAGAAATCCTTCGCCGACACAGTCTCAATAAGTAACATAAGGTTTATTTACAAAAAAGACAATGTCAAAACAGACGCTCGAAACATCTGGGAGAGGACAGCCAATTGATCCAAACTCAGCTCAACAAAGGAGATCACAGAGGTAATATAGTGTTGGTCAAAACCCCCACATTCCTAACTTCCCATATATGGCTATGAAAACAGCTTCAACCCCTAATCTATAGCTGGACGTATGTTTAACTCCTTATATGGAAGGCCAGCGAGGCTACAAGGGCCTTTTGTGCATTCCTTTCTACTGATGCCAAACCTTTACGTTCATCTCAAGTTACCCTTCTCATGAGCCCTGAAGGCCTAAAGGAAACCATACATGCATATATTGAGTTTAACATAGCAGTACAGACACCACAACTTCCAGTGTGTTTGTTAAATTGCTAGAGCGCCCCCAAAGATGTGCGCATGGGCATGAGCTTTGCGATCGCACAGTTGTATCATAAGGTCTTTCTAAGGTTATGTAACCACTGTACCAACAGTGGCAAGTTTACATATATTAGTCAAGTACAAATGCCCACACAATCAAGACTGAATTTATGGAGAGTTCATTTGTGCCTCCGGCCTCGCTTCCATCTCTGCCTGTCTGACAGTCTCCATCAGCAAGGAGCTTATCTGTCTCTCACATCCCACTGCTATTCCCTAGGTGTGTGTGTGTGTGTGTGTGTCTTTCTATTTCCCTCCCTCTCCCTCACTTACTCTCTGGTGTGGTAAACTAACATGTGAATTATTAAGCAGTTATCAAAGATGAAACGTTATAGTCTTAGATAGTCTTAAAGCTGAGAGTTTTCCACACTGTGTTTCTGCACATGGATCATAATGAATGCCTTGTTTTGCTTTCTTTCTGTCTGCTGAAAACACTAGAGGGCTTTAAATTTGGAATGGACACAGGAAGTGTTGAGCTTGTGTAAACAGTGTAATGCGCTAATGAATTAACTGGGTGGGAGTAGATCAAAAATACTAAAGTAAATCCAATTATTCATCAGAGAGAATTTTTAAAGGGTAGTTACCAACAAGTTGAGGAAAACTGAGGCCAGTTAAAATCCCTCTCTCTTTCTCTCAGAGAGAGAGAGAGCGAATTTCTGCGATCATCAGTCACCCAGTTTTATTTAGCATCACTAACCCAAGTGCTAACAGCCACAGTGCAAGAAAGAGGTACAAGAAAGCTGTAGCTCTGGCCTGAACTGCTTGTTTTCTTTTGCTAAACACACTGAGACACGGAAAAAGAAAGAAAGGAGCAGGAGGGGTGTGGGAGTGGGTCCCTCAAGAGTTTTACTCTGATCCTCTGATGCTTCACCCTTATTACCTACTTTCTTCCACCTCCCACAACCAGAGGCTGAAACCGTTGTTTTGCTCCGGGATTTTGTTGTACAACACTCGATGGCGAAGTGTTCATATCTGAGCAGTCCTGTGTATTCTCATAATGTCTGACCTGGGGCTTTCTTTGTGGGAGACCATGTTACAACTCGCAGAAAAAAAGAAAGAATTTAGCTGTGTTACTTTTCCATGCCAGGAGGTAAACGGATTTAGCTCTGGAGCGGTACTGCTGCTTTTAGGTTTTTTATTATTTTCTTATTGTCTAACGCTCTTATCCTCCTGCAGTGCAGATTATGGTCACTTCTACACACTAATATATGCGAACAAACACAAAACCGTGTGCTGAAATTCCTCATTCCTGTTTATGTGGCCGTGCTGCTGTCAAGGCGCAGACACTTCTCCTCTACCACCTGCTCTCCTAAATCTACCGCTCTCATCGCTTGCCGTGCTATGCTACATACAGTACGCACACATAATGGCACACACAGTAAACACTGTGATAAACGCAGCCTTCCTTGTGTGTAGCGTGATATTTGCCTCTGCAGCAGGAGCTGGAGCACATCTGAAAGCCTTCTCACCAGTCCTGCCTCCTCCCTGCTTCTGCGCTCCTCGGTGGCTATATAAGATATTTATAAGCATTTTGATAGTTGTCTTCCACTCTCTGTCATCTGAGGTGAATGCTGTCATGTTGAATTACTCTATAAACTATGCCGCTGCTCTCCTGCTATTCACAGAAGGCACCGGCACACTGGAACATTTCTGTTTAGACCCACAAAGGGTTTGTTTTGAATTATTAATTGCATTCATGTCATTAACCGGCTCACGTAGCTTCCCTAGAACAGGACCCCTAACTTGACTTGGAATGGAAACAGCAAGGCACTGATTAGTTTCTCAGCATACGAAGCTCAAACCCTCTGCCGTACTTTTATGGCACCTTTCAAAGCTCGGCTAACAGCATCAGCGTGTATGCTGCTGTCCTTTTTTTTTTTTTTTTTCTCCTGTCGTGCAAGAGAACATCATTCAGAATATGTAACATATGCCACCACATTTATCCAGCACAGAGATGTACACAGTGGTATTAATTCATCCTCTCGAAGTTCAGTTTCAGACAGTTTATCTGCAGCCACATATAGCATATATATGCTTACAATGCTGCATAGCTGTATCCATAGCAACCTGTCTCCAAGTTTACATTGCTGCAGTGTTCCAGCGTCTGTTACTACATTTACACTTTTAGTCATTTTGCGGATGCCTTTGTGCAAACTTCAGCATCCGTGTTGATGCTGAAGTGGAAACAAAGCCGGTGAATTCAAAGTGCAAGCAGACATTAAGACGAGATTGCAAAGCTCCACAGAGACAAACCACTGCACACATTCTCAGGAAAAATACACTCTGATTTTTTTTTTTTTTTTTTGATGGTCAGAAATGAGCAGATACTGAACCACAAAGGGCATCACACCGGATAAGAAGCAGCATCATCAAATGTAGCAGGTTAATTAACACTGTAATTTTTTTTCAGAAATTGTTTGCTGGAAAGAAAATTGAATGAGTGGTTAAGACTAAATTTACTGTAGAGTGGTAATCTGCGAGAGAAAGAAGGAAAGAACATTAAAAAAAAAAAAAGGGTTTTCAGATAGTTTTGTCCTTTTTCTCTCTGGCTCATGTTTATGGTCCTGGTTTCAGTTGTGAAAATAAAAAAATATTAAAAATGGATAAGAACCGGCAGTGAATTATTATATAGTAAGTATCCACATGCTTTACGATTTAGTTCTTGACTGTCTTTACCAATTGTACAGAGACTGGAAGAGAGCAAATTTAGTCCTGCATTTTGGCATGCCATACCATGCCAAAAGCCTGGCTCAGCATTCAGTTCAATATCCCCCATGAAACTGATTGGCAAACACAGCGCTCTGGGCTTGAGTACTACACTCTGCATTTGGAAATTGGACTTTGTCACACACACAGACCCTCAGACAGTTGAGATTGGCAGTCACATCTCCTCCACTCTAGTGCTCAGCGCTCAAGTTCCCCAGGGTTGTGTGCTCAAACCCCCCCCCATACACCAATGACTGTATCCCCATATGCTGAGAGGATTCTGCTGGGAATTTTGCAGATGACACCGCTGTCACTGGCAGGATTACAATGAGGGGGTCATAATGGACAGAGAGCAACTTACTGCTAAACACCAATAAAACCAAGAAGATGATTCTTTTGTTTTGCTTCTCTTTTTTTTTTTTTTTCCAAGTTGAACTAAAGTGGGAAAAAAATTAATCTGTGTTTACATAAGTTGTCCTGAGGTGGAGCAGGTGAACACTTGGTAAACAAAGCTGAGAGAAGGAAACTTAAGAAGTATGCTCTTACCCTTGTAAGAGCATACTTCTTAAGTGCTGTCTCCTCCCACATCACCACATCTGAAAGTAGTTTCCTCCATCAGGAGATTATTAAATTCACCGCCCACACTTCACTACAAATAATAGCTTTATTTTTATGACCTAATTAGTTATTTAATAATTTTTTTTCTTGGTTGTTTTTGTGAGTAGCATAAATGGACTACATGCAATATTTCATTATACAGTCTCGGGTTAAAAGGAATATTGAATCTTGAGTCTGAACAGCTGATTGCGCGGTTCATTAACGCGGTCGCTCGCATACAAACGCGACCGCGTGCATTAAGCATGCAGCTTTTTTTCTGTTCTGAGTCTCTCAGACAGACACACACACTTATACATGCACACCCCATTGGTGCACATACAAAATGGGTTTTGCCTGTGACAATAAGAGATGAATGGAGAAGTGCTCAAAGTAAATGAGGTGATTTCCATGATGAAATAGAGCAATAAAAAGACAGAGGACAGATCACTTTTCCTCTCCCCTTCTTTCTCCCCATCTCTTCTTCGCTTTGTTGGCCGCCCATTCATCATGACATCACAGTGATGGAGACCACACACACACACACACACACACACACACACACACACACACACAGAGTAGATGACGTGTGAATGGACTGCTGAATGAAATCACCCAGGGAAAAGCAGGTTGAAGTTTTATGCTGAAAACTGCCTGATACTGTATCCCACCTGCAGATGACCTTGAAGTGGAGAGGTGATGTCACTGTTGAGTGTTCAGCAACAGCTCTGTGTGCCGTGTGTGGGTAAGAGTGGGCCCTGAACTCCCCAGGATTGAAATAAGTCTGCCAGGAATTATTTTGTGGACAAGGGCAGGTGCAAGGGCAAAGGCAGAGGCATTAATGTGAATTTACAATACCAGTATAAAAGTATTTTGCCCTTCGATGTGAGAGGCAGAAGACCTTTCTGTGAGTGGGCTGATCACTATGAACAACACTTAGGTCTAAGATATCTTTATGACTGCTGGCTATGAGTCAAGTCAAGTCAAGTCAAGTTTATTTATAAAGCACATTTAAAACAACGACGTTGACCAAAGTGCTGTACAAGATCTGTAACCCCAAGGACTATACTAAATAAAAATAAAAATATATAAATAAATAAATAAAATAATAAAATAAAAATAAATAAATAAAAACATTAAGAACAATAAATAACATAAGAAAATTAAAAATTAAAACGTTTAAAACAAGTACCATAAAAATACCATAAAACAATCATCTAAAAGGAGGTAGCACTGCAGCCAAATGCCAAGGAAAAGAAATGTGTTTTTAATAGAGATTTAAATGTGTGTATCGTCTGAGCTGTGCGGATATGGAGAGGTAGATCGTTCCATAGCTTTGGTGCTGCTGCTGCAAAAGCTCGATCACCTCTCTGTTTTAGTCTAGTTTTAGGCCTCTGTAAGAGCAGCTGGTTCGATGACCTCAGAGCTCTTACAGGGGTGTGACAGTGAAGCAGCTCAGACAGATACAAAGGTGCCAGTCCGTTTAAGGCTTTAAAAGTAAGCAATAAAATCTTAAAATCGATTCTAAAACGGACAGGGAGCCAGTGAAGGGATGACAGGACTGGGGTAATGTGTTCATGCTTTTTTAAACCGGTTAAAAGACGAGCTGCCGCATTCTGGACTACCTGCAGGCGGCGCACAGATGATTGATCTATGCCAAAGTACAGAGAATTACAGTAGTCCAGGCGGGAAGTAATAAAAGCATGAATAACTTTTTCCAGGTCCTGCTGCGGGAGATAAGGTTTTACCTTGGCAATGACTCTGAGTTGGTAAAAACTGATTTTGGTAACAGCACTTACTTGCTTCTCCATTTTAAAACTACTATCTAAAATGACACCCAGATTTTTCACAGCATCACGACAGTGAGGAGCCAAATGACTCGGAGTGCCAAAGGAGTAGCTTGAGGGGTCAAATTTACCAAAGCGTATGACCTCGGTTTTGCTTTCATTAAGATTTAGGAAATTGTTTCTCATCCAGGACTTGATGTCACTTAGACAGTTCAGCAGGGGTTCCCATGGATCTCTGCTGTTCAGTTTGATGGGCATATACACCTGGATGTCGTCAACAAAACAGTGGAAACAAATATTATGTTTCCTAAAAATCGACCCTAGAGGCAACATATACAATGAGAAAAGAATTGGGCCCAGAATGGACCCCTGAGGCACTCCACAAGAAAGCTTTGCTGTGGTAGAAAAACAGTTTCCTAGATGGACAGAGAAACTTCTATCAGTAAGATAAGATCTGAACCAAGTCAGAACCGTGCCTTTAATGCCAATGAAATGCTGCTTCACAAAACTTAGACTGTAGAAAACGGCTGCAGTCGATGGACTTCAGAGGATAACTCATGTTGCTTTCTTATTTTGTTTTGCCAACATCTGGCCTTACTCTTGAGCCACACCACTGTCAGACCAATCTGTCATTTGTCACATTTCTATTAAATGCATTTTTTGTTTGTTTGGTTGCTTTATGTCATTGGGAATTGAGCCACTTTATGCCATCGACCAGACAAACAAAGCGATTTCAAAACATTATCTTGTAGTCTGGGGACTTTGGACACAGTGGGCACATTTGGCATAAGTAGCTCAAGTTATAACAAAATTAATACTGGCTTCAAACTTCACTTTATTTATTGCCTCCAGGGGATTGTCCATACTGATTCTGATTAGCTTAGAACTTTTCCGCTACATTATTTCCACACAGCTTATTACAAACAAATATAATACTGACGATCGCACACTGAATCTTTGCAGAAGAATTTAGTTGAATTTACTTTCTTTCCATGAACAAAGTCTTTCTACAAGCAGGTCCTGTCACTCAGCAGCAATCATCGATATTTTAGGCTGAAAAAACACATTCTTGGTTCAGAAATGGGAAGAAAGCCATGATGTTCATGCCAGTGGTCATGCTGATATAAAACTACATGGATCTCAACAATGATAACGAGTGCTGCGAACCTCAACTGTGACCATGCATTTGTGCAACAGCACGATTGGCCTATATGTTTCCCAGTTGGGCTGTTATAAAAGATGACTGGCTGTTTGGGGGGAGGGGGGTTCACTGCCATTCTCCCACACATTTCAGTTCAGGAGTCCCACGCCTCTCCAACCTGAGGTTCATTCCTGTAGCAACGCGGCTCTACAGCATTATCAGTATCCTTAGCCCGGTGTGTGTGCGAGATTACGGACACTGGGCCTCTTGGCTGGACAAGTTTCTAGTCTTGGTTTGTTTGTTTTGAGTATAAATCAGAGGCACCACGAGATCCTCTGCCCCCACCCCAGTCAGCTTGAAGAGGTCCTTATTGCTCCTACTGAATGGAGGGGCCACTGCAACCTTTTGTCAGTAAGTGCAGCTGTTTACCCGTGTTGCCAGGAAATGAGTTCGGCACCCAGATTGATGTGTTCAGGAAAAAACAGAAGAGCGTACGATCAGGCTGCTCCGCATGATTACAACTAAAGGGAGCATAGCCTCCCATGTGGGCCACAAATAACTCAAACATCAGTGCCCTGTGGACAACCCTGCCAGGAAAAACATATTCACATATTCAACATATTCAACATTAAATATTCACAATTTTACACCCCCGTTGCCTGGCAAACAATGCAAAAAATGCCTGTGATGATTCGGATTTCCAGCGGTGACACAGGTTCCCCCTCTGACTGCATATAGAGTGTATTGCAGTTCAGGTGAAATCTATCTCTAACCACCTCATTTACATTGAAATGTCAAAGCAAAAACACTTTGTGGCACTTTCAGTAGTTTTAGCAACTCTATAAATATTGGCGCTTAATGCATATTTGTAGTTTGGTGCTGTTTTTACCGGTGAATGCATCCAAGTAGCACAACTCGAAAGTGAAGAACTGTGTGAATTATGTGGGGAAAAAAAAAAATATTACTTATGGGGATACCAGACACTTTAGTCATTCGCACTGAAAGTCTTTTCTGCCAAGCAGCACCGGCTGTGATTAGAAGAGCCTGGAAGGTTCGTGGTGATGGATGTCAGAACGCTATCCCGTTCTTTTCCTGATCAAGCACAACTTGGTGAGGAGGTGCTTGTGTCATGTGGAAAGTTTTTTAATTTAACAGCTTTTGTTTTACCTGGAAGTTATTTTCCCCAAAGGGATCGTTAATATGAATTTTTAACAACAGAGTGATGCGAGTCCCTTCTTTCCAGCTGCACTGCATGATGAACATCAAATTCAGCCTATAGTGTTACTCCTCGTCTCTGGGAGGACTGAACTGAACCGAGAGCTTCATCGCTCAGTTTCAGAAATAAGAAACATGAAATCTGTCGAGACAGGGGACGTAAACTATTATAAATGATTTAATGTGCGCAGAGCAGCAAAAAAAGATGGAAAGATGGCATCAGAAGATGAGTGTAAGTGAATTGTGTGGATTGATGAAGGGAAAGTGGTTGGAAGAGATTCACAAATTATAACTTAAGAAAAAATGCAATTCAATAAGGAAAACATCTCCACCACTTCCTTTAACCAGCACGTAGATTACTAAAAGACATCCAAAATTGTAAGAGCACATACAGTAATATGCAAAAGTCTTGAGCCCCTCGTGTCATTATATTTTTCTTCCAAGGAACCAGACTTTCTTGTAATTATTGAAAGTGCATTTGAGTAAAAGTTCTCCAGACATTTGCTGCTTTTTTATCCTTTTTTTTGGCTGCTTACTGACCTATGAATCATTCAAGTATACAAAAGGCACCTAACTCAAAGAATGAACCAATTTTACATTGTATCTTTAGGCACTCTAAGTGCTCTAAGTTGAAAACTTGCCATTATCTCAGCATGCTGTGCAGTGTATACTTAAAAAATTGGGGGAAACTGGACAAGTGGAGGGCAAAAAAGAAGCAGCAGACCTAAAAACTGTCTACAGCAGATATTTAGTATCTGAATGTCACATCTGTAAGAAACAGGAAAAAATCAAGCAAAGCTCTGACAGAGGACCTTAATGAAAGGAAACAGGGATAAAAGGCTGAGGCCTGTGAAATTACACAAGAACTGGACGGAAAATCTGTGACTTATGGAGTGATGAATCAGTACGTACAGAGGAGGTCGGGAGAGAGGTACGACAGTGAGTGTCTACAGACACGGTGGAGGCTCTATCATGGTGCGGGGCTGCATTTCAGCCAGTGGGGTCGGGGATCCTGTCATAACTGATGGAATTATGAACTGAGAGAAAAGTACCATCAGATTTTATCCACCATCTGGAAAATGTCTGATTGGCAGTGGCTTCATTTTCAACATGACAAAGATCCCGAATATGCTGCCAGTGCAGTAAATGCACATCAGGATAGAAACCACACAGCTGAACACTGTCAGTTATGGATCATACCAAATATTGACTTTCAGGTTTGTTAGAATTGTTTTTGCCTTATATACTGCATTTCCACGTCAGTTTGCACATATTTCAATAAATCGATGCACCATTTCCCATTTTCCAAGCAAAATAGGAAGTAATCGGTGTGACTTAAGACTTTTGCACAGCGATGTATGTGCAGCAAAGAAATGCACTCCAAATGCAAACGTGAACTGGCCGACATGAGCTTATCTGCACTGACAGAGCGCGAACCTGCAGCGGGAGGCGGGGCAGAGTTTTTATATGTTTACATGTCCGCCATAATTTTTGCCAAGATAACTCCCAAGCGTGTTTGCTGGATCCATTTCCTGAGATGCAAAATGAAAACCTAGTGTTGCACGACAAAATGGATCCTGCATGCTGAATGTTGAAGTTTCAGCGGGACACAAAACCCCTAAATTAATCTACTACTAAATAATAAAAATCTCACACAAGTTGTGAAGTGTTTTCTACAACTTTCCACATGACTGATGCGCCTCTGCATTTGCAGCATGCTTGTTTCATGGGAATTGTAGTTTTATACATGTATTCATTTTTTAATGCCGATCATAGTTTAGCAGAATGTTCTGGGTTGAAACCTTCTGGTCATCTTTGTGTGGGGTTTGTGCTCCTCCTGTACCTGTGTGTGTAAAACTGTAAAGAGTCAATTGTGCTTCTGCAGGCTTCTCTCCGCCCCTCACCCGCTCTGTCCACACACTGACAGAACTTCCTTCCCTTTAATATTGAAAGAGTTGTCACCTCCTATCATTAATCTCTGTCTGCCCTCCTGAGCTCGGTGCCCTTGTCAAAAGATCTCACACATGCAAAGACACACTCGCGCACCCGCGCACACACAAAGACACACGTGTACCGCTTCATACACTTCCTCAAACCTCTCTTGCTCACAGGTAAGGTCCTACAATGTACAACTTCTGAAACATGAAAAATAGATGAGTGTGAAATGGCTGACCTAGTGCTCGGCTGACTGTATCCTCCCTGTGTTTCCCTGCCCTGCCCAGAGACAACCTCTCCCATCGGGGCTGACAAGAGTTGGCTGCTGGGGCTGAGGACAGAGGACAGGAAAGGACAGAATCAAGTCAAAGTACAGAGTTTACAGCTAGTGAGTAAGAAAAACAAGAGCGACAGAGCAGCAGCAGCACTGACTTCAGTACTTCACATCGTTGAAAAAGAATGTCATTTAAATGCTTGAGTATCTTAATGTCCTGAACTATGCTAGAACTCATATGGATGTAACTCATATGAACTTGTCTGCTACGTTTGCAGATGTTTGCTTAGCATCAAGCATATATTATTAATTGATTCTGTATGAATAAATAAATAAAGAGGGTCACTGCAAAACTACAGATATGCTCACACTTTGCCACCTCCATGCATAAATATGAAAATTCATACCCTTTTTGAATTTGGCAATCTCCCTACCAAGGCAGTGTCCTTGTGCATCTCTGGATCACTTCCAGCACAGTTGCTATTTTCAAATCGCTCCATGGATGTCTCTTCTGACCGCTCTGATTCTCAGATGCCTGCTGGATCTTCTCCAGTGTTTCAAAATGCCAATCCTTCACGGACGTCACATTGCTCAGATTCGTGAGGACGTCCTCAGCTGAGCTCCACAGTGACAGTCTGACCCCATGAGGCAAGTTTGTTATAACACCATGAATGTAAAAAAAAAAAACAAAAAAAAAAACTTACTGATGGATCACCTTTGAGTTTTTTTTTAACACCTGTAATGAAAACAGCCCATCTTTCATCACCAGTGATCATCTTTACCACTTAATTTGGCTTTGACACATTTAAAGTTGAGATCTACGGCGATATTGCAAGCGTGCACATGCAATCGGTCAACTTTATAATGAAAACTTCAACTGTGCCTAAAGACTGTTCAAGGTTAGACAATTCTAACTGCACCGGTGCAGTAATGTCACCTCTGTCTGCAGACAGTTTCTTAAAAAAAAAAAATCCATGTTCTTTCTCAGAGTTTGATCTCATGTTTTCTTACAGTCACGGCAGCAGCAACAGTCCTGCTGTTTTCCTTGTACACAGTAAATGATAGCTGACTGGATAAAGGATGTCACCACCGATTGAGAGCAAATTTGTTTCCAGACACACACACACACACACACACACACACACACACACACACACACACGCAGCTTGCGTCTCTGCCGCCAACACTGGCATTTAATTGCACTTGATATTTAAGCGCTGGAGCAGATCACATTACAAGTGGCTCTTCCTCCTCCTGTGCTGGCGGCATATTCCATTATACGCTCCTCATTTCCCTAGTTGCCCTTCAGATTGTGTTGAATGTCAGCTGCTCGGGGCATCAGCATTCTGTATCAATTATAAGTTTTGAGTTGGCTACAGTGAATCAGGAGCTGATAGCATCGCGGCAGATTGGGTTGGGAAGGAGGGCAAGCTCACAGGTGGGTGAGCGAAGACAGACTGCACTCACCCCAGGATAAACTAGAACAGATACCGGAGACGTGGGGAGAGACATTAATGAGAAATTTAGTGCAGAAAATAGAAGGGGTTGTTACTGTATGCTGAAATAAGTTGCAATATTATTATTAAATTCTAGATATCGTATATCCAGCACATCTCTAGTAGGCTAGTTGATATCTGATTAGTTTTTGTTAATAGATAAATGTTTGTATGTCAATTTATGTCTTGTGTATGAATATTTGTTTGCCCCATCAAGTGTAATGTTTGTCTCTCCAAGGACACAGTAACTCTTTGGGCCTGAGGATACCAGAGCACAAATCTTTACACAGTAAAATAAACTTGTAATAGAACACAACATGTGAGATGTGACAGGTGCAAAACTGTAAAAAAAAAACAAAAAAACACCGTTCTGTAACACTGAGTATGTTGGGCAGAGTTGTGCGAGTGTCTGCATCTGTTAAACATATTCACAAACACAGGTCACTAGTGGGTTTCGAAGCTCCGACTGCACAGGACTGATTGTGATGCATCTTTTGCTGTGTGGTGCTGGAAGTGGGCCCTGTTGCAGCTGGCAGATCAGATGACAGACACGGATGTTGTCAGAAACAGATTTTGTGTCTCCTGCATGGATGATATATTACTAAAGTTGGTTGTCAGCATCTTGTCTTAAAGGAAGACCTGCAGTGTACAGGAGGAAAATACATGTTTGATTGAGCTGTCACGCGGACAGGAGCGCCTCTGATTTGTTCAGTTTGTTGTTGGTGATCCAGTCACAGCTGTTGCAGTCAAGATTGTTTGAAATGAAGCTTGAACCAGTGTTAAAGCTGGCAGATTTTAGGAAGATGCTTTCAAACTTTTTTTTTTTTTTTTTTTTAATTGAAAGGCATAGACAGTATAAACGATTGTCATAGTTACCGTGATGTCACCAACTTGTTTCTGAAGCCACGTTTTGAAGCCTTGACAGGAGCATTTCAATAAACAAAGAAGGGTCTGACAGTGAAGCTGCATGCTCATTGGCTAATGACTTGTGATTGACAATTATTTAGCCAATGAGTGTGCAGTGTTAGTCTTCATTTTTTATTGACTATGACCCAAAATAAGTGACTAAGACAATGGACTTAGTGTTTATAAACAAGGTCGAATCAGAAACCCATTTTTCTCATTGACTTCTATAGGACAGAAAGTCGTTTTGAATCCACAGCTATCGCCATCTTGTGGCCTTCAGACAGAATGCGGGTTTAAGTCACTTCACTGGCATAATTTGTCTGAAGCTACATATATGATGGAGCTAGCAGAGTTTGTTGTAAATCGTGTTCGATATTAACAGAATTGCTGTTTTCTGTGTTGGTGAAATAAGTCTGCTAATAATCAGTGGCTTGGTTAACCAAGATTTATAAATGCAACCTGCTGTATTGCAACTTAGGTCATTTTTATTATTTATATGAAGATAATTTGGTTATAATACTAAGCCTATATTCAAGTCAAAGGCAATGCATGTGTTTCTGAGCATATTAGATTTAACCAGCTGGGAAAACGACTTCAATAAGAAGAGAGAGGCCAACATGGCTTAGCTAAAACTGTCAATTAGTGAATTTAATAAGAACCCACATATTAAAATTCTAAAGTTATTTAGATGTATCCACTGTGTTTTCTGTATAAATTGCTTCACTTGATGTCAGCAGCCATTTTTGTATAGGAAGTTGTATTTTTAACCAGTTGATAATCAAAGATTGTTTATAAAAGATCAGCGTTTCGGCTGCTGCTATGTTTAATTTTAGTTGAACCGTCTAAAGTCCAGTGAGCTATAAAAAAAAAAAAAAACATCCACTGTACAGTTAAGATGAAAGGGAATTTTAACTATAAATACCAAAAACATTTTTTGTACCACACTGTAAACTTGGTTGGTGTTGGTTTCTGGTGAAAATGAGTATTTTGAGTTTTGAGGCGTGTGCTGTGTTGATTCAGATTTGAGGGTTACGTGCTGGACATACAGACTATGACGTTTCAGGTGAGTATAGTGATAGAAACACATGTTCATACGCCCTGAGGGATGCGTGTGTGCTCGGAACATAGAGTGGTATATCTGGAGGATTTGACCTCTCCTCCTCTTCCTCTGTCCTCCAGCTGCTCTTTGCTGTCAGGAGGAACCAGAGGGGCTGGCCTTAATTATGGGGAAGAGGTTGAATGTGACACTGATGCAGGACGTGGCGATAGCGTCTCCGGGGCCAGGGCCGAACAGGACATGCCTCACTCCCTGTTGCCTCATCCTGAGACAATGAGAGCTATTGCAGGCCATCTGCTGCCATTGCCCCTCCCAAGAATCCCGGGCACATGGACAAGTAGTCGTGTGTGTGCACGAGTGTGAAAGCAGCTTCTCCCAGCCTTCTCCTCTGTTGCTCTACCGTCACTTTAATATTTCTCCCGCTGGGGCCCCATGCTGACACACCTACCTTTCAGGAAAATTGGGACACAGCAGCAGCGGGGAATGTAAAAACATTTACAAACTCAATTAAAATTGTAGCAGACTGTGAAGAATCCTTAGGAAAATAAAGGTCTCGATTTACTAAACATATTTGTTGTACTTTTAGGGGGGGGGTGTTCACTCATGACACGATTGTTGTCTTTTTAATGCAGCGATTAAAATCTTCAGGCTCCCATCATATTTGAGGAGCACTGGCTGAATGTAGCAGCACAGTTAACATGGTTACTGCGCAGTAAGAAGGTCCCGGGTTTGAATCCAGTTACTGGGGTTAGCTTAACTGGTGATTGTAAATTGCCCATAGATGTGAGTGTGAGTGTGAATGGTTGTCTGTCTGGTGACCTGTGCAGGGTGTACCCTGCCTCTCGCCCTATGGAGATAGGCTCCAGCCTGTAAGGATAAGTGGAAGACGATGGATAGCTGAATCCATTTTTTAATTCAAATTCTTTCTGCAAATAACAAATTAAAACATGCTTGTTATAAACTCTTATTCTGTCCACATCTTGATTCAATTATGTACAATTTCATGCTAAGAAGGAAAGAGCCCAATCGTTGAAGCAAAATATTCACTTTCCGAGCTTGTGTTTTTCCCCCGGGGCTCACTTTTTTAGTGGCTTTGCTGGCATCCCACAGGCAGGAAGTAAAAATCTTTCATTTTGTGTTGAACAGCAGCAGGGACAGAACTGCATTAAAACAAACCATAATTAAACACTTATTAACATGCTCGACTTGTTCATGAACTATTTACATGTCAGGAACACAAAGAGCTGCAGTAGGAGTGAGTTTGTGGTGAATTAACGTCCAATATTCAGTCTCCCTTTAGCCCTGTTGTGGTATCCACTAGAAGAATCCCTATAAAACATATCTGGCAGCTAAAAGCCTGCAGAGGAGTTCAGTTATGAGGCTGGCATACAGCAACAAATAAAGCACACACACAGCCACGCTGTAACAACAAATGATTTTCTGTGTACTTCCGGTTTGCCTGTTGTAGCTGTTTTTGTGCCTCTCCTTTGATTAAGCTAACGTGTTTTTAACATGGTGAGCTCGCCACTGCCAATTATAATGTTCTTGTATACTTTTATAGAAGGAGTGCAGTGAATGTGCAGCCTGACAACATGAAAATAAGCTCTAATGAGCACTGCTAGTTTTCTGCTGAAGAGATATTCAAATGTAAACTGCAGGGCGAGACATTCAGCGAGCATTAACTTTATCCACTGTGAGCACTGTAAGGGTGTTGGTTCTCATGGTGTGCACATATTTTTGATTTATAGTAGTATTTTGTCTTAAGTATTTTGGTTCTCACACACACACACACACACACACACATGCCCTGCCTCTGAGGGGTGGTTAAGGTTATTTCCACCCCAGCTACAGTAAATCCGTTGTTCAAAGAATAAACTGTGGCCTACTTTCTTATAGACAAGTTTAATTCTATGTAGCCCCTTAACTGGCAAGGGCCCGGTGACGGGCCGTTTGTAGTCCCTTTTATATGGCAGGCTAGACCCTCCCATTTTTATTGACACGTCATTCGGCCAATCATGTAACTGGCTGCACCAAATCACCTGACAAAGCTACGTGACGCCCTCTGAGTATTATTGGCTCTGGGAAACCCATTTCTTAACATGATTGGCCGAATGAGGTGTCAGTCAAAATGGGCGGGTCTAGCCTGCCATATAAATGCACTTCATTCGGCCGGCGGACCAGACGCAGCCAGTTAATAGGCTATGAAATGGGTTGTTCAGAGCCAATAATAACCAGAGGGTGTTATGTAGTTTTTGTCAGGTGATTTTTTTGCTGCCAGTTAAGGGGTTAAGCATGAATCTTCGATGGCTACAGCAGGTCTCACAAGATAGAAAGTAAAGCAAAGTAAAAAAAAAAAAAATGCCATTAAATATATAAGCAGTCAGCAGCTTGTGCGAACATGTTGTTGGGTGTTCTGCACTGTCCTCCCAAACTGTGTTGTAATTCAGAGTGTCAGCTCTATGATTGTGAGGGGACGTAGCCTCTTCTTACATATGGTTAACGTCCCGTTTGTCACTTTTATGGTGAAAAGTTTTGGGCTGTGAGACGCTGTTTGGTAACATTACCTTCTCGTTGAAGTATCGGAAGTGCGCGCTTCCACATCTGTCATACACTCTGCATAAAATGACAGATATGTAACATCACTCGCTGAGTCATCGCCTCCCCTTTGAGACCTCAGGGTGAGCATTTTAATCACCACCATCTTGGTTTTTGATGCCTCAAGCCTGGTATGGATTTTTCAGACAGTTAAAGCATGCCCAGCCTTAAGGCACTTCTTCGCTGGCTTCAGTCTTCTTTTATGCAGTCTGTTGATCAGAGCAGGGTTTTATCTGTAACTTTTCTTATGGAATTTTATTTTTACTCTTTTTTTTTATGGGAGTTTTTGTTTCTCTGCCCTTCAGAAAGCGTGAGGAAAATGATTAGTTGAACTGGCGTGAAATTCGTCCATTTGGGTCGTGCACTGCTTTGACGCAGAGTCAGAGTTGTACGCCTTTCTAGATTACAGCTGGATTACAACTCTTGCTGACACAAACAACAGCTAGAGAGTACAGTTTGGAAGAAATAACATTATAATGCAGTCTGTCTCAAAAAAATCTCTTTTTTCCAAACAGCAAATCAGCAGCCTCAGCTCACAGCTGTGCTGATCAGTCTAACTTCTTGCTACCTAACAGACAGTGCTTTTAAGTGATTGTACCTGGAGTTAGAAAAACCTAAAGTGTGATCACCTTTATGATAAATAAACTCTTTTCCTTCTTGCTGACACCTCCCACATAGTTCAAATTGACTTGTAAGTAACATCAACTAATCACACGAGTAATTATCTAACACCCACCGCCACTATCATCAAATTAAAAGTGAACACAAGATTAAAACTAATATCAAAATAAACTTAATTTAATATCTACATTCACTTGCACTTATGTTAACGAGTGTTAACATAGTAGCGTTGGCTCCAGGTAGCAGCAGTCCCTGGATGAGAATAACAATGAGGCTAATTAAGCTCTCCCACATGGCATTGTCAAATATTTATGCCCCAATATCCGCTCGCCTGTCAAATGATTACTGCCTGTCGTTGGTGAAAGCACAACAAGTGCTGTGTTTTATCTTTGGTGTCTCACAGTCTCCCTTTTGTTCCTGCATCTTTTTTTGTCTCAGTATTTTTTCCTCGTCTAGGTTTTTATCTATATTTTCACCTCCTCTCCTCTTGTTCTTGCGTGAATCTGTGCTTTTATCCCTTTTTGGATGCATCATTCTTTCTGCCTGCATCTTTGTTTTCATTTTTCATAAAGTGAAGTAACTCAAAAAGACTTTTTGTTGATTTACCATCATAACCAACAGTGCTCCAAACCAAGAGCTCCACTCCTCCTTACTCTGGTTTTCTGCTGCTCTGTTTTTCTGTCAGTTATAAGGGGAATAGCTGCTGCATGCAGTAACTTTTGCAGAAAGCCAAGCAGACGCATTGACCATGCTTTATATATGCTGCACTCTTTGGTGGCTGTGGCTCAGGAGGTAGAGCAGGTCACCTACTAATCGGAAGGTTGGCGGTTTGATTCTGGGCTGCATGTCAAAGTATTCTTGGGCAAGATACTGAACCCCAAGCTGCTCTCCGACACAAGCGTTGGAGTATGAATGTGTGTGAATGGTAGACAGTAAGCACTTAGGTTAGTTACACTTGGAAGTGCTTGTATGAATGGTTGCCCTGAGGGAACAGCACTGGTGAATAGTGATTAGATCACGGGCTGTGGAAACCAAAGAAAATCTTGGTTGACTGAAATCATACCTTATTTTTAATCAATTAAAAAACACATTATCTCTAGAGTAACCAAATCTACCACAATGCACTTTGAGGTCTGCCCGCTACAACAATGTACGTACATGTGTTTGTGTTTGTGGGAGTGTTTGAGCTCATAACCCAGTACTGCATGCTGATTTAAATATGTCATTTCAGCCAAACACACAAAATGCACACAGATGAACAGTAACACAATGGTTTGCAGTAGGGAATGTATAATAATAATAATATAGCCAAAGCTGCTGCAAAGCATCCCATAATGGTAGCGTGTGATAACTCATCACTTTACTTTGTCCCTTGTTAAAAGCATCAAACTTGCCAATCCAAGTTGCTGTGTGGTATACAGTATATGATCTGTGTGCATATACCGGTCGCACATATCTCTGGTGACATCTAAACATGATTTTTCCACTGAGTAGCTGCTAGTGGTGACTTCACCTGCTCAATTAGTATGCTTTATTCATTTGTATGTGCTAATGAGACAGTTATCCAGCCTGGACCTCCTTTAGATGATCTTCGCACAGCTTATAGATATCACTTGGCAATAACACTTGCCTCATCTGAGGAGCAGCAGCTCATATTGGTTTACACATGTGGCATACGTCGCTCTTTTGACCAGTTGTTTCAGAAAGCACTAACGAATAATCTATAAATTATTGTCATTTAAGTTTTTGACTTGGAAGCTGTTTTTGTTATTGTGCATTCATTACATATAAACATAATGCGCTCTAGAGGAAAAACAAGTATCCATGGCCAATTTAGAATCACCAGATAACATAACATGCATTACAATGGTCTACAGGACTCAAATGGTCCTTGTGTTGTGACGACAAATGAAGAAGTGCATATAAAGCCATGACCATCCGGTGCCGGCAGCTTTTTGCCACTGTTTTCCTCAGCGTCTGTGTGTACCTCTTATCTTCTAATTCCATCTCCATACACAACAACATCTGCACCACGTCCTGCTCATCATCCTATCACTGCGACTACATTTTGTGTGTCTGCGTGCAGATACGCGCCCACTCAACAAAATGATGTCTCCATACAAGTAAAGTGCATTCTCATTCTCAAGTGCATTACATTTTGAGGGAAACTTATTTCCTGTACAACAAAACAGCTTTCAGTCCACACAACTAAACTGAATTGTCAGTAATTTTTTTTCTTTTTTTTTTTTTGAGAGAGAGAGAAATCTATTTCCCCCTCAACAAAAGACCTCACAATTCAAAAGACTGACAAATTCCCTCTGAGGAGGTTGACTTAGGAAGTAATGTCACAAAACTGTAACCAGTGATTCCAACATGAAATCATTATTTTCAGTTTATTTCACTTACTTTTGTCTTTAAAATAAAAAATCCCTCAAACTCAGTGTTTGGTTGGGTTAAGGAAAGGATCATTTTGGCTTAAATACAGTCCTTCTTAACCACATGAGAGGTTTCACATTTCTGTTTTACCAAATTAAAGAGTCCACTCATCCACAGATTTACTGAAATGGCACACAGGTAGAAAAGCAAGAAAATAAAAGGTATAATTATATAATATACAGAATACATATTTACTTAGTTTAAATACAAATGTAATCTGGATGAATATATTTTTCCCTTAAACAGTTTAATTGTCGGGTCAGCCTCAATCAAATGGCAAATTTGGTTTTACCTTTGTAACATAATAATATTTTCCAGAAAATAAAATCTCATATGAGTCAGTGTTGATGATATAAAGTTGTTCCTTGTGATGACGTTCACACAGTAATCATCTGTAATCTGTAATCATTAAATAAAAATTGCTATTTAATTGATATATGAATGCGGAAACCCTCCAAATTATGACATTTGCATTTCCTATAACACCAGTTTTAAAACGTTGAATGCTTTTTCAGTTTTTATGTCCAAAAAAGATCATAAAAATGAATACTGATATTTGTACTTCTTCTGCAGAATTGAGTGTGACAAGTAAATAATTTTTACCCCCTCTGCATCATTTTTTCACAAATCCACACTAAATTTTTCTTTTTTTTTTTTTTGAGCCTTCAGATTTTTTGTTAAATTTTTTTTATTTAAAATATAAGACTCACAATTACTGAGAATATCTTTTTATTATATGAATGTATTATTTAGAGCATATATAGTATGTATGAAGATCACTTGACTATAATAAATTTTTCTTTGTTAATATTTTATGTGTGTAGTTGTCAACGTGAGTGATGTAACAGTAAATATAAATGTTACGTCACCATACTTAATTATTTATAACTTCATTATTTCCCATGCATGTGATATTGCTGTAGGCATAAAGATACATTGTTTGTTGCAGGCTGTAGTGTCTGTAACAGGAAATGTCACACATCACAGGGCTTATGTGCACATATTTGCATAAATTATATGATAAGTTTTACTCAGTTGTCAGTGCTGTTAGATTTAAAAATACATGATTTTAAAATTACACATAAACTGATCTTTAGTAAACTTTAACTTACTAGTGTGGACTTGTTTTCAATGAAATGCAATGCATTTGATGTGAAACATGACCATCAAAAATGTTACTGTGTTGCTTAATGTTTATCATATCATATTTTAAAATATATGAAAATAAAGAAATTTGACTGCAACACTTGTTAATTGTAGCAAGGGATGAAGGGACCAGTGGTTCCTTTTGAAGCTTGAAGGGAACCATTTTACAAAATTTTACAATTTTGCAACTTTATCGCAACATGATAACGTTGCAGAAACACTCAGAAAGACTAACACATAAAATTTTTTTTGCCAATAATTCACAGCTTTTTCCTGTTGACTTGCTGACTGTGGCTGACCAGTGCTTCATACAGTATCCCCACATATGCATCCCAGTGTACTCCAGTGATTCATTTGTATGTTTGTAACAGCATACATACTGTTGAAGAACTGGATAATTATTCAAGCAATCAGAATAATATATTTGTTAATAGTAGAGAATCATTTCCAAATTTTCATGCTGCAGATGTACTTTCTGGGTGGGTTTTGATTCCTGGGTAGACCCAGTCTGTCATTATAAAACATCAGAGAACACCACAGTAGGCTGTGTTTGTCTTGTGTGATATATACACTTACTCCGCTTCAGCAAAGCAAATTCTGTGTTCTTTTTGGATTCGACTTGTAATAAAAAGACTTCAGCTGTGCAGTAATCTGTTAAACTGTGAGGAAAGGCGCACACAGCGCCGCCTCCTACTGCTTGAGCTATGGATTTATATCAGTTAGTGGGCACCCAGGTGCACTTTTCTAAGCTTTGCAGTAGGTATACCTGTGAGAACATCCTGCGCACACACACACACACACACACACACACACACACGGCACCTGTCATCTAGGTAAACTGTTCTGCTCTGTCTGACAGAAGAGGAGGACTCTGTCACAGTTTCACTTTTCACAGTGTCTATCGAAAAGTTTGTCAGTGTGAAGCTCAGTGAATGCGGCTTCTTGTTGGAGTTGCCGAATCACAGACAGATTAAGGCACCTTTCTCACACCAGTTTCTTAGTTTGATAGAGAACCCTTCCATTCACTTCTCACGAGCTGTTCCCTGCCAAACAATGCAAACAGCATGTTCCCAGAGAGGCTCTAATCTGCTCAGCCAGAGCACTTTCGGCGCTGTGTAGCTTCTTGGACAAGAGCTTCTGTGATAAGGGCCGCTGTTCTCCAAAGGCGCTCTAATTAAATGCATCGGTAGTTTTGACACCAACAGGAGACGGGCGGCATCAGAAAGGCGCGGTCCTGCCCTGCATGTTGATTGTTGTTTTGTGTGTTTGGTTTGTTTGCAGCACAAAGAGATAACAGGGCGCACTCATTGAATTCAGCCACCTGAGGTCTTCGCACGCCCCCATTGTGGAAAATTATTTCGGCCCATATTGAAGATGATGATGCAGGTGTTTTCAAGTTTGTGCCACTGGTCTAAGTTCCCGCTGCAGCAGGAAAAATGGAGCACGGTGGGAGATATTCAGGCTCACTTTCCTCCTTCATGAGTTAAAGTTGTTGAAAGCAATACCGCCAATAAGACTCAATTATCGTAGTGCGTAATTGCTGGCTGAGATTATTCTTTTTTTCCTCAGAGAAGGCCATTTTACTGCCATTTATACTTACAGTATGAAGTATATTGCCCACACAGGGATAAATGTCCATCACAGGAATGAAAGGAAATTTTTTTTGGTTCTCATTTCCTGAGTTTGCTTCTGAGTTTTCATATCCAAAAATGCATTACATTATGCTCCACTAGCTGTCAATCACTTGATGCACACAATAAAAAGCAAATGCCCCCAGAAAAAAAAAAAAGAGAAATAGCCCCAAAAAGAAGAAAAGGAGAAGTTTAGTTTCAGACAGTATTAAAGTTAAAGCTGAACAGTGACATGCCGTCACTCAAGCTGAGCGTATCTAAATCAGTCAGCACTGTAACGCAGACCCAACTTTTTGTCATCAAAGTGCTGCAGTACAGGAGAGCCTCGGTTCTCTGTATTCACAAATGGGTGTCAGCAATAGCTGACGCTCTGCACTCACAGTCTGCTGCACATGCTGTACGTGGGTGTTAAACTTGTACTTGTAAACCACGAAACAATTGAATGGTAAAGTCTGTTGGAGTCTGCATGATGTCCATGTTTCTGCTGACGGGCCCTGTTACAGAAGTTACAGCAAACAACGTTTATCCAAAGTATCAAAGGGCAGGCACACAGGAAGAGAGCGGCAGCAATTCGCTTTACATGTGGCCAGGGCTGTCTGAGATAGCACATCTGAGACCAGCCTTTGTGTGGAATCATTGTCTGAGTCCATGGCAAATTTTCTTATAGCACAGCAAATATATCTTGATTTGGACCTGCACAGAGGCAAAATTGATGCTGATCCTCTCGTCCAGCTCCCGGGAGCTATCAGCAAGCGAGCTGCTCTCCAAACTGTTGGTATAACCTGAGATTTGAATTGGAATCCTGATTTATGCTGTGCATTACAGAGAACAGCAACAATCATACTGCAATCCTTTAACTGCTGTATGTAAACACGTGATACTGTTTGCACTCTGTTATTTGCTTAAGTTGGAAACTGTCGCTGTGGTTTTCATGTGGTTGATGTTCCATGCATTCAATTGATTGCAGCTATTTGCCATGCGGTGACTGACACTTGCATACAAGCATGGTAATTTCTGTAAAAATATCTATTATTGGAAACCCTTATTTTCTCACTGTGAAAATGAAACAAACAAACTGATTAGCTGCTTATGCAAGTGCATCATAGAAAAAAAAATAAATGAAAAATCCCATCTTCTGTTTGTGCACATGTTTGTATGCTGAAAGCAAAGCTGTGTTCGAGTCTCAATTATCATGGTGTGTAATTGCAGGTTGAGATTAACTTCAGTGTATAAGAAAATAGACTGAGGATGAGAGAGAGGTCAGAGAACAGGGTAATGCAGAGGTAGGTGTGTTATTGTGTATGAAGACAATCTAGTGAAACAGTAAAAGATGATCACATTTAAAGGATGGAAGGAAGCCGCTCTGATTAAGTCATGTTCAAAAAGAAAAAAGCAAAATAAGAAAAAATGCTTTAGCTATTAATTTGATCACATAAATTAGTGGTGACACGAGGAGGCAGAATGTTCATGTGAATGTTACACTGCTAACAATATCCAGACATAATTATTGCTGATATGGAGCAAAACTGACAACAATCAGTCGCAGGCCGTCTTTCAGGCAATAAGGTGCCATGTATCACAACATGATAATATAGTTTTACTTCTTTTGTATTTGTTATTGTTTGCTTATTGAGAAATGATCCTTGCAGTGATGCAAATACAGAACAAGTACTAAGAACATCCTCACTGCTTCCGATGGAATTGAGAGGGCAAGCTGCAGCCAGGCGCTGCTAATCAAATGTGCTTGATGAACTGATCAGCAGCGGCAGCACCGCCGCTATAAAAACAGACATATTGGCAGTTTGCCAGTCTGGAGTGTTCAGGTGTGTGTTAACAAATTCACCCCAAGGTAGGAGAAACTGCACACAAACACACAAGAGCTACATCGCAAACTCTACAGGCCTCAGTTTGCATGTTACATGTTAAAGTTCATGAGAGTATGATTAGAATAAAGCACAGTGCTGCATTTGGTGGAAACCAAACACAGCCTATCAGCACTGTTACGTCCCTAAATTTATCGCTCAAGGGAACCTGAGCAACACTGCTGCCATTCAGTAAGCTTTCAATAATGATAAAATAGTTACTTACAAAGGACAAACAGAAGAAAGGAGAGATGAGAGCTCAAACAGACAAAAGAAAAAGAAGACCATGAACCAACCACACAATGGGATTTCAGATTCAGGCCTCTCCCCTAAACTAGTTTTGGTAAACTAGACTAATAGAAACAAAACTGAAAACAGGACTGCCCCTAACTCCCGACTCAACCTATAGTTAATAATCAAAGCTGCAAAAGCAACAGAAAGATGCTGGTGGAGGTGAGGGAGGAGCAGCACGATCCACATTCTCTGGGTTTATATTCGTGCAGCATGCCTTCAGCAGCCAATCAGCATGAAGAATAAATCAGAGACGTGAGATGGCAGATTAATGAGGGTGATAATAAAAACACAACAATATGATGACTGGACCAGTGTATGGAGGTTGGCGTAACAAGCACAAGCCCCTCATCCAGTGGTGCAGAGGTGATGATTTGGGTTTGTTCTGCAGCCACAGCACCTGGAAACCTTGAAGTCACTGAGTTTACCATGAGTTAAATGTGAGGCCGTTTCATTCAACAGCAAAAAGCACGGCTGAAATTGGGTCACGCAACAGGATGACAATCCCAAACACAACAGCAAATCAACAGCAGAATGGATGAAAAAGAAAAGAAGGGTTTGCAATGGCCCAGTCAGAAGTACAGACCTCAGCCCAACTGAAACGATGCAACTGAACCTTTAGAGAGCTGTGCATAAATGAATGCCTGCAAACCTCAATGAACTGAAGCAAGAGTGGACTAAAATTGCATCACAATGTGCGAGACTGATAATCATACATAAAACAATTACTTCAAGTTGTTGCTGCAATTTCCTGAATCATGGGGTATACTTTATTTTCCAAAGGACTGCATAGGCTTCTTTTTCACAGGACTGTAATAATGCGAGGTTCAAAGAGAAATGAACCACATGACAAAAAGGACACAGTCTAATACGACATTTTTCACCCAAATGCCCCATTTTTTTTAAGTTGAATTGAGGTTGCGACTCTGTAACCAGGCATGACTTTTATTGTTTTATATCAAGAGTTTCTCTACAAAGGCTGTATTATGTACAGTGATCTGCGTTAAATGAACCATATCTGACATTGCCATTCAACCTTTGCAACAAATTTACCCGAACTCCGTTTTCTACTTTTACAAAACACCTCGCCGAGCGCTGAGTGACAGTCGACGTGGGAACCTCAAAAATTAAATTGATAATAATTCAAAGTTTACCTTGGAGAAACATGCACACATACTGTACAAAGGCACTTGTCTCCACCGAGCTCCAGAGTTTCACATTTGCAAAAGACAACAGAACCTGACGGACACTTTTGAAGTTGAAAGTGGCTTATCTCTAAATTTGTTTCCATCTCTGTCTCATTCAGAGGCAGCAGCAGCAGCTTCATCCAGTGCACTTCAAACAGACCAACTGATCAGCTGCCGTGGCCACGTCCTACAGTATAAGCCCACTTTTACAGACACACTCAATAATGCAGTCACACAATCTGTGGCTATTCGGGTAAAAATAAATAAAGGAGTTTCCATCAGCTGGAGACAATGTTGTTGTAAGATGGAAACCTCTTTCTATTGACCTCTACATTGAGAGCTGATGAATGTACCAGCGCGCACACGCAGGCAAAAGAACAACGAGGGCCTTCTCTCTTTCTGTCTCGCAGCATCCAAGCGCTCATCACCCAGACGCAGTCCTCTTTTTTTTTTCTCCCTCACTCCCAGACACGCACAAGTACACAAAAAGAAATGAGCTAACGTAAACAAGCGCATGCACGCACATGCACTCATGCATGCACATGCACACAGAGAGTCCTATCGTGGCTTATTTTTAGCTGTTCCCCCTACCCAGCCCTGACCTACATCACAGCATGAATAAAGCAGCAGAGAGATGAAGAAAGTGAGCTCATATTGGGAAAGGGGTGGGGCGGGATGGTGGCGGTGGTGGTGGTGGGGATTCAGGGGAAGTAGAGGAGGGCGTCTGCTAGGGAGAGAAACACACACACACACACACACACACACACACACACACACACACACACTTGCAAATCCAGAAAAATGAACCCCACCCCCTGCCGTGAAATGACAGTTTCAGTTCTGTCAGCAGGCCTCACCTGCAGCAGTGCTCCCTGAGGAAGCAGCAAAGGGCGAATACACACACACACACACACACGCAGAGGCACACGCGCTTGCAAACACGGGGGATGCAGGACCTTGAAACAACAGCAAGTCTCATCATGCCTCAGACTTGACACTAGAGGCTGGTCTTGCTTTAAGTGAAAGCCTGACAAAAGCAGCGAGCGCTCGACTTTGAATTATCGAGTCTCTGTGTCGGCTGTCATCACCCCTTGAACAACACTTTGGTGCCTTCCGCCAATAAAGGTTAATCAAATGAGTAGCTTTTTAGGCGGAGCAGTGCTTCGGGACAAGATGAAAATTGGATTCGGGTACTGTTGCTCAGCCTCAAAGCACTCAAATAAGTTCCATGTTTTTGATGTAGGAGATCAATGCTTTGTTACGCCTAAGGCCGGCGAGCCTTTGTACGCCTGAATACATGATCGGTCTCTCTTTGACTGTGGAATTTAACACTCCTACTGTACACTCTACAAGGATGAAACTCACTGAGAAAAAAAACCCTATGGGTGCTGCATGTAAGTCAATTACATACTTCACACACATTCATTCTATTGTAAGGGGAAAGTGTGAGCTGAACACCTCAAGGCTGGAATGTATTTATCCAAGGAGAGGATATGGAAATACTGTCCTCACTCTCGCCTTGCCTTTAGTGGTAGATAGGCCTGTTAGCCTCAGGAAACTAGTTCTCTTCTGCTCACATCCGCATAAATACTCAGCACTGTACAAATACACACGCAAAAAATTTAGTGCCCCCCCCCCCCCGCATAACGCCTCCCCTGTGTGTTTCCAATCCCATTTCATCAGCAGTCATCCAGCTCTGCTAATGCTTCCCTGAGCTCCGTGTTTTAGTGCTCATACGATGTCTTTCAAGCTACATTAGGAAGAGAGAGATTGTGTGTATGAAGAGAAGATGTAATATATCATGATATTAGCTGCACATAATAGATGTCAGGGAAGATGCTGTACTCTCTGCTCTCCTCTGTCCTCTTCAGTTGATATGTCCTTATCTCATCAGCCTTTCTGTTCCTTTCTGCTCCTTCTCTTGATTGCTTCTGGTCTGCTTGATTCAAAATCCACTCTCACTCTCTCTGTCATACTGGGCACAGATGTCTCTCTATTTAAACCACACACACACACACACACACACACACACACACACACACACACACACACACACACACACACACACACACACACACACACACACAGATATTAAAGTAGGTAGTAATACTTACACCTAAGTTTCCTTGTTTGTCTAAGATTTGTGCAGAACTCTAATTAATGACTCATGCATCAAGATGGAGCTCAGACACCCGGCTTTTGTGAGGTGATTAAAAGCAATTCAATGAGCGTCAGTCACCTGCTTTGTTAGTTGCAAAAAGGAGTCAGTGTGTCTTTAAAGAAGTGTCAAAGAATTATGAATTCACTGTGTATTCTCTCTTTGTCCTCAGATATTGATGAGTGTGCGACGCAGATGCACTACTGCCAGTCCAACACAGTGTGTGTCAACCTGCCCGGCAGCCATCGCTGCGACTGTCTGCCAGGCTTCATCCGAGTGGACGAGTACTCTTGTACTGGTACGTCTGCATGCATGCAGATATGTTACTGACTCACTTTAAAGATTGTCATCAAAACTGACCAGTGGGGTGCCAGTATTTAATGATTTTTTTTTTTTATTTGTAGGGAAAGGTTTAGTTTAGAGATGAAAGCATCTTTTAAATTGACGTGTTAAGCTCAGATCAAACAAGGGTTGTGCAGTATGATGTGTGTTGCCGCTGAAGCCCTTTGGCTTGTGAAAATTCTCCTGACCTGTAGTGTGTGCATTTGTAGGTGTTTATGTCCCCACTTCCTTTCACTGCAGTGTTGTTGTGCGGGCTTTTTTACTCTCACTGGCGGATGGACTCTATGGCAGTGTTGGATGGTCTGTTGATCATTGAAATTTTAGATTTATTGTCCAAAAGTTAGTACAGAAATTCTAGGAAACCAGAGGATGAAGCTATGAAATTTCTCTAATCATGTGACTTTCATTTAGCAATACCGGCAGGCTGCTGTGTGTCTCGAATGCAGCTAATAGATAACCAATCATCTCCGAGAGGAGTCAGTGCAGTTCTTTATGACCAAATATCTGCAAATATAACTACATTTCTTTTAACTAGCTATTGTATTGAGGGAAAACCAGTATGCTAACACCCTCAGTGCAAAAAATGTGTTCTGCCTTCGTGGATGGGTGCGGCGGGATACAGTTTTTCTAACTCCTCCATCTAGACACTGTGGCATCTACACTTTGACTGGCAGATATCCTGACACAGACAGCTAGCCATCCAGTGGGCTAGTTGTCTGCTAGGCCTCGCCTCTGCTAATTGCATCTATTCACTGTTGTGTGATTCAACCAGTCCAAAACATTTGTGTTCCTGTTTTGGTGATGGAAATTCTGGCATTTGATTTGTATGTTACTCAGTACTATGTAGCACATATATGTGTGTTTGTGCAGTTTATGAATGCAGCTTTCTAACCAAGCTTGTTAGTATTATCTGATAACGTAGAACTCACCAAAAAAAAAAAAGGCAGCAGCAAAGAGATTAACGCTGAGGCTTCACAAAGTCAAGTTCAAAACCAACGGGTCACTCTGTATTTAGTCAATTTAGTCAATGGTAAAAATACATACATTGTTTCACAAGGGGTGTATGCTGCGAATCTGTGTAGACACATCATGGATGCTGAATTAAGCAGCTTGCTGTCTTATCTGCTGGGGGAGTGTGGGGGTGGGGGGGGTTGCTTTTGTTGGTAGTTGTTTATGTTTTGCTTATAAAGAAAGTACACAATGATAATAAATGAATAATTGCCATATTTGGGTCCAGATAATGCTGTGATTCATCTCTTTGTCAGTTTTAGCTCTTAATATTTGCTGGTGCTTTCACACTGACTCACGCTGCTTGTGCAATGATTCCTACATGTGTTAAAAAATGTTAGCTTCCATCAGCCACCGGGTACTGCTGTTCTGAAACTGTGCCGCTGAAACCTTTACTTCATTATCTGAAATTAAAGCATACACAGGAATGAATGCAAACTGATGAATGCCTCAGCAGCTGTCTTTTTAAAGCTTCAGAGAATCAGTGTGCGCCATGGAAAGAGAATGGCTGATTGCTGCCATTTATTCATTTAATGGCTTTTCTACCCTAGATATTCTTGATAAAAAATGTTTTCCTTTACAGTATTTTCCCTGACCTTCTCAGAGGTAAATGTCAGGACAAAGTATAGAACTTCTCCAGCAAAACATATACCTACTTTTACACTTCACTGACTGCTGTTCTGGCATAGCTAGCTTAAAATGTTCCTCTGTTATATATATATATATATATATATATATATATATATATATATATATATATATATATATATATATATATATATATATATATCTTCATTCTGTATATGAATTTTGCATTTTAAATGCTTTTTCAAACTTCCAACAGAAGTTTATCATTCAAAGCTATTTTTCTTCCTTTCTTTTCATTGTGGCGGCTAACTTAACTTGTGTGACTTAGCATCTTGCAGGCTGAGGATTGATCCTTTTGTTTAGAGCGGCATGTTTTCTCAAGAGTAGCTAGAATGTGCTTGGTTGCTGCTGTTTCTCCAGAGAACTGTTCTTTAATTAGCTCACAGTTGGCAGTCATGCAGGGCCAAGGATCCATGGACAATCAATCCATTTTGCAGCTTGTAAACTGTCCTGGCAGCTGACTGGAAGCCCAAGGAGCACTCTCTACATCTGCTGGGAGAGATAAATTGTCTCGCTGTCTCCCTTTTCCCTCTTCCTGCTTTTCCTTCAGCTTCTCCTCGAGGGTGTCAGATTCTGCGCATGGATGTAAAACACCTTTAGGGTTCGCAGCTTAAGGTGGTGACTGTTCGTGTTTCACAATGGTAATGCGATTGCGCATTAGCTTGTGTAATTGGTTGCTTGTGCCGAAATCTGTATTGTTATTTTCCATTGTGTCTGGAACCTAAAAGGTTTTTGGTAATGATATTGCCACTGCATTAAGGAGGAAACACAAAACTGGAAACCAGTTTCTTTTTTTCCATCTTCAATTAGCATGGAGGAAGTGAGCCCAAGCTTTTCAGTAAACTCCAAATTAGATTCAGTCTTTGGAGTTGTGGAACTTTAATCATTAAATATAATGGAAGCAGTGTTTCCCACAGATTTAGATTATGTCTGTGTGGGGTGGGGTTTTATGGGTGTCTATGTGCTCACACTGTTGTGTGCACTCACAAGTTCTGTTCAAGAAACTTCTGCCTTTTATAAGTTTCTCTTTTTGGAATATTTTATTGGCAAGTAAATAAGTAACTGCACACTTCATTCGGCTGTTTCTCCAGTGGGAGTCTCAGTCAGCTGATGTGCCTCAGCTTCAGCCTCTTAAACTGCAGCCGTGATGTTTGTCATTGTTCTGTTCTGCAGCCTCAGTGAGCTCTGCACAGTGGGACACAAACCATGTCCCACATGAAACATGTCCCACTGTGCTGCAGGTTCTCTTTAGACCAGCTCTCCAGTTCTGGCTAGCAAGCAAGTCACTTGGGAAAACATGAGAAGAAGAAAGGATTGCGAGAGCTTGTTTTACAGCCACTGAACTTTAAAACAAAAATTCAGAAATTCCTTCACAAATAGCGATGAAGTTCCTGCAGGACATCGATTGGACTGCTCGGCAACCTTATTTCTATTAGGAATATAACCAGATTAACCTCGAGTCCCCTATTTAAATGAGATACATCCACAGATGGAGGACCTACTGTATCAGCACAGATTGACTCAAACTTATTACAAGATGTTGGCAAACTGTCCGTGTTTATCGAATTGCAGTTATTTGCAAACCTTCGCCAATCTGTCTGAAAGTGATTGCAGTCTGAGTTGGACCACGATCATTTGGAGACAGGTTGCCCCTTATCAGGTGACCTGTGCAGTCACCTTGCAATCAAAAGTGGTTGCTCAGAGGTTGAAGGTGTTGCATCCACCATTTTTTCCTTGTTGCAAAGAGTTTGGCTTTATATTTTTACTCGTGTGACTGAGCCATTTATTGCAGATGCTGTCAACCTCTCAGGCAGATGAAAGAATAAAAAATTTAAAAATAAATTCTAAAAGGAATTACCAGATATACTTTGACTCTTTCCAATAGCACTTGTATGTTTCTTCAGGCCTTTTTGGCTTCTGGACAGTGTTCATGGATATATTGGATGTGTCTCTACAGACATTCTCTCAACTTCTTCCACCCAGAAGCTCAGCTTACAACACTGTACGCCCCATCCTTAATATTACAATATGAGTATCTCCTTCCTTAGAGGAATATTGGCTATAGTGCTCTTACACAGCATGTATAACCTTTTGCTTTAGTTTTGCTCAGCTGTCTGTCTCTCCTGCCTAGTGGAGGGGATAGTGCTTTGTGAAAATAGCACCGTGTAAACAATGGGAGGCCGAGGTAATTGTGGTTCCACTTGATTTCACCTCTATAGAAGTAAGCAAGCAGCTCTGGAGAAACAGTGGAAGAATGGAAGGAGAAAGAGGGGAGGCAGAAAGTGTGAGCTTTCTGTACTTCCCCCTCTCAAAGTTTGTATGCAGCCTACAGCAGTCTGGGATATGTTTACCTGCTGCCTACACATTCAAAATAACATCTGGTGTCCCTATTTTAAGGGTTTTTGATGCAGGAGTGATTATGTGTACATGGTTTGTAAAATAATGTTGTCCTTATCATTGGTGTTTGCATCCATCACCTTAGGGATCACTTGTCAGTCAAACCATGGTTAAAAATAGGTGCTGGACCCACCCTCTTGCATGGAATATGTGCAGTTTTTCTTGCTGCAATAAGAACTGATGCTGGATTTGCTGCATTGTACTGACAGTCACCAAGTTTACCTTCAAAAGTGCCTCAATTCTTCATGGCAACAAGGTGCTGGAAACACTCCTCACAGGTTTTGTTCCAGATGATAGCATCACACAGTTGTTGCAGATTTGTTGGCTGCACATACTGTACATGATGTGAATCTCCCGTTCCCAAAGGTGATCCACAGCATTCAGGTCTGGTGACTGTGGAGGTCATGTGAATACAGTGGACTCACTGTCATGTTCAGGAAATCAGTTTGGAATGATCTGAACTTTGCAACATGGTGCATTCTCCTGATGGAAGCAGCCATCAGAAGATGTGTACATTAAGGTCATAAAGGGATGGACCATCACCAGCAGCCTGAACCACCCATGCTTTCATGTTGTTTGCTGGTAAATTCTGACCCCACTATCCAAATGTTGCAGCAGAAATTGAGACTCATCAGACCAGGCAATGTTTTTCCAATCTTCAAATGTCCAATTTTCAACAGTGTTGTTGAATTCAGAGATGTTTTTTCTCTTTTTACTTTGGTTCTAACAAGTGGTTATTTGTCAGTCTGGCCGTTCTCCTCAACCTCTGACATCAACAAGACATTTTCACCCAGAGAACTACCACTCACTGGATAGTTTCTCTTTTTCTCTGTGGACCCTAGACAGGATTATGTGGGAAAATCCCATTAGATCAGCAGGTCCTGAAATACTCAGACCTTTCCGTCTTCTCCATAATGATGCTCAGTTTGAACTTCGTGTCACTTGCTGATTAGATATTAGATAAGCAAATTTCTGTTGTACCTGTTCAACTGTGGCCAGTGAGTGTATGTAAAGCCCTGACTTGTGTCCGTCATGTAGCGTATTACCACACAAGTTTTCAGTTCGCTAAAAAAACAAAACAAAAAAACATTAATAAAAAAAACAAAACATAACTGTCCGGAGGCGTTTCCTTGGCCACATTCTTTATTTGCCTTGTTGGCAGCTTTTGTTACACCTTTCAGTCACTTACCAAGCTTACAGGTTTTCTATTACTTAAAACACGACAGATCTAGAAAGAGAAAGTGAGGCTTGATGCTGTTTTTCTTAGTGCAGCTTTGATTGTGAGCTCTCTGCAGGTTCATTCTGTGCTTTTTTATGCTGGTTAGTGTGAACACAAACATAGTAACTGCAGTCAAACAAATCTAAAATGCACCAAGTAAACCCTCAGCAAGGCCACTTGGGTTATTAATGTGTTGTTTCTGTAATGGTGAAAATGAATGACCCTAGCTACACTATTCTGTCTCCTGTGGTTGAGCCAGGCTGTATCTAACACAAAAAATCAAACAAAGAAATTAAAAAAAAATGGAATCAAACACAACAACAAAATGGAGCACTATTGGATTCATTTGTTTGAACTTCACAAGTAAGCGAACAGATGCATGTTGCAGTGCAAGCACAGCTAAAATACTTATAAGGTCGATTACTGATTACTGACTTCATGCGCTGTGTTGTGTTCCACATGTTACTGTGGAAAAGGCAAATGCCCAAATCCCACTAGGTTTTTATCTCAGAAGCTCTGGGTGTTCGATGATTTACTTTCTGCATTAAGCGGGTGCTGATAAAGCAGTTACTAGATAAAAATTGGGAGTTTTAACTTTTTCCTTCCATCTTTTAATTAACCTCAAAACCCACTTCAGCTCCCGATTAATGCTTCATCTATGACAAGCTTTAGCTTTGCACACTGTATGACAAATCGACTCAAGAAGCTTAATTATTAAAATGAGTTAGTCAGACTGTTAATATTTACTAATTGCGCCACATACGTAAGAGTATTGGTTGATGGTTGATTTTCAAATTCAAGATTTTTGTAGGTCACATGTTTTTTTCTTTGTTTAATTCAAAAACTATTTCATCTTTGATTACTTCAGGCACAGTTTGGCTACCTTCTTGTGTTCTCATCTGATTTTCATCTAATGTTACTTTAGCTTGTAATAACAAATGGTGCTTTTTCACAGTATTGACAGAAATAACAGATTCAGACTGCAGCTATATAGCATGCTGATGAAGAGATGTATATTTCTCTTCTGTCCTCATCTGCACTCTGCTGATCAATACTTGATTTTTTTTTTTCTTTTTTGAAAAATCCTGCCGTTCATAATATGCTCAGTCACTGCTTTATGGCTGACCAAAAGAAGCTGCCATTAATTTCATGCATCACTTGCCACATATATTCTTCTAAAGCCAGCAATGTAAAAGGCTGCAGCCCCCCCCCCAAGATGCATTACATGTTTAATGAAAATTTAATCAAATCGAATTCCAATTATACATCTAATGATTGTGGAGCTCAGGTGTGACGAGCCTGGAAACCTTGGCAACTCTCCCTGTATACGTTAAATGTTCAAAAATAGGGGTCATGCTGTTAAACTGGCCGGGCACCGGACGATTTAATAAGCCCATCAAACACAGTTTGGCAAGGGATGGAAGGGGCCAGAAAAAGTTTCCCTTAGTCCTCACTTTCATCCATTTGTAATTGCCTCTGAGAAAGCTAGTGTTTAAATTTAGCTTCCCCATGAAGGCTGAATGTAAGGAGCATTTCTTCTCGCTCATCACCAGACTGTACAACCATCCAAAGTGATGTCTGTAATCATGTTAGGCTCCTTTTCTGTAAGACTGTCTCTTCTTCTTTGATGCATTGTCTTCCTGTTCCCTTGGCTGAGTACAGATAGAGCTGTGTAGAGTAATATTGGTCTGTGACTATGCATGGGAGGGATGTTTACTGACAGTGCACATTAATGGAACATGCTTTCATTAGTGTGAATTGCAACCTGGATATCTTTATTGCCTTTAGCTGTGTGTTTCATTGGGTTTCAAAGGAATTGTATTACAGTTCTGTGCTGCCACTCACACACACAAATGATTTAAACTCTGTGTACATGAACATGTTATATGAAGTTTAATGTGAGGTTTTAAATGAACAGGTCCTTAGTAATTTATGTTAATAATTGTATCTGAATGTAACTATCTAGGTGTATAATACATGATAATATGTTATGAAAATAAAATTCAAATTCTATTGATTATAATGAAGTCCTCATTAAGATCACCCCTTGGTGGTTTGGAGGAGGGGTCAATATTGGCAAAGTACACTATAATTCTTCATTCAGTTTTATTTATATGGCACCAAATCACAAGAACAGTCACCTCAAGGCACTTTATATTGTGGGTAAAGACCCTACAATAATGCAGAGAAAACACCAACAATCAGACAACCCCCATATGAGCAAGCACTTGGTGACAGTGGAAAGGAAAAACCTCCCTTTTAACAGTAAGAAACCTCCAGGAGAACCAGGATCAGGAAGAGGCAGCCATATGGTGCGACCGGGTGGGGCTGAGGGGAGAGAGAGACAGGACAAAAGACAGGCTGTGGAAGAGAGCCAGAGATTAATAACTGCTGATTAACTGCAGAGTGGTGTATAAACACACAGAAAGGGAAAAGAGGTAAATGAAGAAGAAACACTCAGTGCATCATGGGAACCCTGAAAGCTGAAGGCTCTGCCTCCCTTTCTACTCTTAAGTGTCTTAGGAACCACAAGTAAGCCAGCAGTCTGAGAGCGAAGTGCTCTATTGGGGTGATACGGCACTATGAGGTCTCTAAGATAAGATGGGGCCTGATTATTCAAGACCTTGTATGTGAGGAGCACACTGTATGGTGTATTAGTATACTATATGGACAAAGGTATTGGGCCACACCTCTTAATCTATGAATTCAGGTGTTTTCAGTCCCATTCCTGCAGGTTTATAAAATCAAGTGCCTAGCCGTGCAGTCTGCCTTTGTAAACATTTGTGAAAGAATGGGTGATTCTAAAAAGCTCACTGAAGTTGAGTGTGGTACTGCAGTATGATGACTCTGTTGCAGAAACTCAGTTTATGAAACTTCTTCCCTCCTGGATATTCTATGATCAGCTGCAAGTGGTATTATTGCAAAGTGTTGCACAGTGCACAAAAGTTGCCAACACTCTGCTGATTCAGTGACTTCAGAGTTTCAAACCTCCTCTGGCATTAACATCAGCACAAAAACCGTGTGCCAGGAGGTTCATGGCATTGGCATAGCTTTCCAGTGGCTGAGGTGTAATGTGTAGGTGTCCCAGTATTTTTCCAGTATTTTGCAGTGATTTTTTTCTAGGTATTTAGACCAGGCTGTGCAGTTTTAAATAACTCCAGACGAGACACAGGGAACTGACCCAATGCATGCCTCCTCTAAAGGGAAACAGCTCTCAGACCCTAAGGAGGGAGCCTGTTTATTAGAGGGGGTCAGTGGTCTACTGACTTTGATACTGATTGTATTTGAGAGGATAGAAACAGTGACCTGGCCTCAAGAGAAAATAAGGAAAAAGGAACAAGAGACAGAAGAAAAGAAATACTTGCATCACAGTAATGTGTGTGTAATACATAATAGTGACTAGGACTACTAATGCTTTATCAGTCTTATATTAATATATAATGTGTAATGTAAATGAAAAAACAAACAGTTAAAAAAATAAATGATGGAAAAGGGATATTATTTGTGTAGGAGAATAATGCACAAACTAGTTCATTTAATATGAAAGCAACAAAAATAATATTGCAAGTAATCATTAAAAATGATGACTTGCATGCAGTAATAAAACAGCTGTAAAAGCTGTGATTAATTGATTGATATTTTTTTTCCAGGTAGAATACTGCAGGCAAAATCAGAAATGTTTCCCACCAAATTTTTAGGGAATCCATGTCCTTCAGGGCTAAATGCTATGACAGGCAGTCAATACTTTGTTCTGCTGTGACACAGAACAGATCTCTGCTGAGTTTGAATCTTGTCAAGGTGAGCAGCAAGGCTAAGGCTGAAAGTGAGCATGACGACTTTGCATAGCCAGGAAAAGAGGGTAAAAAAAAAAACCTTGAAATTTCTGCCATGCTCTGTTCTATTTTATGGGCCTGTCACTGGTCATTAAATTTCACATTACTGAAGTGTTCGGTGTGACATTATTGAATGAGGCGTCGATTGAAGCTTAAGAGATGAGGACATGTTTTAGAAATTTATTATGCAAAGTAAAAGTGAATCATGAGGTGTTAGTTTTACCCAGAGATGTCCTTATACGTATGGATTCAGGAGTGACATACGTGCAGTCAGGAAAAGTAAAAAAAAAAAACAAAAGTCAAGAATAAATAGGCATCCAGCTAAAGCGTAGAAGAAGTCAAGTGGTGGTATGGAAATTACAGCGGTATTTACTTACTCAAGAATAAATGATCAGAGTGAAAAAAGGGAGCTTTTAAAGGCTCTCCATAGATGTCACTCAGTCAGCTGGTGGTGCCATAGAAAAGGAAATGTAATTATTAAACTGTACGTGAGAATGCAAATATGTCTCAAATGCATCTGGATTACATGTATTAACTTATACTGCATTATATACTGCATTACTTATCCACTTTATCCACATCCACTTTATGGGGGGGGTGGTTCAGTTTTTTTGATTAATCTCCTACTGATGGCTTTTTTGCCATTCATTTACAGGTTGCTCTATGAGTCAGTCATAACACTTTCCCCATTTGAAAAACTTCTTTTTTTTTTTTTTTAAGCCTGTCATGTTTGGCATTTCTCACAATCGGAATGATGATCCGAACGCAATGATGTACCAAACATATTTGCTTTTACAAGAACAGCTCTATATGTTTTCTATAGGCTTTTCTTGTTAATGTTTGTATTTTTATTTATTTATCTTTTTATTTAGTTATTTATGCCAAGTCTGACAGGCAACAAGGAAGGGGCAAGAACAAGTGGTGGGGGGGAGAAGGGGGGTGGGGCAAAAGGAAGAAAGGGGGAAAAAAAAAATCGAAGAAAAGTAGATATACTCACACACACTCACACATCCATACACACATTTGAAAAACCACGGGGACCACTGTTACCTTCACTTTCCACATCCTCTCTAGCGCTTCTCTCAGCCTTCAGTATTTATCGAGATTCTCGTATTCCTTCCTCTTAATGTTGCCATCACTTGGTATTTCGATAGCTATCACTACGGTTTTCTTCCTTTGTTTGTCCACCACTACTATGTCCAGTTGGTTAGCTCTGTCATTCTCGACCACCCTTGGGGCCATAACCCATTTTGACTTTGGGACTTTAGGTCACACTCGGCACAGATGTTCCTGTATACTGTGCCTGCTAGCATCTTGCACCCTGCTGTTATGTGCTGGATTGTCTCAGGGGCATCTCTGTACAGCCTGTACCTGGGGTCTTGCCTGGTGTGGTAGACCCCAGCCTCTATCGATCTTGTGCTCAGGGTTTGTTCCTGTGCTGCCATGATTAGTGCCTCTGTGCTGTCTGTCAGCCCAGCTTTGTCCAGCCATTGGTAGGATTTTTCAGCCACTTCTTCTGTCTGCCAGTGGTACATGGGGTGGCTGTAGCTCAGGAGGTAGAGCAGGTCACCTGCTGATCGGAAGGTTGGTGGTTTGATTCCGGGCTGCATACCAAAGTTGCAAGTTGCTCTCCAACACAAGCATTGGAATGTGAATGTTAGACAATAAAAGCACTTAGCTTAATTACTCATGGAAGTGCTTGTGTGAATGGGTAAATGTAAAGGTTGTATAAGCGCTTTGAGTGCTCAGAGTAGAAAAGCTCTATATAAGAACTAGTCCATTTGCATGCCGTACAGAGGCCTGTCCTTCTATGATGGTTCCTGTTCTTCTTTTTCGGGTTTCTGCTGCCTGAGGTACTCACAGAGCACATGATCCTCTGTGGCCATCTTCCTGATGCATTCGTGGATCTTTGTTGTTTCATCCAGGATAGTGGTTCTGGCACTCACTAGTCCTCGGCCCGTGTACATGTCATCCATGTAGAGAAGGTGGCTGATTTTTGCTCCATTCTGTAGTCAGTATCCGTAGCCAGTCTTGTTGATGAACTGGCTGAGGGTGTTCAGGCATATGCAGAACAGCAGTGGAGACGGAGCACTGTGTGTGTGTGTATCTATATCTATCTATCTATCTATCTATCTATCTATCTATCTATCTATCTATCTATCTATCTATCTATCTATCTATCTATCTATCTATCTATATATATATATATATATATATATATATATATATATATATATAAGACACACTTACAGTATTCATTCATATGAATGGGTAAGTGTGGCTCATATGGACTGGTGTGGGTACTCACTTGGACTGGTACTGTATATATAAAGGATGCCAGTACTGCAAAGATTTCAGAGAGATGTTCTGCTATTCTTCAGGGACATTTTGTCAGCTGTACTTTGCTGGAGGGGTCTAAAATAACACAAGGTATTCTGTTGGATTTATTTCATGAGACTTGTCCGTGTCAAAGTTTCACTTTTTTCTTTTTCAGAAACTGTTGTGTGATTTTGACAGTGTGCTTTGGATCATTATCATGCTGGAATATTCTTCCTCTGCAAAGCCTTTCAAATTGTCAGCCAGCATTTTGGTATATCCACAGTTATTCATGATGCCATCTGTAAATGTCATCGCTCCAAGACCTTTTGTACTCATACTGCACTATTTCATCATACTCCCACCTCCACTGTCAGGACTATGCATTCACTGAAGTCCTGGCCAGAGTGACAGCAAGCAGGATGGATCCTAGCTGAACAAATGTGTCATGGTCGCACTTGAGTAAAGAATCTGCTGCCAATATTCATTCTTCAGACTTTTTAAAGTTTTATCTTGCATATTTGTGCTAACGAGCAACTGGGGACAGCAACTGTGGTCCTACTTATAGTTTGTTCTACCTGATTACCAATACTGCACTTCCACTGATTTTTAGTTGGTCAAGGATCTCTGCACATTTTTTCCAATCTTTTTGAAGTCACATCACATTTTTTAAAATTCTTCTGGCATTTCTTTTGCACATGGCACCATGATGCAGCTAAACTGACAAAGTGCTGCAGTTTACAACTCATTTTATATCCATGCTCTTGAAATTCATCTGATTAGAAATCATAGATGCACTCAGTTTTATTGCAACAAGTTTCAACTTTCACCTTTTTTTTTTTTTTTTTTTTTTTTTGCTTTTCTGTAAAAGGAAATGCTCGACATGGCCATCTAAAAATAATGTATTGAGTGGTGATCCCCGTTTGAATCATTCACTCTTTTTTTTTCGCTTAGTGTAGCTCTAGTGTTGATGAAAAACATGTTATTTTTTCATCAAAATGAGAAAATAACCCCTGCCTCTGATCCTCCTATTAGAGGGTATGTTGACAGTGCAGAAGCCACAGTGAGTGTGGCAGCCACTGTCCATGGCTCTGATGATCAGTCATTATGCATCATTAGCCGAGTGCTTTGGGGTGTCACCTCAGCATGTCCAGGCCTGACACCACATCACTCTATAATCATCACTAATTAGACTGCATCTGATATAGATGGGCAGCATGCTCATATTAAGCTGCTGTTATCTCCTGGAGAATCACTGAGGTAACTACTGGCAGTGTAATAACTTTCCAGTGAAACATTAATGCAACACGTTGTATTAGACTTAGATATTAAAACTGATCATTTATAACTGCTGCTATTTACTATATACTGATACTGTAACTGACCACTGATGGTTAATAAACTTAATTATCAGTGAATGAGAGTTGTCACAGTTGTCACCACATTGCCAGTTGCTGCACAAAGAGAACCGCTTAATTTGAGCCTCCTGCAGCCTAATAAATGAGACCATGTTGATTACAATCAATATGAAAAGTACTTTCTTCAATGTCCATCTGAGTACTTTGTAGTGTTCAAGATTCTGATGTTCATTTACTGGTTGATGTTGATTTTTTTAGCTCATGAAACAAGAATTTAACCCAAGTAATTCAAGTTGATTTTCTGGTTGCTAGACGAATTAGAATTCTTTTCTCCCAAGTTTATTTGATGACTTTAATTTCTTTCTAAAAGCTGATTTTTGTCGGTGGCATCTAAAGATCTCTGTTCTGTAGTAACTTACAAGGTCCAATACAAGACTTATTTATAGTTGTGAGCCAAAAATTCTTGTGTACTACTTTAACCTTTCCCTTCATTTCTGGCAGAAACAACAAAAAAGTAAGAGTACCAAGTCACAATGAGGTTCAAACCTCCACACCAGCTGCACAGTGAAAGCAACATCAGCAGCAAAAGTTGTGTCAGTTAAAAGTCATTGATGCACCTGACATGGAACATTCAGCCAAAGACTTGCTGTGCACTCAAGCATTTTTTTGGCAGCACTCACAGCTCAATATGCAATTCATGTAGTTACATGCATGAGTCACAAGAAAATAGACTTGACTCCTGAAGAGGCGCTCCAGGGTATACCTGCAAATAAAGAATAAAAAAAAACTATGTTGTTGAAAAAGACTGGTGAAGAAAGATATACATTATACTGCCAAAAGTATTCATTCATCATCAATGAGTTTTGTGGCCACAAGTGTATAAACCAAGCACCTAGGCATGCAGACCGCTTCTACAGACATTTATGAAAGAATGGGTCGCTCTCAGGAGCTCAGTGAATTTCAGTGTGGTACCATGATAGGTTGTCACCACCGCAACAAGTCCAGTCCTGAGATTTCCTCACTAATAAATATTCCACAGTCAACTGTTAGTGGTATTATAACAAAGTGGAATTGATTGGGAAGAACAGCAACTTAGCCACAAAGTGGTAGGACACATAAAATGAGCGGGTCAGCAGATGCTGAGGTGCATAGTGCACAGAGGTCGCCAACTTTCTGAGGAGTCAATCACTACAGACTGACTGCAGACAGAGAGCTTCATGGAATGGGTTTACATGGCTGAGCAGCTGCTTCCAAACCTTACATCACCAAGCACAATGCAAAGCGTTGGATGCAGTGGTGTAAAGCACATCACCACTGGACTCCAGAACAGTGGAGACGTGTTCTCTGGAGTGAGGAATCACACTCACTTCTCCAACTTGCAATCTGATGGATGATTCTGGGTTTGGCAGTTCTCAAGAGAACAGTACTATTCTGACTGCACTGTGCCAAGTGTAAAGTGTAAAGTTTGGTGCAGGGGGAATTATGGTGTGGGGCTGTGGAGTTGGCCTCGGCCCCTTAGTTCCACTGAAAGGAACTCTTAATGCTTCAGCATACCAAAACATTTTGGACAATTTCATGCTCCCAACTTTGTGGGAACCCTTTGGGGATGTCCTCTTCCTGTTCCAACATGACTGCGCACCAGTGCACAAAGCAGGTCCATAAAGACATGGATGAGAGAGTTTGGTGTGGAAGAACTTGACTGGCCTGCACAGAGCTCTGACCTCAACCTGATAGAACACCTTTGGGATGAATTAAAGCAGAGACTGTGAGCCAGACCTTCTCGTCCAGCATCAGTGTCTGACCTCACAAATGTGATTCTGCAAGAATGGTCAAAAATTCCCATAAACACTCCAAAACCTTGTAGAAAGCCTTCCCAGAAGAGTTGAAGCTGTTGTAGCTGCAAAAGGTGGGCCGACATCATATTAAACCCTATGGATTAAGAATGGAATGTCACCCAAGTTCATACTTTTAGCAATATACTGTATATTTCAAATGTACCATGATGAAAATGATGATTAAAGCATATACAGTATATTAGAGGACATGCCTTGTATTGACACCTCAGCATGTATATGAGCCTTTCTATACAAAAAGTTTTGGCACTCTTGATCAAATCTTCTTACTGTTACTGTAAATAGATTACATTAGCAAAAACTTCATTAATCCCTTTAGGAAGATTCCATCAGGGAAATTAAAGTTTCAGTAGCAGCTTTTCCAGGTAACATAGGCAGACAACGCAGCAGAAATCACAATAAACAAACATATGAATAAATAAATAATAAAACAGAGAGGTATTTCTTTATGTTGTGTTGTGGTAGCTGTATGTGTAAACGATGACCCAGTGTCCAAAGAGCATTAAGTTAAGATCACATATTTAACATTTTGAGCAAAAATAATGATCAGTTTACTGTTGCAAAAGCCATCCTCTATTTATCTTCACTTGCAGATTGCTTTCTTTCTTTTACTGGATTCCATTTTTTCCTCTTCCTGTGAAATGTTCCCAATGTGTCTGATCGTAGCACATTTGGATAGGTGCTCTTGCATGACATTCAGCTTTGTTCTCCAAACACACACTGCTTACTGTACATTAAAAGTGTCATGAACTGGCTGTGGCATGCAGGGTAGAGGACCCCAATGGAGGACTCTCAGCAGACTTAACTTTAGCTTCAGCTTTATTTGAGGAACTCAGGATAGATCTGGACGGGGCCAGCGCGACAAACTACAAATAGTCACTGGATCAGAAAGAAACTCACAGCGGGCAGGAGCCAATGACGATAAGGACGCAACAAAGCACAAGGGAAAAATGCAAACAATATATCCACACTGGCGTTATTAGGGTACATGGAAGACACTGGGGAAACACAGATGAACCTAATCAGGAACAAATAAGACAGAGGAAGCAAACGGAAGGCAATGCACAAGAGGCAAAGGACCAGCAAAATAAAACTGGAAATCACAAACCATGCCAGACAGAGACGCAGACTTCACACATGAGACAAAACACAGGGACTCAAGGAATGCAATAACTGGAGCAGAATTGCTAAAACACTGGGACCATGACAGTAAATCCCTTTGGCTGTCTAAATTCTTTTTTTTGTATTTTGTCCTATAAGGTAAAAAGAAAAAGACCCCAAATTGCTAATCTTTTCCCATATCACCCCTGTTCCATCGTACATTCTTGTTCCATCAGCTGTAAAAATCAACATTAGCCCTGTCCTGTATCTATAAAGAATACGTACTATACAGAATCACACAATAATACCGTATGTCCCCTGTGTCTCTAGAGACCCACAAAAAAGACCATTTCCATACTCTTCCTTTTTCCAGAATTCATGAAATCATGGATCGGAACGAGCTATTCACTCTTGCGACCTCAGAACAGTGCAAGCACAGCAGCCTCCTGCTGACAAACAGATCCAGCAAATAAGCAGCTGCCACCGTCTGCCAGTTTTATTGCCACGCTAGAGCTGCTCCTGTTAACTCTAAAATGTCTCAGGTATGAGCAGCACATGCCAAATGTTCTGCTGTTAGCTGTAAGCGTGAATACACATGGTCACATTGCCAGAAATTTTGGAAATGGAAAATCCAAAAACATTGCCAACTGTATAATGAATCTGGAATGCAAGAATGTTGTATTCATGTTCAACAAAATGTAGTTTTGCTTGTTCACACCCAGCTAAAGGCCAGCTGTAGCTGAGCTGCAGCGGTTTGATCCCCGTCGCTCCAGGTCTGCATGTCTCACTTGGGTATGATGCTGATGCTAGGTAAAGCTTAAGTGCATAGAATTAAAGAACTCTACCGGTCCATAGTAGTAAGAGGCAGTCACAGGTCCACAACCACGTTTCCACTGCACTAGAAATATATAGATGGCATTAATCTTGTACAAAGCAGTCCCTGAGGTTTCAGGGGAAAAGCACAGAATAAATCTAAAGAGGAACGGCTCTATTTCAGTTCAGCAAGTGCAGTGACAAGTGTAAAGCAGGTGGGTGCGCAGACTTTCTGAAGCATACCAGCTGTTTTAGACACAGACTGCAACAGGACCAGCTGATTAAGGATCACAGGTTTCTGTAATTAATACAAAGTTGTCATAAACAGCATAGATGAGATATTAAATTAGAATAAAACAAATGCTGTGATCGCTTTTTCTGATTTATAGATCAGTACAAAACTGATTCAGATTAAATGACTGTTACCTTTGGTTCAGAGTTAATTGTTTGCTGTTGTTGAAAAAATCGTCAAGATTGGCAGCAGATTGAATTTGCACCGCGGACACAGTTCTTTAATCAGCACAATTTCTGCCACATTTTCCACCAACAGCCTCGTTTGACTGAACCTCCCATCTGTTTGGGCTCCCCGCCTACCTGTTGTGCCCGTACGACTGGCACGAAAAATACCACACTGACAGACAAAATAGTGACTCTTAAGTGTGTTTTAAGATTTATTACAGCTTGGTAGCAGTTTACTCACTCCTTATCTGTCAGTTCAATGAGTCCTTGTGTTGTTTTTTACTTTATAATTTCAAAGTGGCCAGCAGACATTAAACAGCTTTAATAAGCAGCTGTGTCCATCAGCGTTTGGATTGTGTTGCTCCCACCTCCATTAGATCACAGCTATTAGAACCCTGAATATTTAATCGTGCGACTCTTCATACCATTAATGTCGGCTGCTTTTCATATCCCTTCACATAAACTCTTACACATCCCACAAGCACTGTTAACACTCACCTCCACTTTATAGCTCAACCTAAGGAGGAAATCCTTGGGAAGAGAAAAGCAAAATAATTTTAGCGAGCTGCTTCGGGGCTTTATGAGCACCACTCATTAATTAAGGGGAATGTATTAGTCATGACTCCCACCAAAGTGTTTGCATATTAATGAGGAGTGTGTTTGAGGGAGTGTGTATCTTTGGAGTGCTGTGAGCCTCAGGCACTGACTGGCACTTAAAGACACAGTTGATATAAAAAGATATTTTAGCAGTGCAGCTGGGCTGTGAATTCCCACCACAGCACCATCAAAGGCTGCTCTTTAATGTATTGTTTATAATCATCTTAAATCATGTTAGATTCTAATTGAAGATGCATTTACTGAAGCTTAATCAGTGTGATAAGCTCAGCCGTGAGACCTGAATCAATAAACATGTTGGCAAAAATTAATTAATCTCACATTTATAAATGACAGTCATCACTCCCACAAATCATGATATAACACAGAAGCTGCTCTGAGTTTTTGTTGGCCAACTTTTAACTGTTGATGTTGGTAATTCTGCTGCCCTCGTGCTTTTGAACTGCTGCATCTAATGCTGTCGATCCTAGCGTTCTTCTGTCATGTCATATTTGCCAGATAGCTGCCGTACATTTAGGACCATATTCATCATTTGTGTCCTCACTTAGTTGTGGTGTAGCTTGAGGTTCTATATTGGATACTATTCTCATCTCCTTATATATGCTTCCCTTGGGGTCCAGCTTTAAGAAACCGCAAGATCTCCCTTCAAAACTTTGCAGATGATCTTCAAATATATCTGCCTATATAAACCAATAGCAAAGCTTCTGTTCAGATCTCTGGTGAATGGTTTTAGACATAAGCAATCATAAATAGAGATAAACTTCCTTAACAAAACAAAACAGCTATCTTTTAGCTTCTTACTGTCACCCAGTTCCCAGGAACCTGGTGTGATTTTTGACTGTGCTTTTAAATTTTGACATAGAGAGACTTTATTGTCATTCAAATTACACCATACAGTGGGCATTAGAACAAAATTACGCTGCTGCAGGCTCGGATTAGATTTGGAGGAACAGCAGCAGTGATACAGTTTGAAAAACAGATTAGCTCTGCTGTTAAGACAAGCTTGTTTCAGTTAAGGTTCCTCAGTACGGTGAAGTCCTACCTCCATTTACAGGACTTTGGGAAGATAATTAACACCTTTATTACCTCTCAGTTATATGATGTTATATGTTATATGATGGCCTTGGTTAGTCGTTACTTTGCTTGCAGGCTGTACAAAATGCAGCAGCCTTCCTTTTGACAGGAAAGAAATGGCGTGATCGTGTCACACCAGTACTGAGCTCCCTACACTGGCTCCCACTCCATTAAGGATCCAGTTTAAAACTTGATTTAAATCTTCTTAATGGTTTGGCACCGCCCTACTTGTGTGAGCTTTTTGCAGCCCTACATTCCTAGCAAAGCACTCGTCTGTGGTCTATAAACCAACTGCACTTGGAGGTTAAAAGATCCACCCTTGTTGGTGGTTTGTACAGAAGAGCTGCCCAATCTCTCAGTCATTTTAAAACAGTTAAAAAACGACTTTTTCTCATTTGCCTTCAATTCTAGTTGAGCAGGGTATCCTAGCTTTTACTGTGCAAACACAGCTTTATTTATTTCTGTTGTCGTATTATTTGCTGATGTTTTATTGAGCTTTATTTTGGTGTATTTATTGGTGATTTAGTGATTGTCACTTATTTGTGTATATATTGCATGGTCTGTGCAGCACATTGGTTAGCTCAGGTTGTTGTAAATGTGCTATTGAAATAAACTTTGACTTGACTTGGGATCTGTAATTGTAATTTTCTGTTGCAGTAATTCACTTCCTTTCAACAGTATAGCAGCCTCCGGGTTATGATGGGCCCAAGGTCAAGTGAAACAGCCTCGTCAGTGTGGGTAGTGCAACATGTATGTAACATGTTAATTCTGCTGTGTTTAAAATGCGTCAGCAGGCTGTTGCTGGTGTGGTTTAAAGAAACTGAAGCTAAGCAGTTGCTCATTCACTTTTAAAAATCAGACACGACAATCAGACGTGTATTTCTTGTCGCAGAAATGTATCTGTCACCTCAGAAGCAGAGATAAAAATATATGCCTTTTTCTCTGTAGGTCTTTTTGACATTTCATAATAAGGAGCTTCTGCTTTCTGGTGCATTTTCCTCCATCTATGCTGTCTCAATATTACGCTGCAATGGCTTACTGTGACAAATGAACATTTCTCAGCCTTACAAGTGTCACCTTTGCCTCCCTTAGATCTAAACAAAAAGAATCTTCTGTAGTGTTTGGAAAAAGAAATGTAACTTCTATGCTGTGACCTTAGGTTCAGTTGTGGATTTTTTTTTTTTTAGCACATCTATGTGCATAAATGTTACATCAACAGTTTAAATAAACCTCAGTAATATTTTCTGTGTGTGCTAGGCAGATATTTTAGTTATTTGTGGGTAATAGGTAGGTCATGTAAACATCAGGCTTAGCTGTGAGATCCAACTAATACCACCTACAACCATGGGCAGATATAAATCAGAGAGGAATCATGTCCATGTTACTACACTGGTCACTTCATCATGTCCAGCGTCTGGACGTTCATGGTAGGAAACGGGGAAAAAGTGGGAACGTTCCTCCTTTTTATTAGTATTTGAAAGAAGCTCCAGACTCCAAGTGTCGTGGAGGTAACCTGTCAGGTGTGTACGCCTCCACAGGTTTCGATGGAGTTTGAAGGAGGAATTCTCCATTTCAAACTGAAAGAAAAATAGAGGAATTAGTCTCCTTAGCATGCAGTTTGAAATATCCTGCACACGGTTCAGTTAGCCTACTTTTGGAGGACTGAGGCTGAGTTGTTTTAAAAATTCATCAAGAAGCACAAGTTATTACCAAAATTATTTAAGAAATATTCTTTGGTAATTGATCTACAGTAAGAAACTGCCAGGGGGGCTGACTTGTCAGTGGAAAATGGCCAAGACGATTGCATTTAGTTCCTCTGATCATAAAATAACAAATGTAACAGCATAATCAAGTTTGCTGCTGTAGGTTGGTGGAGTCCATGTCCTTAGGGCTCAGTGAACTTTAACCTAAGTAAACACTTTTGTGATGCATTTATGGTCTCAACTGCTAGTTTCACATGCTTTTAATATTCCATGCTGTCCTGTTTTTATTGAATTTTGGAGTCATTTGGAGTCAAAAAGTAGAAAGGTCAGCATTGTAACACACAAAGCACTTCAATATGAGTTGAGTCAGATCCACGCTCACAATTGGTTTCAAAACACCAAGACAATGACGGCCAAAATGCTCAGCTCAGAGCTTAAAGAAGAGACCAGTGGGTGATGTCACAGCCACATCACGTCTTTTATATGACTCTACTATTCAGACTTTAATGCAGATTCAGTTAGCTTGTTGTACAGTAGCTGAGTAATAATCTGTACAAAGCACACTCCCTGTAAGCTAGCAAACTGGATGCTTTTCATTTCTAGCAGTAGAAAAGAGGACACAACAGAAGTAGTTTCTTCATTTTCTATAAACATTTGCATTTTTCATGATGAAATTTAACGCATTCATAATTTTTTTAAGTCCAAGTTGCTATTTATTCTTTACTGAGCCACCATATAGGCTACCTGTGTTATTTTCTATCATATAAAAATATTTTTCAGATGTTTAGCAGATGCAGCAAACCATCAAAGTCTGTGTGAAGTCCAAAGTTACACTCCTGCTATGCAGTTACATCTGAGCGTTCTTGACCTGCGCTGTCAGCAGTGAAATGGAATTCCTGTTTAGTGGAAGGTCTCTTAGTGGTGGTTAATCATGCACTGCCTGCAGTACTAAATCCCCCTCCTTTTCCCTCAGACCTTTAGATAACAGCAAGCACGTAAAAGTCAAGAGAGCAGTTCATGGTACCCGGCAGAATATAAAACACTGACCCTGAGACTGTACGTTACATTACAGCACTTACTGTTTTATTAGTAAGTCAGAATTTCACAATTCTAACAAAACTGTCCATATTTTCATGTTGCTGACCTTGCACAGTTTTCTATAAAAAAAATAAAATAGTCTCAGTTTTGTTGTCATAGAAATTATTCTATGCCTTAGGAATAAAATATTTTAAGCAAGGATAGGGAGAAAAACAACAGTTTCACTTTCAAGGGTTCGACATGACTGAAGCCAAACTCGCTTTCATCAACTAGAGAACAACTTCTGCTGTAATGCCATTTTCTCCAATGCGATTGGTCCCCTCACTCATTTGGAGCCATACTTTTAAGCAAATCACTGTCAGGTGTTTTGATAAATAGTTTTTATAAGTCAGAGTACACTGAGAAACTTTGTTCCGCTTTGACTTGCACATGCCAAAAAATGTACTCATGAATATATTTTCATGTTGTTTTAGAGGCATACAGTATAATGTTAGAAATCAGGCACTACATTTTTCACCCTGGCTGTAAGCACGAGATCACGCATGTCGAACAGGCAGCAGCCTATCCCAGCTGTCATAGGGCTCCAAACTCCACTAATAATAATCAATAAAATAACAATGCAACAGGCAAAGTAACTAAAATGACACTTTTTCCTAAGACGTGGGTTTGATGGTTCATTTTCAGAATGTACTTGTACTTCTTCACACTTTTAAAACACGCCGTTATGCACCAGCCCACTTAGGCTCAGACTGGGCACTGTGCGAACTACAATGAGTTTGACACTCCTCCTCGAGACAGCTCACATATGTGCCCCTTTAATTATATTCCCCGCATTATCTGTGATAATGTTCTGGTACTGAATTTGTCATATAATCAGTGGTAGGAACATTCACCTTGTCTCATTACGGGCATGCAGAGCGTTGATTGTAGTGAGCCGGGGGGGGGGTTGGCAGAGCTTTTACTGGTGGATGAGAAAACTATTTTTTTTTTCTTACTGCCTTGTCTTCACAATAATAAAAAGAGTCTCTTCTGGCAATGGCAACTAGAAGAAAACAGAAGCAGTCCATGCTGTTAGCCTGCTGACCAATCAGTCTGCTCATATGTTTTCTCTGTTTTTCTATGTTTTGTTGGGGTGCAAATACTGCGACATTTTTAGCAACTGTTTTCAACTTGTAGAGTCTAGAATTAGTTTCCTTCTGGAGAGCTCGAGCTGTTTATATGTTAATGTAAGATGGTATATTTTCACTGTTGTCTCGATGTCCAAGCCAACATCATTAGGCTAATTAATGCTGATGCTTAGTAATTAGTCAGCATACCTCGCCATGTGTCAGCTGTAAAACCGGGCTTGGAAAGGAACGGCACTTGTGTGTGTGTGTGTGTTTGAAGTCACCTTAGAGAATCCGCTTCAAATCCGTGTTGAGCGTGCCAAGCATAAGTGGTGTTTGGAAACACGATTGTTCAGAGAGGGGGCTGTTGACAGAAGAAAGGCTCAGCGATGGCTTCTTATTCTCAGCCGAGCAGCTGGTTGACTGTCCTCTCGTAGTGGAGAGATTCGGTGGCCTCTCAGCTCAAAAAAGAAATGACCTCTCCATCTCTTCATACACAACAAAGTCACAAATACACACACTATTCTGTCTGTGAAGTTCCTCTCTGTCGGTTTCTCCCACAGAGCATGATGAGTGCGCCAGTGGCCAGAATTTGTGCGATGAGAACGCCATCTGCACCAACACCATCAGGGGACACCTGTGTACCTGCAAGCCGGGCTATGTGGGCAATGGCACCATCTGCAGAGGTAAGTTCCTGAACCTGGAATATCCCAGCTGACACACACAGGCACTGAAACAAAACCTTTCCCCTCATCCTCTGAAGATAGTTCATGTGCTTCATTACAACATGGTTCATGTGGTTCACTCCCCCTTCTTATCATCTAGCCAGGCAGCAGCTGCCACAGAGGCGGTGAAAATTGAATCTGGACCAGTTGTAGCCTGTTTTTTGCCCACGTGTGCTTCTTTCCCCTCACTGCTCACCCTGCTCCCTGTTGCACTGTTGCCCTGCCAGGCACATTTCCTGGTTTGCCCTACACTATCATAGAGATGGAGGGTAGAAATGAGAAATGATTTTTTATAGTGTGTGTGTGTGTGTGTGTTGTTCATGCAATACCAATTGAACAGCATGCAGAGGGGGCGGGGGGGACTTTATTTCTTCATATTCAGGAAATTAAAATGTAACACTACGTTAACATCTGAAAAAAAGAATTGCTGCATTGTCAGAACCATTGCATATCTCTGTATCTATGAAAATTACATTTCTTGCTAATAGACTCCATTAAATCTCCTGAATAGGCCTTTAAAGTGTTAATCGCGCACTTCAGCCAAGAAAACAAAGATTAGACCAAAGTGCCTCAAAAGAAAATGTACTAAAGTGGCAGTTCTAGTATTTTAGTGGTCTGCACTAGTCCATTTTTTTTTTTTTAGCTGTTTGATGCAAAGCACAACAGCTTTTACAAAGGTTGTGTGACTTTATTCAGTTTGTGAATTTCTGTTTTGTAGTCCTGAGTTTTGAATTTTGGTCGAAGCCAGTCCAGACCTTCAAGAACGAGGCGCGAATATTAGTTAAAAAAACAAAACAAAGCTACACATTGCACACTTATTCCTGCTGAAACTGGCAGTTAAGACAATAAACTATTTAGAAAATATTTATTGAATCAAATAAGAAGTTGAGTCTGACTTTTATAGAATACAACTTGCTTTTTGAAATCAGAGCGTTGTTATTGTATAAAACATCAATGTTGTTACAAATGAAGTGACTTTAGCCATTTTGTCATACCAAAACAATCTCCAATTCAGGGCTAGACGCACTTTTAATTGTCCAATAAAATGAAAGAAAAATGAATGTAAATACATTTATTTAATACAGTGATATGATAAAAACATTGTCAGGCAGCAGTGACGCGTGTTTCTCTGTTTATGGAGGGCTGTTTACATGTCCTCTGACATTCTTTTGCGATCGTGGGAATCTGCCGATTCACAAGTGTTTATGGGTCCATTCAGGCAGGCACAGTATGGATTATTCTTAAATTCATATTTTCAGGGCTGATGAAACAGGGCAGTCATTTCTAGTCTATGTAGGGCGCTTGTAGAGTCTGAGGAGACTCGTTAGAGGGTTGACAGCTTTTACAGTACAGAGGAGCACTATGGCCTGAGTCCCTAATATACCACAAACATTGCTAGGGTCCACCATCAGAGCTGCAGAAACAGGAGAGTGATCCAGAGTTTCCAGGCTACCTAAGCAAGCACTTCATCCAGTCAGTGAGTGAGAAAGACAGCATACAGAACCTGAGCTATCTGGACATTTTTTCCACATATATTTGATAAGAGACACCTGGTAACACATGCAGAAAGACATAGTTGGCATAGCTTGGATGGATATTAAGGGTTGTATTAAAATAGAATTTTTTTCCCTCTTTTATCAGCAAAGAGAAATGAACAGAGCATTCAGACTGAGCATTTTTTTAGTATATCTAGCTAATAATGAGCTCTATATTGTAATGTGTACTGCTCACAAAAATTAAAGGAACACTTTGAAAACACATCAGATCTCAATGGGTTAAAAATCATGCTGGATATCTATACTGATATGGACTGGGTAATGTGTTAGGAATGAAAGGATGCCACATCGTTTGATGGAAATAAAAAATTGTCAACCTACAGAGGGCTGAATTCAAAGACACTCTGAAAATCAAAGTGAAAAAATGATGCAGCAGGCTAGTATATTTTGCTGAAATGTCATTGCAGCAACTCAAAATGGTACTCAGTAGTACTCAGGGCGTGCTCCTAATGAGAGGACAGATGGTGTCCTGGGGGATCTCCTCCCAGATCTGCACCAGGGCATCAAATGGACCGAAGCATAATGTCCCAGAGGTGTTCTATTGGATTTAGATCAGGTGAATGTTGGGGTCAGACAGTGGTATCAATTCCTTCATCATTCTCGCCACATGAGTCCGGGCATTGTCATGCACCAGGAGGAACCCAGGACCCACTGCACCAGTGTAGGTTCTGACAATTTCATCCTGATAGTTAATAGCAGGGTGCTGTTGCCTAGCCTGTAGAGGTCTTTTAGTCCCTCCATGGATATGCCTCCCCAGACCATCATTTACCCACCACCAAACCTGTCATGCTGAACGATGTTGCAGGCAGCATAACATTCTCCACAGCTTCGTGCCAGTGGATCTGCTGGTTCTGTTATTCTATGGCAAATGGCAGTTGGCCTCCACAGTCAGGCAGTGAGCACAGGGCCCACTAGAGGATGTTGGGCCCTCAGCCCACACTCATGAACTCTGTTTCTGATTGTTTGGTCAGAGACATTCACACCAGTGCCCTCCTGGAGGTCATTTTGTAGCTCTAGCAGTGCTCATCATGTTCCTCCTCGCACAAAGGAGCAGATACCAGTCCTGCTGATGGGTTAGGGAGCTCCTACGCCCCTGTCCAGATCTCCTACAGTAACTGCCTGTCTCCTGGAATCTCCTCCATGCTCTTGAGACTGTGCTCTGAGACACAGCAAACCTTCTGGCAATGGTACACACTGATGTGCCATCCTGGAGGAGTCGAACTACCTGTGCAACCTCTGTAGGGCCCAGGTGTCACCTCATGCTACCAGTAGTGACACTGACCCTAGAAAAGTTGAGGAGGGAAAAAATGTCAGTGGCCTCCACCTGTGAAACCATTCCTGTCTCATCGTTGCCCCTCTAGTTCATCTGTTGTTAATTTCATTAACCAAAGCAACTGAAACTGATTAACAATCCTCTCGGCTACTTAAATGATCAGATCAATATCCCAGAAGTTTAACTGACTTGATGCTAAACTCTGATTAAAAAGTGTTCCTTTAATTAAAAAAAATTTTTTTGAACAGTATATTTGAGTGTTTGAGTTTTATTCATCAAAATGTCTTTTGTTGCTTAGATTTGGTCAGCAGGTTGATACCACCTCATCATGATGTACTGCTGAACTCAGATTGTCAATACTGCTCAACTACTAGCCCTGCTCATGTTGGATTTGTAAATAAAGAGATCCCATGGGCTTGCAAACAGCGCTTTCATGTAGTTTTCATGGCTGTGTGCATGTGCTTGGATGCTGTCCAAGAGATGGGAGTATCTTTAAACCTAATTAGGCTTTGATATTCTAACCTACCTAAACATGATCTCAACAAAATTCCAGCAGATGTAGTGCAGTTGGACATATTTGTTGCTGCAGAAGCTACATTCCCCCAGAGGCAATAATGTGCTTACTTGTGAGAAAGTAAGCTTCTTTTTTTTTTGTCCTCTGTAATTTTCTTGAAAACTTCTCAATTCAGCATTTAATTTCAAGACCATAATCTACTCCATGGAGGTAATTTGATATTTTTTTATATTTATTTTGCAGAGTTGAAAACCATGCTCCATTTTGACCTTCCCACCGTGTTCCATAGTGAAGCCATGTTCTGCGTCTGCCTCGCTGCTCATCACCGTGAAACTTAATAATGTTGTAATTAGGACAGGACAGAGGAAAGCATGTCAGTAATATAAATGATTAGTGAAAGGAAAGTGTATCATATGCAGCTGCAGGTTGATATCTGCCTGTGTGTGTACGTGATGCACTGATGAAGCAAAAAACCAAAACAAAAACAGCACACGCAAAACAGGAGGTAAATGCAATGGCAGAACCAGAAAATAATAGGACACATAAAAAAGTAAAGAAGTCGTTGTCACCCACACCCACTCACCCGGCCATCTGTAAAACAGGTATTAGGCAGCAGGTAGGAGGCAGGTCCAGGGAAAGATCAATGTAATTTGCAAAGTGCCTTCCACATAGTTGCAGTCTCTGGATTGTTTCCAGCCTCGTGACAGACACACACACACACACACACACACACACACACACACACACACACACACACACACACACACACACACACACACACACACACACACAGAGGCATGGGCGCTTGAGGACAATATACAAATTAAACTACAGCCTACATATAATTGTCACTCCAGAAGTCACAGTCTGTTTATTTAACAGAGAGGTGGATATCTCAAACAGTGTTTAGAATATAAATTATGGAATATGAAAAGATTAGTTAACATAGTGGAAATAGTCTTCTTTGTTCCATGCTGGAATTTCAAATGCACTTTATTTTAAATGGGTATCTGCCTCCTTTAGACACATGAAATTGTGCATCTAGCCCCTGAACTTGTGCTTTCATCCATGGATTTCATTCTGCACTTGTAATATGCTCTGTTTTTCTTTGGAGGCTTTTCGCAAAAGATTTCCTGCAAGGATAAACCCAATTTAGCTGCAACAGCAACGGTAAGGTGTGACATTAATGTTAAATGACAGTTTTATGAATTTGAAGTTGTTGACAAGATTTAAAATCAGGATTCTGGGCAAGCTTGTCCAGTCCTCCTTCACCAAACGAGAAAAAAAAAATCTTAGTTGTTCTATTGAGATTCCTCTTGGATTAAAGTAGGCTAAGCCTGGGAAATTAACCCCAGAACCCCGCATTGTGTAGGTAATATATGATCAGTCATTATAGTGAGAGCACTTATGACACTCTCAGTCCAGCTGACTAATGACATTTGTTAGAGGCATGTAGGGAAATATGTTTTAATAATGTCATTAAAACTTCCTGCATTTTACCTATATTGTGCTGGCCAATTAGTATATTATGTGAGAGGGGAGTTGGAGGAATCTGTCTCTATTTTACCCCCCTCCCCCTGAGATCTCATTACTGTGTGATGGTGACAGTGTTGGCCAATCGACCTGTGCCTCCCATCTCATTCCCCTCATACATCACCACTGCCCTCTTAGGAATAAGGGAATTAGTCTGAGTGTGACTGCAGCTCCTCAGCTTGTCCCTGCTAATGTTAATAAGGCAAAAAGGTGAGTTTAGCTTGTTTTGAGAAATGAGTTCATACCCGACTGTGCAGAAGTGGATTTCAGAGACTAAAAATGTACCGTTAACTGACAGATGGAAAAGCTGTATCAACATTAGTGTCTTGGTACATATAAAAGACAGCATTCCACTATTGCACTTGGATTTGTTTTCGAGGAGATAGCATTTTCTTTTGCAAAAGTATAATTTAAACTTTACTATTTGTTGGGGCTTGGAGGATGATACAATCTGCTGTAGGTATGCTTCAGTGATGCTGGAATTGAAAATCTCTCATGTTTTTGTTAGACATTAAATTGAAATTCCTCTTACATCCTTTTACTTCACTAGTGATGTTTCATTAATTACTAAAGAGGCAAGACTTAAGTGAATACCTTCTTTTTAAGTCAGTTACATCCCTATACAGTTGTGTTTATATAAACTCATCATGGGCATGAGTGTCATGGTAATTTTAATGATTTCTTTGAACTGTTCTTTTTTCCAGGGTGGAAAGATTAAACAGCATACTGCACAAGTTTGAATTTATTTTGGATTTTCTCTACTCCACACAGAGTCAAAACTATACTGTACACACAGCATCAAATATAGACATACATCTTAATATTTGGTTAAATGTCCCTCTGCAATTTGGATCTCAACGAGACACTTCTGGTAGCCATCAACAGGTTTCTGGCATAGTTCTGGCTGGATATTTGGCCTCCCTTCTACCAGAATTGGTTGAGTTCATTTAAATTGGTGGGTTTTCTGCCAACAACATGGCTTTTAAGCATAGTGGACACATTTTGGATAGGGTTGAAGTTAGAGCTTTGGGATGGTCATTATAGAAGCTTAATGTTAGTCTGCATTATCCATTCCTAAACTAGTTTTGATACATGTTTGAACACCCAATTGCATCCAAGTTTCAGCCATCTAGCTGCTGATTTGAGCAAAGCTGAAATATTTGCTTGACAGCTGATACAGTGTTCTTAGGTTTGAAAGCCTCACTTTTACTCTAACATACCTCTTGTCATTGTGTCCAAATAGCTCAATTATGTCTCATCTCACCATAAAATGTCTTTCCAGAGGGCATTTGGCTTGTCCATGCAGCAAATTACAGTCGAGCTTGAAGGTGTCGATTTTGGAGCAGGGGCTTATTTCTTGGTGAGCACCCTCTCGGTCCATGGCAGTGTAAAACTGGGGTTCCAGGAGTTTCAGTTCATGGCAGGCTTGAGCCGTGGTGATTTTGGGGTTGTTCCTGGACATCCTAAGTGTTTCCTTTCATCTGAGGGTAACAGTTTGGGTCTTCTTCCAGACCTTGGCAAAGTGGTGACACATCTGAATAACTTGTACTTACATATAATTTTTTAGTTTTCTTTCTTAGATCTTTACCGGTTTCCTTGGACTTTCTCATTGTTCTGAGTATATGTCAGTCCACTGAGAGCTGTCAAACAAATCCTTTTTATGCTGCCAAAGACCAGTTACATGCTATCAGTTGTAGTAAATTAGGGTCACTAAAAAGACATTAATAGACCTTGGGCTTATCAAGTTAAAATACATTGTTGAACCTTCAGCACCACTTGTTAAAATATTTACAGTAAGTGAGTGTATGTATATATTTGAGCCTGTATGAATAATTTTGACCCTGTGTAGATTAGAGAAAATCTAAAATAAATTAAAACTTGTGCAAGTCATTTAAGCTGTGTGCTATACAATCATTCCATCCTGGAAAAAGAATGCTTCAAAGAAATCATTATATCAAATTAAAAGAAAATTATTATGACACTCACGCCCACTCATGTTTATTTTGTATATTCAGCCTAATGCTAGCCTTCACTTTCACCAACATCATGTTGAACCTCATATTGAGAGTTCCAGTGAACAGCTACAAAACACTAAGAAAAAATTCATCATTTGGAATCCAGTCCAAACCTTTTATCTGCTTAATCTGGAATGGAGTAATCAGGAAAGACGCTCCTCTGGCCATGAAACTGCTTGTCAGTCAATTTCCTAATTTTCTTCCAGGCCTCTGAAAATGGGGGACTATGTAATCAAATGACTCTAATTCCCAAACAGTTAATGCAATACTTTTGTTAAACCCCTTGAATTAAAGCTGAAAGCCTGCCCTTCAATCACACCTTGATTGTTTGGTTTAAAATCCACTGTGATGGTGTACAGAGGCAAAACTACAAAAACTGTGTCACTGTGAAAATCCTTACAGGCCTGACTGCATGGCTTGTATATGTGAGACACTGTTCTTTGATATTTTTAAGGGATAATATTTCAATGGATGTGAAACATTAAAGGATTAAAGGATTAAACTCAGTGGAAAAGGGCTATTTCAGATGCTGCATTAAAATCAATGTGAATGTGATTCAATATGCCGTTTGTCTAATGGGCACTAATTACAAGCTTTCTGCTGTGTTGAAGTGAATGGAGGAAACATATTGAGATGTGAACTAGCTTCAACCTACTTTCTGGTTACAGTATTTAACTGAATGCTTCATAAGGAAGATTAACCTGAAGTGGGCCCCTGAAAGATTCTATAAAATGTATTTAAGTTTATGACCATAGCAGTTTTTACACATATACTTTTGACAACATTGGGAAAAGTCAGGAAGGTCAGCCCATTACCCAAATTTCCCCTTGCTCACTTGTAGCACGCCACAGGAGACAATGCGTGTTTCCCACTCACTGTAAATTCACTGGATAATTACCTGCTATATTCTAACATAGGTGCAACAGACGTTACATGGACTTTGTACTGGGGAGCTAAGAGGTGAAAGCATGTTCAGAGTCTAATCCAACTAAGCAGACATTTGTGCTCTCACATAATAAAGCTGCACTTATCAGAGCAGGGAGGTGGAAAGATTAAGGAGTTTATATTAAGGAGCTGCAGCTACAGCGAAAGTCTTATTTGTAATTGTTCGCATCAGTGTGCTCTATACCACTCTGCATTACTGACAAGATTCTCTGTTAACCAAAGAGTATACTTTTCATAGATTTAATGTAGCGGAGTATCAGTGGCACAAGACTGATTGAAGACAAAAAAAACATCACAGAGTTGATAGAATGAGGACAGCATGCAGGATTTTCGCTTGGTGCATTAAATTACATTACAAGAGTGGATGTGATGGAGCTGAACACGAGAGATTTTTTTCCAGCTCGCTCTCTCTCTTTGCTGCACAGCAGCTACATCTAACAGTGGGGCACAGACTAAAAATAATTGCCTCAAATGATAATTGCTACAAAGCTTCAAAAACAAGTAGCGTTTTTTTTTTTTTTTTTCTTCTTCTTGTTACATTTTTTTTCCCCACATTTGCAATTAATCATAGCTTCAGATACTGTGGTTTTCAGCCAATTAAATGTTGTAAAACACTCTGCCCTCTAGCACAAAACTACACAGCAGAAACTGCTAAATGTGTTGTTCCTATCAAAAAAGGATGAAGGTGAGCAATAATTATGTAAACAGAAAATTAAATGCTTCATACTTGTAGAGGAAATGAAGACTGAATCCACCCCCCCCCCCCGCCCCCTTCCAATTTCTCTTTTCCTCTCCCCCCCACCCCGCCCCGTCCTCTGTCTCCCAGAATACATTAGCCTGAGTTTACAGCTCGCTGTTAGCTGGTTGCAACATGGTTCCTCTGTGATTAGGTCCGATAGCGAAATGAGAAAAGCACGAGTCAGTGCCTTTGTCCTCTGCGCCACTGTTTAGACTCACTACTCAAATCCTCTCTATTTAAAGCCCCTTTGTCTATACAAACCAGTCCTAGGGAATGAAACGGACCATTAACAAGATTAGCTCACTCATTCTGCTGCTGACAAAGGCTCTGCAATAGGCTGCTGATCATTAGGCTGGCAGTGGGAACAATGCTGATCTATAATCTTTTGCCGTGCTTCGATTGAACTATTGTGGCCCATTTATTAGACTCTAAGGGAGATGACATAATGGTAGCCTTTTTTCAACCCAAGAGAATGGCAATACCAGAGCAGTGGGTGTTGGAAAGAAAGCAACGGTAAAAGGAGTCTTAACCCTTCATTTCTTCTTATTTTCAGTCAGTTCGAGCAATCAGTTGAAGTGAAATGGGGCTCTTGGGATGGAGGCCTTTCTTTATGTGTCCCAGCAATCATCCCAGTAACAGTAGGCAGGAAGGTGGGTGGCTGCAGGCAGGCTAGAAGTCTTGTGAGGTACAGATTTAAAACTAAATGTTTGTATGTAAACAGCAGGTGTGCTTAACAGGTGTCTCCCAGTGTAGTGGTATGTAGAATTTTGGATTGGAAAATATTTCAAACAACAGTGAACACAGTCATTTTAAAATCATCATCTAAGCTGCATTCGTAAATTGTGTTTTTGAACTATAAATACATCAAGGCTGAGCAGAATCAGCCTCTACAATAGCAGCAGTAGCAGGACTTCTCCATCTATTGTGTATATTTTCATAATATCAGCAGCAGGCACATTGTGTCGTTAACAGTCACCCGAAGGGGCATAACATTGCTGTAGCAACAATATTAGCCTATAATTACTCTCCTGTAATAGAAACAAGATGTGAGGTACAGTGTAATCACTACTCAGTCAGTGAGCGAGCAGAAGTAGGTCAGCTGTGCTAGACTGAGTGATTGTGGTGGATGTGGCTGGCCTAGCTGAGCTCCCCTGAGATCACTGAGGCAAAGATCCAGTCAGAGAGGGGAAGAATCACCCCGCTGAGAGTCACACTGAGGCCACATTACACATCTGTTACGGGAAACTATAAGGGGAAACCTATGAGGTTCATCGTGGTATTAATCTGCTGGTCTCGAACAAGTCAAATCCATGCAAGTGATTATTGGGAATGCTTTGGAACATGCGGAAGTGCAGTTTCTATAATGGCTACTTGCAGGGGATGTCTCCAAAGCCCATTAACGCCCACGTTAAAGCAATGGAATGAATCGTGTTTACGGCAAGGTATAAAAATAGTTTGGGTCTCTGTAGCTACTCCTCCTCCTTCATAATAACTGTGCAGGGGTGACTCTTCCATAGCTCATCTTTTTGATTTCATTATGATTGACAGGTGCCAACACAGGCAGGTGTAGCTGGCAGTTACTATTACTGCTACTACTAGGCTTTACTGAACAGGACCTCCTTCACAGCACAAAACAAGTTTTTGCTTGTTGGTTTCTGCCAAATGATTAATATGACTTGAGGATCAGTGTTATCTCACTGACTCAGACACCGCTGGTCAAGTAAACAAAACACACAACCATCAATGCCTTCATCGACAACTTGAGAGCATCTTTACCCTGCTGCTCGAGTGACACAGTGACACACTGACAGCAACAGAGCAGCAGATGAAGCAGAACTACAGACGACAGACAGAATTTACCTTCAATAAAGATCAGAATCAGAATCAGAATCAGAATCAGAAGGTTTTATTGCCATATGGGTGAACAGGTTCACAGCATTAGGAAATTGCTGCGGTACTTCGTGCTTACAGAAAAAAACAAATAAGTATAAAAACTATAAGACAATATACAAGTATACAAATTGCAAATATACAGAGATATTAGAGCTATAACTATAGCACAATATTACAAAATTACAAAATATACAGTGCAGAGACTAATTAAAAGATAAAAGAATGTAGACTATATTCCACTAATATGTACATCAGTGCAATCAGACAGGTGCATAGACATAGGGTCATCAGCGTTTGTGGAGGGTGGTGGTAACAGTCTTAGGGTAATTGTTCATGAGTCCAACAGCAGAGGGGAAGAAACTGTTCTTATGGCGGGAGGTTCTGGTCCGTATGGACCGTAGCCTCCTGCCTGAGGGGAGAGGGTCAAAAAGTCTGTGCCCAGGGTGAGAGTGGTCGGCTGTGATCCGACCTGCACGCCCCAGTGTCCTGGAGGTGTACAGGTCCTGGAGAGATGGGAGGTTACAGCCAATCACCTTCTCAGCAGAGTGCACAACGCGCTGTAGTCTCTGTTTGTCCCTAGTGGTGGCTCCAGCATACCACACAGTGATGGAGGAGGTAAGGATGGACTCAATGATGGCAGTATAGAACTGCACCATGGTCCTTGCTGGCAAGTTGAATTTCTTCAACTGCCGCAGGAAGTACATCCTCTGCTGGGCCTTTTTGACGACAGAGGTGATGGTGGGCTCCCACTTGAGGTCCTGGGTGATGGTAGTTCCCAGGAAGCGAAAAGAGTCCACTGTGGTGATGGGGGTGTCAGTCAGGATGATGGAGGGTAGAGGGGCTGTGTGCTTCCTAAAGTCCACTATAATCTCCACTGTCTTCTGGGCGTTCAGTACCAGGTTATTGTGGCTGCACCAGGACGCCAGACGTTTGACCTCCATCCTGTAGGCCGACTCGTCCCCATCTGAGATGAGTCCGATGAGAGTCATGTCGTCTGCAAACTTAATAAGCTTGACAGACTGGTGGTCAGAGGTGCAGCAGTTGGTATACAGGGAGAAGAGCAGAGGAGAGAGGACACAGCCCTGAGGAGTGCCAGTGCTGATGGTCCGGGAGTCCGAGACATTCTTCCCCAGCCTCACGTGCTGCTTCCTGTTCATCTGCTTGTAGCAGTTAACGTCACTCTGGACATCCCCCCAAGACTATTTATTAGACGTCCCCTGGAGGTACATTATCCAAGTGCTCTTCCTGAAACTCGTGAAAAGACTTTGATTTGTAAAAGTAAGGTTCTCTTTAACAACTTAAGATCCACCATGCATGTACATTTTATGACCACTAACCCGTGCTTCAAAACAGCGTGATCAAGTTGTTGTCAGTCGGTCTGTATTAGGGAAGTGCCAATCCGATATTTGGATCTGATCGGGGTCTGATACTGATATCCGTGACAACGAGCCGATCCATGGTCCAGTCCATTCAGTATGTTGCTGTGAGTTTATGCCGCCACACGACAGCAGCAGCAGCTATTGTAACATGGAGGAAGTTAATGAATGGAAACCGGTTACACTCAAGGACAAGAAGGCCAGATTAGAACGCAGGAAGACCTACAAAAAAAAGCAGCAACTGAACGTGCCTGCGGTAAAGGCCTGGCAGAGAATCTCAAGGCGGGAAACGCAGCATCTGGTGATGCCATGGGTCAGACTGGATCAGGACTTTAAGCCAGATAACAATCCTTACATTTCAACCCTCTGAATGAAAGGTTAAAGTCTACACTTCAGTCACAGCTTGACTGTTTCATTTAAAGCCCACTGTGGTGCTGTGTCATTGTCCACACATTTATGGACCTGAGTGCAAACACATAAATGTTTTATGGATATTTGGCTGATTTGGTTTCTGATGGTAAGATGAAATAAATCAGAATCAGAATCAGAATCAGAATCAGAAGGTTTTTATTGCCATATGGGTGAACAGGTTCACAGCATTAGGAAATTGCTGCGGTACTTCGTGCTTACAGAAAAAAACAAATAAGTATAAAAAAACACGTTTAACTCCAGTTTGGTGGCAGGTCGCCTTTGTAACATTACACCTGCTGCGTTGTTACTGTCAGCCAGATCCTCACACATTATTTTTAAGTTACTACTGTATCCAAGATTCACTCCAAAAAAAAAAGTAAATATAAAAAGAGAGAAGTATGTTATTAACCCCCAGTTATGAAGATATCAACACTCCAAAAACATAAAAAAAAAAAAAAAAGAAAAAATCAGACTGCTATATCAGATACAGTACGTGTTTGTTGCCTTTTACAACCTACACTAATAACCTTAAGAAATTTACGGGGTAAGTGGCTTTGACGTTTAAAATAAATAAATAAAATAGACCCTGTTTTAAAACACAGACAGCATTTCATCTGAGACTGAAAAGCACAAAGCTCGGAGGCTCTAGGCTCCAAAACACTTTAGTTCAAATCTGCAGGCCCTGGCTGATTTATGGCAGGCTGCAGGCTTCACTTGCACACACACACACACACACACACACACACACACACACACACACACACACACACACACACACACACACACACACACACACACACACACACACACACACACACACACACACACACAAATAACAAATAGACAAGTAGAGGAAGTATTTGACTGTAAAAATGTTGTTTGACTGTAGCTGTGTTGTTGCTTACTCATATCTGTTGCTGTGGATTTTACATTAAACGGGTACTCCAGTTCTAATTACGTGTTGAGAACTGTTGGTTCTCCCCACTTTTAATTGTGCACGGGTGCATTCTGAGAACAAAAGTCAATAAGCCAAACACTTCTTCAATCCCTACAATAAGTTAAATTTATTTACTGAAAAGTGGTAGTGAATTAAATTCCTGTTACTAGCTGTTGACGTATGTTTTAATTATTCCTACTTTCGGAAAAGAAGTACACTTGAAAACGACACAGTCAGACAAAAGCTCATCAGTGCAGATGACAGGATTCACTGTGTACAGATCTATGATGACATGTGGTGAGGTGTTTGTGCGCATGCCTTTGTGTGTCTGTATTTTTCATAATGTGATATCCATGTTTCTTCAGCTAATTAGTCCACTGTTTCTGCCAAACAGGAAATTTGGCAGGCTAAACACACACACACACACACACACACACACACACACACACACACACACACACACACACACACACACACACACACACACACACACACACACTAATTCACCTAAAGGAGAATAAAGCAGTCTTTCTGTTATTCATATGATATTGGATGTGATAAATAGCTTACCCTGTGTTGCTTCAAAGAAAAATTGCCTTGGATTCAAACACTGATTATCGGGTGTTTTCTACAGACAGAATCCCCAGGACAAAAGAGGAAAAAAAAAGTTTATAAGCCCAAAGTATAAAAGTTTGTTTCTGAGTTACTGGATTTCCCTGGATTTCAATTAGAAATTTATGGTCTCCTTTCATTATTAGAAGCGATGTGTCCGTCTAGAACAACGTGGGGGCACGCCTAACAATGCTGCATTGATAGCATGTTTAAAAAAGTGTAAACCAGGAGTCACAGTTATGTAGCTGAGACCTCTGTTAACAAACTGACGGAAATAAAGCAGCAGCCATCTCCTGAGAGGACGATACGATCGTTTCTGTTCTCCTCACCCGCTTTTAATAGCAGCTGCTGCTCTACCTGATGTGTCTTTCACTATTGTGGGGTGCACGCACACACACACACACACCCACACACACACACATACACACAAAATCCAAATCAGTGTCTCAACCACAGTCTGTTTCAGTGCAGATTTCGAAGCTGTCGCTTCAATCATCTTACTTCTCTTTCTTGTCTTATCTTTTTCTCATTGCTAATCCATCATCTGTCTATTCCATGTGCTGTCAGGATGATAGGCCTACGACTCAGTATGACTTTATGCTTGTTATCATTTTCAGTGTATTCATGGAGAGTCGGCATGGAGACACAGATACACTTTAAATTCTGTCTACAGAGCTGCAGTTTATTCATATTTTCCAAACCAGTTTTTAGAGGGTGAAGATAAAAATACAGGAAGTACCAGAAAGTCCCATACATATCAATACTGCATTTACTTTATGAGCGAGTACAGTGGGATGGAGCATTGCTACAAGGTTACAATCGACAGTTTAATAACTGTTTCCCTCATGTTTACTTCCAGATGGGTTATTCAGTGAAAAATCATCAAGTGAGTGCCGCCTGACCCCGTCAGAATTAGCTGACTTTTATTTTTATTTCTTTTTGTAATGATGCCATTCAAAGTTTTACCTTTATACTATGAACATTTTCTGAGTGAAAGGGCCCTTGAAGTACAAAAGCGTGGGTTGAAATTTGATGCTTTTTATGAGATCTTATTTTTTTTTTCCACCATTTTTTAGTCCTTATAACAATTTTCAGTTCTATGCAAAAATCTACAACAGCCAATGAGCCTGTAAGAAATAGGAAAGAAACACCTGAGTGATGCATCTGTCCCTTCAGTTGATACTGTTCAGTGAAACCTCATGAGAAACATGTCATTTTGTATCTTTTTAATGATAGAAAATGGAGAGAAGAGGCTGAAGTCTGCCAAATTACAGTACACAAGAACTGGACTGAAAATTGAAATCAAATTTGAACATTTTGGTTCAGATCGTCGTCAGTAGCTCAGGAGAGAGGCGCGACAGCATCTACAGCCATCTGTAAAACACGGAGGAGGTTTGGGGCTACATTTCAGCCAGTAGTGTTGGGCAAAACATTCCTGGATAGAAAAAGACACAATGAAACACTATCAATCATGAACTGGCCTTAATGAAGCAGTGTGGGATTAGAAGAAGAGAAGAAGAGCTTTGAATATCCTTCAGGAAGCCTGGAGGACTATTCCTGAAGACTGCTTAAAGAAATGACAATGCTGGCTAAGAGAGTTCAGGCTGTGCTGAAGAACTGTTTTTGCCTCTTATGCTGCAGTTCCATTTATATTTGCATATTTCAATAAATCACTGCACCTATTTCCCATTTTCCTAGCAAAATGTGACGGTGGCTCAAGACTTTTGCACAGCACTGTAATTACAGGAGACAGAATTGCATCTTGCAGCTCTCTCTTGCTCTTAAAATCAATAACTGTAATCTATTGTGGATTCTAGAAATACCCCTTTTCTTCTAAGTCTTTCAGTGAGGTGGAGGAAATCTCAAACCTCACACTGAGCAGTTTGTATTAGAGTTTTGATTTGTTGCAATTTTTAATTATTTAAAAAAATATTTAAAAAATTAATGAATTAATAACAAAGGTGAAAAATTCCATCTCTTAAATAAGTGAATTCTTCTAAGCACAGTCCTCTGCGTGAAATCGAATTTGACACTATATGATACGCATCACTCCTCCAGCCTCCAGCACCGTGGGTCATGGGTAATTCCGCCACTACATCTCGCCTCTCAGCAGCAGACGTCATGTTATCAGTGAGCAGAGGCAGCAGCAGAGGTTGGAGAAAACAGTGGTGTCAGCTGCCTACCTGTGTGTGTCAGTAATGGATTCAGATGCAGGGAGTTGCACATCCTGCGCCGCCCTCTGTTATGAAAGCTCCTCACATCCAGCTACCAAGGGCGTCCCTGCTCCCCCCCCACCCCCCACTGTGCTGATAGGTTCATGCCCCCACGACTCTTCAGCAGATGAAAATAGATAAAATCTTCCAGACATGGCGTGAACAGACAGTTAATGTTTGCCACACACTGATTCAGCCGAAACACAGACAGTGAGTTGAATATATTTCTATTTTTATTTACTTCTTATTCACTTTTTATTCAGCATTTGATATTTATTTTATACTTAGAGAACTGTATAACAGACAAAACTCATACACCAAAGAGAAGTACATTAGTACACTAGATTGCCAAAAGTATTCACTCACCCATCCAAATCATTTAATTCAGGTGTTCCAATCACTTCCATGGTCACAGGTGTATAAATCAAGCACCTAGGCATGCAGACTGCTTCTACAACAATTGTTAAAGAGTGGGTCGCTCTCAGGAGCTCAGTGAATTCCTGCGTGGTACCGTGATAGGATGCCACCTGTGCAAAAATTCCAGTTGTGAAATTTCCTCGATACTAAATATTCGATAGTCAACTTGTGGTATTATAACAAAGTGTCATGGCTCAGCCAGTTAAAGACTCCAAAACACAGACTTGAAGAGCAAGAATAACAGGTTTATTTACAACACAAGACTGAGGATAACTCGGGCAGGATCTCCACATAAAGACGGGTCCGCAGTGTTTATGGATTTCTGCAGACTAACGGGGTCCGAAAGCTCCCAAATAAATGGACTCCAGCTTAGTCTCTCACCACTGCTTCTCACTCGGGGATGCCGGGGAGGTCTGTGTGGAGAGAAACACACAAGTAAAAAGACGTACCGCAAAGGTAAGTTTGGAGACAAGGAATGAAGTGAGCCAATATCACTAACGTGCATACTAGACAATCCAACATCGACTGATGGCCATAGCTCTGCATAAATATCAGCTAGATGAGCAGATCATCAACAGGTGTGCTGCAGCAGCCAAGTGGAGACTCAGAAGGACCCACCCACCAAAACACAAAGGGTTAAGCCCACACACACACACTCTGAGGAAAGAGAGAGTCACAGGCCTCTGGAAGGCAAAGTGGAAGTGACTGGGAATGACAGCAACTCAGCCATGAAGTGGTAGGACACATAAAATGACACAGTCGGGTCAGTGGATGCTGAGGTGCACAGAGGTCACCAAATTTCTGCAGAGTCAATCACTACAGACCTCCAAACTTCATGTGGCCTTCAGATTAGCACAAGAACAGCTCATAGAGAGCTTCATGGAATGGGTTTCCATGGCCAAGCCTGCTTCCAAGCCTTACATCAGGGGTCCTCACATCCAGGCCTCGAGGGCCGGTGTCCTGCAGGTTTTAGATGTGTCCCTGATCCAACACACCTGAATCAAATGGCTGAATTACCTCCTCAGTATGCAGTCAAGTTCTCCAGAGTCCTGCTAATGACTTCTATATTTGACTCAGGAGTGTTGAAGCAGAGACACATCTAAAAGTTGCAGGACACCGGCCCTCGAGGCCTGGACTTGAGGATCCCTGCCTTACATCAACAAGCACAATGCAAAGTGTCAGATGCAGTGGTTTAATGCACACTGCCGCTGGACTCTAGAGCAGTGGAGACATGTTCTCTGGAGTGACAAATCACACTTCTGATGGACGAGTCTGGTTTTGGAGGTTGCCAGGAGAACAGTACTGGTCTGACTGCATTGCGCCAAGTGTAAAGTTTGGTGGAGGGGGGATTATGGTGTGGGGGTGTTTTTCAGGAGTTGGGCTCAGCCTCTTAGTTCCAGTGAAAGGAACTTTTAAAGCTTCAGCATACCAAGATATTTTGGACAATTTCATGCTCCCAACTTTGTGGGAACAGTTTGGGGATGGCCCCTTCCTGTTCCAACATGACTGCACACCAGTGCACAAAGCAGGTCCATAAAGACCTGGATGAGTGAGTTTGGTGTGGAAGAACTTGACTGTCCTGCACAGAGTAAATGGTAAATGGACTAGTTCTTATATAGCGCTTTTCTACTCAGATATGAACACTCATCAAGCGCTTACACAACACGTTCACATTTACCCCATGCACACGCATTCATACAAGCACTTCCATGATTAATTAATTAAGCTAAGTGCTTTAATCATCTACCATTCACTCACATTCATACTCCGACGAAACGGTCGGAGAGCAACTTGGGGTTAAGTATCTTGCCCAAGGATACATTGGCACGCAGCCTGCAGTAGCCAGGAATTGAACCACTGACCTTCCAGTAGGTGACCTGCTCTACCTACTGAGCTACAGTCCTGACCTCAACCTGATAGAACACCTTTGGGATGAATTAGAGTGGAGACTGTGAGCCAGACCTTCTCGTCCAGCATCAGTGTCTGACCTCACAAATGTGCTTCTGGAAGAATGGTCAAAAATTCCCATAAAAACACTCCAAATTTTTGTGGAAGGCCTTCCCAGAAGAGTTGAAAGTGTTATAGCTACAAAGGGCGGGCCGACATCTTATTAAACCCTATGGATTAAGAATGGGATGTCACTCAAGTTCATATGAGTGTGAAGGCAGACGAGCAAATTCTTTTGGCAATATAGTGTATGTTTATTATTTGTATTCCCCAAACTATGTTCGTATTGAACTAAAATTCCTAATAAAAATGAAATTCTAATAATTCAATTCCTAATGCCTGAGCTAAAAATAAAGTGGCTCTACAGTCATTATTACATCCACACTAACATCTTTGCAGAAATACTGCATATTAAGTGTTGACTTTGTTGTCACCTTAAAAAATCTCACACAAGTTTCATAAATTTATGCCAGTACCTAATAAATTTATACACCCACGTAAAATAATGTTAAATTTCCAGCTTTAAACCTGGATCAGTTGTATTTTTGAGCCACTCAAAAGAAGCAGTTCGTCAGTAAATGCTGACTTGTTTAAAAATCCAGCAGAGACAAAAAAAAAAAAAACCACTAACATCCATCTGGAGCTGCGTTTGTGTCCACCTGACAAACTAGGTGCACTATATCCGACTGTCTCACTCTGCTCTATTCACAAATGATCTTCTCTGTGGGATTAACATTCAGATCACATGTCCTGTAACTTTTTTCCTTCAGTTTAATTGACTCTTCCCTGTTAGACATACTATAATCTGTCACCTCCACACTTAAACCAATTACAAGAGCATCACATTTTTATGTTTACTCAATCTGAGTACACGACCCAGCAGATCATCACACATATAAAGCCAATGTAAATATTTTAAGGTGCTCTCTTATTTTTGGACATTATAAAAATGTGACTTTGGATTAGGGTTACTGGACATGCGTCTAAGAGATGATTCAAACTCTTGAGTAAAGGATCCTCTTATTTTAAAGTGGCACCGTGTGGATTTGTGTGATAATGGATATCTGTGTACTTAAAAAAAAATGGAGTTGTATTTCTGTGCCTGAAGTGTAACACCAGGAGAAAAAAACACACAGTGCTCTGAATGCTTTTAAAGTGAAACCAAGACTCCCAGGGGAGCATTTAAATGCTGGCAGAAGTTTTACATCTAGAAAATGTGGCAAAAAAAAAAGAAAAGAACTTTGTGAGTTTGCATGTTTTTTGTTTTTTTTAGCCTACCTGTCTGATGAATAAACAAATGGCACCTCTGTGTTGTTGGCTCAGTCCTCTGCTGCCATCTGCTTATGCAGGCAACCTTTCAAACTGTCTTTGCTCAAACACTTTAGCCATGTGTTCACAAGTACGCTTAGTTTAATTAAAGATATGATAGGTAACAAGTCAATCAGGCCCTGCATATAATGTTTTCACCATCCCAACATCTATGATGAAATAACAGTCAGTCCCCCATTATTCCTGAAATTGCTTTTTAATTTCTAAAATATCCAAATGGGTCTCGCTTCTGGCCACTCACCCGTGTCATTCGCACCGTCCTGCCCTGAGCAGTTTGAAATGTGAGGAGGCTCATTCAGGAGCGCAAAATCTCCCAAACCACCTGGCAGAATTAAGTGTCACGTCAGCAGTATTGATCAACCACACCTTCAACCCTCTCCAGATACATTATGGCAGTAAAAATCTCCCTTAATGCGTCTTTAATCCATGCCGACTGCCTGGCCCGAGTCCTTATTGTCTTGTAAGTGCAGTCATTATCTGTGATGTTCAGTAAATGCCCAACAGAGAGTACAGCCAAGGGTGAACTACTGTTTCTCTGATGCATAGTAAAGTGAGGCATTTGTATGAGTAAATGGATTGGCATTAATTCTGTCTTAGCTGCGGTTTTGGCCTGTTCAGCTATTCCTTGCAGGCTGGCAGTGGACTTCTACCTCGGCATTTAAGCCTGCTGCTGTGCATTCATTTAAATGGGGGCTAGATAGATAGTACAGTATACACACACACACACACACACACACACACACACACACACACACACACACTGCCGCAGGAGAAAGAGGGAGGAGGCATCTTTCGTGTTCTGAGATAAGGATGTTGAAGAGAGAGAATATAGCAGAAGATGTTGAGCATCTATTATCTAGACACCCCTGCTTTTCTTCTGTCAGATCTAATAGATGTTGTTTTCAGAAGGGTTCCTTTGTATTGTGCATAATCTCTTTCCCTCCTTGATATCAGCACCTGATGGAAGATTTAAAAAGGATCTCAGACTGCGGCCGAGGTTTATATTTAAAGCCTTCAGGGTCTTGATTGATTGCTGGAGACCAGTGGTGTTCAAAATTTTTGTGTACCAAACACCAGTCTGACATTACAAGGCACACCTGTACTCATATCAGGTTGTTTCTCCTTTTTTTTTTTCTTTTGTAGAACAGTGTTGCCAGTATTGTAATAAGCACCACCAACATGTAACTGGCCTCTACTGGCTTTCACACAATGCTGCCTCTAATTCAGATGAAACGCTCTTTTGATGTTTCTCCTGGAAGTGTTTGGCTTTCGAGTACCTCTTTAGCTTATCTAGTACCATCTTATCACTTTTCCTACATCTGGAACTGTGCAGATGGACTGGCATTTCCTTCGATAGAAGATATTTAAGCCATTTTTTTGGTGTGTAGATTTTGCCTCTGTATAAGAAATGAGTGCATAATTACAGTAAATTAACAATTTGTTCATACCAGTTTGCACAGTTGTGTATTCCAATAATTATAAATGGCTGTCACAAAATTCTGTGACACACCATTTGGTATTCAGTGCTTCAGATATACCAAATTATGACAGGAGGAAAGAGGAAGACAGAGAAGATTCATGGATGTAGTGAAGGAGGACATGCAGAGGGTTGGTGTGCCAGAGGAGGATGCGAGGGATAGGCTGAGATGGAAGCGGATGATCCGCTGTGGTGAATGTATGTGATGTCAATATTCTGTGCAACTGAAAGTTTTAACTTTTTGAATGATTTGTTGTATTATGGATTGTGTCACAGCTTTTAAAAAAACAATAACAATTCAATTCTGGCAGCATGAGCGCATGGTTGAAATGGACGGGCATTTATGTAGTGCTAATCCGAGTGACTCACGTTCACGCAACATTTTGTGGAGTGAATGCCGTGGTTGTTGGCGCCACACGCGCTGATATGAGGATTTCAGAAACTGCTGATCTACTGGGATTTCCTGCATAAGCATCTCCAGGGTTTACAGAGAATAGTCTAAAAATGATAAAATATCCAGTGAGCAGCAGCTCTCTGGGTGAAAATAGTTTGTTGATGTCAGAAATTAGAGGAGAGTACTCTGCTTGGCCTGTTGGTATCTGTCGGTACCTGTCAGCTTCCTCTAGAGTCCCAAACGCTAATCAAGCCCAATAGGACTCCTTCCTCAGCCTTACGGCTCCCTTCACCTCCAGTGTCCACCATCTGATTTGGGGCTCACCACCATGACAGGCACCAACCACCTTGTGTTTGCAATGTAAATGTAGGATGTCCCTAGCCTCCCTTTGAATGTTGAGCCTCTGTCAGATGCTCCCAGCACACCCTCACTGTACATTTGGGTGCCCCAGGCCTGTCCACCACACTCCCAAAAAAAACCCAAAACCAGGCCCAAAACCCTGCCCGCCACCTCTCACTGAGAGCAACTCCAGATTGGAACAGAGTCCAGCCTCTCTACAGAAGACTGGACCCAGAGCCAAAGCCATGGCTATGGGTCCAGTGACTATAACTAGGTAGTATATTTCTACCTCAGGCACACTAGCTCAGGCTCCTTCCCCATTAGAGAGGTGACGATCCATGTCCTAAGTTTGAACAGCTCTTGGATCCTTAGGGCTTCCAACCCCAACAACTGCCACCTGACACACACTGTAACCTGCCCCTACGGCTCCTCCTGCAGGTGGTGAGCCCACAAGAGGGCAGGCCCTGCAGGCCGTTTTCTACAAATGTTCCAGAAATATATGTATTTTAAATACTGGGTGATTTTCTGTTAGACTGAACCCTGCAGTAAATGTCAAGTAAAAGTAAAAGGAGATTAAAGATTAAAGGCATGGATGGGTTCATTACTAGAAGCTCATCCTTTCTCTTACATGTAGCATTGTGATTAATTGATCAGGCTAAAATTAAAATGACTGAAAATTAGTCAAATTTGGTTTTCAAATTTGGGGGATTTAATTTTGACTTAGCAACAAGTTCATCATCAAAAGCCTAACAATGCTTGAGTGCAAGAGTTGTGCTCTTTTGTCCTTTCACGCCTTGTTGAATTTGTGGAATATTCAGTATCTTTCTCGATGATATTCCTGCTCTTAATTCAGAGATAGAACCTTAGACACCCAACGACCGTGAATATGGCTGTTAGCCACGGCACAGAGTGGAATGATTTCATTCCTGCCACCCACTGGAAAGCAATCTAGGCCTGTAATGGGAAACTCAAATAGCAAATCTGTGGGTATAAGCATGTCTTGAGAAGTCACGAGTCAGCAACAGGCTCAGTTAAGCAATGAGACAGTTTAGCTGGAGGTCAAGAGACTTACAATTAAAGGAGGGCAGTTTCCTTTTTGCGGCTCTAGGTCAGGCTATTTGTCGCTGTAGTGGGTCCTGATAATGCAATGCAGAGAGGCGTTTAAGGGAAGAACTGGAGAGGTGAAATGGAAAAAAAAAAAAGGAGAATTTATACAAGGTTAAAAAAAAATAGGAGAGAAAGATGTGTTGGTGAGATACTTTGTGTGAGCCAGCGGTGAGATTGGAGTTTTAGAGGTTTGAGATCTGAACTTTCAGACAGTAAATATCAGGTTTTGGTGTCAGAAGGGAGGAAACGGGAATCACTTTCCGCAACTGCAAGCTAAGGAGATGGCACAGGGTACAATACAATTCTACTGCTCTTCTTTGTCTTCTACAGTATGTGATACGTGAAGTACTACCCCTCTTCCGTTGGAATGGGATGTCCCCTGCTGTTTGTTGAACAAGACCGACACGTTGTTATTCTTTTCCAATCTTATTCGGAAATGGAAAACCATCAGTGCCATGCTTTATATGTATAGTCTCTGTAGAAAAAAACAAGAGCTGTAAACAACCTGTTTCTCATCTCAAAGAGCGCCTCCAGAGTACCACCACCACAAGATCTGTCAGTACCTCCAGAGAAAACCAAAGAGCCAACTCCTTCGAGTGTCTTTTAGATTGTGTTTTAGACTAAATCGCACCCACCTGTGACTCAAAGCTGCCGTGCCCTTAATTATACATAACTTCAAGCCTCGGTACACTTTAAAAGGGTGAATTGTGTAAAACTTCACTTCCCATGCAGTTGTCATGACCAGGGAAATAATTACAGATAGACTGTAACAGTTTTTTGATACTAGGCTATAAACATGTATGGTTCTGCTGTAAAAATGGCCATTCTAACATGTACTTTATGGTAATTGGCTCACTTTGTGTGCCTCAAGTAGTCATTTGATGAAGTACAGTTTTTAGCAGTTGCATGGTGGCTTAATTTTTTCAGCCTCGAAGGTTTCTCATTTTATTATACTGCTTTTTTCAGATAAGAATTATTGACAGGTGTTGCTTTAATTTTTGCCTTGTAGTGTTTTTCAGTCAAAACAGCAAAGTACCACACTAATCTTATTCTTATTATAATATCAATATATTACAGTGTACTCAGTCTTATCGATTCTGCTTAAAGGCTTTTTTTTTTTAAATAACCCAGCAGCTTTATTCATGCTTTAATTCAACTGTTTTACTACATCCCGTGCATTTGCTCATTAACACACTTTGAAGTAGGCAGCAGCGTTACTATCACTGGTAAGTGTGAGACACCAGTTCTAGTTGGAAGTTTTAGCATTGTCTTAATTTATGCTGCAACTTCTTGACAGGAACAAAATACTAGAGGCAACTGGAAACAGAGGCTCGTGTTCTGGAAAGAAAACGAGTGCCTTCAGTCATACAAGCACGCCCACCCCCAGTGAAGCCCCCTCATCTTTGGAAGTCATTAGTTCGACGTGCAGGCGGCGTTATGCTGATGATGGTGAAATGATAATTAGAGCTGGAGATAGATTGAGTCAATATAAGTGTAATTAATTTTTAAGTGTGAGGTTTATTAGTACAGAGGCGATTAGGCTACTAATGAGGGCCTGATAAAACTTCTTAAATAGTGGAACCAGATTAATAGCTCTAATAGCTCCTGGCATTGGAATCTGCTTTTATTTATATCTGCTGCATTTGTTTGTATATTTAGCCCAAACACTGGGTTGATCATTTGTGCTGACAAATGATCCTTCTTTGGATTCATAAACCAAACGGAGACAAGCTGCTGCACAGATTACACACAGATACTACACTCACACACCCGATGTATATGACTTTAAATAGATTTTTTTTTCTTACCATTAAGGCTCATCTTTTAAATCATGTCATTAATTAAGCTTAGAAATACTTAATGAACTTGCTCAATTAAGTCTGCCCTCTTTTTGGTTTAATCCTCACTTTAAGCATTGACTGACGATTCTCTCTCTCCCCGCACTCGCTCTTCAGTTTTGTGGAGGATATTTCCCCGCCAGCGCTACTCAGCCTCCCTCTTCTCCTTTGTGCTGGTGCATCACAGCCTGCACCCTCACTGAATAAAACACAACCATTTGCACTGCTAGCCCGCTTCTAGGAAAGGGTCCTGAGAGTGCTCCGCACACGTGCTCATAAGATTTTCAAATAACTGCTAAATGAGGAGCAATTATTTTAATATTTTTAAGAGTTCCCTGCTGACATGGTTTGCAGACCAGTGACCTTGGGTGGTGGGAAAAAAAAAAACAGCTCTTCTTTTAACAGTGAAGTTATAAACATCCATTCTCTTCCGCTTATCCTCTTCAGGGTCGAGCCTATCCCAGCTGTCATAGGGCGAGAGGCAGGATACACCCTGTACAGGTCGCCAGCCTGTCGCAGGGCTAACACGGAGAGACAGACAACCATTCACATTTACAGTCACACCTATGGGCAATTTGGAATCACCCAATTAACCTAACCCCACTAACTGCATGTCTTTGGACTTATTTAAGCCACAAACCAAGGGTTAACCCTAACCCTAACCCTTGGCAAGTTTTTCAAGGGTGTAACCCACATACTCAACTCTGCTGCTCAACCCACAAATGCATTTTTCTTAATGTGGCTCCATTTAAGCGGAAATAAACAGGCTTTTCAACAATATTAGATTTATTGGCAAGAAGCATTGTTACAACAAAGCTTGGTGCTGTGGAACATTTACTGTACCAGAATAACCAGGCACAGAAAAAATGTGAGGCAGCAATTCAGTCCACGCCAGGATTTCATCACATTTCTTTCAAGTACAGAACAACAGCAGCTCAGGTGGTGCTGCAGGTTGTCCTTGACACAGATCTCATCCTGATGTGCAGGTTGCACAGTTGCTGTGTGTGTGTGAGTGGTTGAATGAGAGACTCTGCGAAGTGTCTGCTGTTACATGGATAGGTATGCCTCGTGAAATTGGCCCCGTTTGCTAGTTCCACATAACAAGAAGAAATATTTGCCCTGCCGCATTTTGCCCCTTTGCCATTCTATAGTCGGTAATCGTGCACACACACACACACACACACACACACACACACTGAACAGTAACGAGGAATTTTCAGTGTTTCAGATTCTTTAAACTTTCTTCATTCATTAACTCGGTCTGGTTTCTGAACTACACAGTAAACGTGCTGTAAAACTACAAAAATGACAATAATTTTATACATTGTTCATAAAAAAAATTGCAACTTTTTTTTTTGTCTTTTTAGAAGCAGCACTATATGCAGTGATCCTCCCATGACGTAAAGCTGATAATTTGCGCCTATATAAATTAGCTGTCTTTTAGATGACCACTTGAAAGAAGCCTTTTATATCAGATATAAATTTGAGGACTGGTTACAGTTTTGATCTTTTTTTCTTTAAAATGAACACACACCACAAATAAAACCACCATTTAGAAGCCCATGTGAATGACGAGCGTGAGCGTTCCCTCCCAGAACTGTTAACACGTCTTTTAAAGATAGTCAGGGGGCCACTTTGTACCGTGCAATACCTTTACAACATCACAAACCACAGGAATTCAAAGGCTTTTCTGTGGCTATGCTATCTGGGGCACAGAGAATAATTTCCTTTTTCTCTTTCCTAGCCTTCTGTGAGGAGGGATGCCGGAGCGGAGGGACCTGTGTGTCTCCCAACACGTGTGTCTGTCCCTCGGGATTCACAGGGCGCCGCTGTGAGACAGGTAAGACCCGAGGACGCCGCCTCACCTCTCACCTCTCATCTGTCCGGTTTGTTCAGCTGTCCTCTGCCAATTAAAAGCCGTCTCAAGCATCGCATTGTTTTATTGACTTTCAGGAGTGACAATCAGCAGGATGGTCATTAGGTTTTTTTTTTCTTCCTTTTCCCCTCTCGCTCTCTCTCACTCACACACACACACACATACACACACACACACACAGACACACTCCAGCTCTAAAGTGTTGTGTTTAAATTGGACACTACAGAGATTGAGGATCCCAAGAGGGCCATAGAAAGGGACAGCTAATTCCTCTCTACCCTCCTCTCCTCCCTTCCTCCCTATTCCTTTCTTCCTCTCCTTTTTCTCTCTCCCCATCATTTACTCCAATTGTCCTTCCCTTTTCTGCTCTGCACCTTCCTACCTCCTTCCTCCTTTCTAGGGATGCGCCGATCCGATATTCAGTAGCGCTATCGGTCCGATTCTGGCCTAAATTACTGGATCTAATATCAGAAAGAAACAAAAAATGCAATCCAATCCAATCCAAATCACATTAGCTGCATTACAGTTCTCTGCCGTCGTCTTCTTCTTGTGGGTCTGCGGTTGACCAAACCAGTTTAGAGCTGCATTACCACTTAGAAAAAAACCCTCCTCAGATTCTACAAAGTTCTCCGTCGCTGCGACGGATTCCTTTTGACACTGAGCGATCATCACTGACATGTTTTTCCACACCTCCACCGCTCTCTGCTGTCTTTGTGTGTTGTGCTCGCTGTGCTGAGAATTTCAGCTGTTCTCTACTTCAGCTCCCAGACATGCTACTAGCGAGTGCCGCTATTAACACTGGTGACTATCCGGTACCAGAAGGACCCCTTTCCCCTCAAAATATTTTTGATACTTTAATCCTGATTAGTGACTAAATATAGACCTGCAGTAGAAATGTATTTAGGAGAATGCTTGTGAATATAAAGCATTACAAGATTACGCTCACGCAGCCCCCAGTTTTTCAACATAAACACTGATAACACAACAACAGCAATCAGCTGTTTTTAGTGCAGTCTGTCTGCACAAGCGCAAAGAGGCGGTGAGCTCAGACGGAGTGGACTAAATGTTTTTCTAGCGTCCAGATGAAGCTTTTCCCTCTGTAACCCCCATTAAACCTTTACTGGGAAACAGCTGGAGGTCCTTCATCAACCAACTGATCAGTAAGTGAAGAAAAGAGAACTTTGTAGCTGCTCCATCCACCCTGTTTGTTTCACACAGGGAAAAACCTGCAGTACGGAAGGTAAAATATGCAGATGAACTGTTAATATGAAAAAAAGTATTTCTTATCCAGTTACTCGGGAAATCGATGGAATAATCAATAGAATACTTGATTGTTAAAATAATCAATAGTTGCAGCCCTAATGAAATTTGCAACCTACCATAAGCCAATGCATCACCTTCTCACATAGGACCAATAGGATTCAGGTGATAGAGCGATTGTTATACGTAAGTAAAGTTTATTTATATAGCGCATTACACAGACAAAAAGTCACAAAGTGCTGTACAATAATTAAAACACAATATCAAAAAAAATAAAAAAAACAGATAAAACACCATGTTAAAACATAACATTACCATATTAAAAGAAAAAGAATAAAAATAAGTCAAGAGAAAGCCTGGTTAAACAGAAAAGTTTTCATCTGTTTTTTAAAGATGCCACAGAGGCAGCTAAACGGAGACGGAGTGGTAAACAGTTCCAGAGCTTTGGCGCTACTGCCTGAAAAGCTCTGCCCCCCTAGTCCTTAGTCTTGTATGTGGGACAACTAAAAGATTTCAATTTTGTTGTGTGAGAGACTGTTGACTTATGTAAAATTGATCCGGGCATTTAAAAACAATTTTTTAAAATAATAATACAAAAAAGATCGGATTTGTATCGGTATCGGCAGATATCCAAATGTAAATATCGGTATCGTATCGGACATAAAATAGTGGTATCGTGCATCCCTACTCCTTTCCTTTCTCTTGTCTTGTTTTCTCCTCCTTTGTCTTCTACTCTTAACTTCTCTCTTTGTTTCTCCTTTCCTGTGTCCTTCTTGTTTCTTCTTTTGCTCCCTTCATCTTTTGCCCACCTCCCTTGACCTCTTACTTAGTCCTCTGCTCACCCATTTCCCCCTCTCCCCCTCCATGCTTGTCCTTTTCTTCCCTTTATTCCCTCACCCACTTCCATTTTTCTTCAGATTCTGATCTTATGTTCCCTTCTTTATTTCCTGTTGTCCTTTATTCTTGTTAGCTTCCTCCCACAGTTTACTCTTCTCCTCCCTTTTCCATTTATCGCTGTCTTCCTCCCTCTCCTGTCCTGTCCTCCCCTTCTGTCTCTGTGGTCTAATTTTACAGAAGTGATCAACCTGCTGTCATAGAGCACAACAGTCACAGGTCAGATACTTGTAGCATGTTGCTGTGGTTTCTCTTTAGAAAGAAAATCAGACAAAACCTTCAAACCTTCGAGACCTCACGTGTTGCTGTCAGTCATAAAAGCCTCCTAATATGTGCCTGTAATGCAGGGGAAGATTGAAGAGCCTGTTTGCTGTTTTATGGATTATATTTCTTATCTTCATGACGCATTTTGGACCAGCACCAGACACCGGTGTAATAAAATTGCCCTTATTTTGTGAAAGTCTTGAGATTAAATCCACACTGTGCATATTAAATTGATCAGACTGAAATAGGTTATATAGCACATCTTAATTAGGAAGGGAAAATGTATGGGCATGAGAATTTATCTAATTTTAAATCTAATTTAAGAAAGCAGCCTGAAGCTCTAAAGGGTAGTTAGCTACTCACAAGGATAAACAATCAAGGTTTCAAGACCAGACGAGTAAGAAATGTATTGAGAGAAACACTATCGGTTTGAGTTCAGATGTTCATTTTATCTATTGAAAAATGATTTAATTTGTTTCTGGGGCTCCCCTGGTGATGACTGGTCTGTTGTTTCCACCTTAGAAATCGATTCCATGTTCTTTTAGGAGACTCTCTCCCAGTGCTGCTCTTACCCGGAGTATAGCCTCACTATGTGGTCACAACATCATTCTCAGAAACTCCCTGAAGATTTTGAATCAAATGAAAAAAATGCTTTATGGGCCAAATGTCTCAATACACGCCTCTCTAGCATCCAGTCACTTGTTCGACACAGCTCTGAAGGAAGAGGAAAGGGGACCGTGCTGCATTATAAATCTTTACATGTATATTAAAGTTATTATATTACTACAGGTTATGGCTTGGACCACCTGAACTCCATTAAACACATGAAGCAGGCTTAAATTTCTACACAGCAGACAAAAGCTATAAATGTAAGAAGAACTTCATCTTCTCAAGTTCAACGCAAACTGTGCAAAACTCCTGAAATCCAAATAACATTTTTTATCAGAGATGGCCTGACCCTTATTTCTGCAGCAAATAAAATATAAATTTCTGCATTTGATCCATCATCTACCGTGTGACTACATAATGGCTTTAAGAGCATGTGGACGTCAGATGAAGAAGTTCCTCACACACTGCATTATGTGCTCTACTGTAAAGGACATTTCTCTTTTAAGGAGACATTTTTGGTATAGAAATGGACGACTGAAAGTGTTACCAGGACTTCTACTCTCTCTGTCCTCTTTGCAGGTCCTAAATGCAGAAAGACCCTAAAGCATTCGCACTGGAAGGCTCTCTGTGCTGGTGCACGGCTAACCTGCACCTGAATGGCTGTGCTAGTGCATGTTAATTACATTTCCCAACATTCAACAACGTTTTAGAACCCAGCTAATGTTTTAAGAGTAATAGCTTGTCAGAGTTTAATGATTTCTTTTCACTACATTGCTGTGAATTGACCATGAATAATTAGGTCTCTGTAATACTGGACTTTGCTCAGTTTCTATATATAGAGTGTGTTGTATTCTACGCTTAATCAAATCATTATTTTTAGCTTTAGTTCATTTATCAGTGGTATGGAATATCAGTTTGATGGTTAAGGTGTATCATGATGAATTAATAGTGTCTGAAATAATGCGTAATAGTCATTTTCAGTCTGTGGTCCTGAACTTTTCTAGAAAACACCCAAAGGAGATGAATGTGTGTTAAGTCCTCCCCCATAAAGATGGTGTTTGACAGCAACTCTAATAGACGTCTGAGGGAGAAAGAGTTAAACAGTCTTTAATCTGCCAGCTGCCCAGTACAAAGTCTGTGTGATGTCTAATTGTGCTGATTTGCACCTATGTGAGAATAGTGCAGGTAATTTGCAGCTCACGTGTGGTCATTCTGTGTCCTGCTTCCTGCATGCTATACCCAAGTGGGTACCAAAGCCGAGCAAAGTGTTTGTAGAAGTGAGAACGTGCTCAAAGTGGCCGTTCTTCTGTTGTGTGCTGTGTGTGAGAAAGGGAACAGCTTTGAGATCATGTGTGAAAACAGCTTCTTTTATATGTTGAGGATGCACTGTAAAATGTAGAAAGTTAGATTTGGAAACCTCTTGCTTTTATTTACTTAGGTGGCAGCTGGAGTGATTACCTTTGTATTATTATATTAACTCTTGCTACACTGTAAACCAGGATAAGTTGAATCTACTTAAAAAAACCAAGGTAACTCATTGCCTTAAATTTTTTAAGTAATGAAACAGTTCATTTAACTCAGCCTGTTAAGTAAGCACTACTCCATTTCCAATTGAACTAAATTGTATGTTCTAATTGACCAAACTTAACTTTTATAGTTCATGAAAAAATAAAATGTCTTTTGATCAATCAATTCCCCCATCCTTTTCATGGTGTGTGTGTGTGGGTGCGGGGGGGGGGGGGGGGGGGGGGGGGGGGGGGGGGGGGGGGGGGGTGGGGCTGGAGCCTATCCCAGCTGCCAAGGCAGTAAGATGCAGGGCACACCCTGTACAGGTCACCAGCCTGTTGCAGGGCTGACACAGACAACCATTCACACCTGTGAGCAATTTAGAGAAACCAATTAACCTAACCCCAGTAACGGCATGTCTTCATGATTGTGGGAGGAAACCCACACAGACACAGGGAGAACATACAAACTCCACACAGCAAGAGTCCCAGGCTAAGGTGGAATTGAACCCAGACTACCAGATAACTATTCTAGCTGTGAGGCAGCAGTGCTAACCACCATGCCACGATGCTGCCCAGTAACACAAATATTTTTTACAGTGTTGAACTGTGTCTGTTTAAATTTGGTAACTAAACATGATAAAACTCAGCCCTGCTGAACGCTGGTACATTAACATTTACAAATAACATTTGTCCATGGAACAAAAAAACTATACGAGAGAGCGTTGTGAACAAAAACACCAAATGTCTTCTATTCCAAACAGCGAGAGGCCTGGGCCAAGCCGGAATTGAACCCAGACCTTCTAGATGGTATTCTACCTGTGAGGCAGCACCGCTAACCAGCATGCCACCATGCAGCTGCGCATCAATCCAGTCTGTTAAAACTGGTATAAACTAGATTTTTAGCAGGTGCAAAACTTAATGATATTAAGTTGTTTGAACTCAAACACATGATTACAATAAGATAGATCATCACAAAGTACAGTCTACTCAGCATTAACAAGTAATGTTCACATTCTAGGCAATTTTAAGTAATATGAACTCAATATTTTTAAGTGGAATCAAAATCTGGGTTTACAGTGTACCTTTACGTCAGGAGGAATATCCCAGATTTTACAATCAGATCAAAGAGTCACATTTTATTTTTATAATTTACTCCTTTCACAGCTGAATTCTGAAAATTGGATCTTCAGCTTCAGTGAGTTAACAGCAAATAAAGGCACTGCTCATCTCATTTAAATTATTAGCTTGTTTTCCAACCCCTTGAATTTGGAGCAGAGGAAAAAAAACTGCAAAATGTGTCTAATTCTTGGCTCTGAAGATTTGAATCATTGGTTTGGTAATCAGCAGGCTTTAGCATGCAGCACGTTTTAAAAAGGCAATCAACCAAGAACTAACTCCCCTAATAACAGCATCAAATATCTATCAGATAATTAACGTGGCAGTGAAGTTTCTCAGTGGTGTTCTCCAAGAATACAATATTTAAAATTTTATGCCCAAACATAACATTTAGCCGTTGCAACTTGGCATACAACGTGCACATTATGGAAGCAGGCATCATCCCAGTAATGAGGCCCCTTCCTGTAGCCCTGTAGCTGCTGCCTCAGGCTGCCGCAAATGTAATTGTCTGCAAATCATTCTTCTCTCAGTGTCACAGTATGTGTCAATCACAGAAGGCAAAGAGGCACAGGGTTTGAAAAGCAAAGCTACCTATAATGCTACAGCTTGCTCTCCAAATATGGTGAGATCATAAAGTTTGCTGCAAATGTAATCCAGTTTCCAAAACAAATTGGAGGGGAAAAGCTGAATTTAGAGAAAATGTATTATCCTGTAATATATGTTCCAGTTAAATCACAGTAAGATACTGCAACAGTTTTACTGCGAACCTACTGTAATACACAGCAAAAATACTACAGCACTGTATTTTTGCAGTATAATACGATCAGATGTCAGTTTTTCCTACTTTAATATATCAAAAAACAGTTTATTACAGTAAAATGTGTTAAAATATTAGAAATTTTTATTTACTTACTCATATCAAACTGAGTCTCGACATGTATGTCCTGACCTACCTCAATGAAACATTGTATTACACCTCAAACAACCGATTACTGTTAATGGTTTCTTATGGGGAAGGCATCTGCCTGCACAGTATTCAGCTTTCAAGAACAGCATATTACTTTACAAAATCTCCTGTTCTGACGCAGCGTTTGCAGTGTCAGAAGCTCATTATTGGCTCTGAGTGTATTTTGTGTGAGAGAAATAAAATGAATGCTCGGGCTGAAGTTGAATCAGTCAAAGGTTGAAGATGCTCTTAAAGTCTAAGTGCTGGAAGGAGGTGGAGGGAATCTTCCCTCTGAAAACAGCTTAAATGTGAATGTCAACAGGAGCCAGAAGTGTTGGAATCTCACAGTTAAGATTAAGAGTCAAGAATTTTCTGATCTGTAGCATTTCATTGTCCTTTCAGATTTATTTGTTCATTTAATTGTTATCCCCATTACCCTCTGCCCCAACAGTTATAATCCTCCTGGAGTTCACAGCCTCAAAATACTGTACCTCACAAAAGCATACATGTGTTATTATAAATGATTTTTTTTTTTTGGCGAGAGGGGAATCAATGCATGAAGGAAAGCTGGAGATAAAATGCTTCCATGTCCTTAAAGGGCTGTCTGGGTTGCTGGAGTTTCCCTAGAAGACTTGCCGTAGGCAACGCCAATGAGGAGTGCAGAGGGTTCTTGTTTTAACTCTGTGCATGACATATTCTCTGTCGCTGCATTTCATTCTCAATCTGTCTACCCATCTGTTGAACTCTCTTAGTATCTGTCTCTGTTTCTCATGTACATCTGTCTCTATCTTCTGACTCCACTTCCATCTCTCTGTAACACTGCTCCACGGACCCTCCTCTGTACAGTATACTGTAACTCAATGAGAGGTTGAAATGATCGAAAGCCGGTGGGAGGAAAAAAAGCTGATCTTACTGCTGATCTTTTCATCTTCTCCTACGTTGATCTGTTCTTCAGGGCTGCCTGTCTTCTTTTTTTTGGGGGGGGGGGGGGGGGGGGCTTACATAGCTGTCACTGATCCACATTTGGACTGCTATGATTTTATTTTCTGAATGTTTTTACACCAAAGGAATCAAAAACTCTACAGCTGACCCAGCAATGAACTCCCACTGCAAATAGATTCCACTTCTTTGTGAAATCCGCCAATTTTGAGTGCATAATATATTTACAGATTGTTTCGTTGGGACGGCGCTGACAACTTCTGTTGTCTATTGTGTGACTTTTCAAGAGAAACAGTCGTGTTTGGCAAGGTATCACCCAAGTGAGTGTGACTTAATCTATTCTAGGTTTAAGTTCCAACAAAACTGTAACTTTAACTCTTCAGTGGTGAGTCCAAAGTGTAAAACTGACAAGATTAAAAAAAATGTTGAATCCACCTCTAAGCAACTGTTACGGTTAGCTCAATTTTTTTTCTAAGCTACTGCGGTATGTATGCTGGAAGTGTTTCTGTTTGCTGCTGAACTGTGTTGTAGTAAAGCATGTATAAATGTGTTTGAGTAACTCCGACAGCTTTATCCCACAAAATCAGCATCAACTAAAACTGAGCCCAGTCATCCAGGCTGGAGCCTCATTTTGAATAAATCACTTTAATGATTACATGATGTGGATGAGTGTGGCCACATCAGATATTTTATGTTTTCACAAAACTATTGATTCAGACTTAAATGTTAATTTAGAAACAACTCTGCTGTATTGTATTTCCCTTCCCTGCATGATGGCTTCATGATTGCCAGACATCGCTGAGCAATCAAACTTGGCCTTTAGCCGCTTTAAGGTCAGAAGATGCTGACATCTAAGTTAGACACAAAGAACAAAGTTTGTAGACACCCACATGATTTATAACTACAGTGATTTTTATTTAAATGTGGCTTCTGGATCTGCTTCAAATTAAGCACTTTAAATGCTGGTTGCACAAGTGTTACATCTTAAATGAAACTCTTCCCAAAATGCCAACCTTTTGACAGTTACAAGAGGTATTAGTATAAGTTGTAGTGTAGAACATTTTAAAGTTACTATACTATTTTAGAGCTGCACACATGGACAGCTGAGAGCACCAAAGTCGAGCAGTTGTTTTTATTACAGTATTTCCTACCTCACCTGGAGTTCCCCTGAAGGGTGGATGTGTAGTTGGTGCCATTGTAGCGCAGTGTCTGCACGGACACTCCCATGCAGAGCCTCATAGTCACACTGCATTCACATAATTTATATTACTTGACCCTGCATACTTGCAGAAGTGTAGACTATAACGCAGGAGTTCTGCAGATGATAGGCTGAGCTCCTCCGTGGTCAGTTCACCGCTTCCTTAATCCAATATGCCGTTAGGTTTAAACTCCATTACGGTTCACAGACCATCAGGTAGCAATGAACACAAACTCTGGTTGTCGTCTCTGTCTAAGGACACATTAATGTTAATGCGTCATGTCACATTTTCCATGATGCTGTGTTAGTAGGTTAGTGGGGCTGGAATAGCTGTAGTTGTGTAAAGCTCAGGAGGCCAGAGGATTCTCTCAAGTGCTTTGGGATTATTTTAACCACAGTGTGTGTGGATTAACTCCCAAGTTTTCTATCTGAGCTAAAACTCACAGCTCTTCACAATCTGTGTTGTCATAAAGTCCTCATTACTCATGGGGGGAAAAAAAAACAGACTGGGCACTGAAGTGAAGCCTTGTGAAAAGTATCAAGTGGTCTTGTTTGCTTTGTAATAGAAGAAAACAGGAGGAAATGTGAAATGCAGCCTGACTTCCTTTCCTTTCTGTGGCTGTAACAAAGATTGATGGAGTATATTTATGCGTGTACTCCAGCATATTGCAACTCATACAAGGTCATCTGTCCACTTCACTTCCACAGACAAAGAGAATGGAAGATTTTCCCACATTAAAGCATACTTGCAAACACATTTCAGCTTCAAAATAGCTTTGCAAACTATTGAGCATCAGGAAATATTGACTATGTGCAAATTCAATCAGTTTTTTATTATAGTTAAATAAAAAGATCTTGCTAGGCAGATGATGGATGGCGTGTTAAATAATATGTGCTTTCGATAAAAGCAAAAACAGAATCTTTCTACTTCTTTGTCTGCAATTGCTGCTGTGAATGAGGTCAACATAAAAAGGAGAAGAGAGTCAAAACTGCATGCAAAGTATAAGTGAAGCTGGTAGGGTGGAGGCTGTCCAGGAGTGTGGGAGTCAAAAAGCATCTCTTGTTCTGGTGCAAGAAAGGCATCCGCTGGCCCAGGAGCAGATGTGGCCGGCAGGGCCTAGGAGCAGGAATGTCATCAGAGGACCCAAGAGCGTGCTTGGAAACAGGAGAGTTACCCTTGCTTAGGGAAATTAAGGGAAATGGTTGACTGTGCAGCAGCAGTGTCGGTGCGAATGAGGTGCGATGGGGCGAGGCTGGGGTGAATCCTGAGATCTGAGGCTGGGTAAAGCAAGAAGCAGTCTGGACGTAGTCTGACCTCATTGGAAATTGGCAGGAGGGTAGCTAACACTGGAAGTGAAACTTTCATGAAGTTAGCTGGCTGACGACGGGATGTCTAGCAGACTGGAGGCTAGCCATCATAAGAGCTAGGGCTAGTGTAAAGTAGTTAAAAGGGTTCAGGTTAAGTCCCGCTAAATAGGACAATTCCACCACCTACTGTCTCAAATGTCACCTTGCACTGACTAGTAATAGCAAAGGATTTGGGCAAGTCCTCTGGGTAACAGAGGATATGTTCAATAAACTGTAATCCAGGATGAGCCGGCTATATTTGGTTAAATATGATCTGTTGTGGATTATTTTCGCTATGCTTTTGTGAAGTGAAATGTTCATTTTCTATGTGATTGCTGGTAAAGGGCCTCTCGAGTATAGCTAGCTAACTTTGAGGTGTTGCTGTCTTTTCAGAGAGCATTCACACCTTTACCTGCTCCAGAACATTCGTTTAAAATGACAGAAGACATCACACCGAGGTTACACTAGCTGGGACTTCGAGCTGTCAGAAAGTCCTTCAGCCACTTTGGCGGAGTTCATTAGCCAGACCGCTCAAAGCTGCCTCTCTGTGCTGCCTATTAGGGCTTCTTTTCTATTCACCATATAAGCGAACTAGGGCGTGAAACATCATAAAGAATGATCCAAAGACTGGCAAAATCAAAACAAGAGCAAACCAAAGGCAGGGCAGCCAGGGGGATGAAAAAACACAGACTACATATACACACTGGGGAGAGGGATAATGAGACATGGGTGAACTGAGTAAAAACAATAACACAGATGGGAAAATGAACAAAGGGAAATAACGAAACAGAAAGCTACAGGATGAAATGAACTTTAAATTAAAGAAGGAAAAAAGGACATGTAAATACTAAGAATTTAGAAAAGGATCATTACAAAAACTAACATCATCATAAACTTAAGCCTTGATATTAGACAGGGAATGTCAGTTGGAATTTCATCAACACTAAAGTGAATGGTCAATATATCCAGTAGATGAATATTTATGTCTGGTTAGTTTGGCCTGTCCTCTAGTGTTGTCATCAGGCCAAACTTTTACACTCATCAAGGACAATAAAAAGCTCATTTATGCATCCCAGAGAATGAAGCTTTTCCAACGAGACAAACGATGATTCCTCGAGGGGGGATAAAAGTAAGGGTTAAGATTCCCCCATGCTCCAAAACGGGAAGTCATTTCTTCAGCATTTGAAGAAACTGAAGATGTAGAAAACAGTTAATTATAAATCTGATAACAAGATAAGAAATAAAGGAAATTTCAATCAATTTCAATTATCTGGGTCTTTTGATCATTTTGTTTATCATAAATTTGTCATTTGGAATAATTTAATAAACCATGATCATCAGGGAGAATTCACAAGAACCAGAAAACAGGGATGACCTAAAAACCAATATGCATTAACTGCACTCTAGATGGGTAGTGGTAGTGGGTGAACAATTTGTTCATGTCTCCTGTTTCCTGATATTAAAAAAGAAAAAAAAAATCAAATTAGTAGCACTAAAAAATAAGGCCAGCAGAGCTGACAACACGTAAACAGAATAATGTCTGAACACACAGACGCTTTTGAATAGGTGATCATGGCAGTGAAGCTTTTGTTCTGTTGTTGCTGTTCTTCTTGTGTCCTCCTCATTCTTCACACCTTGATGTAGACAGCAATGCTGAATGTGGAAATAATGAGCTTATCGTGAAAATCAAAGCTGTACAAAACTGAGGAGTGCACGTGTGTTGGGTGGCGTGGGGGAGCCATAAATGGACCAATGAGGAATTTAATAGCTGGATCTTGAAAGACTGAGAATTAAAATGAATTATTCACTTTTGACAAGTCTAGTAATTTTATGCCAGTGTGTGTGTGTATATATATATATATATATATATATATATGCATAGTATACAGTAAAGAAGTAGACAGAGTGGAAATACACCTGAAAAGTATAAAAATGTTAGATTTTTAGATAACATTAAAAAAAGTGGGGAGACAAAACTTATTCCATCATGTAATTGAAAATAAGCTTGTTCCTTTGTCACATCAGTGATTTTGAGTTGGTCTGTTGACAGAGAGAGAGCTGAACTAATCATTACAGAGAGAAGGAGAAACAATGCATAAAATATTCAAGAGAAAGATTCAGTCTCAAACATTTGTTATTTCACAGAATAAGTGATGTGAGTGGCAGGCAGAGGGTGGTACAGTATGTGCAGTGTAACTGTTATTGTAGCAAGGTAACTGTAGGAACAAGCCACACCAAGAAATGTGTTCAGGAGGCGATGTTTTAATGCTCAGCCAAAAACATGAATTTAAAACGTATCAAGCACTCGATCATTCCTGATGGTCTGCAAAGAAATAGTGATGAAACCAACATCCTTTCTCTCAGGCACGGTGATAAACTGGGAAACCTCAGCTGTAACCTGCTTCCTTTTTTTAGTAAAACCAATCGTATTTTGACCTCGTTTGATGCAGTTTGCCTGACTCTGACTTTGTCATGTGACTGAAGCCTTTTGTGGTCAGTACCCTTGTTCTTGCACATTACTTCAATCAGGAGTTGAGAGCGTGTGATATGACATAGTTTAATACTTTTATTATGCAGTACACCATGAAGGCCTGATGAAAGCCAATCAATTCAGCGCTGCCATGTGTGCACTGCAAATCCTGACTCTAGACTTCTCAGAGAGAAGGGCCACTGCAGGTTGCCTCTAATAGAATCTTTTAAAAGAGTAGAAATGTTTGCTCCCATTGTGTGCTGGCAGTGATAATGCCTGTGTCAGGTTTTCATGAAACTCATTTTAACCAAAGTGAATTGGTCATCTTGTTAAATTGCAGTATTCTCAGGGAAAACCTTGAGGTTTGGCATTGATATGGTAAATTTGCTTCACACTGACCAAACAGCAGGACAGTGCACTCTGCCACATCGCAATAACAAGGCAACTCACAGGACCCAAGAGATTCTCTGTCAGTGCATCAGTACTAGACACCACAAGGCAATCCAATAGGTCTTGGCTGTTTTGGTGACAGTGGGCCGGCTCCACTATGTGATGCAGGTGGTTTATTGTTATGGCCGATCAGTGAATATGGCATACAGATGAGGAGTATTGCTTTAGCGTCTAAATTACACTGCATACTGTACCAAAGGAAACACTCAGCCTTTTGCATGTCATCAGTTCTCTCAGTAATATTGCTATCAGTGAAGAATATTTTTAAAACTTTTCTTACTTCTATTTTTTTCTGCCTTGCAGCAGATGTCAGTTTTTTGTCAAATAACACATTTGCCCTGTAACCTGCAAAGACCACTACCATATCGTGGTCTGCCCATTGAAAATCACTGACCTATTCAGTGCATAGCTCACTGATGCAGCACAGCCAGAAATGACACTTTTTCTGTGTCACTTCTGACTGTGTTCCCTTTGTGCTGCAGCACTTTGAATTCCAAATGAAACACTGAGGTAACTCTCAGCTTTATAGCCAGAGCTGATGAACATCACAGGGAACAAAGCAGATACAGCAGATGAGGTTGTAGAGGCACAAAATCCATGTCGGGAGGATGTGAGGGTGAACAGATTCACTCTCTGATTCAAGATGGCCTCTAAGGGACCGAAGTGAGCCACGGCATCCATGAGATAGAAACACCACTATAGCAATTTACTGCATTACCAAATTTAAAGCACAAACTACACTGATCAAGAATAACATTAGGACCACTGATAGATGAGGTGGATACTACTTATCTCTTCATCGTGGCACCTGTTAGTGGGTGGGCTATATTAGGGAGTAAGTGAACAGTTTGTTCTCAAAGTTGATGTCTTAGTAGCAGGAAAAATGTGCAAACGTACAGATTTGAATGAGTTTGATGAGGGCCAAGCTGTGATGGTTAGACAACTGGGTCAGAGCATCTCCAAAGCTCCCGCTCTCGTGGGGGTGTTCCCGGTCTGCAGTATCAATCAAAAGTGCTCCAAGGAAGGAATTGTGGTGAACCAGCGACAGGGTCATGTATGGCCAGGGCTCATTGATGCACATTGGGGAAACAAAGGCTGGCCCATGGGGTCTCAACCAACAGACAAGTTACTGCAGCTCACACTGCCATTACTGGTTCTGATAGAAAGGCGTCAAAATGCACAGTTGTGGTGGCGGGGTGTGGTTTGGGGCATGGCTGCAGGGGAGAGGTGGGGCAATGGATTCTGAGTGAGGTGTCACGAGACAGGCAACGCGCAGCTGCCTGTCAGGGGATTGATTGTGTGTTTTGGGGGGGTTTTTTGCAGTAGCTGGCAGGAGGAGAGAGGACGTGCTGAGCCAAGCTGAGGTGGATGCCTACCACGCGTGTAAAAATAACAGAAAGAGAACACAATAAGAGTATTGTAGTGTGTGTGTGTGTGTGTGTGTGTGTGTTTCGGGACTGACCGTAGACTTTAGTGCGCATCACAGTCTGTTGTGTATGGGGCTGCACAGCTGCAGACCAGTCAGGGTGCTCATGCTGACCCTTGTTCAACACTGAAAGTGTAAACAATGGGCACCAATGGACAGAGCATCAGAACTGGACCACAGAGCAATGGAAGAAGGTCGCCTGGTCTGATGAATCATATTTTCTTCTACTTCACGTGGGAGGCCGGGTGTGTGTGTGTGCATCGCTTATCTTGGGAACACCTGGCACCAGGATGCACTATGGGAAGAAGGCAAGCAGGCAGACACAGTGTGATGCTTTGAGCAATGTTCTGCTGGGAGACTTTGGGTCCTGCCATCCATGTGGATGTTATTTTGACACGTACCACCTACCTAAGCGTTGTTGCAGAGCATGAACACCCTTTCATGGAAACAGTATTCCCTCTTTCAGCAGGATAAAGCGCCCTGCCTCAAAGTGAAAATGGTTCAGGAATGGTTTGAGGACCACAGCACTGAGTTTGATGTGTTGACTTGGACTCCAAATTCCCCAGATCTCAATCCAATCGCACATCTGTGGGATGTGCTGGACAAACAAGTTTGACCCATGGAGCCCCCACCGTGCAGCTTACAGGACTTAAAGGATCTGTTGCTGACATCTTGGTGCAGATACCACAGCACACCTTCAGGGGTTTAGTGGAGTCCACGCCTCAGTGGGACAAGGCTGTTTTGACAGCAAAAGCAGGACCAACACAATATTAGGCAGGTAGTCATAATGTTATGCTTGATAGATGTAAATTATAATGATGTACAGACTACTTGTCTTGCCTGTGTTGGGGTAAGTTGACTTATTGCATTAATCAAGAACATTTTGACTGATTGGCCCCTTGTAAATGTTTCTTAGTTACCATGTTTGTATTGTTGCTGTATTGTCATCAGTGTTAAACTCATCATTCAGTGTACATATAAATACTTACACGTTAGAGAAACTGAAACTAGATGGTGTAATACTGTTTCAGCCTCAGACATGTTGCCTCTGCTTCCAAAACAAGAAGAAAAAAAATACAGAGTTAGATAAACAGTTTAGCTTTTCAAATTTAAAAACATTTTTAAATGTAAGTAGACAATAAAGAAGGAATTAGGAACATTACAAGTGAAAGATGTGATGTGAAAAAGACCCCACAAAACTCAAAATTTAACTGGAAGTATTTTATTTTTTTCCACATAAAAACATTTTGGGATGTGTCCCTTGTCATTAATTATGGAGAAATATGTTGGCAAGCAATGCTGGATTATTCTTATTAAGAAGGCAGGCAACACTCTTGCCTCTTATTTGTATACTGTGGATTTTTTGTGGAGGATATTATCCCCTCCCATCTTTTCAAATCCTTTTCCACAAGGAAGATAACTAACACTAACACAAAGGCTGTTGCATGAGATTCAGTACTAAAGATATAGAATATGGAGTATTAAATTATATATGCAGGTATTTAGAATAAATTGACTTTATGATTTCAATTCACACTTTTTCTTTCCAGAGCTAGAATAATAGCATCTTAAATTATATCTCTTAAATAATCATATAATAACCAAAGCCAGATTTTAAACTACTATTTGTATAACGTAAATATGACATTTGAAAATGTCAATTTCAAGACTGACTAATTAAATGACTTTATTTCTTTGAAGAATTTCTCTCCTGATGCAAAATGTGTGTATAATCCTGTTGCAGTTACGTAAGATTTGACAACACATAGTTGTTGAGCATATGCCCTCTCATGCGCCGGCACAGTGCTGCTCTCTTGTTGAAGGAGTCTGCTTCTCTCAGCCACCAGTCACTTCTAATCTTGGGTTGTTTAAGTGAAATGTCAGAGAGGGAATCCTTTGGTGTAACTTTGCCCAGATCTCTGACCTGAGAGTCAGACAGAGGGCAGCTCTCCCAGCAACTGTCACGTCTTATTACCTACAGCGCACCAGGCCATCCAAACAGTGTGGAGACACCCTTGTATTTGTATACCAATAAATGTGTGTAGTAGACATGGACTTTCACAACAGGGCTGGATCAGTACAAACATGCTCATTGCTCAAGTACCAAAGCCCATTTTTTATCTCCTTTTTTTTAATTACAGTATATTAACTATTGTGTTGACCTTAAATAGGGATTGTTGGGATTTCGGTGCACGCATCGTGCCATCATCATAGGCAAGATGTCACTTCACAATATAAGTGCGTTTTCTGTGGTATCCTTTAAAAATGCCTGGACCCTACAGAGGTCGCACGGGTAGTCCGACGCCTCAAGAATGGCACATCAGTGCGTTCGATTGCCAGAAGATTTACTGTGTCTCCCAGCAGTCTCCAGAGCATGGAGGAGATTCCAGGAGAGCTGGACAGGGCCGTAGAAAGTCTTTAACCCATGAGGAGGACCAGAATCTGCTCATTTGTGGAAGGAGGAAGAGGATGAGCACTTTTTTCATCATCAGAGCTGATGTGTTTTCAAAGTGTTTAATTTTTTGAGCAGTATATAATGAAATGATCTGTAGGCCTCAAACATGGAAGACATTCTTTTTTTTTTTTTTTTTTTTACTTTCTTGATCAAAGATACTTTATCCTGTTACAAAGGTTCATACACTGTTAATATAATTTCTGTATGTCACCTGAAACTCACCTGCTGTCTCGGTGTTGAAGTTCATATATGAACAACTAATTGCGTTGTCATTTTTGCTCTTATATGGAGCAAAAATGTTTGCACCTTAAATCGTGTCATTAAGGAGAGCAGCAGTCTGCGACACTATCAGGCTGAGAGGGACAAAACCCAGCAAAGTTCAGAAAAGTATCAATATTATTTTATCTTAACTTACACCAACAAACCATGCATGGAGCAGCACTGATACATCAACATGCAAGAAATAAAACCCTGGTGAATTTAAATTACAGTTAAAGAGAGTGTCTTGCTGCTTTACTTTTTGTTTTTAGGTTTTTAGTTGAATGAATAAAAAATTAGATGAATTACATCAGGAGTTTCTGTAATTTAGTTATTGATGAGCACAGAGGAAATCTGTGGGAGCCAGAATTCTGGCTGGGTTGTAGGGGATCAAATATGTATATCACTCAATGATATGCAAATCAATTTATAACTTTTATGTAATATGTATTTTTTTTCTGGATTTTTGGTTGTATTCTGTCTCTCTCCATTAAAACGAAACTACCATATAAATTAGAGACTGTTAATTTCTTTGTAAGTGAGCAAACTTACAAATTCAGCAGGGGACCAAAAAAAATTATTTCCCCCACTGTATAGATGGTGCAGCAGTGGCTAAGGTACTAGAGTGGTAGCTTGATCCCTTTCTCCTCCTCATGCAGGGCCTCCGGGTCATTTCTAAAGACACACTATACTGCCAAAAGTATTCACTCACTCATCCAAATCATTGAATTCAGGTGTTCCAATTACTTCCATGGTCACAGGTGTGTAAACCAAGCACCGAGGCATGCAGACTGTTCCTACAAAGATTTGTGAAAGAATGGGTCGCTCTGAGGAACTCAGTGAATTCCAGTGTGGTACCATGATAGGATCATATCTGTGCAATAAGTATAGTTATGAAATTTCCTCAATACTAAGTATGCCACAGTCAACTGTTTGCGGCATTATAACAAAGTGGAAGTGACTGGGAATGACAGCAACTCACCCGCGATGTGGTAGACAGACAAAGTCACAGAGTGGGTCAGCAGATGTTGAGGTGGACAGAGGTTGCCAACTTCCTGCAGAGTCAGTCACTACAGACTTCCAAACTTCATGTGTCCTTCAGATCAGCTCAAGAACAGCTCATAGAGAGCATCATAGACTGGGTTTCCATGGCCGAGCAGCTGCATCCAAGCCTTAATCACCAAGAGCAATGTAAAGGATGCAGTGGTGTAAAACACTCCGCCACTGGACTCCTGGTTGCCAGGAGAACAGTAATTGTCTGACTGCACTGTGCCAAGTGTAAAGTTTGGTGGAGGGGGGATTATGGTGTGGTGTTGTTTTTCTGGAGTTGGCCTCGGCCCCTTAGTTCCAGTGAAAGAAACTCTTAATTCATCAGCATACCAAGACATTTTGGATAATTTCATGCTTCCAACTTTGTGGGAACAGTTTGGGGATGGCCCCTTCCTGTTCCAACATGACTGCACACCAGTGCATGAAGCAGTGGTTCTCAAATCCAGGCCTCGTGGCCCAGTGTCCTGCAACTTTTAGATGTGTCTCTGCTTCAACACTCCTGAGTCAAATATAGAAGTCATTAGCAGGACTCTGGAGAACTTGACTGCATACTGAGGAGGTAATTCAGCCATTTGATTCAGGTGTGTTGGATCAGGGACACATCTAAAACCTGCAGGACACTGGGCCACGAGGCCTGGATTTGAGAACCACTGGCATAAAGTAAGGTCCACAAAGACATGGATGAGTGAGTCTGGTGTGGACGGACTTGACTGGCCTGCGCAGTCCTGACCTCAACCCGACAGAGCACCTTTGGGATGAATTAGAGTGGAGACTGTGAGGCAGGCCTTCTCGTCCAACATCAGTGTCTGACCTCACAAATGTTCTTCTGGAAGAATGGTCAAAAATTCCCATAAACACTCCTAATCTTTGTGGAAAGCCTTCCCAGAAGAGTTGAAGCTGTAATACCTGCAAATGGAGGGCCCACATCATATTAAACCCCATGGATTAAGAATGCAACGTTACCCAAGTTCATATGCGTATGAAGGCAGGCGAGCAAATACTTTCAGTGTATATTACTGCTGGACTTGGGAAGATATTTAGATTGTTAATTTTTGCAGTGCAGCGCTCACACCATACATAATGGATCAGAGAGCTGTACTCTCCCAGGAAGGTGCAAAGACGTAACACCTCTGGGCTAAGCCTGTGTATGCATGCTGCACACCAGAGACAAAGTGTGAATGAGCAAGGAGAAGACATTAAAAAAAAAAAAAAAAAAAGTGCACAACTGAAAACAACTCTGCAGCCAAATGTTGTGATTTCTAAGAGACTTTGATCCCTGCTGTGGGAGACAGGCTGCAGATATGTTGGCTGTCTAATGTGGGCATCCGCTGACCCAGCTCCGCTGTTGCGGCAGCGGTTTTGTTCTGATTGGATGAACCGCCGCTGTTGCACAGCACAGATCAAAGAACAGGCAGAGCATCAAATGACAGAAATGAGCTGAAGTTTCAGGTTCGTGTTTGTTGCCAGGAAAATATTTTGACTGACAGCAATGTTCCTGTGTGTGTTTGTGTCCTCAGATATTGACGAATGTGCAGAGGGCCTGATTGAGTGCCACAACCACTCCCGCTGTGTCAACCTGCCTGGCTGGTACCACTGTGAATGCAGAAGTGGTTTCCATGACAATGGCTCCTACCTACTCGACGGGAGCTCCTGCATTGGTGAGCATACATTCAATTGAAACTTATCACTGCTGGAAATACCACCTCCTCAGCTTCTGTGTGCCGACCACCTAGTAGTTATAGACTCGTCTCCCTCGCTCTCTTTTTCTATGTCCAATTATTCAGGGACTCGGCATACTGTTAGTGCCTGTCTTCCGTCTCTAAACCTAAGCACAGACTGCGATGTTACGAATGGGGAAGGTACGTGTGCGTTTGCTTCAGCATCCCCTCTAACAGACAAGGGGACTAATTAAAGGTCTCTTCACCTTTAAAGCGCAGTATCCAACCACATGGTGTGAGATATTTATGGGAGCACATGTCAGCCTTGTGCCACTATTAGATGTTTGCATCTTGTGCTGTTTCCCATGTGCTAGCCCACAAACACAGAGAGAGAGGCTGACTTGCAGATATATGGAGAAACACCAGGCTCACTAGGAGCAAATTTACAGTGCTAGTAATACAGTGCTAGTTAGAGATTGCATGTTTACAGTCTTATGCAGCAAGTTTTAAACCATCCATCAGTTTTTTCCTTCTGTATCGTGCTATGGTTTTGATGATTTACCATCAAGGAGCTCACACGGACGCACACATTTATTTTACAGCACCCTGCTACTTTCACTCCTACACGTTCTGCTGTTTACATCAAGATCATGTTCTTTTCAAATTCTTTTCTTTTTTTTAAAGTGCTAAAATTGTAGAAAACAAGAAGAATGATCTTTGGGGTGGATTAAGGTGATTTTGGGGTCAAACATCTAATTGTCACGCTGAGCGTGAGCAGTTTTGAGGCAGTAAGCCTACCTGCTGATACATCCCACCCGTAAGTCATATTAGGCATCCAGTGTAGCGTTAGCATTGGCTGAATTTACACCCAGCAGGGTGTGTACCTTCTGCAGTCAAAATTTGCACCTCAGCTGGCCAAGCTGACAAGCAAAGCATGAAATTAGACAGTGCAGCGCAAATATGCTGTTGCTTTTTGTTAGCAGAAAAGCGGGCAGCATTACGTTATCTTCACAAGTTATTCGCTATTCTGATTTCTTTAAGGTAAAACCTGTGGCCACACATCCAGGGAGTCAGAGTAGGTAGACATGCAAATGTCATGTAACTAGTTTCTATAAAACTCTAGAGGACAGAGAGGAATGTGAGCTGTAAGGAAATCTAAAAATCTTTGGTGTCACAAATATGATGAAAGTATTATTTATCATAAACTTTCACTGTCACACGCACTGATTTGTTGATATTTATGCTCGTGGTATGAAGACTTGATCTTCTATCCCAGAACTTTAACTGACTTGATGCTATACTCTGATTAAAAAGTGTTCATTTAATTTTTGAGTATTTACTGGATTTGGATGGGCCGTTTCTATATTACTCTGCACAACCTTTCTCGTAGTTACGGTAAAGTCATTTTATTTGCACCTTTGTTTGAGGACATTTTTTTTTAACCGGACCTGCTTAAATTTTAATTGAATACCTCTGCAGTAAGTCATAACAAAGAAATGTCTTCAAACATGTTGTGCTTTACTGTGGAGAATAAAAACACTGTGAACTATGAGTTAGAGCGGGCCCATGTGTGTGCATTACCTATTGCCTTGCCCTGATTTCACAAATGAACACCTCTGCACACTCCAAGAGACAAGGAAGTCTGCTTACCACCTGTGGGTTTGTACCACGCATTATGTAAGGCGATCAGTGGTGTGCTGTGGGCCAATTTGACCAGCCAATAACAAGTTAGAAACAGTACTGGTGTTTTTTTGTTTTTTTTTTCTATTTTTTTTCCCATGGCTGAACAAAAGCAAACTTTTCTGTTTCTTAAGTTTTGATTGGGTGGGGTGAGACTCGACCCAATGGACGCCTGTTCATTGCTGCCGCTGGTCTAGATTAGGACAGGGATCAAAAGTAGTGTATGCCCACACCAGCAGGCAGGAAACCCTATGTAACAAAAAAATGTTAGTTCACCAGCTTTTAAATGGCTGTTCTTGGAAGTGTAACCTGCTTCACAGCAAGATGGAATCATTTAACTTAGATGTAACCAAGGTACAGGTCGCATAATACACGGCTGAGTCTGTATCTATATTAGATTCTCTGTGAGGCCGTATTCATGTAAAGTGGGGCTTTGAGTTTAGTGTTTAGCAGACGTAGCTGATGTTTCATATGACCATGATCACATTTGCTAATAGCAACAAAACATTAGTATACAGTAGCTGCTCACTGATTCCCTGACAGAAGCTGAAAATCAGTGCTGCTGTTTATTTCACAGAACAGGAGCTCAAATATTCCCTAAAAAAAAAAAAAAAAAATCAAGGTACTGCCTTCGTTTTTGCCTATGCACTATTACAGAGTTTAATAGATGTGGCGAACAGGATCTCTTGGCTGAGTGAAACGCTTTTTGCCTTGACTTAACCTTTAAATCATATTGCAACATCAGCAGTCTGGTTTGATTTATTTGCTTGGAGAAGAGAGGCACGATTTCAGAAGATTCCCCCAGAGAGTGGTTTCACTTAAACTCAATTCTGAAGGAAAGCGATAAGACAGATGTACCAGAAATGTCAGACTTCAACCGACAGCAGCCTCGCATCCCGTTACCACACAGATTGAACACCACCTCACGTTGTCACACCACAAATGTTTTGCCGTTGTGATTTCCTATTCTCTCTCAAACTGAGCCGAGCTTTTTGTTCCACATCCAATTAGTGATTTAAATCTTTTCATTCAGACTGACCTCTACTTGCAAATGTAATTCATGTTTTTATGAACAAACCTCTTCCACGCTTAGTTTAGATGAACCGATCTGGGTTCAGAGTAAAATCTTTTAAACATATCTGAGAGGTTGTGTCATTTGGTAAATCTACTGCCTGCTACCTTAGACTGTATCTAAGTCACATTGCTGCTAATAAAAACTAGAAATAGGTCTTCAAGTTTTTAGAGTTCTGTATGTTTTTGCCAGATATTTAGAAGATGGAGAGGAAGTGTTATTTCCCTCAGTGGTAATATTAAAGAAAAACTTGTACTGCAGCTATCTGCTTGGTATCAGAAATGCAGCCCATATAATCTTGCAAATGCAGCTCTGAAATGATTGTGGCTTCCTCCTACATGGATGATGCAGCTGTAGAGAGCTTGGATTCACATCAGCTCCTACAGCATGGATTCCAGTGGTTTCAGAGTTGTGGTGAATAAAGCATCAGAACTTCTGTGGAAAATCCTTCTTGCGGTATGATCCAATTCTCCACGGTGGTCCTTATTTTCAGCACATTCCACAAAGCTCCTTCTCTAATTATACCACTTTTTTTGTGCTACACCATTTTGTCCCATGCCCCCACCAGAAGCAGGAGTAGTCGTACTTATCTGAGGAAGTGCCTGGTGGTTCAATAAGAAAACACCATGTAAGAAGATATCTTTAGCTCAAAAGCTGACCTCAAACAAGTGAAAATATGATATATAAATATATATTTCATTAGCTTAATTTAACGGTTTGTTCCCTCTGTTCACCACTTTAGCCAGAATTCAGGGTTTGTTTTTTTTTAACTAATTCACACCATGTCCCTGTGCAAAATAAAATTCTGTGTAACACAGTGACGGAAAAAATGACTGACCGTCTGAATTTAAACGATAGCGCAGTCTTATAAACAACACTGGCCACAGCAAATGACTCTGATGTGTACATTCAGCCATGAGTCTTCAAGCGAGTCTAATTGGACATTAGCTCGCTTGTGTTCTGCGATCAGAGGGTTTACGACTTGAAATATGGCTTATGCAGTGTGATTAGTGAAAGCGCTTGCGCTGCTTTCTAGACTTCACAAATGTGGATGGTATGTGTGCCATGCGTATGTGTGCATGCTGGTGAGACAGTATATCCGCCACCTTTTCTCCACCCACTTTACAGTATTAGGCTGGAAGCCAGCAGGGGAAATAAGTACAAATGACATTTTAACAGGATTTTCCCCCTCCACAATATCCTTCCAACAGCCCTTCATGAGTCAACCAAACATAAAGTAGCATTTTGTAATAAGAAAGCCAGCTCAAAGCAGGGAGCAGCAGCACTAGTCAGTTAACCGCGCCGTCGGCCGCGTGTTTGCCAAGCGCGTGTGCAGGGACCAAAGTTCAGTCAGACGCTAAATACAGTTAACACCTTCTAACTGGTGAGATTCAGCTAGGTGGGTTGGAGAGGAAGGAGTAAGCAGATCCGTTTAATGAACCGGCACCGTCCCTAAATGAATAATTATGAGACATGATTTGTCAAATATTTTCATGCACAGAACTGATGTGGATGGCGTCTCCCTCACTTAGCTTCACTTAATCATCTGGTTGACTGTGTGTGTGTGTGTGTGTGTGTGTGTGTGTGTGTGTGTGTGTGTGTGTGTGTGTGTGTGTGTGTGTGTGTGTAACCATGAAATGGTGAAGCCGGTCCTTTTAGCGATGTTGGTTTGGGAAGTGGGAGTCCAGATAGATATATAAAACTGTTAAATGATGGAGGAGACAGGTCAGGGTTAGGACTGAGAACATTTTTGCTTTAATTCTTTGAGCACAAAGCACCCCCACCCTACAGCCTTGCAGCCATGCAGGAGACTGGTAAGGACAAGACTTAGTGGCACAGAAGTGTTTAAAGCAGAGTCTTTTTGTGCATGTGTAGCAGTAATTCTGACATGATTGCATCTCGCAAAGAGGTTAGGACACACAAATCTAAAAGTCAAATAGCTTCACTCTGACATTATTTCAGAAAAAGCAGCTTGATTTGAAAATAGGGTCTGGTTATGCACTGAAAAAATAATGTAGCTTAGAAAAAAATCCAGTGGTAAACAATTGGTAATAGTCTGTGTTTTGGCACAATGGGAAATTGGGGAATTATACAGTGGTGGTGGTTGCGTGGTGTGAAAAGCGCTTGTATGAAAAGGATGTGTTGCTTTTTCAAATGAACAAATGAGTGTTTTGTTGTAATGTTGGCGCTCATTTGTGTTTGGCACGTAGCGCAAATGCCTGAGCGGCTCTGAGGGCATCCTGCTGTGTGACACATGGATCTATAAGAGTGTTTTATCTGTGAAGATGGATGCAGTCTCCCAGTTTGGGCGTGAGAGAGCTATTCATCAGTTGTCACTCAGACACTTCGCACACGTCCGCGCAGTGCGCTCCACTCTGTGTTGCATTTTCTCATGATGGATTTTAGTGTATTCTCAGTCCTGTGTGCTGGGTTGGCTGCACTATGGTGCGATACGCCATGCAAAACACTATATTGTGTTGCATTGTGCCACACTGCATATTGTTGTGGTGAGGAGCAGAGCATCTGCAAACAGCGGCCCTTTTTTATAGCTGTGACTGAAAGCTGCATGGGCTGCGTCTCAACAGTCGTTTATTATGCCAAATGCTTTAGGGGGAGACAGGTGGCTTTAATAAACAGATTGTGAATAAAGATGAGGATAATACAGCATAAACCCGCACTGTCTCCCTACAAGACAGGGTTTCTGCATCATTTTCTCTCTCTCTGTGGCGTGCATGACCTTTCCATATGGGCTGCCTGGAGACATACCAAAGAAAAATAGTGTAAATACTCAAATACCAAGCTTTCTGATGCTTTCTAATTACCAGCATCTGTCAGAGGGATTTAGTAATTTTGTGCGCCTGTGTAAATGTGTGTTATCATGTACGTACACAGGATTAGCGCTTCCATGTGTAACAGCACACTTAGGTGTGAGTGCAAGTTCTGCATATGATTGGCTGTGCTCAGATGGTTACTCCAAAGGGCTTTTTTTGTATTTTGGTCGTAACACTCGTCTTTCACGGGCCCACGTGTAAGAGTAGGCTTCATCTGTGAGCAGCAGCTTGTGGCTGAATGTGGTGAATGTAGCATGAAGAGCATTAATCCTTCACCAGCAGAGGTACAGTGAGCCTGGCTGGCTGATGGGGATTTCATTTAGCGTATGCAAATAGTCTGTTGCTGGTACAAGAAATTCCCGACTGAGCTGCTTTCTGCTCTCTGCGCTCTCTTTACCGAGCAAACCTGATACTGCAACCAATTAGAGCGCTATACATTAAGCAGTGTCACGGCATATTGTTGTGGATGATGTGGCGACAGTGTTGGCCAAGATTCAATTTTTCACACAAAGAAGGTCTGCCCGCGGGGTACCACTCATCCTTCTCCGCGAACAGAAACATAAATATATGTTGCATGGTGTTAACAGTCTGAGCAGCTTGGGCCAGAGGTGCTAAAAATGTCAGTGTAACCCTCCAAAGGTACAAGTCATGTGTTTTTGTTGCCTTAGTGTGCCCTTTGATAACATTACACTGTTATAGCAAGTTAATATTAGCTTGTAAGCACTGATTGAGGTAGCAGTAAATCGCCTTGCTTTGGTTTGCCTGTGTTTTTCAGTCACAAGTGACAAAAGAGTATAAACTTTAGCACTGCTCCTGAGCAGCTGTGTGATTTAGGAGCCATTCTGGTGCCCACTACAAACACATTTTAACATTTAAACAAACACTTTTGTGAGCATGCATGAAGCTGTTGTTCTATAAAGGGAATTTGTGTTTACTGCAGTCAACTTCTTAAATTTTTCTTAATTTCTAAAAACTCAGTCATGTGTGTCTTGTTATTAAAAACATCTAAGACTGAGCGCATGCCTCCTTGGTTGAGCCATGATGCTCAGCCCTTGTTGTCCAGGGCTTTTGGAAAAAGAGAATTGTTAAAGGGCTTATTAAGTCATGCATAGTCAGCCATGTGGAATATTAAAAAAGGTGTTTTTTTTTTCTTAAATAGATATATTATGCTTTTCCTTATGTACAAGCAATTCCTGTGGCGCAAATGTTTGGTTTCACACAGTTTTTTTCTCTGTGCTTGCGATGTTGGTGAGAGCAAATATTCCTAATGTGGTCATCTCAGGCATACAGTTCTGGCTATGGGACAGAGGCCCCTGTTATTCAAGCCTTCTGTTTGACACACAGAAAGAGTTGCAGTGCAGTTGATAAGATGCAACATTCTGGGGAATCCAATTTGCATATTTCCAAACTATTTAAAATGGACTGGTACTCATAAAAGTGTGATTGTTACTCTAGTTGAGCAGTCAAAATACTTTTTACTACAAGCCACATTTATCTGATGCATTCATGCAGAACTTTGTTCTGTGTTTTTCTAATGATCACACTTTTGTAGATGCATCTGGGGAAATTTGGGGCTCAGCATGTCACCTAAGGACACTTCAGATTAGGGTTTAATATTTTTCCCGAAAATGACATGAATCAAATCCCGGGAAATGACGAGCCATTTCCCGGGAATCCCGGGAAAAAGTTTATTTATTTTTTTATTTTTAATTAGGCCTTCTGTAGCCTGTGTCGGCCTTAACCTATTGTGATATTGTAGAGGTAGCATTCCAGCTATGTCCTGTTATGCCCAGTAGGGGGTAACGTTGGCTTGATTAACGCAATAAAACCTACATCTCGAGATTCGAGTGCTCGAGCTATGCGGTGTTGTATCGTTCCTCAACACTCCCTTAACAAATATAATTCGAATATTCCTCCATTGTACATGGAATTATACCAAGATATTTTACAATTGCTGGTGCAAAACAATACGGTTCATCTCCACAGCATTGATAATGGCTCAGTCACGCTGTCGTGGCGACATCTGTTGCACTATATCTCCACCAGTGGAACGCTGTAATAGTCATTGAAAAGTTAACTACCGTACTACACTATAATATGGCATAACACAGGGCCTTGAGTAATGCACTACGACTTGGTCATTGCCATTCTGGCAACAACCAAATTTATAACACCGTGTCTGAGGGTTAAAGTAGGTTCGCTGTGAATCGTCTTTTGAAAAACTGGCCAATCCTTATAGCCTAAAAAATATACATTTTACTCAACTCCATTTTAAAAGCGAAATATGTTAAAGCAATCTATTTCATGATAATTTCTTCACACATTAGGCCCGTATCCTAATTCATGATTGTTAGTAAGCGGCTGCAAACGAGGAAAAGAAACACTCGAAGTTAAACAGATATTTCTTTATTGTTCAGGGCAGGCATATTTTATAGGCTATATAATGCAATATAACAATATATAATAATATAAAATTATATAATACAAAATACCTTAGGGTAAACACATTGCCTACGATTTCAACAAATTAAAGAGGAAAAAAGCACAACTGTGTAATACCTCTATTAAAACGCTTGAGATGAAGGCTGAAGCCTTAAACGGAGGCTGAACGTGCCTGAAATGAAGAGTAACGCTTTTCGCATTAAACGAACCCTTCTCTCAATATTTCCTTAAATTTAACATTCTGAAGCTTTCTTTTCTTTCTGAAAGTCAAATCGACGCGCGCGACTTTTTTCCCGGTTTCCCGTCTAACGTTTCCCGGGAAACGGGAAATGGTTCTGATCGCATTTCCCGGGAATCCCGGATCCCGGGATTAAACCCTACTTCAGATCAAACCACTGACCTTCTGATTGGTAAACAGCCTGCTCTGTGGCATGTTGGATGTTGTACATGAGGGCAAGATTTCCTACCACTGATGAGTCACTTTAAGTAGAAAGTAATAGTTTTGCCTTTAAGCATGTTAACTTCCTACACATACACCTGAAAGTGAATAAGTTCAGCTTAGACACGTGATGATGGCAGCATGGGGCAAGCACTGTTACCCCACAGCAAGAGGGTCCTTCTGTATGAACTTTGCCTGCTCTCCCCATGCTTGGGCAGAGTTTCTCAGGGACATCCATTAGCTACCTAATTTTTGTATATTTGTCACACTTAAATGTTTCAGATCATCAAACAAATTTTAATATTAAACAAAGATAACAAGAGTAAATACAAAATGCAGTTTTTAAATTATGATTTCATTTATTAAGGGAAAAAGGCTATTCAAACCTACCATCCCACTGGTTGGCAGCAAGAACTGCAATCAAGTTGCAGTAACTGGCAATGAGTCACTGTGAGGGAATTTTTTACCCACTCTTTGCAGAATTGTTTTAATTCATCTACATAGGAGGGTTTTTGATTATGAACAGCCTGTTTAAGGTCATACCAAAGCATCTCAATTGGATTAAAGTCCAGACTTTGACTTGGCCACTCCAAAACCTCTCTGTTTTTTTGAGCCATTCAGAGGTGGACTTGCTGGTGTGCTTTGGATTGTTGTCCTGCTGCATAACCCAACTGCGCTTGAGCTTCAGGGCACAAACTGATGGCCGGACATTGTCCTTTATGATTTTCTGGTACAGAGCAGAATTCATAGATCCATCAATTACAGCAAGTCATCCAAGTCCTGAAGCAACAAAGCAGCCCCAGACCATCACACTACCAGATGTAACGGGACTCAAACCTTCCAAAATGTTCGCCTTCTGTCTCGTCAGTCCACAGAATATTTTCTCAAAAGTCTGAGGGATCATCAAGATGTTTTTTGGCAAATGTGAGACGAGCCTCTGTGTTGTTTTTGGTCAGCAGTGGTTTTTCTCCTTGGAGCTCTCCCACGGAGGCCATTTTTGCCCAGTCTCTTTCTTATTGTTGAATCATGAACTCTGACCTTAACTTAGATGAGTGAGGCCTTCAGTTCTTTAGATGATGTTCTGGGTTCTGTTGTGATCTCCTGGATGAGTGCTTGATGCTCTCTTAAAAGCTTGATGCTGACTTTATTTCTCATCTGTTCTTGAGATTTGTTAGATTGCGGCATGATGTGGTGCTTTTTGAGATTTTTTAGCCTGCTAGTTTGATTCAGCAGGTCTGGCAGTAATCAGGCCAGAGTGTGGAAGTGAAATTGAACTCAGCTTTGTAAAAAAAGGTGGTTAATCACAGTTAATTCATGATTTAACAAGGGGGCAATTTTTTTTTGACAAAGGTCCGGGTAGGTTTGGATAGCTTTTTTTCCTTAATAAATGAAATAATTAGTTAAAAGCTGCATTTTGTATTTAGTCAAGTTTTCTTTGTGTAATATTAAAATTTGTTTGATGATCTGAAACATGTGTGACAAACATGCAAAAAAAAAAGAAAAAAAAGAAAGAAAACAGTTGGGGGACATTGTATGTCAACTTTGACTTCCTTTTTATGGGCAAGTTTAAAAAAAAAAAAAACACTGAAGCAGTGTTGTCATGTGGAGCTCAGTCTGACATGTCCAAAAAGAAAGCAAGGAAACTCTGAGATGTGGAAATCAGACTTCTTAAACAAGCTGACAATCATCAGTCATCACATGTAGAAAGTAAATGGACCTGTTGACTATTGTCCTCCCAGTGGGAGAACACAGTTCCAGTATGCAGCAACAAAACACAGATTTAACTGTTTATAATGTAGTTTCAGGTTTTCTACTTTGGCAATTTGCTCATGCAACACTGCTAGCATGCAGTCAGTGTCCAATGAGTGTGATCGATGGCTTCTAGTAGGGGAGAGAGAGAGAGAGACAATTTTCTCTGAACAGTTCACATTTATTTAGGAATAAAGGCACTTAAATCCCAGGGCTTGATGAAAGTTAGAGACAGACATTCGGCACCAGGTTTCCTATGTTGATAAAGAAAAGCAGACAAAAATGCCACTCACTCTCTCTGCTAACATTAGTTTATTTTATATCTGGGGGGTAAAAGTGAGCAAAAAGCTGGCCGAGCAGGTCCTTTGATAATTCTGTGGAATCTACTAAGTGAATATAAATAAGGTGGCTGAAGTTATGATTCCAGTATGTATGCAAAGTATAATCTGCCTGATGCCAGCACTCTGGCTGCTCCTCCCTGGCTGACCACAACAAATTGTGAGTTCAGTTTCTGCTGCTAAAATAACTAAATGCTGTAATTTGAGGGAGTTATTGAAGAACTTTGATTATTTTTCAGGATCCACAGTAATGTGAGAAAAAAAATCTAACATGAATGTACCCCATATCCAACACACTGTTATTAAAGTCTAGGTGTGAGAAAAGGTACATCTTGTGCCGTAATACATGTTCTTTATTCAGTATTGTGGACTGAGAAAGGAGCGTCACTGTTCTGGGGAGAAAAAAAAAGGTTAATAGTGAGCATAATCCATTAATTGTAATTAATCAAAAATAGATGTGAATTTCTGATGAACATGCCCTTCATTTACATTCATACAACTATACAGCACCCAATCACAACAAGTCACCTCAAGACTCTTTATATTATAAGGTAAGAATAACAGAGCGAAAACCCCCTATGAGCAAGCACTTGGCAGCCGTGGGAAGGAAAAACTCCCTTTTAACAGGAAGAAACCTCTGGCAGGACCAGGCTCAGGGAGGGGCAGCCATCTGCCGCGACCGGTTGGGGGTGAGGGGAGGGAGCCAGGAACAGAAGACAAGTATTTATTTACTTTGGCTTGCTCTTTGTTTTCCAGACATCGATGAGTGCAGTTTGCAGACACACACCTGCTGGAATGACAGTGTGTGTGTGAACCTCCCAGGAGGCTACGACTGTGTATGCACATCTGGTCCAGGCTGCAGTGGTGACTGCCCACAGGAAGAAGGAATCAGGCGCAATGGAGAAGACTGGAAAGCCAGCTTTGATCGCTGTGCTATATGCTCCTGCAAGGTAGAGATGCAGTCCAAGATGATTGCACGCATAAAAATTTACCACAGTACTGCTGTTCAATTCAGTTTTGTTTATATAGCACCAAATCTCAACAACAGTCACCTCAAGGCACTTTATATTGTAAGGTAAAGACCCGACAATAATTACAGAGAAAACCCAAACAATCAGATGAGCAAGCACTTGGTGACAGTGGAAAGGAAAAAATTCCCTTTTAACAGGAAGAAACCTCTGGCAGAACCAGGCTGCCAGAGGGGAGGAAGTCAGGACAAAAGACATGCTGTGGAAGAGAGCCATAGATGAATAATTAACTAATGGTTAAGTGCAGAGTGGTGTATTAACACATAGACACTGAAAAAAGGTGAGTGAGGAAGAAACACTCAGTCCATGATGGGAACCAAGGCCTATTGCAGCATAATTAAGGAAGGGTTCAGGGTCACCTGATCTGACCCCAACTATAAGCTTTTAACAACCAGTGGAGAATTTAAACTGGATGTTTTTGGGTTTGTTGTTTGTTTTTGTTTTTTTTACTTTATCCAAGACCTGAAACTGATCCATAATCTTGTCTGTGACTACATGTAAGTATGGCAGTAATACTAAAAACAGAGCACAGGTTTCAGATGCTTCCATTTTCTGGGTGTATTGTTATGTAACATACTTCTCAAATCAGTGATGGTCCATTCAGTTTTACTCAAATTGCTTCAATTCAGTTAAGTTTAACTCTATGGAATACATTTGATATTCCAGAAAAGATATCCAGCTGGCTTTATGGTAATGGTAACAACACATTAACAACACAACGCATGCAGTGGCATCAAAGGAGAAAAATGGCAGACAGACACAGTAAACTGGATATATAAACACTGAAGGAGGAGTCGGGCTGGTCGAAGATGTAGAGCACACAAGAATCTTTCTCCCTTTAACCTCTTTCTTAATTTTAGCAACTTTATTTTGCAGTTTTTGTTGCCTCTATCCCATCATACAGTTGCCTCCTCTGCTTCCATTGTTTTCACTCTGAGCGCTCCTACCACAACTGTGCCCCTCAGGTCAAAGTTAGCGAGGAGAGAGAGAGGAGGGCAGAAGCCAGTCTCATTAATGCATGCTGGCTTTGTCTCTGCTTTCAGAGTTCATGACAGCTCACCTTTTTCAGCTCCTCTCTGTCGCTCTCTACAGCAAGGCAACTGACTGGAGAAATTTTACTGTATCTGAGTTCATTGAGTAATAAACCCCTTCATCAGCAGAGACTAAACAGATCAATAAACAGAGGCTTAAAACATCAGCATCAAGTCTGTTACTGTAACCCGTCAGGATCTATACTAAGCAAGGTACATGTTAATTATATCTCTATGCTCAGTTCCTCTATTCAAAGCTATAACCTGCTCTATTTAACAGCATGAGAAGTAGTAGTTTGACAGCAGCAGCCTGTGTTTTATAGGCTGGTAGAACAGGAAGTAGCCAGGAGTTCCCGTGCCAGAGTTGCATCCTGCTGATTCCAACAGTAATCGCTCAGTGTCTGAAAGAACCTTTATTTGTAACAAAACCCTGCACTTAAGGTAAAAGCTGGGACTGGGGAACAAAGCTACATTGTTACCAACAGTTTATCGACATCCTCTAAACAACTCTATTTGGAATGAAAACCAAAGATGGGCAAAGCTGTAAAAGTTAGATCACAGCTATAAACTTAGTGGCTACAATGCTATAACAACTGATAATAAGGATGGACAGAATTATAAAAATAAGATTTTAAAAATTCCCTTTAACATCCCCACACACACTGTGCCTTCTACACACCTCAGCTTAGCTGAATATTTAGCACACAAAGTAATTAAGGCTGTAGCATTCATTTAGCTAATATGCGTATGGGAAGTTATGAAAAACACACAGAAGTGTGAAACATTTCTGACCATTCAGGGGAAAAAACAACACTCTTCGCTCCCATCTGTTTGCGATTAGCGTGCAAATATGTGGCAAATATTTTTGGCATCTTAATGACTTTTTTCTGTGCTCAGGAGCCAGAGTGAGATGGTGCACCGTGGAAGGAAGGAAGTGGAATATTGATCAGAGTTGTCTTTTTGAAGAAAAGGCTCAGATTGTGGGATTGCTATGAAGCAGCAGAGTTGAGTATGTGGGTTGCACCCATGAAAAACTTGCCAGTTCTTCTCTACCAATGCCAAACAGCTTATTCTGCTATTGGCTCTTGTTTTGAGCTTGTGGTACCCCAGGTGCTGAAAATCAGGGTTGTCATCATTGGTCCAGTCTCAATGCAGATATCAAGATGAGATTCTGCAACCAGTGGCAATCCCATATCTCCACAGTCTGGGACTGAACTCTATCCTCCAAGATGACCATGCTCGCTCCCACAGAGTGGGGCTTATCATAGAGGACAGGTACCAGGACTGCAGCCACTTACACTCTGTTACCATCTTCAAAGCCACTTTGATGCATTAAGGCACTGATGAAGCAGTAAGACAGAGTTGGTCTGCTATCAGTTTGTGATTGAATGAGGTCAAGTTGGCAATTACACGCAGTCTGTGATAATCCAGATTACCTGTGATAAACTGGTGAAATTTTCAAATCTTTAATTATCTGGAAACAGGTTGCCTCCCACCAGACAGCCTGTGGAAATACCTTACAAATGAAAGTAGTCGCGCAGAGGTTGAAGCTTGCTCAGCCTCTGGGTGATCGGATGGTTACAGCAGCTTCTTGCAATCAGTCACCATATGTGAAAAAATCCAGTGCAGTCACAGGACAATCACTGATTTTACCAAGTTGTAAGGAGGTTGCTGTCTTAGTTTTACTCTAGTGTGACTGAGCCATAAGTGACATAAACAAACAAACAATAAAAGCTTTACTACAAGTTTCAAACATAGCAAATGAATATTCATTTTTAAGTCACAAAGAGACTTAACATACTAAAGAGACTTCAGATTATTTATGGATCCACAGGCCTACTGGTTTGTATTCCAACTGTTGAAGGGGCAGTCAAGTCAGATGTGCGAGGCACACTGAATGTAAACAGGCAGTGATCTGGTGTTTGGGGGCCAGCAATGAAAATCACTTGTGACTGTGAGGGAGCCACAAAGTTACTGTAGTTTGTAAAAAGTGAAGAAATTAGAGGTGAACGCATCAGAAATGACAGACTGAAAATGACAGATGTAAGGAAGATGGCAGTGAGAAAGAATACATTTGTACAAACGCACTGCCACATGAAATAAAAGCCAGACACTCCAGAGAAAAGAGCTCCCTTGTACAGAGTTATCCAAAGTCAAAAGAAAAAAGAAAATCTAGTTAAGCAGAAAACCAGATTATCGAGTTCGACAAATGTTTCCCCACAAACACCAAAAGGCTCCTTAAGTAAACGACTTAAGTAAATTAGGTAAATTCTAACTAATTTCTCTACGACTGCACTGAAAACAAATCAGACCTGCATGAAAGAAATGTTGTGTGCAGTCATCAAATTCATCATAACAGCGTCGTCAGCAGACTTGTTATTAAAAAAACAGTAATGTTGTTTTTGTTGGCACAAATGCATACCATTGACATGCAGACCTGGTCTTATTCCTTGCACTAAAAAAAGAACAGCATGCCTTCATATATCCTGCCAGCGCGATACAATTGGCAGTTATTTCCACAGCAAGTCCAGGGTTGTAACTGTAAAGACCAAGGCCATCAGTGACGGCACCCCGGGACTCACAAGTTACTGTAGCAGGACAATATGCATCGATAAAACATTGGCTCTGTATTGCCCTTTTAATGGTATGCAGAATGATTTTATGGCCCTCATACATTTTCTAACAGCCTTTTTATGTAACATTTTTACATCTCCATTACACTGTCGTCCTGGGGCCAGACAGTGCTGGCTGTGCCGAGTAAAATGGACCATAAAGTTTTCTCCAGGTACAGACAGGGAGCCAATGACACAGCGGCTGCAAAGGAAGATCAGCCGGATTTCACTTTGCCACCCAACACATTTTTATCTCATTTACAGCACTATTACATTGCTTTTTCAGAATGGAAATGTTTAAATTTGTTACAAGTTAATGAAATCACCCATCAGTATGCTGTACGCTTTTTCCAACATCTTTAGTGTCTTTTAGGCATTTCGTGTTCTCTTGATGCGTTTGTTGGATTAAAAATACTTAGGTTGGGCAAAGGAGAGAGAGCGAGAGAGAGAATAGACTAACATTACCAGAGCATTTTATTATACATGTTTTCAATTATTAATCAGGGTGTTAAAAGGCCCTTTGTTGTGCTCTTTGTTCTTCAGCCTCTTTGTTATGACACACACTATTGAGCTCTGATACTTCACACTTCTATCAGTGGGACTTGAGATGCTTTTACAGCTTGACTGGAATCCATCTGTGTCCAACTGCACTAACTGGATATAATTAGCAAAGCTGCACCCCTGTCTATAATTACACAGTGCGGTGCATGCCAGTATGAACCCCAAGCCATGATGTCCAGTGAATTATCGGTGGAGATGGAAAGACGGTTTTGTGTGAAGGCACAGATCTGGGGAAGGATTGAAAACATTTAATAATAGTGCCCATCATCACATTAGCATCTAACTTTCACGAATGGAAGGAGCCACCACCATCCAGCCAACGTTATAACAGACAGGCAATCAAGAACCATCGGGTGACTTTGACTGAAATCCAGAGTTCCTTTGTGGATCTAGGAGAACCTTAGAGAAGGACAGTTTGGCCACATTTCCAAATACGGTGTACGGAGTAATCCAGGCACTGATCAGCACCTCATCAGTAAAATCCCTGCAGCCAAACATGATGGTGGAAGCATTATGCTGTGGGAGGATTTTCTGAGACAGGCACTGAGATAAGTCAAACAGATGCAGATAAAGACCATACACAGTAAAAAAGATGAAAGAAGCTACTGTGACACCGCCCACTGAAGTCAAGTCAGATGTGCGATGCACACTGAATGTAAACGGGCAGTGTTCTGGTGTTTGGGGGCCATTAATGAAAATCTCCTGTAACTGTGAGGGAGCCACAAAGTTACTGTAGTTTGTGGAAAGTGTTTACACTTCTGTGTCATGGTGCTGTGTGGCTGGAACGGGTAGACCCCAAAATTGCAGGACTCAGGAGCCAAAACTGAACTGAAAGGGTGTTTATTGAATACTGACAAAAATAAGAAAGCTACACTGGGGTGGACAGCTTCCAAACTAAATACAAAAGTACAGAGAAACACACAGCGAGGGAGCACTGAAGACAACGCGACAAAGAACAGATAAAAACTGAGGGCTTAAATACACAATAGGTAATCAGGGCAAGAGGAAACAGCAGGGCACAGCAGGTGAAGCAAATGAGACTAATAACATAGGGGAAGCAAAACTAAACACAAAGCACAGGGAACACAAGACTGGCAAAATAGAACAGGAAGTGACTAACCAAGGTACACGCAGACTAAATACGGGGGACTGGCACACAGACACGGGACAGAGACGCAGACTAGTCACAACAATAGGAATAAGACTCAATATGAAAACACAGGAGGTCAGGGTCAAGACAAAATGACAAACAGACAAGACCGTGGAAGCAGGGGAGACAGGGACAAAGGGAACAAGAGCATCAAAACAAACTGGGAAATAACAAAACTCAGGGAAAATAAAACTAAACACAAAACGCTGGGCAGACGGCCCAGGACCATGACCAAAAGTCTTTTTGCCATCTGGTGGCTTTCAGATAGAATGCAGGTTTCCACATTGGATTCGCTTTTCAGGTTGGGACCACAGACGTTTTGTACCGTCTGTGGTCCCAACCTGATCTCATTAGAGAACGCTCCCCATCCAGCTTGGTTGGCTTTGAACAAGCTTGGCTTGGTGAGCCATTTTCAAGAAGACTTGAAGTTGTCACTGTTGTCAGAAGTGCTTAACAAGTTACTAAATGCAGACCAGGAATATTTATATGAATTGGGAGATTAAAGTCTAATTAAAAAAAAAATTTAACAAAGCACTTTAAAAACCTGCTCTGTTATCATATTATTGTTTTGTAAATTGATTAGAAAACAATGAAGTGTATTCACAAAGTTTGAAAAAAAAATCATTGTAAGGCTGTGCTTTGGCACTGCCACCTGAATTTGTTCCTATTTGACAAAGACAATGATGGATAGTTTACACAAAAGTCAAATTTGCCTCAGGAAAGTGCTCAAGCTATGTTTGTTCATAGCAATATTTCATGTTTATAGGTGCATTATTTTATTTTTATATAAATCAAAGCGAGTTGGAAGCCCTTTGTTTTACTGAGGGACCCCTTTGGATACTGGGATGTATTTTATAGCCCAGAAAATACAGTGATGATAGGCTGTGTACGTTGTTTAAGCCAGTTTGCACCCTGATGTGTGTGACCTTTGTTGTGTAGGATGGGCAGACGTATTGCAGAAGGAGACCTTGTGACTGTGGAGACCCAGATGAAGATCTGTTTTGCTGTCCTGGCTGTGACAACAGGCCCAGCAGCCAGTGTTTGGACCAGAGCGGACGCACACTTTACCGCAGCGGAGCATCATGGCTGTATGGCTGCCAGCAGTGCCGCTGCATGGTGTGTACATATAGAGACACACACATTCACACAGCAGCTATTGTACATTTTTAATGAAAACAGGCTCTCATGCTGAGTGTGGTAAAAGAGCATTGTTGGAAGAGGAAGATAACTTCAGAAAGACAGAATCTCCTCTTCAACATGAATCTCAAAGCAGGGCTTTATTTAACAGCACTTTCTGATCTGCTGTGTGTGTGTGTGTGTGTGTGTGTGTGTGTGTGTGTGTGTGTGTGTGTGTGTGTGTGTGTGTGTGTGTGTGTGTGTGTGTGTGTGTGTGTGTGCGTGTGTGTGTGTGTGCGTGTGTGTGTGCGTGTGCGTGTGCGTGTGTGTGAGGGCTGAGAAAAGTACCACCACTCCAATTTTAAATGTGGCAACAGATCAGCATGAGAGTTGTAACTGCATTCGCACACATGCACCCACACACACACACACACACACACACACACACTAAATAAAATGCACACAGTAGCAATTTTGGTTCCTTTTTTCATCTTTGTGTCTCTGCAGGAGGGGGAGGTAGACTGCTGGCCTCTAGTTTGCCCCACGTTGATGTGCGAGTACACGGCAGTGGCGGAGGGCGAATGTTGCCCGCGCTGCGTCACAGACCCCTGCCTGGCTGACAACCTGTCGTATGACATTCGGCAGACATGCAAGGACCCCGCAGGCATCGCCCGCCTCAGCGGAGACACATGGCATATGCCCAAATCACCCTGCACCACCTGCAAGTGTAAGGTAGGTCAAAGAAACACCAACGTCCTTTTTTACTGTAAATAATTTGTGGAATTGAGTGTTGAAAATGCCGGTTTCTTAAATGACTTATTTCAGCCTGTCATCTTTTCCATTATCAAGGCTATTGAGGGGTGATGGGTATTGCTAACTTTGTAAGGACCATCTCTGTTGTAGAGATACGGGTCAAAAGGAGGAGTTATACAAACAGCTTATGTCAGGCACCCTGCTGCTCTTCAGAAAAAAACGATTTCACATAAATCATTGTTTTCATGTCTGACTAAGAGTGTACCCAGAAATTAGCCAATTCCTCAAATGACCTAAAAAAAATGAAATGCTATTACAACATGTAGAAAGTAATTTTATGTGCTGCATATGCTGTTTGCAACACGTGCCAGCTGGACGCAACATAAACCAGCACGATCATAGCAGGCAATAGCCGCCATGATGGGAAATGCGCTAGGCTGAAGTATACCAGAGATAGTTAACTTGAATGCACTTTGCCTAAACCTTTGTTTGATATTCTTCTGAGGTCTGCAAATGGAATAAGTCTTGCGGGTTTTGGATGTAAAAATGTCAGACAGTTCCAAAAGATCACAATTTTACCAGTAATGACAGCCATTACAGGCAAATGTGGTATAATCAGTTTAGCTAATGTGTGCTAGAGGGTATGCAGTGTCTATTTATATGTGTTCTAAGATGAATATATAAAAGAAAAATGACTGTCACAGATGATGTAAGGAACATTTTACCTTAAAGAAGTAAATATGCAGATCGCTGTGTCAGGAACATGTCACACGTTTAGTGAAAATAAGCTGCTGCCCCCTCAGTTCTGCTTCTTTTCTTTTTTTCCCCACAGTCGTAATACATAAAAGAACAAAATGAGCACATCAAATATATGGACCTAAAACATCATCTACATTGTATTTGATTATTTTTGTATAGTTCTTACATAAACTGAATCACCTTTGAGCTTTCCGCTCAGCAGAACGGCACGAGCTGCAACCAGCTAACAGCAGCTGATGTGCTCCTTTGTACGTGGCTGTGGTTTCTTCAAGCACTAACCTGGTTTCGCTTTGCAGCTCTGTGGCACGATTTGAGGCCATGTGCCATTGCTGCGGACATACTTCACCTCTGACCAGTTGGGACCTTGCTTTCTTCATGGTCATAAAAACACAGGGTCTGGGACCCTCGGCGATCATACATAACATCTATTTGAGATATTAGCCTCAGGAAACCTCTTCGTAGGGACGGTTCACTCCGAAACACAGTCCGTATGACAGCGAGAGCTGTTGACTGTCGGGTGTAACGTGAAACTTTTGCCAGGAAAGATATATCGCTCTTCGGTTTCTCAGGCGTGCCATTGCTTGCCACCACAAATTCAAAATTCATTCCAACTCCTGTGTCCTAGAGTGACAGCGTAAATCTCATGATATCAGCCAGAGATCTGAAAGTATAGCAGATAATGCTGAAACTGAAATACTAGGTACCACTTTTATGACACTAAAGGCATCAGGTTAACATCCCCAGATCCCGCTGGAAGTCACATAGATAAAAGTGGTCTTTGCCTGTGAACTGAGTTATTAAATTCACCATGCACAGTATAGAACTGTATATTACATTTCGCTTTATTTAATGCTCTCTCTCCTTCCCTGTCTTGTCACGCTTCTTTCTTCAGAATGGAAATGTTTGCTGCTCGGTGGATCTCGACTGCCTTCAGAACAACTAAAACCCTCCTCCCCTCCTCCTCCCCCTCCTCCTCCCGCCCTCTCCTTTCACTATAAGACTGCCACATCCCCTCCAACCATCTGACGACTCTCCCCTCAGATTCACAAGACAGATTCTCGCATGCACACGTGCATGCCAGTGTGTGCACAAAAAATTGCAAACACACACTGGGCGGACTGGGGCGTCGAGGCTGCGCTTTCAGTGCTGAACCTCTGTCGACAAAGAGTGACTGAGTGCAGGTTTGTGGCTCAGGAGGAGACAGAGGCCATAGTTGCTCTCACCACGGTCGCTGTGTTGTGTACGTGTCTTTGTGTTGGATTCCATTTCACTAAACGTCTTGAAACCTTTTTAATATCTCAAACCTTAAAGCAGAGACAAACAGCTGGACAGATGCTGAGGGGCTCCGTCTGTCCGCGTTGCCTGAACACAGGCTCTTTATTGCTCCGTCACAAACAGTAAACCATCACTAAACATGCAAAAGGAACGCATTCACCTACAGTGTTTTGTGTTACTGAATCAGGAGGTAGTTTAATGTCATGTTATGATGTTATGATGAAGTGGGGTCAGTTTTCAGTTCAGTACCAAGTTTTTTGTGGGTAGCTTTTTTCTTTTTCTATCACCGATATTGTTCATATTGTACTATAAAAAAAAAAAAACCTTTCCAGTAGCTTTCCAAATTCATTTATAATATGTTGACCTTGCGTCCTGGTGTCGGCATGATTTCCATCACTGATATTTTTCAAATAGTTGTGGACTACATTCTTCTTTGACATTACAAAAGTAAAGTCAAGGGGAAAGATTGAACCTTAATCTTGACATTTTTTTGAATGCATCTACAGGTTTATGGTTCTTTGGTGAAACATGAAGAGGTATAAACCATGGCAGTGGTGTGCTTTACATCCATTGCAAATGTTGAATCAAAACACGTCCCAATCAGAACCCATATCAGAAAGTGAAGCCTGCAGTATCCATGTTTCAGGAGTAGACTGATATTTCACAGTTTGAAAACCCATCAGAGAATCTGCTGACTTACCCTCGGGGAGTAACACCCAACGGATGGGACTTTGCCAGACATTGTTTATGAATGTAGATACATAAAAAAAGAAAATGGTCAGATGATAGTCACTAGTTTTGATTCTTAACCTGGGTGCAAGTAAAACCTGCCAAAACACACCTGGTCAATAAAAATCTGTGAGCTACAAACTGAAGACAGAAAAACTGCCCCGTGCCTACAGACTGATGCTGATTGATATGCAGATGTTTGTTTACAGAGATTATGTATTTATTTATACCTTTCTGACATCATCAGTCTCATTTTAAAGGATTTTCCAGAAATAGACATTAAATGCAGCCTTTTCTCTCTTAAAAAAAAATAAAAAGAAGTGCATCACTAATAATGTTGACTCGCTTTTGAATGTGGCTGCTCAGAACAGGTGTATATTAGTGCTGGTAGACGCCAACACTCCTGCCTTCAGTCATCAAGTCCTTAAAATGCCAGATCTATATTAAACCGCATCCCTCAGGCTCTGAACTGGGACATAGGTGTTTTTCTGTCCTTCTGAGCCACTTTGGTTTGTAACACTCCCTCAGCCTCGGCGTCTTGTCGTTTAATGAGGATGACTGCCAGATGCCTACACTTAACAACAACAGTCAGGGAATGAAAAGCGTCTGAAAGGGGTGTGATGATGATGCACAGCAGATTCCTGCAGGCCAGAGTGAGCACCAGCCATAGCTGTTGATTAAATCAGATCTCGCGGAGGGTCAGATTTCTCCGGCGTCTCCCCGGGCTCCTCATCTCTGCACCATATGGCACACCCAGGGTGGCAGAGACACAAAAAGAGAGCACTGAAGAGGGTGCAGATAATTAAAGCATTGTCACGCAGGCCTGGATTTGATTATGCCAGAAGGTCACCAAGTGTTGAATCTGTTTACAGACAGCCAGGCTCATTAAGGCAGGAGAGTCCGGTGCTTTTCCTGCTGCAGTTCACACGTTCGTAGCTGTGAGGCCGCTCTATTCTCCTGTTCTCCTACCCTGTCCCTCACCCCTCATCCACACTTGTCTGCACTGTCCTCTAGCTTGTCTCAAGAGTGTTAATGTTTTCCCTCAAGTGTCACTGTTATCAGCCTCTGTCAGTTTCCCCTCCCACACGAGGAAATATCTGATGGTGTTTTGCAGTTTTAAAAATAAAAAAACGAGCACTGACAGCAAACTAGGTGTCAAGGCCATGACTTATGCTTTGATCACAACATGATTGTAAAGTAACCGCAGAAATCTGACATGCCGTGTTCACCCTCTGGTCAAATCTTTTAAAAAATTATTATGTAAACGTCTGTTACACAACAACTTACCACAACTGTTCATTTTTGGCAGCTATGATAATAACTGGTGTTTGTTTTTGAAGCTGGTTCTAGCAGTAAATATCAGGACTCGATCCAGATAATCCTTCACAGTGAAAATTAAACTTTCATTTGTTTTTTTTTGTTTTTTTAATGTGAAGACATGGAAATTAGTTGGTGACCTGAAAAAAAATATATTGTATTGCCTAAGAGCCAAGCTGCAGCTGAGAAGCCCAGGCCAGACTGCATAACATTTCCTGCAGTTGTCCTATCAAGACAATAACCCTTTAAGTCTTTATCATGAGTAATACGCTCGCCGCAATGTTTTTCTGCCACAGCAGCAAACGAGATGCTATCAAGGAGCAAACACGTCTGAGACTGAGATGAACAAAATCCAGTGAGGCTAAAGGGCACCAAGGCAAGAAATTGGAGAGGTACATAGCCCACAGAATTGCTGAATTGGCTCTGTTCCCCCGACGGAATAACCTGGCCATTTTTTAATTTGCGAATCTAAAAATAAGAGCAAACGACTGCCCATCTAGCCAAATAAATAAATCAGTCAAATGTAAATCTGCACATTATTTGGCTTCAGTGTAATAATTTCGTTTTTAACAGATTCTTGCAAAGGCTTCATTTCACTCCATAAGATCTTCTTTAGGCAAGTGAATAAAGAGGCTGATATGATATAGTCTTAGACAATATGATATAAAAGATGGATGCTCATATGGCAACTTTTCAATGACAAAGCACACCCACTGTTATCATATGGTATTGTACTGGAACCCAGCTGTTTAACTCATCAAGTGTTTAATGTAATTTATCTGGTGGTCAAACAGGTTTTAGTGTGACCTTGCTTTTTGGAGTTGAGAGTAATTATTACAGCATGCCCTTCTCAGCCACGCTGTCCTTGTGTCACCTTCGGTCAGTTTCTCCTTGCACTCTTGACACATTATCACATTGACTCTGAAATTGTCAACTGTGGACAAAGTACACACGCAAAGAGAAAAAAAAGAAGGTGATGTAAATGGGATCTGTACCCATCAAAAAATAATCGCAATCAAAAGCAGATAATTGTACAAAGTTTGATTGATATGAAATATGACTACTATAAAAACACTGTTTGCAAGTCTGTGTGTAAATGCTTTTACATACTGACAAGATGATAAAATTCTACAGTTTTTTTAAATTATCATTGTGTTCATGGATAACGTGTTAATTTTAGTGGACTTCTTTTTCTCTTTTTTGTGGGATAGACTCTGTTTCGCTGTAAATACTGTGTAAAGGGAAGGTTACTGTAAAGAGAGTAAGACTAAGACTAATTTTCACTACCACAGTTTCTCTGGAACTGAGCGTTGCAAGCTGAATATGAGAGAAGCAACATTTCTATTGTTTTTACTATTTATTTTTCTATTCTTGCCCTAAGCTGGTTAGTATCTGTCATAGATTAATGTCTGTTCACTGTTTTAGGATAACATGGTTTTGATTAGCCTGTGTGTATATATTCTGATCTGTAATCAGTGTCCTTTACTAAGAGTCAGCAGAAGTGGACTTTTGGAAATCTGAACCCGCAGGGACGAGGAACCCGGACAGGCTATTCACTGCATCGACAAGCCCCGCTTTTTTTTCTCCAACATGTTTGTATGATCTGAACTGAAACATGTCATCATGGGAACCAGAAAACATAGAACTATGTACACATGTAAAGAAAATCTAATCTTAAAAATGAAAATGTTCTTGTTTCAGTTTCTGCTAAAAAAAAAAAAAAAAAAAAAAACAGAAACAAGAAAGAAAGAGAAAGAAAGGCTTTGTGTTTCTCCTTTAATGTCTGACTTTTTAAATAAAATAAAATTAAAAAACACAGGTTTAGGACCTTCGAGCTTCTGATGTGCCACTTCATGTTTTATAGTGGACTCTGGCAGAGGAACCCCCTGGTCTGTTCACCGTTTACTCTTCAGATCAGAGTGGCTGACCTAATTGTACTCAAAGGGTTAAGTGTCATTTGAAGACTGTGTTGTGATAAGAGTTTGCTGTAAAAAAAAAAAAATCAGTTCAGTTAATAAACATTTTAGTTGTTTACATTATTACTTGTGTGTGTTTGGCTTTAAAGTGCAATGATGACTGGCAGTTAAACTCTCAGGTTGATGAGCCAAGCTTCCAGAGTAACAGCAAAAAATAAATGCGCCTTTCGTATTTGGGGCAATCGCGACAGATGGCCGAGCGGCTCACCCACCACGTCATTCACCGGCACCTTAAATGAAAGCGACATTTCTGAGCCTCAAAAATGAAAGCCAACCCAGCATCGGGATACAGTCCTGGAAAAGTCTTTCATGTTCCTACTTTTATCAGCACTGCTGTTTTCTATTTCCTTCAGGAAAGGTATGAAAGGCTGCGTGGCAGTAAAGATAAGTACATCCTTTTGATGCTTTAATGGAGCACTGCTGCGCCACTAGGAGCGGGTACACCGATGCTTTTGAAGCAATGCTGGTGGGGGGGGGGGCAATCTGAAAGTTGAACAACATACCTAATGTTTTATATTTTGCTACAACACCACAATCAGTACAAAACATAGACAGGTGACTTGAAAGTGTACAAAATTCAAAAAGTCCCTAAAAGGCAGCTATTCCCCCAAACAGCTGGAAATTTATTTCAGCATAAAATATGATTTTCTGCCACTATTTGATAACTCAGCCAGTGTTAGGAACCTGATTTTTACAAACACTCAAATCCTCCCTTTAAAAGCCACCTTTGCTCGGTTCTAAACATTGAAAGCTTTGCCAGCATAAACTGTTTTCACGCAGTCCTAAACTTCACCCAACAGAGGTGCGTCTGTAACCCGCCAGCTCCCAAGTGCAAAGCTCAGGTGATGCTGGCGTGTGTACAGAGCAGCAAAGTGTCCTGTGCATCCACTGCTAATAAGAGGGTGTTATGTGGGCTACCTGTACACTATCCAGACAGCCCTCTCACAACACCATTTATATAAGTGGAAGCACCACTGAAAATAGACCATTTCTTGCTGTGTAAACTATACAACAGACTGTTAATTTTATTTTTTCTAATACTATGGTTGAAAACTCACCTTCCATCCTCCTAATGGATGGAAGGTGTAGATAAACATTCATTAAGGCAAAGTTCCTGCCGTTTAGCCAATTCAGTGTCACATGGGGGGCTGGAGTGTAGCCAGACGCATCTCTCCGGTCCGTCTCAGGTCTTTGATGAATTTTTTCACTATTTCTTAAGGACATGACTTTCAGATAGTGTTCACCTGCTGCAGGTGGTTTTATTTTTTTAGGCCTGCCACTTCTTCTTTTGTCCTCCATTTGTCCAGTTTTTTCCTGGTTTTTTATAAGGACACACTGCACACCATACTGAGATAAGCCAGGTTTTCAGTTAAATAGGGAATCACCTTGTTGGCGCAATAATACAATTTTATGCCTGTCAAAATGTGTTATTGTGGGCATTTTTCGACATTTCACCCAAAACCCGGCAAGAACTCGTGCAGACGTGGGGAGAAGATGTAAACTCTGCATAGAAAAACCGGGCTGGCTGATGGATTCAAACCCAGGACGTTCTTACGGTGAGGTGACAGTGCTAACCACAGCACCACTGCGCCATAATTATTAGTTGAGTAATTGCACAAAATGATGTGTGTTGGGCCATCTGAGCATTACATTACAGACGTTATTGAAAGTTTTGTTGTCTTTTTCAGTGTAAAATAATATCGCAAAGATAGAAGAGAGTCTCATTTCTGCTACAGGTTGGTTGTCACTGAGATGTTGGAAGCAATCTTAGCACAAAGACACTCAGTATTATAGAAATAATATCTTGTCATTCGTCTGTGTGATTTTCCATTTGCATCTGTTCAGTCTGAACATCTTCGTCTTAGATGATGAATTCACTCGGCTCTTGGTGAGGAAGGTTCTATCTGAACTAGAGAGGATTCAGTCAATTAAGCCACTGTCAGTCAGCTGTAAAGCAAGTGCTTTGTTTTCTATCATCTGTCTGCCATGGCTGGGGTGAGTGGTGACAACGATGGGCCTATCCATCCCGGCCCTGGGTTGCATCGGCAGAGGACAGTCCACCCAAAGGGGCTTACCGTTCATAGACTGTAACCCTGGAAGTAACCACATAGATGACGGAGGGCCTCCTTCAGCTACAGCTATTCCTTCAGACAGACCAAGCATTTAGGCATGAGTGCACTGACTCTAACAGTGCACAAGTGAAAATTGCTTTTTCAATAGTCTCTAATCTAATTGTAAGTCTTTAATGTGTTACTCTTTCTGATAGATTTGCCGGTTTCAAGCGAGAGAGAATGAGATCGGAGTTTGGCTTCAGTTTAGCAACTTCAGCAGCCACGACACCACCACCACCGCTGCCTCCTCCCACTCCTTCCACTGGCAGTCAAATCAATGCGTTTTCTCCTCTTTCCATTGACATTTCATGAAAACCTGGGGCAGCTGAATTGAAATGCAAGAGGCAAAAAATACAAGTAGACCACCTCGGGCAGAGAATTAATACATAAACTATGTGCATGTTGCTCATGTTAATACAACAACAAGGATTAAGCTGCTTAAATGCCTTATCGACATCCTGACCAATCAATGTGTGTATAATTAAAGAGTGCAGCTGAGCTAGTGACAAGTCGAGCCACGCTGTCACTACTGACCCACAGAAAGATGTGGAGTTAAGTGTTTATTTAAACCACATATATGTGTGTGCATATTTAATGTTTTATGTATAGGACCTGCTGACCCTTCCTGCGTGTCTACTTTGCAATTTTATAAAATCCATGCATACATTTTATGAAGCACCACATTTAAGGCAAAAACTCTACACCGGATCAATAATAATTGTTACAAATACAAATGATCTTTTCTGCGCTCAGGCAAGCGTGATTTTAGAAATCAAGTGCAGCGAATTAAAGGTAAGAAAACATGTTTTCTACTTCTAGTAAAAGACTAGTTAGCATGGTGAAGGGCTTCAAATGTATTAGCGTTCACGGTCTGCTGTGGGAGAAGCCTGCACCGGCATACAAATGAAATGCCTACTTGAGCCGTTCATTTCCTCACCGAGAGAACTTTTTCCTTCTCTTTATGCTGTGCAGATTTTGATCTAAAGAGGTAGTCTGAGTATACCAACAGATGTGAAAATGAATCGTTTCTTTTAAATAAGAGCGGGCAGTCCACCATCCCCAAGTATGAATTTTTCATCGTGCTCCTGAAAAGATGAATAAGTTGGGGAAAAATGAAACGGAGCTCCGAAAGATCTAATAAAGATACAGCGAACTGTAAAGCAAGAGGCTGTGAGGATGTTTGAGCGCGTCACGCATCACTTCTTTGTTCCTCCGTCTTGTAGATGTATTTTCAATGGTGCTTGTTTGTCTGTCTTTCAGCAACATTATGTGAAAAACTACAAGGCTGAAAATTGTGAGATGGTGTGTTGGCCTTGATGGATGATGAACTTTCCAAGTGTCTTAATTCCACCAAGGATTTAAGGCACTTGAGTGACATTTTCACTGTGTTATGGCAGGTCCAAATACTTCCTGAATAATACCCAGTTACAAACACTTTACTGCATTAAAGTGTGTCAAAGACAAACCTTGAGTATTAAAACTACACAAAGTAAAAGTAAAATATAAAGGAGGCAGTACTATAAAATCTAAGGTGCATTTCAGGGTTCAGATGCATAAAAAAATTGTTAATTCACAACTCAAACTGTGGTATATATACAGAAATGTTTATTTGTTGCCGTTTATAAACACAAAAAGAAAACATAAAATGATAATAAGAGGCCCAAAAGAATTAATTATTTGCAGTCCAGTTTGTGATAAAGTTATACATACCAGTCTAAATGTGTGTGGACAGAAAAAAAAAATGCATTTGCATAACAAGAATGAAAGTGGTTTAAGACTTCAAGCAATCATTGACTGCAAGGGATTTTCATCCAAGTATTAAAAATCAGTCCTGATATTTAAAATAATGCAGAGGCCGCCAACTACGGCAGTCAGTTAATATAGAACTCCAAACTTCATGTGGCCTTCAGATTGGCTCAACAACAGTTCGTAGAGAGCTTCATGGAGCACACTGCCACTGGAAACATGTTCTCTGGAGTGGCGAATCACACTTCTCCTCCTGGCAATCCAATGGGTGAGTCTGGGTTTGGGGTTGCCAGGAGAACGGTACCTATCTGACTGCATTGTGCCAAGTGTAAAGTTTGGTGGAGGGGGGGGTTATGGTGTGGGGTTGTTTTTCAGGAGTTACTTAGTTCTAATGAAAGGAACTCTTAGCATACTAAGACATTTTGAAGGGGATGGCCCCTTCCTGTTCCAGCATGACTGCGCACCAGTGCACAAAGCAGGTCCATAAAGATACGGATGAGTGAATTTGGTGTAGAAGAACTTGACTGACCTGCACAGACTTTAACCCTATTTCACCTTTGGGATGAATTAAAGTGGAGACTGTGAGCCAGGCCTTCTTGTCCAGCATCAGTGTCTGACCTCACAAATGTGCTTCTGGAAGAATGGTCAAAAATTCTCATAAACACACTCCTAAACCTTGTGTTAAGCCCTCAAAGAAGAGTTGAAGCTGTTATAGCTGCAAAGGGTGGGCCGACATCATATTAAACCCTATGGATTAGGAATGGGATGTTACTTAAATTCATATGCGTGTGAAGGCAGATGAGCGAATGCTTTTGGCAACATAGTGTAAATGGGTGTGTGAATGGGTGATGCACTGAAATAACTGTTAGTAAGTGGATAGTGCTAGTGGCAATTTGGACAATGCAGCTACCAGCAGTACTGCTGAAAGTAGCAAACACGTAAATCTGAAGAATTTTTTAAAGGCACAGAAAAAAAGTGTTTTAATGCAAATTGTTGAGTCAAACACAGTCTCAGAAATATCTGCAAGGGACAAAAAAAAAATCATTAGCAAAGTATATAAATCAACAGCTTTGTTTAAAACACTATAAGAAGCCAAGCTGAACTGGCTCCTTTTTGGGACTGCAAGCTAGTTTATTTTTATTTGCATGAATGGAACTTTGAGCAAGCTCACTGGTTAACATGGTACAGCAAATACAATAGTTATTGTTAGAATGCAGATATTATTAGTAATGTGGGAAACCAATAAATTCTGTCAAATTTATTGGTTTCCCACATTACCAATAAATTTGACAGAATTCACGACAACATCTTTTAACATCAGATTACTGATCTTGTATCCTGTATATCACACTACACGAGTATCCAGGGAAGGCTTTTCTGTTTAACAAAGTAAATCTGAAGGCTGCATATTAGTCCTTTGAATAATTTGGTGGATTTAAAATATAATAAAGTGTGCCAGAATTGACCACAGGGGTGGTTTTAGGATGTGATGTGTGATAGAAACAACTTGAGAGCTGAGTAAAAACCAATTAAGCCATCAACCATCAGCCTTTACCACGACCTTCATACACCTGCCCGGACCAGCCACATTAATTTTTCTGTCACAATTTATTAAGTGATAACATTCATCAATTAAGCAAACAGATTTAAATCGGAGAGGGCACACAGCCCAGAAGTACGGCCCTCCAAGTGTGCCTGGTCTGTTTAGAAAAAAAACCTCAGCATAAATGATTTCTTGAAAAGGCCGTGTATATCAGAAGGTGTCAGCAGATGTGCTTGTCTCTAATGTGCTTGTTTATCACTGTGTTTAGAGAATGCAGATAATATGTTGAGCAGGCAGCTGGTCTTTATTTTAAAAAAAGAACATGAATTCAAAATCAGCCATTCAACCGCTCCATTAACCAGTGGCAGGTTTTGAGAAAAAACAGATTACAAGCGAGAAATGCCCCCCTTAATCAGTTTTGTTGTACTTTATCACATGCAAACAGAAAGAGTTGCTTCATTGCTCCAATCCATAAACACTCATAGGTTATTACCTACTTGAGTACTCACCAATTTCTATATTGCCAAAAGTATTCACTCACCCATCCAAATCACTCAGTTTAGGTGTTCCAATCACTTCCGTGGCCACAGGTGTATAAAACCAAGCACCTAGGTATGCAGACTGCGTCCACAAACGTAGCTCAGTGAATTCCAGCATGGTACTGTGATAGGATGCCACCTGTGCAACAAGTCCAGTCGTGAAATTTCCTCGCTACTAAATCCACAGTCAGTTGTTAGTGGTATCATAGCAAAGTGGAAGCCAATGGGAATGACAGCAACTCAGCCACAAAGTGGTAGACCACGTAAAAGGACAGAGTGGGGTCAGCAGATGCTGAGGTGCATATGCACAGATGTCAATCACTACAGACCTCCAAACTTCATGTGGCCTTCAGACTGGCTCAAGAACAGTTCATAGAGAGCTTCATGGAATGGGTTTTCATGGCCAAGCAGCTGCATTCAAGCCTTACATCACTAAGCTCAATGTAAAGCGTCGGAGGCAGTGGTGTAAAGCACACTGCCACTGGACTCTAGAGAAGTGGAGACGTGTTCTCTGGAGTGGCAAATCACACTTCTCCATCTGGTAATCCAATGGATGATACTGGGTTTGGTGGTAGTCAGGAGAACGGTGCTTGTCTGACTGCACTGTTTTCAAGTGTAAAGTTTGGTGGGCGGGGGGATTATGGTGTGGGGTTGTGGAGTTGGGCTCAGCCCCTTTGTTCCAGTGAAAGGAACTCTTAATGCTTCAGCATACCAAGACATTTTGGACAATTTTATGTTCCCAACCTTGTGGGAACATTTTGGGGATGATCCCTTCCTGTTCAAACATGTCTGCCAGGCTTTCTCATCCAACATGAGTGTGTGACCTCACAAATGTGCTTCTGGAAGAATGGTCAAAAATTCCCATAAACACTCCTAAACCTTGTGGAAAGCCTTCCCAGAAGAGTTGAAGCTGTTATAGCTGCAAAGGGTGGGCCGACATCAAATTAAACCCTATGGATTAAGAATGGGATGTTACTCAAGTTCACATACGTGTGAAGGCAGACAAGTGAATACTTTTGGCAATATAGTGTGCATGTATGCTCCAGCTTGACTTTAATTTTGAAAACAACTACACATCCATAGAGGTGACAGTTTATTGCATGGTTGTAACGATACTGTGTTGGCTAATCTTTCCAGAAATATAAACACCCACCAATGGACATAAAAACTCTGATGTGATGCTTTCTAATACAATAAGTTTCTTGAGGACCACAGAAACTCACAAGGTGAAAACAGACACACAACCCATCTTTGAACTTAGTCTTCATTTTAATGTCAACAAGACATTTTGTGGCTGCATCTTGCAAGGCTTGAATACTGCTGTGTGATCAAATCTGCCCACAGATAAACAAAATATAGATAAGTCCATAATTAGAAACATCAGTGGAAGAGCCCAGATTCTTTAAGTATTTGTTCATCTACATGACATGTGCTGCTGGTTAAATGATGAGAAGTAGCAAGGAATATGGCCTGTGCATGAAGTGGGTCCACTGTAGGAACAATTCCAGTGTGTGCAAGGTTACAGTTACAGTGATACATCCTGACCATGGGAGTTGCACGGTTGACAGGGAGTGACTATCAGCCATAAAGTGTCTAGATAGGAGTACTTTTTGTGTAACAGCTATCCAAAGTTGTTCTTTCTAACAAGGAACTCTCTTGAGAATAAAGTCTCTGCTTTGAGGGAGAAATGTTACTTATGCCTATGCTAGTTAGTAAAGCTAACACACACACACACACACACACACACACAGACACACACACACACAGACACACACACACACACACACACACACACAGGCAGATTAAGAGGTGGAAATAATACCAGCTACTGTGGATAACAACACATCCACCATATTTACTGTGTATAAAATCTATGATCTTTAAATTTCTAGTTGCTGACCTGAAGAGTGAAAATCTGGTTAAAATATTCAGCATTATGTAACTACATAATGATGCTAAACTGATGCTGTTTCTCATTTAAACATTAAGCATGTTTTACACCAGCATGACACACAGCTCCTTGAAATGACCCAATAAAACCGTAATTACATAACGCTGAATATTTACATCTAATTATACATTCCCCCAACTCCCTGTGTCCCATGATTCTCTGTGTTTTTATTCATCTTCCATCGTGTGCAGTGAATTCCTTAATGTGGGTTGAAGCGAGAAACTGGGCCAGATATGGATGATCAATACACCTTCTATGATAACCTGACTGAGTCTTATTAGACATGATGGGATGTAGCCTCCAGGCCTGCCTTCATATTCATCTGTGCTCGCTCTGACTTACTTTGAATATTTGTGCTTGAAGAAAGCAGACTGTGACAGAATCCAGGCTAAACCACCTTACCGCTGAAGTCTTCATTTCCTGAATGTGTCAGTAGTAGTAAGAGAAACTTCTATTAAATGCAGTGCGTGATATTTGAGACCAGCTGCATATGTATTTGCATACACTGTAGAAGGATGTAGGATTGGTTACATCACCACAGCACTCCAACCTCCGCCTTGACATAAAGGGTAGGTAACGTCATTTGAGGAGCTTACAGCTCTGTAAAATATTATTTGGAAAAACTCAAGTAGCATGATCAACTAGAGACAATGGCCAGGTTTTCTTCAGATTTTCATTTTGAGAAATAAAATTCCTTTTATTCCCACTGCATAAGGGTGGGGAATTTTTTTTTTTAATCTGTTTGTTAAAACTGTCGTGTAACTATATTAAATACCAAAAATAGCTTCTTTTTTTTTTCTAATTTCCTTTGCATGTGTAAACATTTCTATAGTAACTATATTTTAACAGTGGGTGAATTTGAAAAAAAGAGACAAAAGAATTATTCACACCAATGGCTAATTTAGAATCACCAGTTTACCTAACCCCACTAACTACATGTCTTTGGACTGTGGGAGGAAGCCAAAGTACCCGGTGAGAACCCACACAGACACAGGGAGAACATGCAGACTCCACACAGAAAGGGCCGGGCCAGATGGTGGATTCAAACCCAGGACTTTCTTGCTGTGAGGCAACAGTGCTAACCACCGTGCCACAGTGCTGCCCGGCTAGTTGATATTTATGCAAAAATAAATAAAAAAATAAGTCCACTACTCTGGACTTTTTTTTTTTTTTTAAATACAACACAGTATCCATAAATTATAAATAAAAAACATCAAGACAGTATTGTGCTTTAAGGTACTGCACATTTAGGTCGACAGTTGTTATGAGGCGTTTCTGTTGATGTGCTGTGTTTGGTTTCCCCAGATGTGGCACTATACATTATGGCCACATCTCCACTTTGGTCTCATCTGTCCGAAATAGTTTTAGTTTTAGTCGATTTTTAGTCAACTAATTAGCGTAAGAATACAGTAGATTAAATCTACAGTCGATTCAGTCGACTAAAATATAAAGAGTGTAAAATGTAAATGCCTATACACACTTACAAGAAATTAAACATTTATTAAAAGTTATGGAACATTATTAATGCTTGAAAGACTAATATACACACAAACGTATTGAACAAACAACATCTTTACTTACCTGACCTTGTTTATTAAGCATAACAATAAAATATTGATGAGTAGGCGTGCTCTGCCTGAAAAATTCACAGGCTAGTTTGTCCTTCCCGGGTTTAGATCAAATTTGTGCAACTGTGCGTTTGATTGGATGTTTTCCCAACTTGTCCCACCCTGTCACAAAATTAAATCAGTTCTAACTGGATGTTTTCCTAAGTTGTCCCTGCATTTCACAAAATTAAGTAAGTTCTGATTGGATGTCGTCCCCGGAAAGCATTTTTGTCTCATTTTCATTCGTTGACAAAAGTGTCAGTTAATTTCGTCATCATTTTTATTCTTTTAGGTAGTTTTTATTTCGTTATTGTCTCGTTTTCGTCATGAAAAAAAGGGTCGTTGATGAAAACTATGACAAAAATAGTTTGTCAATGAAAATAACACTGCCTGGCAACCCTTCCAAAAGAGCCATACTTGTACAGTATTTTTGTAATTATACTATCATGAACTTTAACATTTAACATGCTAGCCTGTAGAGTCTGAGATGTAGCTCTTGGGGGTTTTTTGCAATTCCTCTGAGCACTGCACAGTCTGACATTTTGGTAAAGCTGCTGGGACATCCACTCCTGGGAAGATCCTGAATGCTCCAGACTAATAAACTGCCAAATCTTCTGCTTTAACTGAAGCAGTTACACTTGCAGATGATCAGTAAAGAATGGCAGAACTTGATTAGCAGGACTTGGCTACTAACCCTGTTAATTAGCACATACTTACTTCTGTACAGGACTGCATATTTTAAAGTAGTTTACTTTAGTAGTAGTTTAAAAACTCATTCTAAAGAATGCACTGAATTTGAGCACGTACTGTAGCAGGATGTCAGATGGTGAAATTTCTTCCCTACTAGATTTTCTAGTGACAGACCACATTAAGTTACAGAGCAGGGCTGCTGAGTGTGTAAAAGTAGCCAATGCTCTGCTGACTGCTATCAGCACTGTGTGTTGGGAGCTTCATGGCATGGGTTACTATGGCTGAGCACGTACTGTAGATTTAATGTGTGGGGGGTCCAGTACCTTTGTCCATAGGTACTGGGCCACCCAGTACCTATGGACAGTATCTTCAGTTTAAATTTAGTGACAAACCTTTTCTCAGTACCGTATTTCTGTATTGTCTCATGTGCACATACATACCAACTAAACAAGTATTTCACAATTATACTGCTAACAAACATGACAGCTTTCTGTGCATACACTTTCTTAGAAGGCAAAGGTCTGCTCTGTAAATATGACTGGAACAGATAACGCGGCTCACGCTGGGTAATGAGACAAGAAGAAATGTTCAGGGAGCCCTGGGAGAGACATGTAATGAAGCATTGTTTGCAGGATGAAAATGCACACACGCACACACAGGTAATGAAGCATTGTAGGAGCGTGAGCCTGGCTGAGGCTGATAACATCCCGTTGTGCCTGATGGAGGACAATGGGCCGTAGAAATGGAACCACCCCATCTGCACCCAACCTACCATCATCTTCCCAACAAGCACACACACACACACACACACACACACACACACACACACACACATGCGTGCTAGCGATGGATGGATGTACCTGAGAGTAGGGATGATAGATAACAGGGAGCCAGGAAGTGGAAAAGAGGTCTGAAAACAACACTCTGTCTCGTTGTGCCTTAGCTCTGCTTCTCGGCCAACATTGATCATTGCCAGCATCGACCCCTGATTCCAATTTGTTCCACTAGCTACTTTAATTAAAAGACACATTTTCATAAGAGTAGACCTGGCAGGCCACGGTGGGAACTCCAGCATATGGACAGCTTCTGGAAAGGAAGGTTATGGAAGCTTAGAAAGGCTCCCATGGCAGAAATGCTGAGAGGCCGGAGTGATTTGTCTTCCTCTACATTATCCTCTGATCTGAATTTTGTTTGCCAAAAGATTAACAAATCCCCTCCCGAATATTTGCCAGAGCGCATTCACTTTATTTTCGTGCAGAGATGAAGTAGATGCAAGTGGTTTAGCGAAGGCTGAGTGCTGAAACACTCTTTGAACTTTTGTTTCCAACAACCTAGTCTTGTCTTTCTTAGTGGATCACCAACATTGCAAGATGTGAGCGTGACTCTAATTGCAAAACAAATGAAACTGAATGCTTTATCTGAATGAGCAGATGCAGAACCCACCCCAGAAACTGATGACACCTCAACGTGACATGGACAGAGCGCTTATAAGCAGCGAGAGTTCAAAAATGATTATACGGTTTGTTATGTTTGGAAAGGCTGGTTTGTTTGCTGGAATAATGAAATGATATTTATACGGCTCAGGCAACAGAGAAATCCGAGTACTGGAAATGGATTCTAAGAGTCAATTAACCTTGTATAGATGAGGGTTGCAATGCACTTGCTTCCAGACATCAACTGGTCTTGAATTTTGGATCTCACGCAAGGGAAGCCTGAGGAATAATGTCTGCTTTCCATTATAAAAAGGTTGGCATCAATTTCCCTGAGATAATTTCACTTATATGAAATAAGCATGAATTTTTTTTGAATTAAAAATGTGTCCTGGATGTGGGGGAGTTAATACAATTTGCAGCAGGAGGAAAAGAATAGAACATACATCGCACATTTCAGCCTGTTTACTTTACAGCAGACAGCTTTACCCCAACAAATAACCTCTCCCATTTGAAAGAGATTCTCCAGCTTTAACTCATACCTGTGCTGTTTCTCATCAACTACGAAGCCTCACCTTTATGTCGTGTTATTCTTCCTGTTCCCAGCTCTCTTCTGCTCCTAATGAGATGTGTAACTCGAAGCTCGAATTTTTTCAGTCAGCCCCGCGCTGTTCAGCAACCCATCTGCATCGATATTTCTGGCATCAATCGTGCAAACCCATCACAGCCTGGGAGTGTGCTCCCCCACCCCACCCCATCCCCGCCTTTGCCAAATGGGGTGGTCTGATTCACAGACAATCTACCGCCCAGCAGGAGACGGTGTAAAGAGGGCGGTAGAATCCCTCAGAGGCTCGCATACGGACAGCAAACTTTCTTCACTCTTCAGATTGAACTCTAGTCCACTCTCGTTTCTACATGGCTGTCATAGTTAGGTGGGGTAATATTTCATATTTTACAAACCAGTTATAGCAGAACATGGATCTGCCATTTCCCAACAGCTGTTATTTTGATCTGCTGTTGGTGCCAGATAACCACATTTGATGGTATTCTATCCTATATTTGTTCAAATACTTCCAGGAAAAAACAAACAAGCAATGCAACAGCAAACTGCTCACTACAAAAGGCCACATCATGGCCAAATCCATGAAGTAGCCTTTTTGGCATCACGGGGAGGTTTACAAGGAAGCAGAAACATGAGACAGACTGTTGTGAAGCCTGATAAACCTCAGCAGATGTAAAACACAAATCTCCATCCACAGAAGTGAGAAGGGCTAAGACACTGTTGCTGCTTGGTATTTTGTCCCACTTTGTGTTACGTGAGTTTACCCTCTCACTGTGCAGCACAGGTTGGATGTGGCAGGATGAGTGCACGACTTCAGTCGGCATGAAGCCTTCAGAGCCCACTGCAGCAAAGGAGGATATGTGAAGAAAGAGGAGAGGGAGTTAGACCACAGTATTTGACATTTACTGGCCTTTGGCTGCATTATCAGGCACTCTGCAGGAGAGACCACTGAAGAAAGAACCTGCCAGAAATCCCACACACACATTTAAAAGAGCATTTTCTTACCCTTGAGTTGAAGCTCAACATGTGGTAGGCCTGGAACATTCTGCATTCTACTTCTCCCTTAAAAAGAGCTGACCAAAAAGAAAGTAGCAGAAAAATGAATGAAATGATCTGCTTGTAGAGTCAAAATAAAACAAATAAAATGCTGCTGCATGTTCCCACTGATTTTGTCATTTTCCCATGTTACATTTAAAATTTCAAGATGGTAGTACAGATTTCTGAAAGCAGCTAGCAAAGCAGGGCATGCTCGTGTGGTCTCATGCTACCCTCTACCCAATGGTAGCACAGCCTAAAGGCTAAAGTTGTTTTCACACATTAATTTGAGGGCATCAAGTGGGCATATTTTCCACAGTTGTTCTTTTTGACATGCACACACCAGGAAATAGTCCTCATCCAATATGTTTCCACTACTTAATGTGGTTTAGCTGAAGTCGCTGCCTGAAGGCAGCTAACCACCCCACATTCTCACACCATATAGACAATGGCCAATGTTTTGGACATTTGTGTTCTGATATGCTTCAGGGATACAAGTTTGGAAATAGCCCATCACACCATGGAGCCACTTCCAAATGAAAATGCTGTCCACACATTTATGATTTCTGCCATATTTTTTGCTTTGTTCTCCCATTTGTTCACTTTCATTTTGTGCATTCAGTACACAGTATTAATGCTGCAGGGGGGCGTTACAGTAATTCATTAATGGCCATGCATTTGTCAGTTGTATAATTGTGAACACAAAGCAAAATTTAGCCTTGTGTTTTTATGCAAATTTAAAGTGGTTGGTATTGTTTTCATCCTGAGAATCTGTGTGGGTGCATGGAGAAAAGAGAGAAGACAAAATGGGGACATCAGCAGGACCTACCACAAAGGCAGTTTTGAATACTGTTGCATGTGTTTCTGTGCCTCTCTGTGGACAGTTTGTCCACTGTGAATGTATTTTCTCTTTAGCTATTTCCATTTTTAGATTTTGTTTCTATTTATGACCATTGTTATGATCATATTATTGTATTTTATTTTTTTTAATCATTATTGTAACTTTTGTTTGGGCTTCACTTTTATCATGTTTGTCCATGTGAAACAATCTTTAGGGGTCAGGGGGCTGCAAAGCCCTCCAACACTCAGTGATGCAGGCTTAGTAACCACTCGAGTGCTGTCAAGTGGCTGAAAGTGGAGTGAAATTAAGATTTTAGTAGTGGTATGTGTTTCAGGGTAGTGTAAATGGAGGAACACCTTGTTATAATCAATGCAACTAACTATAAATGCATGTTTTATTTCTTCAGTTATTATTGTAACAATATTCATTAATACAGGACGTACTGTTTTACCTGTAGGTCTTCATTAGTCAAACAGAGCAGAAACAGAGAAAAAATTAAGAAGGAAAATTTCAGAAAACACTTCATTGTTTTATGGATGTGGTGGATGTGAATGACTGATTGGATTTTGGGCCAATGTTTCATTCACTAGACATGTGGGTCACAATTTGGTCTACATGTGCACAAAGACACACAGTATACCCTGCTTTAAGGCACTGGCTGTTGTGTCCTGTTGGTGTGTGGTTCCGATTTTCAGCTGGTCCATCTCTGCCCTCTGTGCTCACTTAGTAAATACCATGGCCCCTTCTGTGGGCTGAATCCCTCTTAATACCCTGCAATCCTTAACAGCACTGGACAGTGAAGCACAGACAGAAGCTTGACCTTCTATTTGGAAGGAAATGAGGCTTCATAGGGTGCCAGAGCAGCTTCAGATTATGCTGCCATCTTAGAAATTCAGAGATGCAGTGATGTGACTGTCACATCCTCATGCTGTAAGTACAGTGAGAAAAAAGGGGAGTCAGTCTTTGCCTTTCTGTTTTGTTTTTCATTGTAAAGCATACATGACACAAATGGAATGAAACATCAAACAGTGGAGGCTGTGTTTAATAGATTTTATACTATTAGTATTTAACTAGCCTGATACATTACCTGCAGTAATGATGGTAAGAAATTCTGCAGTACTCAATTTATTGGAAGACAATCTTCTAACTTCCATTCACTTTATCCTCATTTATTTGATAAGCAATATCATGAGGAGACACAGGGTAGTGACAGTTGGTCAGTTTGGTGAGGGAATGTTTCAAAAGCATGTATGCATTTATGTTTAAATTTTAAAAAATGAAAAATAAAAAAATCAATATTTTGTGCCAGCAGGGAAGAATCAGACTCTGAATACTTTTTAATCCCAGGAGAGAAATTGCTTTGTTACAGACAACAAGAGAAAAACGTGAACTCTGTATATAAAAATAAGTAAAAAATAAATGTACAACATATTAAAATGAATACCCCAATATTAAACAATCTTATGTACAATATAAAGAAGATATGGTAAGCGAAAAAGATCCCGCTGTCAGGGAGGCGTTATAAAGTTTGATGGCCAGAGGCGTTGTGTGGTGCATTGTGGTGGAATGAGTCTGGAGCTGGACATGCTCCTGTGACTGCCCAGCATGTCATGGAAAGGGTGTTTAACTCAGACAGCATGCTCCTTTCTGACACCACCTTCAGAGGGTTGAGGGTGGCACTGGCTGCCTCAAACTCATAAAAACTCATCAGTCACATATTAAAGGACCTCAGTCATCTCAGAAAATAGAGATGTGCTTGCAGAGAGTCTTTTGTGAAGCACAGTTTATTTTTACACCGAGGTCTGTGTGACTCTCCACCGTCTCCGCACAGACCCCACGGATGCAATCAGTTCTGGTCCTCCTCATGTTCACGACCAGTTTCTTAATCTTTGCCACATTAAGCTGCAGGTGGTTTTTCTCACACCACGTAGTCATCCTATAGTCATCCTTATCACCCTCTCTCATACATCTCACTACTGCAGCTTATCATTAGAGCCAGCCTGATGCTGTTGAAGGCACTGGGAATTCAAAAAACAGGACTATAACTAAATTACAACAGAAAGCAGTACAGCATATTGTGATCTGGCCCACCTTTAATATAAAAATGTGCCACTCTGCTATGTTAATCAGGCTCAGTGTTCACTTATCTAAGTAACATAATGAAAAGAATAAGAATGTGGTGACAGCGGGTATTCAAAATATGTATTATCTGACAAAATGAAATGGAAGAAAAATACTTTTATATTAAAATGAAAAAAAAATTATGCTTCACTGTAGAGTGAAGAATTTATGCAACGTGTTAGCGACTAATGAGAGAAATTTGTGCAGGGATGTAATGTTAAAAGTGAATTTGTCATTTAAAATCCACAGGCAAACAGAACAGATACAATAACAATTTATTTCTCTGAAATTACCAAAACTTCTCACATTGTTCATGTGCAGTTCAGCTTCTACTTTTAATATTCCAACAGCACTTTTAGTGTAAAGTCTTTATCTCAGACAGCCAGGCCTTTCTGGTTGGGGTCAACACTTTATACAGAGTCAGTGCAAACATCAATCAACAAGCCGTGCGACGTGGTCTTCATTTTCATTTCCATTTCTGTGATTCAGTCTGCCCATCGTATCTGCCAACTAAATAAATTACAGACAATCCGAGTCATGATTACAGAGAAAGGAGACAGAATAATGCAGGTGGGAAGTGTTAAGACGGAAGGCATCAACAATCAATACCTGACACTTTCACACCAAATCGAGATAAAAGCCACACAGAGGCCACTGTGTGCCCAGAAATTCTTTGTAAATTAATCTAAATCTCTTCACCTGCAGAACTTTCGGTGCTACCTTTTGTTTTAAACCCTATGACAAAAAGGAACGTGTTGCAGCAACACTGAAAGAACAATAAATGTACACCTAGCAGTTTCTCACAGAGGGGAGCCAGTTAGTGATGTCTGACACTATAATTATAGGTTACTTTACTGCCTATTTAATGGGTATTTTAAATCAGCCCCGTTACTGTGGATAAGTGAAAACAAGCACCAATGATTCTTGATTAAACTGTACTCTTTATTTAACACTAGCATGATTTTAAGTAGCAAAATGACATTTTACTGCCAGTTACCAAAATAACTCCAAGGTTTTTGAATTGTTTTGAGGTTGGCACTTTTATTCTACAGCTCTCATTTAATTAACAACCTCAGTAAAACTTGAATAATTTTGTCTGCCACCACCTTTGAGCTCACATCTTCAATAAATGTTCACTTTAGCTGTTTTTAGAAATAAACAGTAACTGGAACTCATTTGAAACAACTTCTGCAGCAAAAGGAAAATAGCAGACTAACATTAACTCGTTTAGAGCAATTCTATTAATCAAGCTTTGTCAGTCCTTTTAATGAGGTGGATGTCAAACATATGGCCCCTGGGCCAAAACTGGGCCGTCAAAAAAATCCAAACTGTTTCACTGAGCGGGTTTGTGAAGTGTGAAAATTGCACAGAACAAAGGTATAGTTGTCATTGTGTTTTAGCACTGTGTAACAAGACTGAATGTAGAAAAAGTGGCGTGTTGTTGCACGTTTCCTTTTCTTACGACATCTCAAGTCTGTTTTTGTAAATGGAGAGGTCACTCCAAGGTGAATGTTTTCAGAAAGTTTGGCTCACTTGAGATCAAACTGGACTGAATGCGCCTCATTAATTAAAATACATTTCACAGCCCCGGGGTCAAAAGCAAGATCAATTTTAAATTTAATAAAAGACTGCTTCCTCCAACCCCATCATTTCAGAATTATGTTTTCAACAATATTTTCATGTTGTCACCGTATAACGTATCGCAGGACAGCACATGCTTCGTCATCGCTCAGACGTCGTAAGACAAAAGCAATGACGACGCGGATCACTTCTGATTTGCAATGGGAAGAACAGAAAGGGAGCAAGAAATAACTCATAGAGAGATGTTTCAGCTCTGTGATTGGTGAGTGCATATGGTGAAAAATAAGAAGTAAGAGGGAGCAGGAAATGAGGCAGGGGAAAGGCAATCTCATGAAAAACTGAAAATGGCCTGCACACCGACAAGTCATTGCTAAATCTGCCTGGGGGTGAGGGCATGAAACAAATCCACCCCATTTGAGTGAAATCTGGAAAATATCCATATTCATAATGGGAGAGAAAAAAAAAAGGTTGTCTGACTGTGTGCAACAATGTGTGTAAGACATGCGATACGACTCTCCTCCTGATGCAAGGGTGACATTTGAGCCATCACCAGGAGGGAGGATTCATGCAAGCAGAGGGCAGCGCAGCCTTGGATACTACACACAGCTTTCTGCTTGAGTGCAGAGCTTTGCATAATTACAGAACAACAGGCGTGTATTTTTGTGTCTGATAGCGCCGCACAGAGTCGTGTGGTTTCCTTTAACGAAGGTAAAAATCACATTTCCTAATGTCTGCAGGCTCAGCTCACCACCAGGCAGGTCCATTTATGCATTTAAATGCCAAGTGAGTGGCCTAGTGTGCAACTTAAGCAGTACAAACACACTCCTTCCTGTGTTTAAAATGACACAGTCTTTGAACAGAACCATTTAACATTTTAGGTAATATGACTTTTATGTTTTATTGCTGAAAGTTAACTGAGAAGTCAGAACTCTGTAAATAACCCTTGAAGCAAACACGATGAAGCCTTTAAATGTTAAATGCCCCATTACTTTTTATTTCATAAACTTAAAATTTAAAAGGTATCATTTAAAAAAGAGAAAGAGCTTTTACTGTGGCGTTGTTCACTGGGCCTTCAGCGGGCCTTCAATGATCTATTAGGACAAGATCTAGATCATTAATTCGTGCGAGTGTGAGCTGGTGGTAATTCCAGAGCTTTATAACTCTTTAAAACTTGTAGTGACACTTAACAATTGGCTCCTCTAAACAACGGACTGACTTTTAAAGCAAGAAAAAAGACTTGTCAACCAT